>NC_057361.1:113167879-113827129 GCF_016509475.1 Prionailurus bengalensis
TGGGGAACTGACACGCCACCCCCTGGAAGCAGGCTGGGTTACTGAGATCGCGGCAAGGGACAGGGCCCAGAGGGGACGAGCCTGGGATGGAGAGGGGACTCCACTCAGGACTCCTCCTCGGGGAGAGACCACAGCACACTTCCAGTGCCCTCCACCCCAGCGGACTGTGGGCCTTTGGGCACCGTGGCTGCTCTCCTCTTCCCCTGCCACCCCAGATTCTGTGCTTGCCCTCCATCCTGTCACCCTTTGGCCTTCCTATCCCATTCGGCCTGCAAAACCCCAGCCCACACCAGGGCCGAGCTCTGCCATAAAAAAAAAAAAAAAAAAAAAAAAGAAAGAAGCCACACCGCTAGCTGCAGCCACCAGCACAAGAACTCCAGCCTCCACCCTGGCCAACTTGGCTTTGCCTTCCCTACGCCAGCACTCCCCGCCCCAGATACCTAATCCTCACAGTCAACACTGGCACTATCGTCCCCATTTTCCAGATGAGAGACGTTCAGAGAAGTTAAGAGGTCTACCTGAGGTCACACGGCTAACGAGTGACAAATCTCCAGCCTATCACTTATGACCGGACATTGCCATAGAAATGGTGAGCCCCCCAGGGTAGGGGCAGCATCTGATGCATCACAGTGAGGAAACTGTCCGGTTTCTGCTCGGTATTTCATTTGAAGACTGACCCATTAAGACTCAGGAGGAAGGAGGGGAGATTCCTAGTTGACAACTTTTAATCAGAAAATGCTCTTCTCCCTCATAACCAGGGGGATCAGCATCTCCAGAACGCACCTACTTGTGGTCAACAGGGTGGGTTCTGGAGCAGACTGCCTGGGTTCAAATCCCAGCTGCTCTGCCATTTTCTATGCCACTGAGACCACAGGCAAGTTCACCTAACCTCACTCAGTTCGTTTCCTTGCCTGTAAAATGAGACCGAATTCCTACCCTCCAGAATCACACGCAGATTATACGGTAATAATACAAATGCCTAATAGGGCGATGGACACCTGGTCAAAGCACTCAAATAACGTTAGCAATTATTTTCATCTCCGGCCCCAAACGGCATATTACCTACCATATGAACCACAAGACCCTTCCCACTCGCGAAGCAGGATGAGGTGTCGCCTCTACAATCAGCCTTGAATTTGGGCATCAGCTCTGCCTCTTCCTAGTTGTACGACATTGAACAAGTACCAATCTCCACAAGTCTGTGTCCTCCTAGGTAAAAATGGATACCCACCTTCACAGGGTTTTAAAAAGATGCCTAATAAAGTACCTGGCATCATGGCACGTGTAAACGTAGCTGCAGTTATTACGAGACTTGGGGAACCCTTGGATATACCCATCCAGGAACCCTGGAACTGGATCGGTGGAGAGGGAGACCAGCGGCAAGGTGGCCTCTCCAGGGCCTGCTTCAATGAGCCAGGCCTGCGGGGCCCGGGGCACCCAGCGGGCCACAGGGCACAGACCCCTGATGAAATGTGGCGGCCGGCCTGCCTCCAGGCTTCTGCTTCTTGGCACTGGCTCCTGCTCCTGTTCCTGCCTCGCCTCCTGATCCTCTGCCTCTTGCCCCAAGGCGTGATTCCACAGGACTAAAAGGGCACTCGGAGACCGCAGCACAAATTCATGTGAAAATGCACGCGAAGTCACACAGCAAGCTCACGGCCACCTCAGCTAAGACGCAGGACTTCGAGTCCATCTGCCACCCTCTGCAGCATCCCATACTGCACCGCGGTGGCTGCCAGGGGTCAGAGCTGTTCGAAGGCTTCGTACCTGTGCAAGATGACACAGGCGTAGGAGACATGCTCATACGTAGAACCCGCTGGCAGAAGTTAGGGACCTGTCAGGGGGAGAGATGCCAAGAGACTACCCAGAGAGGAAAGGAAACTTGAAGCAACCCTGTCCCCTAACAGGCCCGGGCACCAGCCCACGGCAAGGGGGTAAGGCTATGCCGGCGGCCACCACCTCGGAGCTGTAGACAGGGAGCTTTGGCCACGTTTCGGGTTGTGTGCACACCACACGACATCCTGCTTCAACAGCTCCGATGCGGAGCCCAACAACACGGAACGGGAAGTGGGGGTGGCTGCCACCATCTCCTAAGCGCCAGACCCCACAGACTGTAAACAAGGACCTCGCCCGATCAAAAAACCTAACAGACCAGAACGCGTTTCAAGATTGAAAACTAAACACTTACAGGCAGATCCGAACATCCGTTTTAGCTGTTACAGGAACAGCAAGGTCACAAACAGATGTGTAGAGAAGCACAATCACTGCCCGCGCGTGCACTCACTCAAAGATGTCAAGTGTTCCCCGCCATGGCAGGCACCAAAAGCGATGCCCCTGAAGGGGCTGGGGGAGAGAGGTGGGGAGTGAATGTTTAAAGGGTACAGGTTTTCTGAGGAGGAGATAAACGTTCTAGAACCAGGTACAGGTGGTGGTTGCACAACACCGTGCATGCACTAAATGCCACCAGACTGGGACATGTTGTGAATTTCACCACAGTAAACAGATGGCTGATAACTACTGGCCTCAAGTAGAAGAAAGAGCCACCACTGGCCAGAGTAATGAGCCCTGGAAATAGGTGCAGAATTTGAAAATTCACATCTAATGTCCCAGGAGTGGAGCTCTACCAAGTCACCAAGTGGCTGAAAGGGAACATCAGAGGATTTGCTTACCTTTTATTGAACTGCCTCTTGCCCGTGTTCAAAGCTTGGTTAACAATTGGGGTCACCTTTACACCACGCAACAATATTTTTTTGTTATTATAGTGAAAAGAAGACTTGCTTTATTTGCAAAGTTTATTTCACAGAGCACACATATGAACAGAAGAATAACGGAGTGTTCCAACATGTGACATTTGTGCAGAAAAATACCAGAAACTCATTTGTTAGGATGATTGTCTCTGCCTTCTTCATGAAAGAGCTAGTGTATAAAAATAGTTTTCAAATCTAAGGCACCAGGCTCTATCTGTAACACTGGTACAGTACACTGAATGGCAAAGAACTAAGGAATCGGAAAGAATAATTCTTTCCTTTAACTAATCCAAGACCGGTGGCTAGAAAGGAACATGGGCCTGCTTGAAACTTTGTGATTCACTACAAAACTCATCAGCAGGACAACTATTGTGCATTCAAGTTTTAGTTGCTGGTTTAAGCAGAATTTGATGGATCTCAGGAAGCTATCCCAGTGTGCGTGTGTGTGCGCACATGCATGCAAACGTGTGCAAATGTGTACGTGTGTGTGCACGCGCATGCGCGCCTATCTATCACGGCGACCAAAGAAAGAATGGCCCTGCTCTTGTACTCACTTGCAGCCAGTGGTTAGAGAAGGCCGAGCAAGTCCGGCTCCACGTGCCAAGGCTGAGCGCAGACCGAAGGCAGGACTGGAGAGCACGAGGAGAAAAAGATGGCGCGCCAAAATCCACTGGGGGGATGACACGTGCCCCACCACACAACAGCCACATAGTGCTGCAGGCACAATAAAAACAGTGCACGTTTTTGGAAATAACCCCCCCCCCCCGTGCACTTCAAAAGGTAAGACTGATGATAAGCACGAAAGGTGCTAAACTGTCCCAAGACGACACTTTCTAGGACCCCTGCATTTGGGGGGCATTTGGGAGTGCCGGGGCCTGTGCACTCCGGTGATGGCAGAGCTAAAAACATACATAACGGTAACATGGAACTTATAACTATATTTTGCAACCTCCCGTTCATTATAAACAATCTAGCAAAGCTCTTGTGAGCAATCCTGAGTTCCTCGCACCCCCCATCAAGTCGTCTATGAGATCAAATGTCAGCTTTGAATTGTTAAAGTAATGTAACTGTTAAACACAATAAGCATTATTTTAAGAGAGAAAATTACTCCTTGGTTTAGAAACTCAAGAGTTACCACTTGATAAAAAGGCACCCTTGGTGTATACACTCACACATACCGGCTGGAAAACAAGAACAAGACAGCGGAGGTTTCTACAGACAAACAAAAACAGGTCTTTACTCAAAACCCTTGCTGTGGGCAAGAATCAAGGTGGTATGCGCATCTTTGGAGACACATGTTAAGGTGACTGATGTTTTTCTCCTTCTTGGATGGTCATTTTCTTGGCCAGGTTCAAGTCAGAGGCAGAGAAATGTGGGGAGATGGGCCTAGCAATTGAAATCCAGAGCGGAGGATGAATCTTCCTCTGGGCTGCACGAGGTTTACATGTCTGACCAGAGGGAAAAAGAAAAGAAAGATTAGTAGAGAAGATGCTGGTTGCACAGCCACTGGGCCTCAGCCTCCCTTCGGGGTGGGCCCCGGGACCCTTGGCAACCCCCTCCCCAATCCAAGTTGCTGACACACTGGTGCCCTTGTACTAAATACTCCCCATGACTCCAACTCCCAAATAGGCCCAAGCTGCCTCTCAATTTCAAAGACAGCTTCTTGAGGAAAGAAAAGCAAAGGCCTTTTGGTTTTGGAAATTCAGGGTGAGAGAGAGACTAATTCCAAAGGCCTCACTAACCTCTGCCCTAAATGGTTACCTGTATGCTGTAAAGCAGCTTGTGGACTGGGGGCTGAAAAGAACCTATTTTATATGTCTGATAGGAAATTCGGGGCATAAAAACTAAAATCAAGTTATCTACCCTCTCAAAACCAACGTTTTAAGTTTTTAAGTGTATTTATTTATTTTGAGAGAGAGAAAAAGTGCAAGTGGGGTAGGGGCAGAGAGAAAGAGAGTGGGAGAGAGGATCCCAAGCAGGCTCTACACTATCAGTGCAGAACCTGACACGGGGCTCGAACCCACAAACCGTGAGATCATGACCTAAGCCGAAGTCCGATGCTTAACCGACTGAGGCACCCAGGCGCCCCATCTCTCAAAACCAACTTAATGGAAGCTCTTTGAGATCAACCTAGTGTTTGGATCCACCACGGTCTCCCGTCTCACCTCCGAAGTTACAAGGTGCCAAGAAAGCCCTGGAAAAGCCAAAGCAGGAGGGTTCACGGCCAACTGCCTTTCAAACAGTGTGAAGACAGGATGAGGCCTTACCCAATAGAGGAGGTACACATTTGTTTTTCTCGTCATCTAAAGGCATCTGGGGACTTTGATGGAATGTGATGGAACCTTTCAGGTGGTATTTTCGGCTATCAGGAGGGATACTGGACATGAGTGACTCTGCGTCATCTCTGATGTCAACAATCTTGTCACAGATCCACTCCTGTGCCTCTGGATGTACACTTTTGTTAGGTCCCACGGTGTTGCTGGTTTCACTTGCCTTTCTGGTTTTTGTTGCTCGGCTGCTCATTCTTTTGCTGGACGGTCTGGAAAGAGAGGTTTGGGTTAGAATCCTGACTGTCCCAGAACCAAGGCTGTGTCCTGAAAGCAGCTTTATCCTTTAATTAACTTCTAAGAAATGCCTTGGAAGTAACTTAACCTGCAGAATCCTAGAATAGGAAGGCTGGAAGGGACCCTGGAGATCACAGACCACACTGGTTTCCAAATTGTGTCCTGCAAAGTCCTAGGGTTCAGCAAACACTAAGCAGGGCTAAGAGCAGCTGCGTGTGCAGGGATGCAGAAGCCCCATCCCTACTTCACTCTGACCTGAGACACAACCATGCAGCGCAGTGAGGACGAACGTGGCTCTCCTAGCTCCAGCGCTCGTGCTGGCCCAACACTGCGCCTCTCGGCCCATCGTGTTCCCACGGGCCCTGAAGGTTAAGTGTCTCTTTAGGGAATCCCCAGGGAGCCTTCCCTTCCAAGAATCTGTTCCCACTCTTCCAACCAAACTTCTGACCCTCAGTTTCCCCATATGTAAAATGACATCAATACTGAACTCAGAGTCACAATGAGAATTAAAATAAGCAGCAAAAGATGCCTGGTATGCAGCAGTCACTCAGTGCCCCCCCCTTCCCTGATTTTATGAGAAAATGCTAACCAGTGTGCACAAAAGCACAGCTTAGAGTCAGATGTATCTAGTTTGAATGTGGGCTCTGCCCTTTAACGGTGGGATGTTGGGCAACTAAGACCTGTAATCTCTCCGTGCCTCAGTTTCCTCGTCTGTAAAAGTGAAGATGATAACCCTTGCCTAGAAAGGCTGCTGTGGGGATTACTTTGTTTCTGGAAGTGCTTGACACCGTGCTTGGTACAAACTAAGACCTCAGTCACTAATCTCATGTAGGACTCCCACCGAGTGTATTCTGATAGGCTCACTGGACTCACCTGGTACCCTTCGCCTGAGTCAAAGGGTTTTTCGCACTTTTTTGTCTGAAGGTTTTCATGTCGCCATTAAAAAATGTTTTTGTCTCTCTATGGACTTGGCCAGAAGTGGCGTCTAAAAACACCAGCTTGGGAGTGTTCTTCTTCATGTTTTTAAAATGTGTTTTGAATTTTGTGGATGAATCCATGCCATTTATAAAGGCTTGGAAAAAGAAAGGAAGAAAATTAAAACTGGAGTTTCAACAATGCAGACAACAAGAGGCAAAGGCCATGATCCTGCCGGGCCGGAGTACGGCCGGCCACATAAAGGCAGGAGGAAGAGCCATGCAGCAGTATTCTGGGGTGTAAGCCGCCACCCGGCACACAGGCCCACTCTGGCCTCAAACAACAAAGGGGCCACCTCTAAGGAACTTGCTCTCTTTCCTCTGCCGGGCAAGACAGGCCAGAGGGCAGAGGGCAGCAGGCAGCATGCTTCTTACCCCTCCTCCTGACTGCCCACCTCGCCAACCCCGCCTGTTCTTTTAGTCTTGATGCCAAGGCTCCCTCTACCTTCAGCTTTCCTCAGCGCCCTGAGCTGACCCTACACCTGGCCCTGCTCCTACTGCTCACGGTATTCGGGCTGGCCAGCTTGTGGCAGGGTCACCGTCTGCTCCTACGTCTATCTCCCCACAGGCTCTCCTGGGGCCACACCTCCTCCTGTCTGTATCCCTGGTACCCAGAACGCCTGACTTGCCTGTTCACATCCACTTGTGGGGTAAAACGTGGACAACAGTGTTCTCTCAAGTTCCTAGTACTGCTGCCATAAAGTGGTTCCTACTCAGAAGGGAATCAGCCATACATTTCAGAGAACACTCAGATCACGACAGGAATCCTATTTTTCTCAGTGAGGTGCAAAGTGGCATTCCACCTGTCATCAGTCATGGATGCCATGTGAGGCCCTGAGCTGTGACATGCTCGTAACCCTCACATTCAGTTATGAGCTACCACCTACACTGTAATGGCACAACCTGCAAAACAAGAACAGTCGCTGCTGTAGCAGCCTTTATTGAGAGTTTCCTACGTGTCAGGTGCTCTTAGCACTACATGGATTATCCCATTGCAGTCTCGTGCTACACTAGGAAGAGAACATTCACTTCCCCTTTTTCAGGTAGGAAGACTGAGTACAGAGAGGTTCAGTAAGTTGCCCAAAGCCACACAGCTCAGAAGCAGAGGAGCCCCTGGATGAACCCAGGCAGTTAACTCTTAAATGGTGATGAACAGAACTCAAAAGGCAAGCAAACCTGATGGATGTAGGTCATCGAAGGAGTCATCGTCGCTTTCTGACTCGTCCTCATCATCTGCTTCGTCCTCCTCATATGTGTTGTCACCGAATGTTTCTGCAGCCTACGATGAGAAAAGAAGTCATGGTTACATCTAATCCTCCATTATCCTGACTTGGTTATTTCAAAGAAAACAGATTTCATGCCGGACTGCTGCCTAATTTTAATTAAGAGATAAAAAATCTAAACTCTTTGGCCCCAAAGAGTGGCCCTAGTTGTGGCCCTAGTTGTGTCTTTCAGTTAGGGAAAGACACTCAAGAGTGGGAGCCAAGGAACAATGCTTTGGGCTGGCATGTGGCCTCTCTGTGTGCTCCGAGCCCTAACTAAGCCAAGGAAGGGACGATTGATAAATAGCTAAAAAAAGTTCTTGGCTGCTGCTTGAGCCAGTGGGCTAAATGATCTTTCAGATGGTGACTCCCTGCACTTTCCAGAAATGACATTTCTATTCTGAATTTTCAGGATATGGATGACCATGCTGGGGAACTGTAAACAACCAAAATATCAATCTTGTTGCACAAAGGGTAAAGGGCACAGACTCTGGAGGAAAGGGGTCTTAGATGCATCAAAAGACAGGATGCTGGGGTATAGAGATAGACCCCCAAAAAGCATACCATAAATGAAAAAAATTACCATAAATGAAAAAAAAAAACCACTGAATCTGAGCTCACTAAAATGAACTTCTTCAGCAAAAGGCATTCTGAGAGTACGAGGCGAACTACAGCAATACCTACACATTGACAGGGCTCATAACTCGAGCAGGTAAAAACTCCTACACATCAGTAAGAAAGAGGCCAGCCGCCAAACAGAAACATGGGCAAGGGACTTGATAAGGCGCTTCACCAAAGCAGATCTTCAAATGGCCAAAAAGCAGATGAAAAGGCACTCGACTCCATTAATCATCAAAACATATTAATAGATTCAATAGTGTGCAAATTAAGAACTTCTATCCAATAGAAGGCAGCATTAAGACACACCACAAATAAACTGGGAGAAGATATATGGAGTCCATATAAGCAAGAAAGTAGTGGCATCCACATTTTAAGAACTACAAGTGAGAAAAAGACAAATCAACCCAACAGTTTTGGGCAGAGACCTGAATAAGCATCTCACACAAGAAAAAACATGACAGCTAAAGATAGGAGAACATGCTCAACCTCTTTAATATTTAATCAGAGACATGCGAGTGTGATACTTTAATTACCACCAGACTGGCAAGAATGAAAAAGTCGGCAAGAAGGTGAAGCAACAGGAATTCTTAGGCACCGCTGGCAGGAACGCATAGACTACCTGTGAGGTATTTGAATATGTCTTTCTTGTCCGCTTCATAATTTCCTCAATTCTCTAAAGGAAAATAAAAATTCAAACACGAAAACAGATTAAAAACAAAACAGTGGTCCTGAAGAAGTTGATTACTTCTGTTTCCCATAAGTGGACAGTGTCAGTTGACTGCTCCCAAGCCACAGACTTAGCAGACAAGAGACCCTGCGGCGGCCACCAGAATCCTTCCAATCCCAGTTTCAGTCGGTCCAGAAAATGTCTTGAGTGGGTACTAGCTATCCTAACACACAGATCCAATGACTTCTCACTCCGAAGTTCACAGACTTAGACACCCATTACTTAAACTAAGCATGTATTGCTGCAAACCAGTGAGGACTTTTTAATGTACTTTAGTCTGAATAGACCACGAGTGAAGCAGATATTAATGAAAAGACTGCACCCCCACTGATGCGACACTATCAGAACTTTCTTGCTGGAAAGGGCGCACACCCAGGAGGGAAATTTCTCCCTGGTGCACACTTCCTTCCCTGAAGGTGAGGAGAACTGTAGCTCTCTGGCCTCCTCAGGGCGACCTCCGTCTCTCAACAGAGGCCTTGCAGCCTGGGCCGGGGCCTTCTCTGCTCCCAGACGAGCCAATTAAGTTGCACAAAGGGAGGCCCTACCTTACAAACAGCCTGTGTGTTGGCCTTTCAGAGAAGCCTGCACCCTTCTGTTTCCTTTGCTCAAGCTGCTGCAATTTCCAGCCTAGTTTAGAAGACACTAACTTCCATCCACCCCTCCCAATGACTGGAGTGATTCTATTCAAACGAACTCCGTTTCCAGAGGTCAGTGAATATGGAGGTGTCACTGTAATGGTCACCAGTGGTCCATGATGGAGAGGTATGGTAAGAGAAGACCCTTCTATGCAGGAAGGGTGAGATCCTTGGATTAGAGAGTTCTAGTGGGAAAACCACCAGAGGCTAGCGTACCACTTATTTGTGATTTTTGAAGAACACGTTTTGATATCATGTGCCCAACATTTTTCCAAAAAGAACCAAACTCCCAGAACAGAAAGAGTACCTTTTTTCTTTCTAATCTCTCCTGCAAATTCTGTAACATAATTCTCTCGTGCTCCTTCTTGCGTTTGTCAGCCTCCTCATCAGCTTTTATTTTGGTGTCCCCCTTCTAGAAAATTTGTATAAAAATACCATTTTGATCTCAATATATAAGTGATAACCAAGAACATCAGTTGAAAAAGTTAAATAGTAAAATGTTATCTGGCATAAAAGAATGTAACCTTTTGACTGACAGTACCTATATGCACAACATTCATGAATTACCAATTTTCAAAGCATTAGCTAAAATGCACAAAACTAGGCTATTATCTTGAGGATTTAGAAGCCATGTCAGTCCCCTCCAGGACCCAGGGTTATCATTAGTGGTTACCAGGCCACTATAGTTTGAAAGTATGTGATTATGTAGCTATCCATGAACACAGCAACAGGAGCTGAAAAGTCTTACACCTTTCAAAAGCACCGAAAGGATCCTTAAAGGTAGTTCTTGAGGAATGCGAACGCACACAATCATTTATGTAACATATACCTGATTTTACTAAGGGATAGGCTAAAAATGGAATATAAAGTGGACTATGTTAATAATTCAAACTGAGTACAGTCTGAGCTCAGTTTGTGGATTTATTTACCTAGTGATTTGAATTTGCATGGGTGAGACATTGGAGAATTGGAGGACTTTATTCTTTTCTAAATTTTGTTAAAGTTTATTTTGAGAGAGAGCATGCACTTGAGTGGGGGAGGGGCAGAGAGCCAGGGAGTGAGAAAATCCCAAGCAGGCTCCTCACTGTCAGTGTAGAGACCGACACGAGGCTCAAACCCATGAACCGTGAGATCAGGACCTGAGCTGAAATCAAGAGTTGGACATTTAACCCACTGAGCCACACAGGCGCCCCATGGAGGGCTTTGAACTTTTAGAGGTATTCGTACTTTTTATCATCTGTGCTGGAAGTGTGTCTGGAGTGCGGCTGTGAGTGTTGCCACAGAATGCAGGGTCAGAAAAACTCACTTAGGACATTTAATCTGTGAGCAATTTGATTTTCTGAAGCCAAGCTGCAATGTTGTTTATGTAGACAAAATAAAACACTACTAATCTATAATTTGCTGCTTTCTGCTTCAGTTGCACTTGGAGAATCTTCTAGGATTGTGCCAAGGGTGGCTGAGAATGACCTGCAGCAGCACCAAGCAATGGCTAGACTGTGCTGGAAAAATGCAGCCAGAGAAGCCTGCATCTGGTCCTCCCTTTTCTTGGACAAAGGCTGCCTCGGGCTTCCACTGAATTTTAGAACCTGGTCACCCGCCAATAGAGTGGATACAGCAAACCTGTAGCAGCACTTTCTGGTCTTCCGGATCTGTACATCCTTTCTTCATTTCATCGCGTCTTTGTCCATCTTCGAGTTTTGAGAACTCTTCTCCTTGGGTGTCAACTCCTTTCTCTGCCATTTCCTTCACCTTCCTAATGACACAATATTTAAACAATTCTTAGTATTTGTCTCGGTCTCTACCACACAGAGGTTGCAGCAGTACATGCTTTTCAGTCACCTCTGTACCCAACGCGGGGCTTGAAATGACCCTGAAATTAAGAGTCACATGCTCCACCGAGTCAGCCAGGTGACCCTGGACGTGCACTTTTATAGTGGAACTGCTTGTGTATAGGAACACAACTTACATTTTTACACCAGATTCGCTACATTTTCTGTGTTGTTACTGTACAAAATTTGCCCAATTTCACCCTTTTTAAATGTGGGAAACCAGCTCTTGGGAGTAGAAAGATTTCTATCAAATAATGGGCCATTCTGCATTCTAAAATGAGAGAAAGAAAAACATTCCTTAACTATTTTAGACACATGGGACCCTCCAAAAGGCCTTATTTACACATATGTAATTTAAAGGAGGGTCTGGTGGTGCCCAGGGGAAAGCCCCATCCACAATGACGGGTACGCAGGGGTTTTAAAACGTTAAATTAGCTGTTTACATGAAGTGATGAATGATGGCCTTCCAGTTAACAGTTTTTGCTATTCACAACATCCCCTTCTCCTTTCTTCCAAACTCATTTAAAGTACACTGAAAGCATGTGACTGCATTTCAAATACTTACCACTTAAAAAACAACTCAGGACTGTAGTTATTCTTCGCAGGCAGTAGGTAGGTTTATATCCCAGAGCCCTAAATCAAGTGAGCTTCAAGAGTGAGGGTTGGGGTGACTGGGTGGCTCAGTTGGTTGAGCATCTGACTCTTGCTTTTGGCTCAGGTCATGATCCCAGGGTCACAGGATCGAGCCCCACATCAGGCTCCACGCTGAGTATGGAGCCTGCTTAAGATTCTCTCCCTCTCTCCCTCTCTCCCTCTCTCTCTCCCTCCCTCCCTCTGCCCATCCCCCTCTTGCGCTCTAAGACTGAGGGTAAAGAAACCTTGAGATGGAATCAGAATGAACACAACTGTACATGAGGTTTGCTGCTCACAGGAAAGCCTTCCAGCAATGACTGAGGAGATTCAGGCGTCACAAAGGTCACTGGAAAGCACCTCTAGCAAAACATGAGGAAGTATACTTTCCAGGCTTACAAATTCTAAAGTTACAAAAGAGTTTTGAAACAAAGGGGTGGACTCCAATGAATGCCAACCGAAACAGTCTGGCATGATCACCCAGGTGTTCTTGCCGAGATATGGGACCCCGACACAAGTTCTGGTCTCAAGCATCTTTACAGTACAACTTAATGACACATGATGCACAGATACTAAGGACAACTATACCATCTACCTACACACCAGCATCCTCTCTGCTAGACAGGCTTCCCGCATTTGTTCTGAAGGCAAGGAGTCACTTCTGATTCACAGTAAAGAAAAAGTCAGGGGCGCCTGGGTGGCACAGTCGGTTAAGCGTCCGACTTCAGCCAGGTCACGATCTCGCGGTCCGTGGGTTCGAGCCCCGCGTCAGGCTCTGGGCTGATGGCTCAGAGCCTGGAGCCTGTTTCCGATTCTGTGTCTCCCTCTCTCTCTGCCCCTCCCCCGTTCATGCTCTGTCTCTCTCTGTCCCAAAAATAAATAAAAGTTGAAAAAAAAAATTTAAAAAAAAAAAAAAAAAGAAAAAGTCAGTTACTCGTTGATTTTTCATATCATTTATAATACATTTAACCTGAGGGTACCTACCTTTCCTCTGTTTCCTTTTGTAGTCTTTCTTCTTTTTCTCTTTGTTCACGAGCAAGGCGCCGTTTCTCTGCCAAAATTTTTGTTGCCTCCTCAGCATTCATAGTCCCTGGTGTGCTTTTACTACTAGGCTCTAGTTGAAATCAACACAACATGCAAAACAGTTAGCTTAGGGAACTTCATACCTCTAAGCCCAATAAAGAGGTGCGAGACAACCAACAATATTAAAAACTCAATATATACATGGTCCAGATTTTATCAATAACATGCAATCTGTAAGTAAGTGACCAAAAGAACAGATTTTGTTCAAAACCTCAATCCCGTTCCCAATAACAGAAGTAGCAGTCTGTTTCTTTTTAACATCCCCTTGCTCCAAAATAATGTACTCCCACTTTGGTTTAGCTGTTTTGAGAGTGACCTAACTAAAATGACCCTATGGGAAAAAAGATTAAGACGCACTGAACACAGAGGAAGACAAACTTATGCCCAGTCTATATGAAGTATACAAATACTTGACTAGACAAGAACATACCCAGCATGCATTTTGAAATTTGTGCATAATTGTCACTAAATAACTACTGTTTAAATGAATGTTGGTAATAGTGAATTATTATATTTGATTGGTCATAAAGTGGCTAACTACATAACCAAAGAAACCAAGACTATCAGTAAAATAAGGTGACCACATGGGGGCATGCTGTAATGTTTCAGTCCATGTGATGACTATTTTTTTTAATTTTTTTTAAGAGAGAGACAGAGCATGAGCGGGGGAGGAGCAGAGACAGGGGGAGACACAGAATCAGAAGCAGGCTCCGAGCTGTCAGCACAGAGCCCGACGCGGGGCTCGAACCCACAAACTGTGAGATCATGACCTGAGCTGAATCTGGATGCTCAACCAACTGAGCCACCCAGGTGCCCCATGTGATGACTATTTTAAATAAATCACATATTGGGGTGTGCCTGGATGGATCAGTCAGTTAAGCATCTGACTCTTGACTTCAGCTCAGGTCAAGATCTCGTGGTTCATGAGTTCAAGCCCCACATCGGGGCTTCTCTCGAATCCCCACATGGGGATTCTCTCTCTCTCTCCTTCTCTTTCTGCCCCTCCCAAGTGCTCTCACTCTCTCAAAATAAATCACTTTAAAAATAAATAAGTAAATAACATATGAAAATGAGGATCTTAATACATCAGGAATGAATAATTTGCAATAAAATTATCATTCCTGTCATAAAGAAATCACTGTGGAATTCCTTCAAAAAGCAAAATTTACTAGTGTACTTAAAATTAAATAATGGCAAAAAAACAAAGTAAAATAAAATAAAATAATGTCTATGGACATTAAGAACATGTCACATGCAAAATGCCAATATGGGACTTTTAGGAACCCACATACTGCTCAGACACGTTATGGTGTATGTGTGGAAACGGACCTTCAGCTCCTGATGGAAATCCGCTCAGCCACATACGGCCAGATGTGCTCTCCCCAAAGATGGACAATACCTTAGGGCCATTCACAGAACCATCCACTATCAAAGCTGGAAGGGACCCCTAGGGATCACCTACAGCAATGCACTCATCTAATCAGTACTTTTAACATTAGTTCCAAAAATGGATTTTCCGCAACAAGGGGGTGGGAGGGAAGAAGCTCTGGCAAGGAAAAGTAAGCAGTGTGCCAATGACTGGCTAAATTCTCTTCATCAAAAGAAAGCTTACACCCTAAAGTTCTCAGAATTGGGGAATAAAACAAAGGTGACCATTTCTAACTACCTTAAGACTTCCCGTGTTGCCAAAATAAACTTCTCAGTGAAGGAACTTACCTTCACAGACCGTCTGCTTTTCGCTCACAGCTTCAGAGCTGCTAGTGGTTTTAGGAACTGCTTCTCTTCTCTTTCCAAGAGTACCTAACACATTTTGCGCAAGTAGGTTACGCTGAACAGGAATTACTTTGTAACAAAGGGAAGGTTGTGACTGTTTTGACCTGACAGGTGATGGGGACGGGGGGCGATTCTTCTGCATTTGCCTGCTGAGAAAAAGTAACCATTAGTGGGGGAAGTTGGATACGGTTTTGTGGTAGATATGTGTACAAATAAAGTAAACACATTAGTTTATAATGTGCCATTTCATAAAATATAATGTCTTGGTACTAGGAGATATTTTCTAACAGAAGTCAGTCCATTTTTGAAGATTTTTTCCTATTTACAATGCATACTACCATTATTTCCTTTATGAAACACTGATGTGACATTTATCCTGGTAAAACACCTATCAGGAACAGTTGCAATTAAGCTACTTACTTAACACTGATGGGAGAGGGTGGGCGCCACCCACTTGCAGGAGAAGATGGCCATTTATAACATGGTATGTGTGACGATGGGCGCTTCTTTGTACCAGGGTTGGAGGCCTGTTTGTCCATTTCTGGTTTCTGAACAGAGCCAATACAGTCAGATTAAGAGATCAGCATTTACCTTTCTGCAGCTGGCTTGCCTTTTTAAGACCAACATACCCTGAACATATAATACAATTTTAGCTCCTTAAAAGGAGCTTTTCAAGCATGAGAATTAGACACAGATATGTTCTTCTAGACTAGCAATTCAGATTACGAATTTCAAGAAGTTCACAGAAATAATTAAAAACAAATCTTTCCCTTCAAAACCTGATTCTATTTCTAAATCCTAATTAAAGGTTTGTAATATTTCTTCTTCAACTTTTCTTCGGTTTAGAAATAGTTCCTGTAACAGTTATACTTCCTCCTTTCTACTAAAAACTAATATTCCAGCTTTGAGGGGAAACTGGTACAACGAGTATCATCATTTTAAATCATTAAAGTGGCTTATCCTATATAACTGATTTTATTGCAGAATACTATCTAAGAACTTGCTTATGTTGTGAAACTTGACCTATCATGACCTACACAACTAAATACACAGATTTTAACAGAAAATTGGGCAATAAAAGGCACTTAATAAACCTGTGGAAAATCTCTCACTTTCACCTTGGAAGATGTTTCCACGCTCACCTCCAGGAAGGCCTCGGGGGATGCTTCCACACTCTCTTCGGGGAGCGTTTCCACACTAGCCTTGGGGGACGCTGCCATACCAGCCTTGGTAGATGCCTCCACACTTGCTTCAGATGACACTTGCATGCTCCCATCAGGGGACACATCCGTGCTCATCTCAAGAGACGAGTCCATGCTCACCTCGGGGGATGGGTCCACGCTCACCTCGAGGGATATGTCCACGCTCACTTCCGGGGATGTTTCCACGCTATCAGGGAGTGCTTCCGCACCTGCTTGAACTGATGCTTCCACACTCCCTTCAGGGGACCCTTCCATGCTTGCCTGGGGGGTTGCTTCATTCACCTCGGGGGCCGCCTCCATGTTCGCCTCGGGGTCCTCTTCCACACTCACCTTGGGGATCGCTCCCACATTCACATTGGAGGCCACTTCCATGCTCGTGCTCGCCTTGGGGGGCGCTTCCACCTTCGCCTTGGGGAGTGCTCCCACTTTCTCCTGGGGAGGCACAGCCATTGCTGACTTGCGAAGCACTATGGTATTCTTCAATTCATCACTGCTATGGCCACGCAGGGGCGTGGTCACATACTGTAGTACAGGATAGCGGTTGCCTATGGGTGAATGAGGACAGAATGAAATTCTCTACACTTAGCAACCTGACAACAAGGCAGAAACACACCTCGTTAACAGTAGAAGAACAGGAAGAGAGAAGAGAGACCGTGTTTATTAGGAAACTGCAGGGATTATGCCCAACACAGAAGCATTTAGTGAAATGGATCACAGACACAGGACAAAAGTATCACAAAGTTGGTACTTCAGAAGTGCCACCATCAAGAGGCGTCGTGAAAGCAACAGTCTACTATAGATGAAGAAGACGCGTCTCCCAAGTTGATGTTTGCAATAAGCTATTTATCTTTTTTTTTTTTTTTAAGTTTGAGAGCGAGAGCAAGAGTGAGAGCATGCGCGTGAGCAAGGGAGGGCCAGAGAGAGAGAAACCCAAGCAGGCTCCATGCTGTTAGCGTGGAGTCAGACGCGATGCTGGAACCCACGAACCGTGAGATCACGACCTGAACCGAAATCAAGAGTAGGATGCTTAACTGACTGAGCCACCCAGGCTCCCTGCCATTTCTCATTTAATCATACTACGGTTGAGTGATTTTCATAAAACATTATAAGATGTTCAACACTTTTTAAAAGTAATCTAAAACAACTTAACCAGGGCCAGGGATCTTACGATTACAAGTGATTATGCAAGAAATTCTATATATGGCTATTTTGGAATATAATATAAAAAGAGCATTTTCTCACCCATAATAAAAACTATAATAACACATTAATCAGAACGGGCTGGATTTTCAAGGTCTCTTCCAGATTTCACAATCTAAATATTTTCTGCCTAATAAATGGATAAAAATGGTAATACTCGGTACCAGCAAAGAAGGTGGAAAGTGGTAATAGCAACGTTGGGAAAGAGGCAGCCCCACACTGCTGGTGAGGTCGTGGATTTGCACATGTTCCTGGTAGGGGGGATTGGGGCAATAATGTATCAAAAGCCATTACAAAGTTCATAGTCTTTGTTGCCACAATTTCACTTCTAGGTCTATCCTTAAGAAAAAAAATCAGATATGAAAATGTATGCAATAAGGGTTACTTATTATAGCATTATTGATAATATTGAAACAATGAGAACTATAATCCGAATATTCAACAGGAAATTTAGATAATACTGACAGTCATTCAGAGTATTAATATACAATTTCTGGACACAGAAAAGGATATATATCCAGATTAAACAAAAGCAGATTATAACCCTATCTTGTGAAGAAAATATATAAACAAATATTCCGTCATGAGTGGGCTATTGGGATAATAGTAAATTATATTTAAAATTTTCTCTACACTAAATATGCATTGCTTGATTAATAAAGTAAATATTGTTTTTAAACTTTTTAGTTTTATTTATTTATTTTCAGACAGAGAGAGAGAGAGAGAGAGCATGAGCAGGGAAGGGGCAGAGAGAGGGAAAGAGAGAGAATCCCAAGCGGGGCTCAAAATTACAAACCGTGAGATGATGACCTGAGCTGAAATCAAGAGTCAGATGCTTCAACCAACTGAGCTGCCCAGGCGCCCGCACCCCGAAAAGTAACTGTTTTTTAAAAAGTATTTGGTGATAGCTTTCTTAAGACTTGGTAAATCTGTCACTTCCTCTGTAAACTTTTACATGATCTCATCAAATAACCAAAATAGAACAAATTACCAAAGACTGACGACTCATGAATAAAAAATGTGACTAAGTTAAATGTTTTTAGGCCCTCATTTTGGTGGAAAAAGTATTATATTTACATATTGTATATACCTAAACAGTCACATGATTTAACATTGACAGTTTGCACTAAGAAAATATATTAAATGTAATAACTAGATTTCTATTAGCTATAGAAATTTAAGATAAGATACTGCATTTTCAATGGAAGTAAAATATTAAACAAAAATAAAAGCAATAAAAGAAATATCTTACAGTAGACTGGAGGGAGAGTGGCAGAAAATAATCTGACATCCTATAATGAGGCATAAACAAATTCAGAAATTGGAACCAAAAGAACTAAAGCTGCACTACCAGAAAGTCTGTGACAGCATTCTGATTTATTTTACTAATCATATGAATAACAACAGAAGACAAAAACAAAGGTGCTGGGGTAAATTCTGGGGAAAAAAAGTGGAGGAAAAAAGAAAGAAAAGAATGATGGGAACAGTGCATTTTACCCTCCACAGGCATGTCTGACACTTTACGTGACCTGCAAGTGAGAAAATCCACCTAAGCCTGAAGACTGTTCTTACTTTACTAACAATCTTTATGTCCTTAATTAAAAGCTAAAGAGCAGATCAGTGTTACTCTTCCATATTTTAGGAAAAAAAGTTGGGTGAGGTAGAAAACTTTCTCCCTCTATATTGTAAGTTTCCAGATACTTTTAACACCCAGTACTTCTTACAGTGCTGTGACACATTTAAGCACAGGTTGAGAAACCCATAGAGCTTTTAAAAACTTAGGGGTGCCTGGCTGGCTCAGTTGGAAGAGCATGCCACCCTCGACCTCGGGGTTCTAAGTTCGAGCCCCCTATGTTGGGTGTAAAGATTACTTTAAAAAATCTTTTAAAAAATCATGTAAAAGTGTAACAACCACCATAATTACCTATCTCATCCTATAAATTACCCATTACCCAGATAACTAATCTACCAGGCTAGAAGGCATAAAATAAACATGCAATATAAAACTGTTGGGTAAAATCAGTCATTTGGAAACCACTGATTCAAATTATTTTTATGCCTTACTGCAACCAATTAAATGATACAACCTGCTTTTTAAGTGCAAATACTAACACTTTCAGGCTTTCTGCCCTATGCCTATTACCTGGGGTTTCTTTTCCAGGGACCAACAATGAAGCAGCACTTTTGCTCCTGGCTATTGAAGCTTTTGTTGGGACCAGCAGGCGGCTGATTAAATTATTCTCCCGAAGACTGGTATGCTGGTGACGAGCTGAATGAGGAGAACAGACATAGTTGAGGTCTCACAAATAAATGCAAAGCAACAAAGAGCAATGCGAACTGCTGCAAATGAGAACTTGCCCAGCCTGGAAGTAGAGGCAACGAGAGCAATACATCCAGAACGGGAATGAACACTGCCACCAGAGACTGCCTTGCTGGGGAAGAGAGCACTGAGTAAGGAACCAAAGGCCCCCAGGATACATAATAACCCCAGTGGAGAAATCTAGGTAGCATACTTAACAGAGTCCTAGCCAACATATGGAGTCTCTGCAGAGGAGCTCGCATATGTCTATCACGCAAAACGCCTTTGACATGGATTCCTACACATATCTGCCACTGACAACCCGACTCTGGTCAGATTCATTGCCAAAAGCTCCAAGGGACTGACTGAATTCTTCTGTTAAAAGTGCATCTTCTAAATATCTTGCTCCAATAAATTTTTATGTTCATAAATATCCCTGTGACAATGGCATTTGTTATAATGGGATTTGACCCTAATCAACAAACTGGAGAGCATTCTGTAAGTGAATGGTTTGGTAGAAACAAAAAGCAACAATTGTGTTTGACAGAGAAAAGGAGAGGAAAGGTATTAGAAAGAAACTTTAAATAAAGAAGTACTTCAGTAATAAGTATGAATTTTTTTGTATAATAATCAGCAGTTCAAACATGTACAAAGGTTAGATGTGAGTAATGCCATGAAGCAACAGAACAAAGCTTTTAAGTTCAAATTATGGCCAATACTTAGAACTTCTAAACGCAAACTCATGAAGTATTTGAAGAGCATCAAGTCCTCCGACACAAATCTATACCTACACCAACACTCTGCAATCTAGTCTCTCAGCTTCATTACAGACCTCCTGCTCAAATGATGGCAGAATTACATATTTCATTTAAAGACAGACTCTTGGCTTCAGCCAAATGTTAAGGGATATTTTGGCTTCCAGTTTTAGGAACAACTTCTCAAGCAACAAAATGTTGACATAAACAGATCTCTTTTAAGCCACTATTTAAGACTGGTACTTGGGAGCACCTGGGTGGCTCAGTCGGTTAAGTGTCTGACTTCGGCTCAGGTCATGATCTCGTGGTTGGTGAGTTCAAGCCTCACGTCGGGCTCTGTGCTGACAGCTCAGAGCCTGGAGCCTGCTTCGGATTCTGTCTCTCTGTCTCTGCCCCTTCCCTCCTCGTGCTCTGTCTCTCTCTCTCTCTCTCAGAAATAAATATTAAAAAAAAATTAAAAACAAAATAACTAACCACCTGGTTTTTCTTCTACTTTTTCTGTTTCCATAGGTGACTGCAGTTTGTTAGATCTTCTATTCAAAGACGAACTTCTCTTTTCTGTTGTTTCTGGAGATCAAGGGCAAAGGAAAATTATTTTTTGTAAATTATTTAACTGTGTTATTTTAGGAGTCAACTCCTCTTTTCAAACATTTTTTATCTTCTTTACTCTTGCTTATAAGAATTTATTTAAATTTCAAATCTTATGTAGAGATTCTACATCCCAACCTTAAAACTAATTTACTCTAAGTTATCTGAAATAAAAGTATTTAGAAAAAAAAAAACAGTAAAAATTAAGAGGAAAATGTCTAATACTACCTGACAAGATCAATATTCCCAAATTAGAAACATTCATTTTAAATTTTAGACACAATCCATGACATCTGTTACTAAAGTAATGTATACTTTAGTTATAACGATTATGGCTTTAAACTTTTTAAAAATGATCGTTAACATTTGGCATAGATGTCGCGATTTTAGCAACCTAATGAAAAACATGCTTTGTGTAGACACTTTTCCATTTCACTTGAAATGTTCTGGCTCAGAATACTGAGGAATGTCTGTTTAAAGAATAACTTCTTGGGTTTCCTGGGTCGCTCAGTCAGTTAACCATCTGACTCTTGGTTTTGGCTCAGGTCATGATCTCACGGTTTGTGGGTTCAAGCCCCGCATGGGGCTCTGTGCTGACAGCTCAGAGCCTGGAGCCTGCTTCGGATTCTGGGTCTCCCTCTCTCTCTGCCCCTCCCCTGTTGGTGCTCTGTCTCTCTCTCAGAAATAAACATTTAAAAAATTTTAAGAATAACTTCTCTTTTGGGAACCTGTAAACTAAATCGGGGACCTGTACATATTGACAACGTAGCATCATTTGAAAATCCGTGAACTGGTAATGTAACTGAACAGCACGATCCAGAGGTATAATCGATTCAATCGTGTGATTAAATCACATATCCTTTACCATCATATCGCAAGAAATGACAAGATAGTGTGAACAGTTACTGAGTCAGCAAGTGGCAGAAGAAAAACAGACAATTTGAGTCAGCCAAGCTTTAAAACAGGGCTATTTAAAACATTACAGGTTATTACAGTATGAACTTAATTTGAGTTTGAAATGTTCATCTCTCTGGATCAAACAGATTTCATTCCAATCTGAAGAGATTTTACAAAGGTAAGCCACCGCCAATACTGGGTTTATTTTCCCTGGCATCATTAATCACAACATTCATCATCTCAGAGTGTGCAATATACTGTACCTTTAAGTAAGTTATTTCACAAAAGTATCTTCTACACACACCTTCTTGTATTAAAAACTAGTAAAGAAATCATCTAAAAAGTTACTTGGAATTGCTCCTTCAGTGCGATTTAACTAATTATTACCTTGAAAGTCATCACCTGTTCCTCCTCATTACAAGTCTCATTGATACATCAAGTAAACCTATTAATGAAAGCATACTAGTGTTTGCACATATTAAAAATGGCATACGTGGGGCGCCTGGGTGGCTCAGTCGGTTGAGCGTCCGACTTCGGCTCAGGTCATGATCTCACGGTCCGTGAGTTCGAGCCCCGTGTCGGGCTCTGTGTTGACTGCTCAGAGCCTGGAGCCTGTTTCAGATTCTGTGTCTCCCTCTCTCTCTGACCCTCCCCCGTTCATGCTCTGTCTCTGTCTCAAAAATAAATAAACGTTAAAAAAAAATTTTTAAAAAATGGCATACGTGTCTGTGGAAGAAATATTTGCTAACTCCTCAGAGCAATTAGATAGTAAAACAGAGTCAATGCTTGTGAAACAATTAAGATATATTAAAATAAAAGTATATGACACTGCAATGATTGAACTAAGGAATAATAAATTTAGTATATGACGAGGAAGGTACTAGAGAAAACCTTCCCACGTTAATCTACGAATGAACCCAGGCTACACACAAGTGCTCTGGGAAAGCCTATCAACAGTTAGGGTGTTAAGTGGATCAACTTTTGTTAGACCATTATGAGAGAAAATATGATAACCACAGACTGACAAACAACAAAAGACGTCTCAAGCTCGTGGTTAGAAATTAGGAGTCCTAAAAGTATAAATAACATAATGTAAGTATGACCAAAACAAAAATCCTTTTCAACATTTAAAAACTGTAATATCTGGATAAAAATGGAAATCTTTTCCACTAGGTTAACTACTGCTACAATTAATTATACTTTAATGAGATCCAGAATCTTTTTGCTGTACTGGAATTTTATAGCATTGCTCAAAAATAGATCAAGGTATCTAATAAAACAAAAGAAAGATTTTTGAATTCAGACCATAATTAGGCATTTTTTAAATTCATAAGGCACAAAAGTGGGAAGATGTAATATGTTTGCCATGTCTTTTTCCTGCCAAAGTCACTTCTGTTTCTGTCACTGGAAAGGATTTTTTTTTGATTGATGGGTATGGCTGCCTAATCCATTTCAATTATCAGTGAGGAGCACCATGTGCAACAAGCCAGAAATGGTCACTGATACACACTCAGGTAAGATTTTTTTAAAAGAAAAACACGAGAAGCAAAAGGTATTTGAAGTAGTCATACTAGATAACTTTGTTTTCTTTTAAAGAACACCACCTTAGCACTGCGAAGAGTTGTAAAGTGGAGCTTAGCAATGCTTCTCCCCTTAAACATGGGTATCACTTTATTTGCTTTGGAGGAAAACATGAACTTATTATTAAAATGTACAATTTTCAACATCATGATCCATCTATCAAAAGACCAAAATATAAACCATAAACAAGCATGATAGAGTGAAAAGCACTGAATTTCCTGGGGTATTAATTATAAAACCAGGAAGGTAATTATACTTGCCTGTCAAGTTTACAAGGTTGTCATGCATAACAAATATATGTGAAGCAGATCAACCTGTCTGTTGGAGTATATATGCTAACATTGTCCTTACACGAGGTGATATTCATGAAACTTAATGGAAAATGAATAACTAGTTTAGCTACTCTCTAGGAAAAACAATTTCATTTACTGGTTTGGCAGAATATGAATTACTTTTATAACAAATTATTGTGCCACTTACCGGCAATGTCTTTTAGTCAAAATATGTTGTAGTTTGGGCTACCTGAGACCAACAAAGCCATCTGACAATTCATATGTAAATCATGAAATAAGGATTAATACTGATGAAAATCCAAAACTGTAATGACCATCGCTATCTACTGTAAAACAAGGTGGTGCTCTTCTGAAATAAATTTAAATGTTCTACAGTCTAAAGGATAAGTGGCACTGTAAAAAAATACATAAAGAATTGATTTCATTGGTTTAAAATTCTGTGGAACACGTGAAATAACTACTTACTCTTGGCAACAGAATTCTGAACACCTGCAGATGACATAGGCATTTGTTTGTGTAAACCGGAAATCTCTTGTTCAAGTTTTTCAGTAGATACAGAACGTTTATTAGCTGAGAAAAGATATAATATTTACTGTACTTAAAAGAAGCATCATTAGCTGAAACAAAGTGAGTTCATGATGTAGTTCTATCGAGTATAGACGTGCATTAATTAGGTGCACAATATTCATGGTCATTCCTTATACATGATAGAGATTTAAGTTTTATGAAACTAAAATTATGCCCATTTTTAGGAAAATGTACAGTACCCTCAATAGTAAATGGGGCAATTTACTTTTAAAATATGCATTGGATAAAATTGTATAAAGCTTTATTATTAATCATTTTTCCAGAGATAACAAATTTAAGTGGTAAGATTTTAGATATAATGGATAAAACGATAATGAAATTTCTTTTGCAATCTTACAATATAAATTTATTGTGCACACCAAAGAGTACATGGCAGTATTTTCATTTGGGATACAAAGTTCAAAATCTTGTTGTAAAGCCACCTTGTAGCAATAGCCAATATCCAAATATGAACCTGAACTTCAAGTTTAACAGCTGTATTAATTACCATTTTTAGTCTCAGGGTTCACGGTTGTAGAGCCTTCCCACGACCATCTTTTTTGACGATGATCAACACGGTTGCTCCGTTCCAGTGTACGGTAAACAACGGCTTTGAATCTCTCCTATTTAAAATAAACACCAACAATTTTTTGTGTATTATAAAACCATCCCATCACCAAATTTTTGTATCAAGCAAAATTTTAGGGGACATCAGGTAAAAGTTAAAAATATTG
Organism: Prionailurus bengalensis; assembly: GCF_016509475.1. Lineage (NCBI taxonomy): Eukaryota > Metazoa > Chordata > Mammalia > Carnivora > Felidae > Prionailurus > Prionailurus bengalensis. The sequence continues at coordinate 113,192,838 of NC_057361.1, forward strand.
GGAGGGGCACCTAGGTGGCTTAGTCGGTTAAGCGTCCAACTCTTGATGTGGGCTCAGGTCATGATCTCACAGTCCCTGGGACTGAGCCCCACGTTGGCTTCTGTGCTGGCAAACCAGAGCCTGGTTAGGATTCTCTCCCCCCGCCGGCCCCCTGCCCCGACTCGTGCATACACACACACTCTCTCAAAATAAATAAACTTAATTTAAAATATATATATATAACCTTAAATTCTTTGTAGAATGAGGCAGAAAAAAAATCAACTAATATACATATAAGTGAAATCTATGCCAGAGTCATCTATAATACCCACATTTCTAAGATCTTCAGTTCTACTGTTAATCAATAGTTTTTTTTTTAAGTGTATTTATTTTGAGAGAGAGAGCAAGGGAGAGGCAGAGAGAGAGGGAGAGGATCCCAAGCAGGCTCCGCACTGTCAGCACGGAGCCTGACGTGGTGCTTGAACTCACAAACCTTGAGATCATGACCTGAGCCAAAATCAAGAGTCGGATGCTTAACTGACTGAGCCACCCAGGCATCCCTCAATAAAGTTAAAAAAAGATAATCAAGGTGTTTGTCTGGACCTCAACTTTATTTTTCTTTATTTGAGTAATCTCTACACCCAATGTGGAGCTCATGCTCTTATGACTGAGCCAGCCAGGTGCCCCTTGACCTCAACTGTAATCGAGCTGCTCAGGAGAACAGCTTTTCAAATGTAAACACCACACTGTGACAAAACAACCCCACAGCCATGCATGGTTTTCCTTTCTCAGATAATTTTGTGCTGTAACAAACCATGGACTGTACTCAGGTAAACAAATCAACTGCAGGGCCAGGAGGCTTTGTATTATTCCCTGACAACAACCGTTTCATAGCAACATCATTCTTATAATGCCCCCACCGTTTCTCTGAGGGAAAAGACCAACATACTAGGAAAATGCAGACTCACCCATATCCCCTGAGGAGAAAAGCAACTGCAATTCTTAAAATGAAATGTATCTAGTGGCAATATTTTAAAATGATATTTTGTAACAGAAAATTGCCTCAAATTACCAGAAACCCAGAAAGTGTAATAAACACTAAAAACCATAATCTGTCTTGTATTATTCAAACATCACTGATTGTTGAGAATTCTATCCCCTGCTTCCAAATGCACTAGCTCTCTGTGCTTTCAGGTTCCAGTTGCATCTGTGGCTCCTACTTAAGCTCCTGTCCTGGCTCCTATGTCTGTCCACACTTACCCCTCCTCAGCACCATGGAGTCTGGGTTTTCTCCCTGCTCTAAGGAATTATTCTCTTTTTCTACCTGCAGGCTGCTCACAGTATCCAAGGGTTCCTTCTTGCTCTGTTCACGGGAACTGCCTGGCCACCCAGCCCCCAACTAGTTTTGTGAGGTTGATTCTCTTTTGTCCCTTTTCTCCTGGTCCTTCCTCCTGTTTCCTCCTGCCACAGCTCTGGCTCCCTCCCCCTCTGCAGTGCCATTATGTTACATTCTCTTTTCTCTGGGATCTCTCTGAGGTTCCTCTTTCTCTAAGATGATCTTTTTTTCTCTAAGTCCCTGGGAGTCTCTCTCCTCCAGGGACCCTCCCCCACTCTGCAGTTTTCTATTCTACCTTCTTTCAGTCTCTTAGCTCAAATCTATCCCTGTCCTTCCTTTTCTTTACCACAGAAGCAAATTAAGGAGCTCTTTCACAGAGGAAGATGGAGAGTGATAGAAATTCTGAAGGAGAATTCATCAAATACTCTGGAATATGGAAAAAAGAGCATAAACAACCACAGAAAACAGTTCAGAAGACAGAGAAGTGGTAGTGAGTGGACCATGGATGGGGAAGAAATGGCACGGGAACAGTCCCAGAATAAGGAAGGTCCACAGATGGGGCAGGGGCTGAGGCATGTGAGAGCAACCTTGTGCTTCACAAGGAGGGAAAATGAGCACCACAGAGAAGAAGCCTCATGGGGACAAATGGAACCAAAAAGGAAGGACAGAAAAAGAAAACTTTAAATTAGGGCAACAGAAGAAAAGAGGGGGAGATAAAAACACACATATTGAGAGAATAGGCAGAAAGCCCAAAGACAGGGAGAGAAAAAGAGAGAAAAGCTAAGACAAAGAAAGAGGAAAGAAAAGTGAAGCACCTCAGGCAGAAAAAGGTCAGATGGAGAACCAGAAGACAGACTAAGATTTAGGGACACTTGAGAATCACTGGAATAAAAAGAGAGAAATGCCAGCAAGAAAAAGAATGGTTTCCCAGAGAACATGCCAGATTCACAAGAAGTGAAGGATCCTCAGAGTAAAGCAGTGGAGTGACCCTCCAGGAGAAAAATCTGATGTCAGAGAGAATCAGGCAGAACAAGACAGGTAGCCAGATGCCCAAGTACGGACAATAAAAGACAAATTGACTGAAGTGCGACAGAAGGGGAAATAGAGGGCATTACTAAGGCAGTGACTCATACCCACAGGGTGCCAGACACCAAGAGTCCAGAAAGGTAAAGAGAGCAGCAGGACTACAGAATGGCAGGGGAAAGAGCGGGACTGCAGGGGACACGTGATGAGGAAGGGGGGGGCACACAGGAGAAAAGACAGGGGAGGCCGGATGGGAAGTGTGCTCCCCTCTGACTGGCCTGCACTCAAGCAGTCAGAGGAGCCGCCATGAGAAGTACGATGGGGAGCCTATCAGGACAAATTCCAGAGTCTCAGTGGAAGGAAGGGTCAGTCAGGGAGAGTGGAAGGGCTCTCTTCCCGGGCCTGCAAGGCTCCTCTTTTACATCAGCTAGTGGTTCTAAACTCAGGGGTCTGACACGACAGGGACAAGAGGCTCTACCACTGAAGGGAAGCAGCGAGAACTGGAGATGGTTCCTTTGGCAGGGGAGGGGGCAGTAAAGGCAGAAGGGCTAAGAAAAAAGTGGTCCGGTGCTGGGCAACACAGTGTGTCATCTGATTAACAGGCTACAAAAATACATACCCTTTCCTCCTGTAATTTTTGTTTCCTTTTTTCTTCTGCGGATATTCTCCGCTGTTCATCCTTTTCTTTCTGTTCTTTCAGCTTTCGTTGTTTTTCTTCCATCAGTTTTTCATACTGGATCCTGGACTTCCTTTCTTTTTCAAGCAGTTGTGTTTCTTTGTTGGCTGAAATATTCCAAATACATTTTCAAGGTGTAAGAGCCAAGCAAATATTTAACTTTTCCACATTATACGCAAGAAAGAAAAAGGTAATATATCTCCTTCTCTTAAAAATAACATAACCTATGCTAATAACAAAAGATTATGTGAGTGTAAGAGAATGGCCACTAAAGTATTTGCCCTGGGTGTTCATTTAACTCCAGAGAACTGAGATGGCTTAGATGACCACTCATATCCTGTCCAAACTAAGATTCCAAATTAAAAACAAATATTTTCTTTCATGTGGTATTTCTGGTGATTTGAGCCAAGGTTAAGCCCCACCAGATTAACCTGCTATATACATTAAAATAAGAAATAAAAAGAAAACATATAGGCAGAATGTTTTTGTTCATTCTCTTAGGAAACCGCTTTCAAAGGCCTCATCTATGCAGACCACACTCAGCATGCCAGTTGTACAATCATGGATTTAGTCATGTACCACATTATGAACAGCACGATGTTTTCCTACTTCAAATTTCCCATCACTAAAGCCTGGAGAGCATCTATGCAGTTCTAAAATATTCTTCTGAAGAGCTACAGGAAGAAACCGCTCCTCATTAAAACAAAGACAAATGATATCCATTTGAATGAAGCTGAGCACAAGTTTTGTCAGGGGATTTCAAAGATCAGAGAAAAATGCAGTTGAAAAAGCAGTCCCTTAAGTTGTAGAAGGATATTCTTTTAGATTCTAATTTACACTTAAGAAGTGTACGTTAGGATTATTAGCAACTTCATTTTCCTTTTTAGGGTCATTTTTATTGAAATCCCATTCCTCTGGTTTCTACAAATGTTGAAATTTTCATATTTTAGTTTTCAGAAAATTGGAGGTAACAGAATTTACTACTTCAAAAATTAAACAATTTAATCAAATATTTTTCTTGGGCCTTCTTTATCTTACTTAGTATAATCATTGAATGCAATATAATACATCCTAGGAAAAATGTAATCTATGATATAAACAGATCAGGAAAAGTAAGCAAAACCACTCTGGAAATACATAACCTTACAAGAAAATTCACTCATTCTGATTATTTTTTAAAAATCTAAAATATACCATCTTGTTGTCTTTTCTTTTCTTCTCGGCGCTCCTTCGCCAATCTCTGCCTTGTGTCACTTTTAAGGACAGATCCATCTATGACTAAAAACAAAAAAAGAGAGAAAAAAGTAAGACATTAAATAGGATATCAAATTTTAATGACATGACACTTTGACATCTATCACAAAGCATTCTAGAAATTATACCTGGCTTGAATGATGATTTTATATTTGAGGATTGAGATGCAGAGCTAAAACCACCCTGATTCCGTCTTTCTTCGGCCATGGCGTGAGCAGCCGCAACTAGAACACAGGAACGTAAAGGGAAGGGATTAGATAATAAGAATACGGTTAATACAGGGGGAGGCAAACAAAGCACAGGCCGTCGTCTTTGATGATAAAGGATAGCATCTCATCTATAAGGCAAAATCATGATAGAGTAATCCAGGTCAACAATACAGACATACTGAGTACCTATGACGTTCAACAACAGTTTAAGAATTAAAGCTGTTTACTGTGGATGTGCTGGCATACCAGTAGACATAAGGAGAGAGCTGTGAGTGGGAGTGGCAGCACAAGCTTGTGGATGAGTAGGAACTAATGATTAATAGCTTTCAAAAATGCATCAGGCAAGACATTACAGCAAGTACTAGAAAAAGTGAGCTGGCAAGGAATTGGAAAAACTGTTTTGCCATAAATTGGGAATTTAGAAAAGAGTTGGCATTTATGGATCTGAATTTACAAGCAGAAGTGTCAACAGTGAGATGCTCAAAGATTGGGCCAATATTAAAGAAGTAAATTTATAAATTACCTACATGTGGGCTTTTCTACTGTGGCTGAACACTAGGGTTACCTAAGTTGCTTTAAAAATACATTAGCAATGGGGGTGCCTGGGTGGCTGAGTCAGTTAAGTGTTCGACTTCAGCTCAGGTCATGATCTCAGGGTTCGTGGGTTCGAGCCCCGTGTCAGGCTCTGTGCTGATAGTGCAGAGCCTGGAGCCTGCTTCAGATTCCGTGTCTCCCTTTCTTTCTTCCCCTCCCCCGCTAACGTGCACTCTGTCTCTCTTGCCCTCAAAAAGTAAATAAACATTAAAAAAATTTTTTTAAATACATTAAGCAATGTATTAGCAATGACTGCTTCTCCCCACCCCCAGTCTCTGGGGTGGGGGCCCAGGCATTATCAGTTGCTAAAAGGTCTATTCTAATGCACAGTGAAGGTGGAGAAGCACTGGAGGAATTTCCATTGAGATACTATTATTCTAGGTAGAAAAGTGTCAGGCAAAGATAAATTTACACATGCCTTGTAAAACAGGCCCAAAAGTAGTAAATAACTTCAATAAAGGTGAAATACAAGGTTAGGGGAGCACAATTTGAGGAGAGTAAGAAAAACTAAAATTCTAGGATGATACACCAATTACTATAGAGGATACCCTGAACCCTTTAATTCCACGTATGGCCATATCTAAAATGCCCCACAATGCTGGGCATCTTCAGGAAGGATCTGGAGATTAACACTGAAAACTCTCTTCTACCCTTGTAAAAGCCTAGGAAATATGTCCCTGCGGCGATACTGCGTACAATTGTTTTCTACATGTCAGGAAAAAATAGAACAGTGGAAGATGGATAGTTAAAATAATTAAAGGAATAGAGTGGCTGTCATTGCCCTCATAGAAAGAAGGGACTCTGAGATGTTCCTTGCCACTGAGGAAAGATATCCAGAAATCATTTTACAGAGTAACCTTGAAAGTGATGTCACAATTGCTGTCATAGTGCTCTTTCAAAAGGGAAAAAGGATTTTCTTTTTTTAACCCCAGAGACCTAACAGCTCAGATAATCCATGATTTAGGTAAATTTGAAGATTACATTCTTCTCAGCTTCCTTCCTAGTTCAACAACTAGCAATTTTATGTACCAGAAGTTATCCTCTGAATTTAAGTAGTACAGTGCATTAAGAAAAATTCTTAAATATAGTCTATAAATTAATTAAACCCTCCTATACACTCCCTCCTATTTGTAACATGTCTATGTGAGCAGAGAAAAAACAACAGTTGATTCTGCACATTCAGCTTTCCTGCTTAGAAATAACAAAGAAAGTCCATATTTTGGCACAATTTAGCTGACCCTAAGGGTAATTTCTCTCAAAATATACAATTTTACCAGACATAAAGACCTCATTAAATAGTAGTAACTTCAGAATTAGCTGTGGTGGGAATAATGAACCAAACCATAAAGGTCAATGTGGAAATAATATCGTCTGATTTTTAGAACTTTATATCCAAATTCTTACCAGCAAGAAATACATTTACCAAAAGGACAGGTTCTAGAAACCACTTAAAATGTTCAGGCAATGGGACAAAGGCTTTAGTCTGAGCTTAACAGAGTATTTTACTAAACTCCGTTGAATGAGGAAATTCACTTACCATTCATTTTAAGGTTACAGCAAGGTGCAGTTTAAGTCCTGTACTAATTCTGAATCCCAAATTAAAGTTAAAAGTTACCTTTTGCCTGGAGATTAAGAAAATGTGTAGAGTTTATTAAAACTGAAATATGAACCTTAATCTATATTTATGGTACTTAACTAAAAATTGCTATAATAATGTATATTACCTCACCATTTACTTCATGGTGTGTCTCTGTCTCTCTGCCTCCCCCTGCTCATGCTCTGTCTCTGTCTCTCGAAAAAATGAATGCTAAAAAACTTTTAAGAAAAAAAAAAGAAAATACAGCAATGGTGGGGCACTTGGATGGCTCAGTTGATTAAGCATCTGACTCTTGGTTTAGGCCTAGGTCATGATCTCATGGTTCATGAGTTCGAGTCCCCCATCAGAGCCTGCTTGGGACTGTCTCTCTATCCCTCTCTCTCTGCCCCTTCCCCAGTCGCTCTCTCTCTAAAAATAAATAAACTTAAAAACTAAAAAAGAAAATAAGCAATGGAAATATTTTAAAATAAAGCACTTAACTATTTTTGTAAAAGAAAGCACTATTATGCTTTGCTAAGAAAGGCCTGAATTTAGAAAAAACTTGTGAAAGACATTAGAAGAAAACCATTCTTGGGACACCCGGGTGGCTCAGTCGGTTAAGCATCCCACTTGGGCTCAGCTCACAATCTCAAGATTGGTGAGTTTTGAGTCCCACCTCAGGGCTCTCTGGCTGTCAGCTTGGTGCCCGCTTTGGATCCTCTCTCTCCCTCTCTCTTTACCCATCCCTCAAAAACAAACATTTTTTATCAATTGGGGGGGGGGTTAGAAAACCATTCTCCTATAAGGGAAAACTTACAAACTCAATCATCCTGGATATTAAGCCCAGTAAAAGCCTCAGAATGCACTGAACCAAAAATAGCCACTACTAAGGATATCAAAGTTAAAGAATGCTTTAGATTTAATAGATTTTTTAAAGTTGTCATTGAAATTTTGAAGCCTCTTTTGGATATAAAGCGTTTTAGCTCATTACCAACTTCAATATAGTGGAAAGTTCCAGCTTCTCTTTGCCTGCCCCCCAAACACACACACAGGATCTGTGTCACTAGGGCAAACTAAATGCAAGAAAGGAAGAATACTTTTCTGTGACAACTAGTTCAAGAATGGTAATAATATTCCAAATGCTTAATCCCATGAGATGCCAATGATAAAATACTCATCCCAATACTTACTCGGCAATTCTAAGTTGTCTGCCACAGTTGCTGCTGTTGATATCACTCTCAGAATTCAACATAAAATCTGTAGCTCCTCCCCACCATGATCCTTCTTCCCCCAAACCCTTTGTTCTGTACTCATTAGAAATATTAGATCACATACACTACTCTTTTTATTAGGTAGCAAAGGGGTAGATTGTAAAAAATGATTGAAAGGTTTTTTAATAAAAAAGGCTTTGAGTGTGGCAGAGAACCACCATACTGTGAAACTAATTGTTACAGATTAACAGATTTAGTGTTACTCACTGTTATTTGGAAAAGAGAATAAAACAAAGTAATTGCCACCAAGTCCTATCATGGGCTCCTGCTGGATGTAGTGCACTAGGGGGTCTAGCACTAGACAGTTCCAGCAGCTCAATCAATACCTGACCACTCCCACAGCTGCTGGCCCTGTGCTGGACCCACTACTACCCTGCACCTGAAGAAGTTATTTGTTTAGTACAATGTTTTAACTTTGGGAGCCAGGTTCCCAGCAGGAAATGAAATTGCCCAGATTAACAGATTTAGTGCTATTCAGTGTTGTTTGGGTAACAGAATAAAAAGTAACTGTGACAGTAGCATTTCACTTCACAAAGTAGCAAAACATTTCAAAGACTCCTTGTCCCTTTCAGGAAATCCATCAGGGCAAATCTAGTTAAGCTGGTACCCTGTGAAACTCTAACATGTAACATGTGATATTTTCAATTCCTCATATGAAATGGGCAGCAAGGTCAACTGCGGTTCTGGGTTAAGTCCTTTTTGCATGGCTTAGTTTTTTGGTTTGAAATATACTGTGAATTCAAGCAACTGTCTCATTCAAAAATTTAAAATACTTCACAACATTCAATATCCTTTCCAAAAATGCTTTTGGGGGGGGGGAGCGGTTTATCCAGAATGCTGGTTAATCTGAATCACTGCAATAAACCAATGGCAGAGAGCCTTAGGTGTCAACAAGCAATGAAACAATCCGAACTTATTGCAAACTCTCTAGGTGAAGCAGAATAAGCTAGGGACAGAAGGGGTTGACTTCCCAAGGAAAGGGTACTTGCTACTGATGCATTAGGGAGTTGATTCAAAGTATTCCGAAGGAAGGTAATTTAATTTTTCAAATGCAAATGAAAATATCCCTAAGGATTTCAATAAAATCAATTAAGATGGTTTTATTCAAGCTCATATAACAGGAAGCTGGCCTGAGAACAGCAAGCAACCTCCCACAAGCAAGAAATACCATTTCGCTCAGCTAGCGGAAGCAGCCTCCTGGGCTAAGCAACGCGCTGCCAAATTTTAGAAAATTAGCGATTTTAGGCGCGGGTGGCGGGGGGACATTTTGGCGACGGGACCGATTTAGGAGAAAGGGCTCTGAAGTGCTGATTTTCCCTTCGCTGCAGCCTAGGGTCGGGCAAGATGTCCCACGGAAGGTGACATCTTGGCGAAGTCATGTGCTACAGCAAGCAAATCAGGAGCAGAGAGGCAAGTTTCTTCCCAACTTTCAAAGCAACAGCCCCCCAAGGCTCCGTCCCCACCGGACCCTGACAGGGAGGGAGCGGGACATTAAGCACCTCTGGAGAAGCGAGGACTGCGACCGTGGGAGGCGATCGGAGCGCGAGCGCCGCGGCCAGAGGGAAAACTCCCGGCTCAGGGCTGCCCCGGCGCGCGGGGTCCCGGCCGGCTCTCGCACATCCCGGGCCGCGGCGCGTCCGTCGTCCCCCAACGGCAGGCGGAGCCCGGGACCGCCCGCGGGGTCCGGGGTCCCAGCGCGCCTCCCCCCATCCCCCGCCGCCCGCGCCCGTTAGTTCCCTCGCGCCCCGCCCGCGGGGCTCGACCGTTAGCCGCGGCAGTTGGGCCGCTGGCCACGGGACTTCGGCCGTCAGCGGTGCCGGCCGGCCGTCTCCTCACCCCGCCCCCGTCCCCCAACGGTTCCGCGTCCCGTCCTAGGGAACTCCCGGGCGGGTGAGGGGAGGACCGGACGGCGCGAGGCCACCTCAGAGAAAAGTTTTTGGCGACCGGCGCGCCACTCCAATGGTCCTTGGGGCCGCGAGCAGCCCGCCTCCCGCACGGGCCCGGACTACCCCCGGAGCCGCCAGGCCGCTCACCCATCCGTTCGCGCAGTCCCCTGAGGGATGTGCCGCCACCGGTGCCGGCACGCTCCGCCATCTTCCGAGCCTCTGAGGTGGGAACCGCTGGCGGCGCTGGGGGCCCAGTGCGCAGCCTCCGACGCCGCCGTCTCGCCTGCCTTGGCCGCGACGCCAGGGGGCGTGGTGAGGCGGGGCGGGGCCAGAAGAGCCGCCGCGCCCACCTCGGATCCGCAAACTCAGCCGCGCCGCTCCCCACGCACCACGTCGTGGTCGTGACCTGTTGAGCCGCGACCTACTTGTCTAAAGAAACCCTCTCCTCTGTTGCGTGGGCCAGCCAATCACTGGCCGGGTGGGCCATCCAACATTCTTTTTTTACTTTCATCCAGTCTACCTAGCAACGCAGTAACATTCCTTCATTCATTCGTTCCTTTAGGGAGCGTTATACTGAGCGCCTCATTGGTGCGTTTGCATCCGGAGTTTGCTAATCTTTGAAACACTACAGAAAGAAAGGCCCAAGTGGAGGAAAGAGGCCCAGAGACAGGCTGGGAGAGAGGTTCCTGTTAGGTCTCGAAGTTGCATGAATTGTCTTTAGGGTGTTTGTGGGTCTTTACAGTGAAGGAGAGGACTTAACTGACATTAATCTCTCTAGGTTTTGGAGGCGGCCCTTCAAGATCGCCTCCTGAAGCCAAGACTACACTGTATGTTAACTAACTTGAGAATAAATTAAAAAAAAAAAGAAAGAAAAAATGATTGCGGAATGTTTTTCCCATTCACAAAGAAAAAACTTAATTCACCTCGTACACCGTTGAGGGGCAGGCATCACTTCCTGCGTGATTGCCTGTACCAGGTCAAGTCACCCCTGTGATTAGTGTGGTGTGGCACATGGTTGTAGGGAAGGGGTTTGTGATGCGGCCACACAAACCCTGTAGGGGTCAGGAGATCACTTGTGAGATGTGCACTTTGATGAGCCCACTGTATCTCAAAATTACATGGGAGCTATAAAATGGAAGAAGCTAATAACAGCAAATATTTATTGACTCTTACTATGTACCACGCACTGTTCTAACTGCATTACATATATTAATTCATTTAATCCCCCTACTACCCGATAAAGTAGGTACCATTATCATTCCCATCTCATAGATAACAAAAGGAAAGCAGAGAGAAATTCAATTATTCACAGTCACTGTTACTAACAGAACTGGAATTTGAACCCAAAATGTCTGACCAGTCTCCATGTGCTTAGTCTTCAGCGATACTGTTTCATGAGACTGGAGATTTATAGATATACATATAGTTCATAAATTAGCATCAAGAATGCATAAAGATCTAAAAATATATAAGAAAAAGACAACCTCCACAAAGTGAGCAAAAGGCATAAGCAGGTCTTTCACAGGAGAAAAATCACAAGTGATCAATAAACAAAATGCTCAAACTCTAGCAGTCAGGAGAATACAAACAAAAACTGCAAGATATCATGTTACACCTACAGATTTAGCAAATTTAAAGAATGGACAATAAGTGGCGGTGAGGTTGTAGCTTAACACTGGATATGGAGAAGAAAATACTGGTAGGGGAATAGGCGGGGGTGCAGTGGGAGTCAGGGGTGGGGTGGGGTGGGGGAAGTTTGGGATTATAAAGTACCCAAAGCCACGCTCCTCTGTATATGCAGACCAATGTTTTGCATGACACACATGATGGTAGCCATGATTATTAGTAAGACATGCATGTGATTAAGGCACGAGCAAGGCACATACACACAAATTCAGCTTTGAGGACTTCACCTAGAACTTCACAGACAGACGGTCTAGAAAAATGCAATACCACCTTTGTAGTTTCTTGCAAAAATGTTCAAAATGTTGAACCCATTATTAGATATTGAAACCCATCTAACCATCAGGAAACACTCAGATAAATCCAGACTGTGGATATATTCTACGAAACAACGGGCTGGATGCTTCAAAATGTTAATAATGTCAGGAAAGATTAAAGACAAACATCAGGGAAGTGTTCCAGATCAGAGGAGACTACAGAGAGCAAATGTGAAACACAATGTGAAACAAGGTCCTTGATTAGAAACAAGATTTAAAAAAATAACTTTAAAGAGCATTCATTACTGGGCAACTGGATACATTTGAATATGAACGTGTATTGGATAATATCGTATCAAGGTCACGTTTCATGGGCGTGAGAACGATATTGTGGTCACGTAGGAAAATGTCCTTTTTCAGAAAAAATAAATGCTGCAGAATTTAGGGAAAAATCATTATAATGTCTGAAACTTCCTGTCAAGCAGTTCAGAGGGAAAAAAAACAGCAAACATCACAAAATGTTAAAAATTGGTGACTCTAGATGGGCCTATAGATGTTTGTTTTATTGTTCTTGCAATTCTTCTGCGGGTGTGAAACTTTTCAAAATACAAAAACGGGAGAATTTTTAAAATCTAGAATGTGTGTCTTCAGCTGTCTTGTAACCACCACCACTTTGAATAAAAACAAAATTTGATTTGAAATCACATACTGGGGAAGAACCCTCCCTAATCTTTCGAGCATTGTAGAGCCTTTAAAGGCCTTAATCCCGCCCAGGTGTGGAGGGTGGCGGGGAGGAGGTTTACCAAAAATCAAACGCAGGCAGGGTTTGCTGGGAGCTGGGTGAGTAATTAAAGTGTGTTCCAAGAGCTCAGAGGGATGAGAGTCAGATGCCTAACTGACTGAGCCATCCAGGCGTGCCTGGAAATCTGGATTTTAATGTAAAATCTCTTAGATGACGGCATTCAAAGTTTTGAAAAACATGGTGCAGGGCAAATAAAATGATCTGCTACCTCATCAGTGTTCAGTTTTCTCCACTGTCTTATTTTTTATGTTTGAATAAAAATCCAAACAAGGTGGGGGGGGGGCACCTGGGTGGCTCAGTCGGGTAAGCATCTGACGTTGGCTCAGGTCACGCTCTCATGGTTTGTGAGGTTCGTGAGTTTGAGCCCCACGTGGGGCTCTGCACTCTCAGCACGGAGCTTGCTTCGGATCCTCTGTCTCCCTCTCTCTCTCTGCCCCTCCCTCACTCGTGATGAGCTTTCTCTCTCTCTCTCAAAATCAACATTTAAAAAAAGTCCAAACAAGGTTCACACACGGCATGGTTATACCTTTTAAGTCTCTTTTAATCTATAGATAACCCTTCTTTCTCAGGACTCGCTTTGACAGACCACCGTGAAGTTTAGCATGCATTCATTAATTCCAAAGGCGGAGTCACTCAAACTTCTTGGCCACCCACTCTGAGCCTGGCAGATTGGGGAGAAAGAGGCAGGGAAGGAGCCCTGCCCTCCGATGATTCTATGCTGATTATGAGACGTCAGCCCCCCCCCCCCCCCCCCCCCCCCCGCCTTGGAGGTTTCCTTGTAGCTAGAGCAGCTCCCTGAGAAGCCCCCACGAAACTGTGTATCTCTCCGAAAAATACTGGAAGTAAAGACTGCCAGCTTGGGAAGAATGAGTCTATTCCTCTGGAGCCAACCCAGACTCATCTGGGAAAGAACCCAGGCAGCTCCTCGCCTCCTGTGTTTGGAAAGCATACGTTCCCCAGTGAGCAAAAAAGAACCGAAATCCTGCTCACTTTTTTTCCCACTTGGCTATATTTTTCCCTTAGACCTGACACCAGCAGGAAGAACGTTCAGAAACCACAGCCACAATGGGTCTCGGATTTGTCACCTTTTTTTTTTTTTTTTTCTATTAAGCGGTAAATTTTTTTAAAACTGAGTTCACATGTCACATAAACACTCGGCGGACTCACCACGTCTAACACATTTGCATCAAAACTGCCACGACCACGGCACTGTACTGTGTGACTTTGAAGCTTCACAGCCCTGAGCTGGTTCTTCCTGTCCATCCCGGAACTACCTGTCAGATTCAGCCAATGGTGCACACGGTGGAGGCAGGGATCTGGTTTTGAGTTCCTTCGCCTCTCATTTCTGACTCTTCCCTCCCATCTGCTGCAGCCCGGCTGTGATGCAGGGGGAAGAGTGAGGTTTCATTCTGGACTCATGTCTTGCCAAATCTACTCACATTTTCCTTTCTTTCCCCAAATCTGCACTTTTCTTCCCTCCTACGTTACAGGCTTACCTCAGGCTCTGGTAATTTCTCAAAGCTTTGCCAGCTCTGGAATTCCTACCCCAGCAGTCGCCCCCCCCCTCCCGCCCCCCCCCCCATGCTAAGACCCTTCACACCCACCCCCCACCCCTTCCCCACCTCGTCTTTGCTTGGAGAACCAGGGTGGCCTTGTTCTCTGTGCCCTCTCTTTTTAGGGACTCCCTGGCTTTCTGGGGTGGTCTGGGGGCTGATCGTCCTGGCCTGAGCTCACCACAGTGGGGACAGTGAGCTTTTGAGGAAAGGAAGAAAAGACCACCACCACTGGTTTCGGGGCCAGGGGCGGGGGGGGGGGTGGGATATTTCCCTCCAAACTGGAAATTCGGACAAACCTCAGAGGGGAAGGGTGTGGTGGCCGCAGTGGCCATCTGCTGGGAGTAGTAGGTACATCTTGGATACTTAGGGCAGATAGTAAGAGGTGCTATTTGTCCAGTGCCTACCCAATGGCAGGCGCAGTGCAAGAGGCTTTGCATGGATTATTTCACAGGAGCCTCACCACAATTTTATGAGGTAGCTTCTATTCTTACTTACCATTTTACAGATGAGGCAACGGGCACGGGGAGGTTGCCTAACCTGTCCATGGTTAGCACAGCTAGGAAGTGGCAGGGCCTGGACTCAAGCCCACGTATGTGTGTCTAATAATCCTTCCACTGTGTCTCCCAGTTTACCAGGTGGCAATCTCCAGTCCACTCTTAACTCCTAACCCGTGGCTTCCGTTTTTTCCTTGACCCAGTCCCCACACTCAGGCTACTGAGCCTTCTCAAGCTGCACTTTCTATAATGGTAAAGTCTTCCTACAACTACATGGCCCAACCCCAAGTGTCTGTAGCTGTGTCTTAAGCCTTTAAGAGAATGGACTCAAAGTGTTGAATAGGAAACCATTGAAAATGCGTATTTAGTATGTGACTTGCAGTGGAGATAAATATGATTCCTCTTAAGCAGCTTTCTTCTAGAAAGGCTGAGCAGAATCAATCAGTGCTCAGTACTCAGGACTGAGTTCAACACGCAAATGTCAAGGAAAAAGTGTCACCTCTATTGCAGTTTACCCTGCAAGGCATGTTTGTTGAATGAATGAGAGAAAGTACTACCAGCCTCTGCAATACCGAAGGAGGAAGAAATGAAAACATTTTGGGTGGCCACTGGGGGGTTGAAAAGGTCTAGACTGAAAATTATTGTTAAAGGGCAAGAAAATGTCCTCAGTTTTTCCCTCTTGACTTTAAATAAAGTAGAGCAAACATGGGCCGGGCCTTCTCATTCGAAATACAGGTGTGTAATATTAAAGGAAGCTTCAGAGGATACCAAAAGCATAAAATATCAAGAAGTGCCCTTTACAGACACTTTGGAATTTCTAATAGAGCTAAAACTTGGTGAAATCCAGATGGGAGAAAATGAGGAGAGAAGAGGAGTCGGGACTGTTTGTTAAAATGCAGATTGCTGGGCCCCATTCCCACAGTTTCTGATTCTATAAGTGTTATTAGTTGTATAACATATATCTCATATATATGCTTTGATGGTGATAAATACGAAAATTCTTATATAGATCTAGTGTTTAGTACTTCCTGATACTTAACACTTTTTTTGTTACTAAGGGCAGGCAGCTGCTTTACCCTACTAGGGTGGATTGAAAGCCAAGGCATCGAGGTGTCGCCTGGGAGCATCACACACAAGGAAAGGGCATCACAGAGGAGGGAGGGCATCACACTCGGGGAGGTGCAGCAGGGGAGCCTGAAAGCATTATTGTACCACAGTTTCCCATGCCAGAGTCTGATACGACACACAACATACTTGGTTTTCCTTCTCTTTCCCTCCACCACACATAGGCACCTACATTTTCAAAGGAGATAGTTGGACGATCTGAGGGAGAAACTTCCAGATCACACACAGGAAGTGCAATGCGAAAGAAACTCCTCTCCTGGAGAGAGACAGACAGACAGTCGGAGGGGCAGAGACATTTCCCAGGGAGCTGTGGTCAGATTTGGGGTAGGTCCTGTCTCTTTCTTTACCTGCTACACTCAGCCTCTAGTTTATCATATGGTAAACTGAGGCCTCTGCAGCAGAAGGAATGGGTTGTTGCTTTGGGGTTGGTCTAGATGTTTGAAGGCTGTGTAGATGGACGGCATCTGATCCATATTTATACAGTGCACTTCATGAATCATCAAGTTCTATCTGGTACCACGTACGGTTCTAAAAACTCTTAGGTCTTTAAAACGTTGAGACTTGGGGCGCCTGGCAGGCTCAGTCAGTAGAGGATGTGACTATAGGTCACAGGGTTGTGGGTTCAAGCCCCACGTTGGGTGTGGAAATTACTTTAAAATTTTAAAAATCTATGGGGCGCCTGGGTGGCTCAGTCGGTTAAGCGTCCGACTTCAGCTCAGGTCACGATCTCACGGTCCGTGAGTCCGTGAGTTCGAGCCCCGCGTCGGGCTCTGGGCTGATGGCTCAGAGCCTGGAGCCTGCTTCCGATTCTGTGTCTCCCTCTCTCTCTGCCCCTCCCCCGTTCATGCTCTGTCTCTCTCTGTCTCAAAAATAAATAAACGTTAAAAAAAAATTTAAAATTTTAAAAATCTAAAGAGAAAAAGAATTTCCTCTTGCAAAACTTAATTGTTTGTCAATGGGCTGATACAGTTGTAGTCGAAAGCCTGCACTATAAACTCCATTGTTCCTTCAGGGCCAACTGGCAGATCTATTTAGAGAATGTGTACTTTCAGGAAAGAAAAAAAGGGCCCCAGAGTACAAGGGGACCTGTGTGTACACTCCCCAGGGCACGTGGGTCTAGAGGAATGCACACTTGGGCAGCCAAGAGCCTAAGCAAGTTTTGCCAATGGGTTCTCATCCCTGTGTGCGGCCAGGGTGAAGGACTCAGCAACACAGAGCAAAACTTCCCACAGTCAGATTGGCCCAAGAGCCAGCTCCTCCGGGCCCCGGAGGAGTGTTTTCAGATAAGACTCTTGGGGTGGATGGGCGGAGAGGAGAAAAAGCACAGGTTATTCCTGAGACCGGTGGGAAAATAGACGATAGATCTCTGCTCTCGTGAAAGACACATACCCTTGGCTTTGCTTTTCTTCAGATTCTAGATATTACTGAGACAATCACAGAAGGTGAGAGCTAGGAGTGACTGTCAAGGCCACGAACTTTAGTCCTTCATTTTGACTCACATTCCCACAGCTGGAACCCCACCTAATGCTCATTTCTCTGCACACACGTGAAAGACTGTCCAAATCGTCTTTTGGAAGAAAAAGAAGTCAGCATTGCTGATGGGGTGCGGGGAACCATTATGTAATCCAGCTGGAATTTGACCCATATCCTCCCAATGAAACGGAAAAGGGAGATGGGAGGGAAATAGATTGCGATACGGCCACATTGGCAAAGGCATGCTTAAAAGATATTGAACAACCATGATTTTTGCGAGGGGTCCAACGAGTTGGCCCCTCTCTGACTCAATTCCCATTACCTCCTCCGGGAACGCTTTTCTGCGGGCGCAAAACCAGGCAAACGCCTTGGTTCCTGCGTGCCGCTTTACTCCTCCCCACCACACAGAGGCAGGATTCAAGTTCAGGATAAACTGAGTCCAGAGTTCTGGAGCTTTCCAGAGAGGTTCGAGGAGCCAGAGCAAGTGAGGGCCCCTAAAAACAGTGCGTGGCAGCGTACACCAAGGGAAGAAGAGTAGCAAGATCCCAATTGCTATTTGAATCTGGGGGTGGGCATGGGAATGGGGGAAATGACCAAGCAGCAGCATAACCCGAGAGGCTTCCTGGAAGAAGCAGCTCTTACCACCCGGCTGCATAAACGGTTGCTATTTATCGGATGGTAAATTTTCACACATGTTATCCTCAGAACTCCGCACGGTGTTCCGTAGCGGGTTTGTGTTGTTGGTGGTGATATTTATTATTATGCCTGGGGATGATTAATTCAACTGAAACATACCCAGGAGGAACTGTTCAGTCTCCTGGAACTAACCAGTTCTTTTTTTCTGGGAGGAGGAGGGTGTGTGTGCCAAATTCTGGTTCCTTCTGGATGTGTGTACAGTGGGATACTGCAGATGAGTCTGACTTCAGAAGGAAGGTGTGACAAATAAAACACTGATTTCAATTTTAGTTCTGTAGAAATATTTGGGAAGCCTGCTCGGCGGCGTTTGCATGATTAAAAATGACCCAGTGTGCGCACTTGACAGGAACATGGGCCACAGCAGGCCTGACATCTCCATATGTCATTTATATCTTAATCCACAGCCTGCTGGGGAAACTCTGGGTAAGATTGCACTTTGGGGACCACTGTCAGTTAGTCTCATGCTATTTTCTTCGCCTATGGCATTCACACATCCTCCGCTATGAGCTGGCATTTGGCCCCAGGCCTGTGGCATTGCCATAGGGCTGACTGCAGGGGAAAGAAAATTCAAAATGTGAAATGACTTTGTTCAAATGTGAGTCAGGGATGTGCGCAGCCTGTTTATAGAAGGAGGAAATGACATTTGAAGAAAATTGGTGCTGGGAGAAATGCTGTCATTATATAAGCTTTCAAAATTTAGTAACTGACTGGCTAGGAGAGTAACAGATTGGCTAACTTGTTGAGTCCCCAAACATTCCCCTTTACCTATTATGGTGCGGTGGCCTGGGTCCCAGTCCCGCCACTTAATTGCCATTCGATACTGACCCTAAGTTTCCTCGTCTGTAAAATGAGCATAATAACAGTTGCTTAAAACTGTTTTGTTGATGGGGCGCCCGGGTGGCTCAATCAGTTAAGGGTCCAGCCTCAGCTCAGGTCATGATCTCGCGGCAAGTTCGAGCCCCATGTCGGGCTCTGTGCCGACAGCTCGGAGCCTGGAGCCTGCTTCGGATTCTGTGTCTCCCTCTCTCTCTGCCCCTCCTCCACTTACACTCTGTCTCTCAAAAATTAATAAACGTTAAAAAAATAAAATAAAACACTACCTATTAAAAAAAAACCTGTTTTGTTGATATAAAGGATCAGGTTCCATTCTCAATATACATTGAGTTACATGCTTTTTTCACACTGTCTCACTCATGCTTGCCAATTACGCCATGAGGCCAGTAGAATTATCCCCTAAAATGCCGAATGCTATTAACAATGATAATGTAGCACACGGTGCAGATTGGAATAGGTAATTCGACGCTTTCTTCATTTGAAGAAAATTGGTGCTGGGAGAAATGCTGTCATTATATAAGTTTTCGTTTGTGGCCAGAGGGCTAGAGATGTTTCACAAGGCGATAGGATAATAAAGACGAGGAGACCAAGAGAATAAGCATTTTGGAGCTCGGATGCTGGAAGAGGGGTTTGCAGTCAGAGACAAGAGATCAAGTTTTCATGCAAAGAATAATAATTGTGCTTAACTGTCTAACAAAGAGGCTTGTTTGGGGGGAGACGAACACAGGAATCATTCATACACTTGAAATCTTGCAAACCAGAATACTGAAGCCTCACAGAATCACTACGCTTTGCTGCTCCCCACCCTCCTTTCTTCTCTGCTTCCCCCTGCTGTACGGGAGGAGAAAGGAGAAGGCCTGTTTCAGAAGGGGACAGGGTAGGGTCTGTTCCCTCTTGCAGTCACAGACCCTGTCCCCTGCCTGCAGGCACATGTCCTCCTAGAGAAGGCACAAGGCAGGAGTAGCTATAGCCCAAACATAGATTGTAGCCAGTAGGATCCTCGCACTCTCCTCATTTCTTGCAAATGGACACGGCCTTATTAGATCTTGCAAGAAGAAAATGTTCTCTCTTTTTTTTCTTAATATATATTTTGAGAGAGAGAGGAAAAGCGTGGGTGGGGGAGGGGCAAAGAGAGAGGGAGAGAGAGAATCCCAAGCAGGCTCAGTGCTGTCAATGTAGAGCCTGACACGGGGCTTGATCTCACCCCCAGCGTGCTCTCTCTCTCTCTCAAAATAAACTTGAAAAAAATAGGTACCGCATTAAAAAAAAAAAAAAAAAAAAAAGAGTCAGATGCTTAACCAACTGAACCGCCCAGGCGCCCTGAAGAGAACAGTTCTCTTAGGAGAAAGACAAGGGCCTTGAAGAACCTCAGGTCTGTCGCGGCTAACCCAGGTCATGTGGTTCAACACTGCACTCCACCCAGCCCCGAAGGACAGCTCGCACTTAGGGGACATAGTTCCTCCACCATAAGGTTGTTTGAACGCTAACTGAAACCAAAGCAGATTCGAGTTTCCCTTCAGCCTTGGGGATGTCACAGCACAGAATTTCGACATTTTTCACTTACACTATCTGTGCATGGTTCCAAATTCTTTCTCAGTACATTTCCCACTCCCCGTCATCTCTGCCAATTCTCTGGGTGTGGAACTATGAATGATAGTCACATAATATTTTGAATTGTGTATTGTTTTAAAATAGGAAAAGTCAGTTATATTTTTCTCCGGTGGCATTTTGCACCACACCTTTCAAAACAAGCTAAGGAATACTCTGGAGTGAGCATGCTGAGCTGGGATTCTCAGAAGCACCAGAAAGAGAAAAACTCAAAACCGTGACTTATTTGAGAGCTCAAAGACACTCGATTTTGAGAGGGTGAGATTTAAAACTTAGCTTCCGGGGTGCCTGGGTGGCTCAGTTGGTTGAGCATCTGACTCCTGATTTCCACTCAGGTCATGATCTCACGGTTCACGGGGTCTGGGCTGAGAGTTTGAGCCTGCTTGGGAATCTCTCTCCCTCCCTCTCTCTCTCTCTGCCCCTCCCCCACTTGCACTGTCTTTGTCTCTCTCAAAATAAATAAACTTCGAAAACAGTAATTTAAAAAATGCCATCATAACACAATCCGGATGAGAATCCTGGCACGGGGCGGGGCGTTGTTGTGTGTGGAAATTGACAAGATGATTAGTTGCCATGAAGATCAAACCAGACAAGGTCTATAAAGTGGCAAGAGCCATACACAACTGAATGAACACGTTCTAGCCACTAAACATTTTCCTTCCTTTATATTCACGTCCATGTTATACTTCAGGTTTACATAGTTGTAACATTTGTGTCTATACCACATTGTCATCTCCTTTTTTCACTTAACACAGACCCAGTACTTACCCTTTTACTGCCCAAAGAACATTCCATCTGGTCAGTAGACTCTACTTCTTTTTTAGATACTTTGCCCCATTATTGAACATGTGGGTTGTTTTCAGTGTGTCACCATTATAAACAGTGGGGCTTGGAAAATCTTCCATAGCTCACCACCCTCCCACCCTCACGCCCCTTTTGGGGTGGTTTCCTTGGAATATGTTCTCAAAAATGGAAGGAAACACAGAAAGAGCTCTCAAACCAGATTGCTTTCCAGAGAAATACCACCAGTTGACTGTGTTTGTGTGTCCCCAGTGATGAGAGGCTATATCGTTGGGAAAATAAGTGTTTAAGTGTTCTGTCGAGGCATAGAAGAGGAACTTGGGACTCTTGCCTGAAACTTCCTTTCCCACCCCTTGCCAGTGTTAGTCCTTTCCTGGCCCTTTTCTGACTTCCTCCTCCTACTCAGTGTCTTGGAGCAGAAGTGACCATGACGATACAGAACAGGACGAACAGTTTCTGTGTTAAAATCTAACAAAGCCTCACATGGGGCGTGACTGTCCCAAGCACTTCACCAAATAAAATGCTGGGGATTCACTTGTGAATTTCCCATCATGAACAAAAAGGCGATTTGGGCTTTGAAGAAAAGCCTGCCATTTCACAAAGAAAAATCTAACTGTAGGTCTATGTGTCTGCGTGCTTGAATTTGAACATTTGGCCCACCGGGCTTGGGGTGCCTGTTCTGATTTCTGTCGCCAACAAACTGTCGCTGATTGAAGAAAGATAAGGGACATTTTTGACTCAAGACCCTTTGCCTCCATGCATCATGCATCATCTCATTTAATCCTCACAACAACCCTTGAAGTGGACACCGTTATCATCCCCATTTTGTGGATGAGGAAGTTGGGGCTTAGAAATATTTTTATCGTAAAAAAAAAAAAGAAATATTTTTATCTTGCCCAGAGGCACACAGCGATATGAATTCGTGTGTGTTTGATTTCAATGATCTTTGTGCTTGATCTTGTCCTGCCTCTCATACTCTCATTTATGATATGGTAACTTATCTGCCACGCTGACTCCAGTGTTGTTTCCAGGATCAAATGAGACCACAATCCCAAAGTGCTTTGTGAAGAGTAGACAAAACATTGTATAAACGTGTAGACACTTTATCAACGTCAGGCATTATCATCGTTTGGATTTAATTTAGCTCCAGTCACTCTCTAGGACTCTAACAGGCCACACATGACCCAGCCCGGCCCTAGGCTCTCTGGAGAGACTCAACAGTGTGTATCCTAAGAACAATTTCACTGTATTTACAAATGCAGTGCTCTCGCCCCCAATCAATGGCGCTGGAAGGAGAAAGTTGAGGCTTACCTGTGTTGATGTCCTCGGATCTGATAGTCTTCTGCATGTTTCAAATGGAGTCGGATGAACTAGATTGGGTGTGGTACTCAAGAGATTCGTCTTGTGAGCAAGCCCCTGCGCCACTGTCGCAGGTCTTACCGTTGTCTTACCGTAGCGGGTGAGTGATGGAGGTGAAGGTAATAACCGAAGCAGCAGCCGCCTCGTCCTTCTTTCCCTATGGGAGAGACTGGAGTTAGGCACAGTTCACCTCCATACCGGAATCAGAGACTGCTGGGAGACGGTTAGCTTTGAAAGAGGCCTTGAATATCCTCTCCCATTCCTGATTTCCTGAGGCTAGCTTTATTGCTTTATGTTAAAAAATGCATGCGCTGGGGCACCTGGGTGGCTCAGTCCAGTCGGTTAAGTCCGGTTAAGTCCGACTTCGGCTCAGGTCATGATCTCACGGTCCGTGAGTTCGAGCCCCGCGTCGGGCTCTGTGCTGACAGCTCAGAGCCTGGAGCCTGCTTCGGATTCTGTGTCTCCCTCTCTCTCTGCCCCTCCGCCACTCATGCTCTGTCTCTCTCCCACTCAAAAATAAACATTCGGGGCGCCTGGGTGGCGCAGTCGGTTGGGCGTCCGACTTCAGCCAGGTCACGATCTCGCGGTCTGTGAGTTCGAGCCCCGCGTCGGGCTCTGGGCTGATGGCTCAGAGCCTGGAGCCTGTTTCCGATTCTGTGTCTCCCTCTCTCTCTGCCCCTCCCCTGCTCACGCTCTGTCTCTCTCTGTCCCAAAAATAAATAAACGTTGAAAAAAAAAATTTAAAAAAAAAATAAAATAAACATTAATTTTTCTTTTAAATGCATGCACTGCCCTGTGTGGGGAGAAGGAAAACTGTGTACATAGTGTGTTGTATCGGGCTCCGCTGTGGGAAATTGTGGAACAAAATGTCTTCAGGCATACCTGTGTGGGACACACCTGCCTGTGATACATCTCCCTGAGTGTGACGTGCTTCTCTGTCCCTTCCACACATGGTCTGTAATTCCTTTTTAAAAAATTTCCTTATGTAATCTCTACACCCAATTTGTGGCTTCAACTCACAACCCTGAGATCAACAGCCACATGCTCCACCGACTGAGGCAGCCAGGCACTCCTGGTCCCTAATTCTTGTAAAATCCTAGGAAGTAGATACTATTATTACGGCCTTATTACAGATGAGGAACTCCTGCCAGGTCCAGAGAGGTTCACCAATCTGCCTCAGGGCGTACAGTTGCTAAATGAACCCATTGGGCATATTTACCTCCCCAAAGAAGGAGCGTGGAAGAGACTGGGATTGAGACTTAAGTGACCAGAGTTCTAGTTCCTAGTCTGCCACTTCACCTACCTGTAGGACCTTGGCCAGAGCTGTTTCACCCTGTACAAATTAAAGGGTCCTACTCAGTTACCGCTTTGGTTCTTTTCTGGCTTTCCTCCTGAAATCGGTCCCATTATTTTCAATTACTAGCTGTTCAGGAAAATACAAGCAGAAATCGAAACGAAAGGCGTGGGGATGCTCCCCAATCAAACATTAGATGATTGAGCTAGTCATACAAGGGACAACGGACCCTTTTTCTATTGGGCAAAGCTAAGTGTTGCTGCCACCTAGTGAGGGAAGGGAGCATGGCCTCTGGGCAAGGTCTGGTCCCTCTGTGGAGGCCTAGGGAAAAAGTACCAGAAATCATGTTAGTGATCAGATAATATATGGGATTTCACAGATACGTTAAATCTTGCGATGTTTCTGCAGGCCAATCTCTCCCTTTGCCTAAAATGAGGTTAGGAGAACAGCTTCTCTGGGCCGTATTATTAAGTACACTTGAGCCATCTCGGGCCTCCTTCAAATTGTGCCTGTGCGTGTCCTTTTCCACGCTCTCCCCTACCCGACTGGAATCCTAGAACCCTGGAAGGTCTCAGCAGGAAGGAACCAGCCTCAGAGAATTTCTAGGGCAACCCATTTCATAGTACAGAGGACCAGTGTTTTGACCAAGGTCATACAGGTAGTTAACGTAGGCAGCGGTGACAGTAGACGGGTCCCAGAATTCCGAAAGCTGGTCTGATAAAGTCCACCCAGAATGGATGAGGTTACATTATTTGCAAAATCACCTTCCGAAGAGAATAGCTCCCAGGCCGGGAGCAAGGTTTGGAGATGTAATGAACG
The DNA here is from genome assembly GCF_016509475.1 of Prionailurus bengalensis. Lineage (NCBI taxonomy): Eukaryota > Metazoa > Chordata > Mammalia > Carnivora > Felidae > Prionailurus > Prionailurus bengalensis. The sequence continues at coordinate 113,217,443 of NC_057361.1, forward strand.
ATATTTACAAATTTAAAGGAAGCCTGAGTAATTCCGGTGGGGAAGAGAGGGTGGTCTGACCGGAAACCGGGAGGAGCGGACGCTTACCCGCTTCCCGGAGCTTTAAGCGCTACAGGGTGCTCCGTGCTGAATGAAGTGCTCATCGGGCCCCCCTGAGGCTCCCAGCGAGGGAATCTCAATTTCCGGAGAGACATTCCCACCCTCGGGGGCGGGCCCGGGGCTCCCAGGGCACCAGGTGTAATCTTACCTTTTCCTCTGCCGGCCAGGCTTATCAGAATGAGAATGAAAGCAAGGGTTATTGCGGGGTAACCTGCCTCTGCTAGAATGTGTTTTCAACAATCAGAAGTTTTTAGTACGATTATAATAAATCACCTGCAGCAAGCTCACAGCTCCTCGTTGAGGGGATCCATTTACTCTTGTAATAATTGTTCTTGGCACAGTCAATAATAATAATGATAATGATAATGATAATGATAATGATAAAATGGCTGACGTCACCAGGGGCTTTGCATTATCTCATTCACGTCTGACAAAAGGCCAATGAGGTATTCATTGTGATCCCCATTCACAACTAAGTAAGCTGAGGCTCAGGGAGCAGTTTACCCAGAGTCCCACAGCTCCCCCTGACTTTCCCAGCCCTTGATCACTACCCGGTCCCGCCTCCTCCCTTGGCCTCCCGGATGCGCCAGTACCGGAAGCAGGAGGTGCGCGGGTGCACGCTGGCCAGTGGACGTGCCCATTTCCAGCTAGAGGAAGAGTCGCTCCTCGCCAGCCCCCCACCGACCCCGCCCGAAACGAGTGTAGGAGCCTCTCCTCGGGGAACTGATCGACCAGTTTGGTAGGCTAGTTGCCTGTAGGGGGAGAGATTACCCCGGGAAAACATTTTCCCTGGTTCACAACAAAAAACGTTTGCTGGGCGCGGGCGGAGGGGGAGACAGACTGTAGGAGGACAGGTGACTAATTAAGGAGAAGAATTTTTGATTATCTGTTGTTTCAGCTTATCAGAGCAATTGCTTCCCTCTGTTAACATGGATAATTAAGAACTGACTGTGTAGGTAAGTGATTCAAACCTTCCTCGCTCACATGAAGTTCTCTTCAGTAATACACAAGCATGCACAGAATTATTCACTGGAAGGGATGGACATCCCTCCAGTGTTTGCTGTCAAATATAATCTCGTCCAACTTCCATTAAATTATCGATTAGGTGGAGAGCTCCCTTAAACAAGAGCATCTATCTGTCATCGATCTCTCATCTGTTAGGTACATAGTTCTGTAAGTTGAACAAAATATTCACAATAGTAATGTTACTCTTGCCCCACCTCTCCCCACCCTTTTGACTTCTTTAGGTTCTTTAGGCTAAGAATACAGGCTAAGGCTTATATAACATTTTATGCTGTCTCCCTGTAGTTCTTGATAAGGCAGAGAATAAGAAGGCCGTTTGGAAAATGTGAACAGGAAATAGTTAAACACAAGCACAGAATGCTGTTACAATGAGGAAGTGAGTCGGGGACTAAAGGAAACTTTGTTCAGAGGGTCATCAAAAAAAGAAAAAGGCCACTTTTTTTTTTTTTTCTTTTTAAGGAGCCTTGCCTCATGCCTCGGCCCCATGTACCAAGCGTGGACGACCAGCAGAATTTTCCGCTGTTTCCTGAAATAAGCCCAAGGTATACTGACCACAGGTTGCCCTCCTGGGGTTGAGATTAGGTCCATATTTCATGAAATCCCCCCCCCCAGCTGTCTAGCCTAGTTTTAGCATGTTTTAGATACTCAATAAATATTGAGTGAGTCAAAATGTAATCAGGTTCCAGGCTTCAAGAATCAAGTTGCTTTTTTCTTGTTAAACAGCAAAAGAAATGAGAAACTATAGAGACTTGATTTCAGAGTGTGAAGGGAGGCTGTAAAGATAGTAAATGTTCTCATCTCATTTGATATGAATCATAACTGTAATAAGGCAGCCAGCCCGGCATGGGCAGTTCTGGTTACAAGCCACCTTCCAATCCAGCTGACGGAAACAACTGTTTAATTAAAAAGAGAAAACTGCGCGCGCGTGTGCGTGTGTGCGTGTGTGCGTGTGTGTGTGTGTGCGTGTGTGCGTGTGTGTGTGTGTGTGTGTGTGTGTTTAATCCAGAGAAGCTAGAATTGGGAAGAACTTTTAGTACTGAAAAGAACTTTTAGAATTAGGACAGTTCTTACTACCAGCAGTCTGTGCTCCCTTACAAGGTGTGGTGTTTGAGAACTTCCCAGAGACACCCCTTTGTCTCCCTGGCTCCCCAAGGCCTTCCTCCTACAGCACGTGACAGCTACTTAAAACCCCCAGCGGGGAGGTAAGATCTGGTCTCTTGATGGCCTCTGTTAAAAATCGCGCATTTGGGAAGAGGAGGGTAGAAACCACCTGAAATCTTGGCAGGTAGCAATTATTATGTGTCAGGCACAATGCTGGTAAATACGCATATGAAAAGATGCTTGACCCCATTAGTCATGAGGGAAATGCAAATTAAAGCCACAGTGAGATACCACCGCATACCAGATCGGGATGGTTCAAATGGAAACAAAGCAAAAACAAAACTGATACTATCAAAATGCTGGCAAGGATGCAGGCTATTTGCACCTCTCCTACATTGCTGGTGAGAGGAGAAATCTTCAAGGACAGCAGGATGAAAATGTGTACTAATTTGGTCTCTTGTCTAGAATGGACTTTTTCTTGTCCACGGTGAAAGAAAGTATTGTTATAAGCAGGGTCCTGACCGGGGCAATAGCTAAAAACAGTAGTGACCACGTGTCATGGAGTGACTAAATCATTCCAGAATGAAATGAACTCTGGAGAAACACTTAAGTTCCTGGTCTCAGCCTGAAGCCTGGTCCAAAGGTGGGGAGTTTATTTGACATTCTTTCTATTAGAATTACATACTTTAGAAACCTACTTCTTTTTTTTAAAGATTTTATTTTTAAGTAATCTCTACACAGAACAAGGGGCTCAAACCCACAACCCCTGAGATTAAGAGTCGCATGCTGTACCAACTGAGCCCGCCAGGTGCCCCTCTGGAGAATACATGTCTCCTTTCAATTTTAAGAAATTGATCACTTTTGTAGATTGTTTTTAGTAGGGAGGAGTTTGTGAAATTGGCGGGGCGGGGGGGGGGGGGGAGGAAGAGGGAGAGAGAGACAGAGGGAGAGACCTTGTGACCATTTGGTGTAATTCTCCTTTTGCAGAGCCTCTGGGAGCCAGGTCGAATTCAATGGTCCCTCTAATGACTGCATCATGCAGCCTTTTAGTCCCCAGGTTTATGTACAGATTTACCGAGTTCCAAATTAGTCACGACAATCTGAGCTTCCTGGGATTGGTGACCCTTGGAAACCATCTCCTGATAAGGGGATGCACGTGGTCCCAGGATTTACTGTACCTTTCTCAATCAATACTAATTACTTCCCCACATTAATGGCTTCTGCTTTCAGCAAGAATAGGGCACCTCCCCAGTTCTGCCATTTCCCTGACAACTATGAATTACAGTCAAGGTTACGCTCTTATCTCCACCTGACTCAAATCACCCTCCTGGCTCGTGAGCTCTGGGCAGCTTTCTAGACAGAGGTTGCCATGGTTCTGTTTGCCTGACTACCTGCCAATTTGGTTAATGTAGGTAAATAAACTTCTGCTGTCTTTTACCTCTAGAGGGGACCTGTCTGGAGTTAATTGAAATAGAGAACACCACATAATCTGAATAAATATACATTGTGTTACACAGGGCAACTAAATCAAGCTGAAGGGTAATCCAAAGCGATGACTACGGTACATAAGCAAGACTCTGTGTTGTTATTACATGCCTGAATTGCTCATGGGAAGGTCATTTTTTTGGACTAGAAAAATGACCGATGATTGTACAATCAATGGGATTGCCAGCTGGTTGATTTCATTCCGGTTAGTTTGGCCGAATACCATCGACCAGAAAACAATCCATCTGACTGGGATCATTTCTAATTGCTCTGACAGAATTGATTGATTGAGGACTTTTTCGCCCATGGAAACAGACTTGTTTTTGTATGGTTTTGATATTTAGGAACTTGGAGCCCTTTCCCTCTATAAATGATTCGAAGGTTCCATTCTGTTTCTTAGATGAGACACACATCTGCCCAAAGGCTGCAAGTTGATAATATGTCACCTATTACTTATATAATTAAATCAGTAAACACTCTGGAGATGACCTTCCTCTTTGTTCCAAGTCCTGCATCATCTCGAGGGTGACTTTCATATCTATATCTCTCTCCATCTAGAACACTCTGACTCCCAGCGTCTCCCAGCACTTACAGGGGCCTATTCAGATGAGGAGCCCTAAAGCTGACCCGAAGCTTCATGAGCTGCTTCACCTTTATGGTAAAAAGGTGAGCACCTTTTTAGGAGCACCTATCTTAGTTTGGAGTTGTTAAATCATTAACATGTCTATTTTATTAATATCTTCCTCCCCTAGTAGACTGTGTTCTGTGAGATCAGGGACCATGTCTAACTTTGCCAATCATGAAATCTTTAGTGTTTAGTGTGGTGCCCGAGATGGAATAGGTGCTCGATAAATATTTCTTTGCCTAGCACAGTGCCTGACAGGGTTCAGTGTTGGGCTGAATGGAACAGATAGAAGCCCTACCCTTCCCTCACTTTCTGTAGGCAGAATGCCAACCTCCAAATAGTCAATGTAAGCAAAGCTGTCTGGGATAACTTATGAAAGGGAGGAATGGAGAAGGAAGCAAATGGTTTGCTAAAGGTGGGCCTAGACTGGCTTAGACTGGGAAGCTGGGGGTGTTAGTGTGAGTGGTGCTGGTGCCTCCCATTCCCCCTCTAAGCCTCGTGGGGGATGGGCAGGAGGCTGTGCATAACAGCAACCTGAAGGGAAAAGGTGCAGGAAATCAGAAAGCAGTCAGCGAACATCATTAGAATGAGCCAGTAATAATCATAATAACAGTCATTTACCACGTTTTAGGCCCTGAGCTCCATACTTTCCCATACATTATCTCATATCTTGCTCATAATGAGTCTGTGAGAGAGATATTATCTCCATTTCATGCTGTGGAAACTAGGACTCACGTTGGTACAGAACTTGGCAGTGTTCCCATGGAAGTCCAAGGCACTCCAACCCTGCTCTTTCTGAGTTCTGAGCCAGAATTCCCTTTCAACCTGTGTACTCTTAGCTGGAAGAAGAGTCTAGAAACAGGCAGAGCCTCCTGTGAGTGGGGGTCAAAGCACTTCCAGGGTGCACCTTGGTCAGTTGCTAGAGAGCCAGACAGAAGAAGGGATTTATTGGCCACTGGGCAGGGGACCTGTGGGAGCAGGATTTGGCTTGAGCCATGACTAGGTTGGAAGTAGGGTGGGACCAGGAAGGATGAGACCAATGACAATGAAAGGTGAACATCCAGCACCTAGGAGAGCTCCAGGTTCGCTTCTCCTGGGTGGGGCAAAGCTGGACCTGGCAATGCTATTGGCCCTCTCTTTTGCCCACGGAGCTCCCCCAGGTCAAGCCATCTATTCATCAATGTGACTGGGTGGCACGCACTGCCTGCGGGCAGCTCACAACACTTGTGAGCTGCGTGTTAAGCAGAGGAGATGTATGCCAGACTTCTAGGTTGTAGCCCAGCTACGTCCCAGAACCCAGACCCTGCCCTGAATTCTTGAGCAGTGGAAACAGCAGTGACAGCTGTGAAAACAAGCAGCCTTGCTCATCTTGGCACTGAGTTATAGAGCACATCGCCATTATAGAGGGAATCAGTAACATCTGTCTTTCCTGGCCCTTATTTAACTTATTCTACTTAGGAAGCCTCTCCCTGTTCCCACTCTGTAACTACTGTAAATGATGCAAAAGAGCAGCAAGAGACAGAGACAGAAAGAGTGAGGGAGAATTAATTTACCACTGGGTGAAATGAAAATGTACTGAAGTGTAATGGAATTTCATTAACTTCGGAAATGATGATGAATGCTGTCCAAATAATTCTTACTAATGCATAATTCACAGCTGAAAATAGAGCCAAACTCTCCTAAAAAGCACATCCATTTATGCCCCCAAATTAATTTGGTGTGTTATTCAGGATGGTTGACAGGATAAAAGATCTACTATGAAATGTAATCATCTATTAAGATTGGGAATCTATGAGTCTTTCTAGTTTAGTAGATGAGGGTAGCTGATAACAAGTGGCATCTTGAGAGGCAGACACCCACAGTCCTCATTCTCATAATTTGAATCTCCCCAAAGACATAATTTCAGACATAACCACGGAGAAGTTAGGATGAGCTTTGAGATCTCCATAGCAACCACGACCCAGTTCATATATATATCCCAAAAGGAAATTAAAATCCCTTTCAACAGATTCAAATGGGGTCAGGAAAAGACCCATACCTTTTCTGACTGGCAATGTTTTTACATTATATGTTTATATAATATATAAATTATATAGATCATATATTATATACATTTACATATAATTAGGTGGAAAGGTTTAAAAATCACTTTCCCATTTTGTGCAATACTGTCTTTCCTACTCCACAAACTCTCAGCGACATTTATCACTTAATGTCTCAAGATATAATAATCCCTTCATTAAAACCCACTTAGGCTTTTTGTATACTCAGGGGAGTGGTAATGGGGGAGAGACCTTTTCACCTTTAGATCTGACACAAACCCCCACTGTGGTTGGCAGAGAGACTCTATTATTAAGTAGGAGGGTAGCTATTGGCTCAGCTTCTACCAATGGGAATATGTAATCAGAGGCCAGTCAACACCCTACAGTGGAGGCATCCTGGCTCTTACCCCTGATTGGTCCCTTCAGCCAATTAGAGAGAACCTTGGTCAGACATGTGAATAGTAATGTTAGGGATGACTTCAGGAATCCTCTGAATTCCTTCCCCAGGGTGGATTGTACTGTGTGGAGGTGGAGGTGTCATGGGGGGAGCATTGCCTTCCAAGGCGACCTCTATTTGTCTAAATGGCCAGACCTTATGATTTGAGGTGCTGGGGTGGTAAACAAGCACACTGGCTGCTGATACAGGGGATATGATGCAGGGGGAGGCAGCCCTTGGGAAGAATCCACCAATGGGAAGCCTTAGTTGCAGGACCATCAACACCCAACAATGGAGGCATCGTGGCTCCTCCCCACCATGGATCCCTCCGCCACTCAGAGAGTACCCTGTTGCTGACATATGAATAGTGATATCAGGGATGACAAATACTACCCGTGCAGGTCTTTTACCAAAGATGAGGTCTAGTTGGTGGAAATGGGACTACTACCTTCCAAGACCACCCCTATTCCTCCTAATGGCTTGACCCTATGATTTGGAAAGCATCTGGTGGTGAGGAGCACATTGGTTGCTGATAGTGTTGGTGACAAAGTAGAAGGGCAGCCAATAGGCCAGCTTCCACCAATGGTAGACCTTAGTTTTCTGGGTCATCAGCACGTCACAAAGGAGGCATCATGGCTCCACCCCCCCCCCCCCCCCCCCGTGGCGCCAAGAGCCCCTCAGGGAGCACCTTGTGCTCACCTGTGAATAGTGATGTCAGGGATGACTTCTGCCACCCTGCATTGCCTCCCCTAGAGCAGGATTCAGTGTGTGAGTTCTCTGTGATAGGGGGAACCCTACCTTCCAGGGCCATCCTGACCCTTTAACAGTCCTGCCCTGTACTATGGGTGCTGATGTGACAAGCCAGCACATTGGCTGCTTCTACTGAGGATGTGATTGAGAAGGAGGCAGCCATTGGCCAGCTTCCACCAATGGGAGTCCTTAGTTTCCTAAGTCATCAAGACGTCACAAAGGAGGCATCATGGCTCCTCCCCACCCCTCCCCTTGGGTCCCTGAACCACTCAGGGAGCACTCTGTGCTGACGTGTGCATAGTGTTATCAGGGATGACTTCTGCCACACTGCATTGCTTCCCTAAGAGCAGGATTTAGTGTTTGCGTTTGAAATGTTATACAGGGAACACTATTTTGAGGGCCATCCAGATTACTCTTAAGAGTCCTCCCCTGTACTATGGGTGCTAAGGTGGGAATCAAGCACATTGGCTGCTTCTGCTGAGGATGTGATTGAGAAGGAGGCAGCCATTGGCCAGCTTCCACCAATGGGAGTCCTTCATTTCCTAGGTCATCAACACATCACAAAGGAGGCATCATGGCTCCCCCCCGCCCCATGAGCCACTCAGGGATCACCTTGTGCTGACGTGTGAATAGTGATGTCAGGGATTTCTGCCACCCTGTATTGCTTCCCCTAGAGTCGGATTTAGTGTGTGAGTTCGAAATGTTATACAGGGAACAATATTTCGAGGGCCATCCAGATTCCTCTTAACCGTCCTGCCCTATACTATGGGTGCTGTGGTGAGAATCAAGCACACTGGGTGCTTCTGCTGAGGATGTGATTGAGAAGGAGGCAGCCATTGGCCAACTTCCACCAATGGGAGTCCTTAGTTTCCTAAGTCATCAACACGTCACAAAGGAGGTATCATGGCTCCACCCCCCCTCCCCTGTGTGTCCCAGAGCCCCTCAATGAGCACCTTGTGCTGATGTTTGAATAGCGATGTCAGGGATTTCTGCCACCCTGCATTTCCTCCCCTAGAGCAGGATTCAGTGTGTGAGTTCTCTGTGATAGGGTGAACGCTACCTTCTAGGGCCATCCTGAACTCTTAACAGTCCTGCACTGTACTATGGGTGCTGATGTGACAAGCCAGCACATTGGCTGCTTCTACTGAGGATCTGATTAAGAAGGAGGCAGCCATTGGCCAGCTTCCACCAGTGGCAGTCCTTAGTTTTCTTGGTCATCAACACAGCACAAAGGAGGCCCTTGGCTCCTCCCCCATCTTGGGTCCCAGAGGCCCTCGGGGAGCACCTTGTGCTGAGGTGTAAATAGTGATGTCAGGAATGACTTCTGCCACCCTGCATTACCTTCCCCAGAGCAGGATTCAGTCTGTGAGTTCGAAATACTATAGGGGGAACACTACTTTCGAGGGCAATCCCTATTCCTCTTAACAGTCCTCCCCTATACTATGGGTGCTGAGGTGGGAATCAAGCACGTTGGCTGCTTCTACTCAGGATGTGATTGAGAAGGAGGCAGCCATTGGCCAGCTTCCACCAATGGGAGTCCTTAGTTTCCTAGGTCATCAACACGTCACAAAGGAGGCATCATAGTTCCACCCCTGCCCCCTCCGCCCCCCCCCCCCATGGCTCCGTGAGCCACTCAGGGAGCACCTTGTGCTCACCTGTGAATAGTGATGTCAGGGATGACTTATGCCACCCTGCATTGCCTCCCCTAGAGCAGGATTCAGTGTGTGAGCTCTCTGTGGTAGGGGGAACCCTACCTTCTAGGGCCATCCCGATCCTCTTAACAGTCCTGCCCTGTACTGTGGGTGCTGATGTGACAAGCCAGCACATTGGCTGTTTCTATTGAGGATGTGATTGAGAAGGAGGCAGCCATTGGCCAGCTTCCACCAATGGGAGTCCCTAGTTTTCTAGGTCATCAAGACGTCACAAAGGAGGCATCATGGCTCCTCCCCACCCCTCCCCTTGGGTCCCTGAACCACTCAGGAAGCACTTTGTGCTGACGTGTGCATAGTGTTATCAGGGATGACTTCTGCCACCCTACGTTGCATCCCCTAGAGCAGGATTTAGTATTCGAGTTCGAAATGTTTTACAGGGAACACTATTTCGAGGGCCATTCAGACTCCTCTTAACCGTCCTCCCCTATACTGTGGGTGCCGAGGTGGGAATCAAGCACATTGGCTCTTGTACCGAGGATGTGTTAAGAAGGAGGCAGCCATTGGCCAGCTTCCACCAATGGGAGTCCCTAGTTTTCTAGGTCATCAAGACGTCACAAAGGAGGCATCATGGCTCCTCCCCACCCCTCCCCTTGGGTCCCTGAACCACTCAGGAAGCACTTTGTGCTGACGTGTGCATAGTGCTATCAGGGATGACTTCTGCCACCCTACGTTGCATCCCCTAGAGCAGGATTTAGTGTTGGAGTTCGAAATGTTTTACAGGGAACACTATTTCGAGGGCCATCCAGACTCCTCTTAACCGTCCTCCCCTATACTATGGGTGCCGAGGTGGGACTCAAGCACATTGGCTCTTGTACCGAGGATGTGTTAAGAAGGAGGCAGCCATTGGCCAGCTTCCACCAATGGGAGTCCTTAGTTTGTTAGGTCATCAACGCCTCACAGTGGAAGCATCATGGCTCCTTCCTCCCATGGGTTCCTGATCCACTCTGAGAGTACCTTGTGCTGACACATGAATGTAATGTCAGGGAACGTATCTCTCCCTCTGAAAACCTTCCCTGGCCGCACAGGTGCAAATAAAAAGGGCCATTATTAACTAGGAGCTTCCTGAACTCTTTCTTGCCCTGGTACCTCCATGTAGTTTCCTTTTTCCTATTCTGTGGTGTCACAGACTTCTTACATCACAGTAACCAGGTTACCCTTGTTAAAGACACTTATCTCTGTTTGTTCCCATACCTAGGGATTTAGATGTAGTCACATTGAGATGCATCACTTACCTTATTATTCAACACATTTTCTAAGGCATACCTCAGCTTTTCACGCTTTAGGGCCTGTGTAAACTGCTGAGCCTTTGCAATGGAGCCCAGTCCTGCTCCTTTGGGGGCGTTCAGGACCCCATGTGGCTTGCTAAGTCCCCTCCAGCCCCATTCAATCCCCAAGGCTCCTCCCCACCATGTGTGCTCTAGGCACGGAGGTATCAGTGCTCACCCTGGCCCGAAATATTGTTAGTTCATCCCCCCTCATACAAGTGCTACTTTTCCTTCCAAGCCCAGGCCCACCGTCTCGTTTGAAACCCTCTCTCCCCTAGTTTAAATGCTCCCTTTTGCTGCTAGTTTGTCCTGAGACCCAGTGTCAGAACTGGATCTTTACCTGGCTTCTGGACTAGCTTAACTGCTCAGTACCCTTATCTGTTGGCCCTCTATGTATTTCTTTAAGATTCTTTTAGATTACTGTATTGAATGAATCCTTGTAAGCTATCTCCAGTTCATTTTGGAACAAACAGGCTAAATGAATAAAGAGATAGTAAAGAAATAGTCTTCTTCAGAGAGTTTCACCTCTAAGCCCTAGCTCGGTGATCACTCTTACTTGTTCTGTGTGCCTCATCCACCCCACCTCCCATTACCTTGTTCTTCTGACCGGACTGCTTGCGTGGTGGGTGAATGGACGTTGGTAATTCTCTGGATCGGAGCCTCGCCACGAAGGTGGGTTTCCGATGTCTTCATCTAGGCTCTTCTCTGGTGTCTGAGCTGTCCCAGGCGGTAAGCCTGTATGTATACCCAGGCCCCACCCAGACTGCCCTATTGTGTGCTCATCAACCCACTATGACCCGGCCTGAACTATGACAAAGGTAGACCAGGACTAGGTGATACATGAATATATTTCAATGATCAAATATTTTTCAAGGTAGAAGAAACATATTTATGTATAAGCACAAAGACCTACATAACGACGTTATCACAAAATTGTTCAGAATTCTAGATTCACAATCCCACCTCTCCTTTTGTTCATAAAAAGCATGACCAGGCCCCCCGGGGTCCTGCTGTACGAGCTCCTCCTCCGAGACCCTCATCAGAGGCCCATTGCTTATTTCGGTCTTTCGTCAGACCCAGCAGCCACGCCTGCTTTAACATCCCCCTGGTTTAAGAGCTGTAACAGCAGCAGGTAAACATGTGGAAACTTCAGCGAGGCTAGTTCTAACTAAACTTCAGAGCTCTTCATGCTTTGTATTTAAAAAAAATGCTCACCACCTTTTAGCTTGTTACCTACCTCTCGTAAGGTTGCTGCAACGCTATGAACCCGGCCTCCTTCCTTTGCCCGAGAAAGGAAACCCCATAACTGTTGGCTTCTGTTAAACAAGCAAACAAAAAACAGCAAGCACCTATCCATACGCTGCACAGACCTTGTAGAGGCTCCCTTGAGGAACGCCGATTCAACTACGTTTGTTAATTGTTCATCCGTGAGAAACAAAAACCCAAACTGACAAGCTGGATATGCTCTCACAGGCTTAACTTTATTCTTAAAATAGAAACTTATCACAGAAATGAAATCAGCTCAGATGGCCTCATTGGTCGTCTGCGCCTAGATTTACCAAATGCCAAAAGATAAAGGTGTCAAAACGTGCTGTACCAGCTAACAGCACCATCTTGGTTAAACTGTCAAGGGGGTCATTGACACGACCCAAAGCCTGGAGGGCCCTTTGAACACCTCCAAATAGGCTTTATACAAATGTCTCCTCAATGGGCTATAAATATGCCTGGTTATTGTTTGTTTTCAGGGTGGGTTAAAGCGTTTCCTCTCAGAGAGTGCAGCCCTGTATTAGTGGGCTAGGGCTGCTGTGATGGAGTACCACAGACTGGGTAGCTTGGATGACAGAAATGGGTTGGTCTCGTGGCTGTAGAGGCAAGACGTCCGAAATCAAGATGAAGGCAGGGTTGGTTTCTTCTTCTTCTTTACTTACTTACTGATTGATTGATTTAAGGAAGCTCTACACCCAACATGGGGCTCGAACCCACCACCCTGAGATCAAGGGTCCCGGACTCTACTCACTGAGGCAGCCCGGTATCCCAGGTTGCTTTCTTCTGAAGCTGTAAGGGAAGGGTCTGTTCCAGGCCTCTCTCCTTGACTTGTAGATGGCTGCCTTTCCCTGTGTTTCTTCGCATTAGTTTCCCTGTCTGTGTCTGAATTTCTCCTTTTTGTAAGGACACTATAGTCATATTGGATTAGGGCCTACCCTGATGACCTCATCTTAACTGAACCAATTGTATCTGCAAAGGTCCTGTCTCCAAAGAAAATCACATTCTGAGGTCCTGGGGGTGAGGACTTCAACATATGAATTTGGGGGGCACACGATTCAACACAATAACAGGCCCTAAATGTGGCAAAAATACAATCTTGATTTCATTTTTTTTTCCCAGTCTGGGGCATTCCAACTTATCTCTCTAGCGACAGAGAAACTCATCTACCAGCACTGTTATTAAGGAGCTCTGTAAACGTCTCTCTTTTACCCAGAACACTGTCCTTATCATCCAGAGTCCTCATGAAAAGTAAAGAGAATAAATGGAACTCCGATTGTAGAACTAACAAAGCTCTCGGAAACCTTACAACTTTCTATAGCTTAAAGTATTACCGCTAGCTTTCATGTCTATAAGGTCAACCCCTCTCAGTCTGGCGAGTTATCTCATGAATTAGTAAGGATTAATGAGGGGGTGCCCTGGTGGCTCAGTCGGTTAAGCATCTGACTGTTGGTTTCAGCTCAGGTCATGATCTCAAGGTTCGTGAGTTTGAGCCCCGTGTCAGGCTCTCCGCTGACTGTGGAGCCTGCTTGGGATCCTGTCTCTCCCTCTCTCTCCTCCTTCCCCACCCGCTCGCTATCTCAAAAATAAATAAACTTTAAAAAGTGATTAGTGAAATAATAAGCCCTAAGTGTTTGGGAAATTCACCCCTTGTCCCCCCCCCCCCCCGCCCCCGCCCCAGCCTTAGATTCTACCCTTATTATAAGCAGGTATGATTAACTCATGCGAGACATTCATACCATCCCTCCGGCTTTATCGCCAACAGGTGCAAGCCACATTTCCCAATATCTACCCAAACAGCCTCTGCATGCTCTGCAAGCTGGGTATTTTGTCTTCTGGAAAAGGCTGGAGAAAAACTGCTCTTGAGCCTTCACAGAAGGGACCTTATTGGCTACCGTTAACAGCTGTCATAGCAGTAGAGCTCCGAGGTATTGATCCCCGAGTTCATGATTTCCACCTTAAAAGACGTATGTCACTTCATCCTGATTCGCAGACATCCATCCCACCTGGAGATCGTGAGCCTGGGATTCTTCGGAATCCTCCAGAAGCTGCTGACTTCAGAGGTGGGCAGCTTCTGCCCGAGACGACAGAACAAGATTAATGTTCTGATTCTTCAGCACTCAATTTGTTCCTTCATTCTTCTACACATCTTGCTTATTATTCTATTTTGATGCCTTCTAGAACACTAATGTGACATCCCTCGTCTCCATCCGATTATTTTTGCCTCCTCAGGTCTCCTTCTACCTCTTAAGAAAAACACCAAACCCTCTTATGTGTTTTTTTTCTGTAACCACTGCCCTGAATTGAACTGACTGCTGGCTCTGTGGCCCCCTACCTGTCCCTGCTGACAAAAATTTAATAGCTGTTCTTTTCAACACCTCAGGAGGTAGATTCCCTTTTACAGGTCCCTTCTGGTACTTGTTTCCTTCCCAGTGTTAACCCCGACCGGCAGCCTTATAAAAATTGGACCTTGGCCTCACATCAACAGAATGCTGCTGCTGAAGCCCTTATAATCTCATCAGCAAGTCCTAGTCGATCAAGAGTGGGCCCTGATATTGAGGATCTTCTGGTTGCAATGGTCTGTCCTCTTCAACCTGCTTTGCACGGACTGTTTAGCTCCACTAAAGGGATTTGGCGATCTCGAGAGACACAAATTGGCTTATTCCTATAGTGGTAAATCATAGTTTTATTGCTAATATAATCTGTGCTTCACTAGAGTACTACTTCTTATGCAGCTATCAGCCTTATTTATACCTTGAGAAAGACACCCAGAAGCCTCCCAAACGAGGCAAAGATAGGTTATTCAAGAGAACTCGCAAGAGGGATAATCGATTCCCTTGTTACGCCTACACGTGGAGCTGCAGTTCCATAATGGGGGTAACGCAGCCAGACAGGTGGCCCCAAACTTGTCTCTGCCACACTTCTGCTCTGGAAGCCCAACAAAGTCGTCTAGATTCATTAGCTAGTGTTGTCACAGACGGTGGCCTAGCCCTTGATTTCCTCCTAGCCAGCCAAGGGGGAGTTTGTGCTACAGCAAATACTACTTGTTACCCTTATGCCAATAATAATACAGAGCAAGCGGAAGAGTTTGCGACTAGGCTAAAGGAAAAAGCCACCCGCTCGTCTAGAATAGACTTGATTGGATCCTGGGACGTGATTTTGTTCGCTGGGTTTCATAGTCTAGGCCCCTGACTTTAAGACCTGCTACTGCTACTTGTTTCTGGTAATGGCTTGTGTTACATTGGCCGATGCAAACCTCCCCATCTTTCTATATTGACCTCTTCCTGTGCGGTCACTTGCATATCAGAGAATGCAACAGTTCATCCTGCAGCAAGCAGGAGGGACTAACCCCCGCCCGGCTACAGACTGTGTTTTCCAAACAACCATCTCGATGGGTAGTAGGGAAATCTGGGTATCATGGCGTAATGTCCTGTAGCTGGACTTCACGTGTCCTTGGCCAAAAGAGAAAGAAAGGAAGCAGCCCCTGTCACCCAGGAAGTGGTCTGAGGCTCGCAGCTGAGCCGGAGTACAAGCTGGCTTGGTACCCACAGGTAGACTCAGTTATTCTCCTGTTGGGCACGAGCAATCTTACAGAACATCCGTGTTTGCCAAGGTTACCCTAAGACCAGGATGAGTAAGATCAAAGAAGGCCTGCTTCATCATTTTGTCTAAGTGCAGACAAAACCAAGATCACGGTGCAACCCACAAAATGCCAAACATCTCCCTCTCCTGGCTACTGTGAGTGACTGCTGCCTCTCTATGAATCACAGTACCGGTGTCTCTCCTCATCCTCAGTTCTGCTTTCCACAGTTTGTTACCCATGGTCAACTACAGTCTAGAGGCACGTGATCCCTCCTGACGAATCCTGACAAGATCAGTAGCCCCCAACGCCGGGTAGCAATGCCTACATCGTTTACCTCACTGCGTCCCATCACTAGGCATTTAATTATCTCACGTCATGATCTCACGGTTTGCGGGTTTGAGCCCCGCATCGGGCTCTGTGCTGGCAGCACGGAACCTGCTCGGGATTCTCTCTCTCTTCCCCTCTCTCTGCTCCTCCCCCACTTGTGCTCGCTCGCTCTCTCAAAACAAAGAAATAAACGCTTCTAAAAAAAAAAATTATAAAAGACTTGGTGGCCACTTAGGGAAAGGGCATAGTCTTACGGATGCCCCCAAACTCAACTGAGTTGTATCTTTTCGTTAACTAAGCCTGTCTCCCACTTCCCTGTGCCCCAGGCTCCTTTGAATTCTGGCCTACCTATATCGCCGGGGTGGTCTGAGCAAGCCTCGGCTCTCCTAGAAATCCTGCTACCACTGTTCAGTCCCAAAGATTCCAGCACTGGGCCTCCACTTACGTCAACTTGTATCAAGGGCCAATCATTACCCTTGATACATTAGGACACAAAAGAACCTGAAAAGGGGACTTTTATCTCTCCTAGGAGTCCAGAAAGGTGACCGAAGGAGAGTAACGCTGGTGCCTCAATGGCCCGAATGATAATTTCTACCCAGGATGGGATGCAAGGAGAAGGGATGGCTCAGGGAAGACTTCCCAGAAGAAAAACATAGCCGTGTTGACTCTTGAAGGATGCGTAGGAAATTTTTAGGTGGCCAAGGGGGGCAGGGGGGACAGGCTGTGAAAAGAATGTTCTAGGCACAGGGTGCCTGGGTGGCTTAGCCAGTGAAGCATCTGACTCTTGATTTCAGCTCAGGTCATGATCTCACGGCTCGTGAGTTCGAGCCCCGCATCAGGCTCTGAGCTGATGGCGTGGAGCTTGCTTGGGATTCTCTCTCTCTCCCTCTGTCTCTGCCCCTCCCTCTCTCTCTCCCTCTATATCTGCCCCTCCCCTGCTCACGCTTTTTCTCTCTCTCTCTTTCAGAATTAATAAACTAAACATTAAAAAGAGAATCCTCCTAGGGCCCCTCGGTGGCTCGGTCAGCTGACCGTCTGACTTCGGCTCAGGTCATGATCTCACGGTTTGTGGGTTCGAGCTCCAAGTCCATCTCTGTGCTGACAGCTCAGAACCTGGAGCCTGCTTCCGATTCTGGGTCCCCCCCCCTCAAAAATACATAAATAAACGTTGAAAACAGAATATTCTAAGCAAAAGGAACAACATTCACTAAAGCACAGAAGGATAAAAGAGAATGGAATATTTGGGGGAACTGTAGAAGTTTCGCTCTGGGCAAAGTGTAGGATTTGAGGAAGGAAGTGGGGGATGGAGCGGGAGAGGTCCACAAGGACCAGGCTACAGAAGGGCTTTCTTTGCAATGGCGTGTTTTGTTTTGTTTTGTTTTTTAATTGCGGTATGGTCAATAGAATTCAAAGGAACCAAAGTTTGCGTGTCAAAGTCCGAACCCTCAGTGTGATGGTACTTGGAGGTGAGGCCTTTGGGAGATCACTGGAGTGAAGCTTTCCTGCGTGGGATTAGGAGAGCTTATAAAACAGATCCCCGAGGCCTTCCTCATTCCTCCGGCCATGGAAGGAGAAGATGGCCGTCTATGAACCATAAGGTGGGCCCTCACCAGACATTGAACTGGCCGGTGTCTTCATCTTGGACTTCCCAGTTTCTCGAACTGTGATAAACAAATGTCTGTTGTTTCTAAGTCACCCAGTCTGTGGTATTTTGTTACAGTGGCCCCAAAAGAAGGAGGGACAGGATATTTACACGGACTCTAAGTATTTTTCCACACATCCCTTACGAATTACAAGCGGAGAAATTATAACTTTCCAGTGGAGGGAACTGGCAAATGCCATCTTAACCAAGTTATCAAAGTTAGCATTCTCAATAACGGGACCGAGTGACATCCTGTGTGTCCTGATGCGATGTCCCTCGGACCCAACAGCACTTCTGTGCTATTCCTGCCTAAAACACATAGCCTGAACTCTGAGGAAAGATTAGACAAACCCAAATTGAAGGACATTCAGTAAAATAGGAGGGGCATACACTTCAAAAAAAATGTCAATGTAATGAAAGTCAACGCAAGGCTGAGGAATATTTCCAGATTAAAGGAGACTAAAAAATAATGGCAGCGAAAGCAGCTTGTCATCCTAGATTGCTCCCGGATCAGAGGGGGAGACCATGAAAGATGGCATTAGTGAGACGCTTGGCTAAATGTGAACGTGGACCGTATAGGAGGTAATATTACCTCAAGGTAAATTGCCCAATTTTGATAATTATACCGTGGTTATGTAAGAAGCTATTCTTGCTCTCAGGAAAATGCCAGCTGAGGTGTTCAGGGTAAAGGGGCACCATGGCTGCAATTTACTCTTAAGTATTTCAGAAATAAACGTAAAAAGGGATGTGGCAAATGTGGCAAAATGTTAACAACCGATTTTTCTGACAACTCTTCTGCAAGGTCGATGTTATTTTGAAGTCGCAAGTGTTGAAACACTCTGCACGGGTTGCCTCCCCATTTCTCCAGGGTAAAGCCAAAGTTCTGGAAGTGGCCCACCAGAGCGTGTGTGATTTGGCCCTCCATTATGTCTCTTGCTTCTTTGCTCTTTCTTGTCCCCTTGGCTTGCTCTGCTCCTGGCACGCTGACCACCGCGCTGTGGCTGGAACGCCTGCACGTCAACTTTGTGAGGGGGGAGAGGTCATCTGTTTGGGTCACTGCTGAAGCCCCAGCATCTTACAACCGCCGAGCGTTCTTGACTAAACGAATACTGTCGAGCTTGAAAAGGTGCAGAAGAAAAGCAAATAAGAGCCAAGACTTATAAATTTATTATGTACCACGCAGTGCTCCAAGTGCTTTACAGATATCATCTCATCTATACCACAAAAACACTAGACATGGACACCATCGTCATCGTCATCATCACCATGTTGCCCACACATGTGGCAAACGTACGGAGGCAGGGTGGGAATGAGAGCCAGCAGGGAGTCAGCTGGATGGTAGCGTGTAAGGTGGCAAGCGGACATAATCAAAGTTGTCCTTGAAAATCTCTTAGTGGGGCGCCTGGGTGGCGCAGTCGGTTGAGCGTCCGACTTCAGCCAGGTCACGATCTCGCGGTCCGTGAGTTCGAGCCCCGCGTCGGGCTCTGGGCTGATGGCTCGGAGCCTGGAGCCTGTTTCCGATTCTGTGTCTCCCTCTCTCTCTGCCCCTCCCCCGTTCATGCTCTGTCTCTCTCTGTCCCAAAAATAAATAAATGTTGAAAAAAAAAATTAAAAAAAAAAAAAAAGAAAATCTCTTAGCAAGTCCCCGACACAGATGATTTCTTCCCCGAGCGTCGGATCCTTTCCCTGTATCTACAGTTGAGACCTGAACTCGATAGCTGGTTTGCGGGTGGGGGCCATGTTGTATGGAAATTTCCAGAGACATTTCCAGTTGAGAAATTGGCCTGGTGGGATGCTCACCCCAGGAAGGGAAGAGGGGATGATGACAACGGGGACCTTCACCAGAGTAAAGGTCTTTTCTAGTGTCAGAAACGGGGACAGAGTCTCATAAGCTCAGCCATCTCTCTCTGTGAGAGGACACGGAAATCAGTAAAGCCACGTGAGCTGTCTAGACCTTTGAGTTTCTGGGTACGGATGGCTCATCACATCTTGTGACAGCCTTTTCTGGTGTTTATCAACTCCTATCAGCAGTAACTAGTTCTTTATGTTTAACTCACACCTCCCACTGCAATTGCAGTCCGTTTCCTATTTCTCTCTGTACATTCAGAGAACAGATGCTCAACTTTCTCCTTCTAATCTTCCAGAGGATGGAAGATGCCCACTGAAAGCCTCCCTCCTCAGGTGACATTTTTTGTCTCAACCAAAGGGCTCCAGCCTCTTCATTTTTCTGCACGCTTCATTTTCCAGTCCACCATTTCAGTTACACTACATCAGATTTTTCAGTGAGCTCTACTCCCAACATGCAGCTCGAATTCACAACCCCAAGATCAAGAGTCGCATGCTCTACTGACTGAGCCAGCCGGGTGCCCTGCACCATGTTGGATTTAAAAAATAAATAAATAAACATAGTGGTTTTTTTTTTTTTGAAAAAGTAACACTTGCAAACGATGAAAATTTGAACAGAAGAAAAGCCTATCCAGAGAAATGTAAGTTTCTCTCCCATCCAAGACCTCTCAGTCTCCTTTTCTAGAATCAACCCTTCTCACCAGGGTCTCCTTCCAGAGAATTTTTTTAAGTCTATTAATTTATTTTGAGAGAGAGAGAGAGAGAGCAAGCAAGTGGTGGGGGAACAGGGAGAGAATCCCATGCAGGCTCCATGCTGCCAGAGCAGAGCCCTACATAGGGCTCAATCCCACGAACCTCGAGATCACATCCTGAGCCACAATCCAGACTTGGACGCTCAACCGACTGAGCCACCCAGGCACCCCCAGAGAATTTTCTCTATGTGCCAGGCAGCGTGTGAGCCACTGAGTAAACACGGAGTTACTGTCCTTCCAGAGCTCATCGGGTTATGGGGGTAGGGGGGAGGCAGACCAATGAGCGGGCCTGACGTGAAAAAGAAATCAGTGCCAAGGAAGTGCTAAGATGACACTTGACAATCGCCCCACGCTCCCTTGTAAGCTGTGTGGACCATGTGGGGAGCAGGCCACAAAAGCTTAGCCTTGTGCACGGTGGGAAGAGAAGACAGTGGCATTCTAGGTAGGAGCGGGGGCACCGGGACCCCTGCCAGGCTCTGGGCTAAGCCCTTTGCACCGAATGTCCTATGTAATCTTCACAGGGATATGAGGTGAGTGGCATTAGCCACCTTTTACAAACGAGGACACTTTTTGGCTCCAGAGATGTTAAGAGCCTGGCTGTCTGTCACACAACTGAGAATCAAACACTAACCTATCTTTCAGGAAAGCCTGGGCTCTCATCCGCCGTACCACGAACAGTTTCTGGGCTGGGGGGTGAGTGATGGATAATTCTGATACACTGCCTCCTTCCCCGTTCCCCTGCGGAGAGCCACTGGCCTGAAGGTAGCAGGTTGACTCAGTCTGTTAGCAAACTGAATTTTTCCATTTGAGGTGTGAGAGGGAGAGGACCGTGCATTGGCCTGGGAACCAGGAGCCCTCCGTCGTCGTAACTCCTGCTCTGCCTCTCATCATCCCTGTGACTTTGAGCAAGTCATTGTGTCATTGTACCCTCTGAACTTAGGGCCCTGACCTTGGAAGTGCAGAGCCTGGCGGGGATCATCCCTGGAAGCTTGATGGGATTTGCTGGTATTTCCATCATTCCAAAGCGCTGTAATGACACCTTCTGGAGCACAAAACTACATCCCTCTCTTGAGAAGGCCACAAAACCAGTTCTGTACATCTCTTTTCAAAGCACTTTGAAGAATGGATCCGTGGTGAGGGTAAAAAGCTGGCCCCGTCGTCCTGACGGGGTGAGATGTGAACATGTTAATCCTTGCCTGGCCTCTGCTTTCTGCTCACCGGTCTGAACACCATCCCCCACCCCCCAGTTCTCAATAAAGTGAAATGAGCCTTAGTTAAGTGAGCAAATACCGGTTTAATACATCCAACTTAATTAAAGTGATAATCAACTAGCAACTGAAGATAATCCTTGGTGAGCACTGGGAAGGGGCCCTCACGTTAATGGGTAATTGCAGGGATGTAATAACCTGAGAACTTTGCTCGGGCTGATTTCATGCTCGGGAAAGCAGCCCCGTGACGTACTGCAAGCCACAGAAAGAGGATCTGCCCTGGTCAGTAAGCCCCATAAAGCTAAGAGCAGAGAGGCTGAGTTGATCTAGAAAGAAAAAAAAAAAGGTGACTGAGGCATGGCCAGCAGATCATGAGCCTTCCTGCGTTTGGCTCGTTCCATTTCACATCAAACGTAGGGATTTGGAGACCAGATCTGGTCATTCGTGAAGCAAATTCTCCTTCTGGACCCCACAGTGACACGGGGTGGGAAGTTGGAGGAATCCAGCTCTCAGGTAAGCGTCTTTCTTCCACCCTCCCTTCCTTCTGCCCTGCTTCCCTCCTTCCTTCCTTCTCTCCCTCCTTTCTTCCTGCCTTTAAATTTCTTTTAAATGATGAAAGGGGCGCCTGGGTGGCGCAGTCGGTTAAGCGTCCGACTTCAGCCAGGTCACGATCTCGCGGTCCGCGAGTTCGAGCCCCGCGTCGGGCTCTGGGCTGATGGCTCGGAGCCTGGAGCCTGTTTCCGATTCTGTGTCTCCCTCTCTCTCTGCCCCTCCCCCGTTCATGCTCTGTCTCTCTCTGTCCCAAAAATAAATAAACGTTGAAAAAAAATTTTTTTTAAATAAATAAATAAATTTCTTTTAAATGATGAAAACAACACCTATTAAGCACAAAAGAACCACATTGCATGTAACTGTAAGAGGTATAAAACACAGGTCCTTAATCTCTACCCTCTCTCTCTCTCTCTCTCTCTTTCTCTTCTTTTCCTCCTTCCCATCTTTCTTTCCATTTTGTAAAATTATACGAGGCATGCAGGCTCAGTATAAAATACTCAAACAGTACAGAATGGTATTAGGCATAGAGGAAACCTACTTAGTATCCATTCTTCCTTCCTATCTTGTCTTCTTCCTCTCTCCCTCCCTCCCTTCCTGTCTCCTTTCCTTCAATTTTAAAAATTACATAGGTAATGTATGATGATCGTAGAAAAGCCGAGCAGCTCAGAATGGCATTGTATATAAAGGAAAGTCCTCAGGGCCCATCCCGTCTCCCCACCCACCTTTTCATACCTGACAGACAGAGAGACTTACTTGACTCCTTTTAATGGCTGCATAGTATTCTGTACTGTGTCCCACGATTTATTTATTGGGTGCCAGGTAAGTTTCTGAAACATACATTGGAATTGTTATAAAAGTTTAGAGGAAATGCAAGAAAGATATAAATTGGATTGTTTGCTACTGAAAATTCCATTTTATAGATAGCAATCATATCCATTTCTATAGCACTTTATACTTTGAAAATTGCCTTTGAAATATCACCTTATTTGATCCTCTTGTATAGCAGCTCTGGGAAATAGGCAGATTATTATCTCCATTTTTTACAGATAAGGAAACTGAGGCCCAGGGAAATGAAGGAACAGAAATACGGGCTCACAGCTAGTTATGGATTCTCAGTCTGGTCCTCCTTACAGCGCTGTGAATTTAAGCTGCATTTCATCTCACAAGTCGTAAGAGATTTAGACATTCCCCCACTTCTAAGTTTGTGGTGTAGGAAATCCATCCAAGTCATACAGATTCCCTTCTTATTCGCACTTAGAAGGGGAAGAAATACAATATGTTGCATTATCCTATAGGAAAAGAAATGTTTAAATCTGTAAGTCATTCCGAAGTTCATTTTATTTAAAATCAGAAAAGGCCCATCAGCACCCTACTGCCAAACTTCTGTAATATGTTCTGTAAGGTTTGTAGTTTTAACACTGTTTTGGCTGGAGAAGGGGGCTTTCCAGGGTATTCCCCAAATAAGCAGCTTTAATTATACTTTTTTTTTTTAAGGAGAAAAGCTGGGTGAATGAAGGAGGTGATCAGGTCTCTCTAAACAGATCTGCTCTAAAAATAGAAATGATTTCAGGAGTTACCTTGGCCATTTCTTCCAAATGTTTCGGATCATTACAATTTCAAGTTGTTGGGTTGAAGATGTGTGCATTAAGGTTGAGTGCAGCCCCATTTTGTAATTAACACATTCGATGTGTGTCTTCCCCTCTGGGCTAACTTGTCTTCCCAGCACTGTTATTCCCAGCGTGTAACACAGGCTCTGGCACATGTAGGCACTCGGTACAATTTGTTGGAAGGGTATGCAAATAAACCAATCAGTGAGGTTTCCGCCAGGCTGCGTAACTCAGGCAAGCGTCTATACTGCGGCTGGCAGACATGGCTTTAAGCAATAGGAAAAAGCCTTGCATTGGACGGGAGGGAGAAGTATGGTCACATACACTTGGAAATAAACCTTTTTTTTTTTTTTTTTTTTTTTTGGAAATAAACCTTTTGTTCTGAATCTCAGCTGGGCATATTTCTGACTTTTTGAACACAGGTTTACACAATGAAAGAACACATCATATGTCAGAAGTTTTATGGATTGATTCTCATGTTGAGCGGTACCTTTCTCTCAGGTAAGAAAATGTACTTTTGTGATTTCTTTCAATGTCTTATATACAGTAGGTGAAATGAACCATTTGCAAAGTCGTGGGGCTGCCTCTCAACGGCTTCCTTTGGGTCAATATGGCTGCAGGACAAGTTGAAACTTCAGTAAATGCATCCATTCACTCAGGATTGTGTAAGACTGATAGAAAACTGGCTTCAAGTACCCAGTAGTTTGGATGATTGTCTTTGACATTTCATTTTCTTTTTTTTTCCTAAATAAAGTAGCCTCCACACCCAACATGGGGCTTGAACTCACAACTCCGAGGTCAAAAGTTGTGTGTTCTACCAACTGAGCCAGGCAGGCGCTGTCTTTGACATTTCTTAATGCAGCTCTGAAATGCCATTTGATGGCTAATGCACACTTAAAAGAAGCTTTCAGTTTTCTTTTGGGCTGTTTTCTCTCATGCAAAATGCTGTATTTAAAGTTCCCTGCAGCACGATAATATCATCTTTCTTTCTTTTAAGATATGTATTTTAGGGGCGCCTGGGTGGCTCAGTCGGTTAAGCATCTGACTTTGGCTCAGGTCATGATCTCACGGTTTGTGGGTTTGAGTCTCGCACCAGGCTCTGTGCTGACAGCTCAGAGCCTGGGGCCTGCTTCGGATTCGGTGCCTCCCTCTCTCTCTGCCCCTTCCCCACTTATACTCTCTCTGTCTCTCTAAAATAAGTAACATTAAAAAACTTTTTAAAAATACAATATGTATTTTAAATCCAACAGTTTTTAAAATTGTTTTATACGGTCATTATTCTTTTCTTTTACTTTATTTTATTATGTATATATTGTGTATTTCTTTATTTTATTTGATTATGATATCACCTTTATCTCCTTTACATGGCAACAATCAATCATAGAATATAGATGGGGAAACTGAGGCGTGCCAAAAGCTGGTCACTGATCCACGGTGACAAACAGGCATCTGTTCTGGGGTGGCCCAGACCTTGCCTAGGCTCTGTGGCAGGACTGGAGATAGATTCTGTCTTTGTTTTTATTCTGCAGTGAATAGATGATTAAGACAATTGAACTGAAGTAGCTGGTAATTTGGAGACTTCGGGGAAAAGGTCGTCCTGGAAGGCTGCAACTTGGTCCATATTAAGTAAATTCAGTTGATAACATTGTTCACTTAGCACATCAGTCTTTAGCTAAAAGGTCATGCATGCCAGTGAGTGACAATTCTTGATGAAATAGACCTGGGGTTTAATTTGAATAGCCCTCAGATTGAGTGCTAATCTTCTGGAAAAACACCAAATCATCATCACCATCAACAACAAACACTGACTGGCTTCTTGCTGTGTGCAGGGCCTGATGGGAAACCATGTTTCTCATAATAAAGCTTGAAATGGGACCTATGGGGCACAGCGGCGACTCTGTCACCTGGCCTTGACTACCTGCTAAGATGTTGATTTATCTTTCTCTGCCTGTTTCCTCAAAGGCCAGAAGCTGTTTTCTCCATTTCTGTATCCAAAACATACAGCATAGGACTTGACCCACAGGTTAGGCATTAGGTACCTATTTGCTGATTCACTAAGTTTGTTTTATTTAATAAATTAATGCAACTTGAAATCACACATTTTTGAACTCCTGTTTGGTGATGCTATATGTGACACAGACTCTACGTGGGTTTTTTTTTTTTTTTGAGGGGTCACGGGGCATGAAATAGAGGGATCTAGGAACAGAGGGATCTGGAAGTCTTTCCTGTAGTCATGAAAGAAAAAAGTGGAAGAATGTGTTGTCCTGGAAAATGAGAATGAGTTTGTGAGGAATGTCACTGGTCAATGGAAATTATGATGGATAGGCAGATTTTCAACCTGAAGAAGTCATTTTATTTTTTTTATTTATTTATTAAAAAAAATTTTTTTTTAACGTTTATTTATTTTTGAGACAGAGAGAGACAGGGCATGAAGGGGGGAGGGGCAGAGAGAGAAGGAGACACAGAATCGGAAGCAGGCTCCAGGCTCTGAGCCATCAGCCCAGAGCCCGATGCGGGGCTCGAACTCACGGACCGCAAGATCGTGACCTGAGCTGAAGTCGGACGCTCAACCGACTGCGCCACCCAGGCGCCCCAAGAAGTCATTTTAAAGCATTCACAAGGTTTTCCAGACTAAGTCTCAAAACCATGGGTCGAGACAATGATTTTTTTTTTTGAGGTTATCAAATAATTAATTCTAATTTTTCTTCAATTGGCGAGAAGCTCATCGTTTTCTTCCTGGGGGGTGGGGGAGGATTCTGTCCTGGAAACAATGGCATAACTAAGGTTCGGTTCCCTTCAGGCTCCGGACGAGTCACCAGCTTCCCCAACTGTGAGGGTCATTGTAGGATAGAGGGCTAAGGGCAACACTGGGCACAAGACTCAGATGCTCTAAATGGATGGAGCCAGAGTGTGGAAAAAAGCCATGTTCCTAGAAGAACACCAAGGGTCAAAAAGAAGAAACCGAGTCTGTCCTAAGGTCGAAGGGTTGAGAGCCGAGCCAGCAAGAATGGATGAAGACAGGTCAGGGACTGAATAGTTGCAGAATGGAGCAGGAGATGAGGAATAAACCTGAAATAGACTCCTCACTGGTCTTCCTGCTTCTGCTCGTGCTCTGCTATAGCCCATTCTCCACACCACGGCCAGAGCAATCCTTTAACGTGTCAACTCAGAGCTTGTCCCTTTTTTTTTTTTTTTTTTACTCAAAACCTGCTAATACATTTCCAGGACAATTAGAATACAATCGCAATTCTTTTTTAAAGATAAACTGCAGATCCTTTTATGTAAGTTTATTTATTCATTTGGCGAGAGGAAGAGAGAGAAGCAGGGGAGGGGCAGGGGGAGAGGGAGACAGAGAGAATCCCAAGGAGGCTCCGCTCTGTTAAGCGAGGAGCCCGATGTGGGGCTCGAACTCACGAGCCATGAGATCGTGACCTGAGCTGAGATCAAGAGCTGGATGCTCAACTAACGGAGCCACCCAGGTACCCCAGTCCAAATTCTTTAATAAGACCTAAAAAGCACTGCGTGATCTGGTCTCCCACTGCTTCTTGGGCCTCGTTTCCTACCATGCTGCCTCTCTCACTCCACCCCAGACGTGCTGGCTTCCTTCCTATTCCTTGAACATGTCAAGCACAGTCTTACTTCAGGGCCTTTATATGTGCTATTACCCATGTCTGGGTCACTCTTACTCCACATTTGTGTAGCCCTGGCTGTTTTTAGTCTCCTAGAACTGGGTGGAAACGACTCTTCTCTCAGAGGGGTCTTCCCAAACTATCCTGTCTAATGTAGATATTCCCATTCGCCTTATCCCCATTAGCTAACTCATCAGCTTATTCATTTCCTTCAGAGCACTTTTCACAATTTGTGATTCTTTTTTTTTTTAAGATTTTATTTTTAAGTAATCTCTACACCCAACATGGGGCTCAAACTCACAACCCCGAGATCAAGAGCACAAGCTCTACCGACTGAGCCAGCCAGGCACCCCACAAGTTGTAATTTTTTTTTTCTTTTTTACATGTAATTTGTTGTCAAGTTAGCTAACATACAGAGTATACGGTGTGCTCTTGGCTTCGGGAGTAGATTCCCATGATTCATCGCTAATTTGTAATTCTTATATTTACTTGTTTATTGACTACCTCTCTCTCAGGAATGTAAGCCGATTAGGGCCAAGGACCTGAGGTGAATATGAGTTCACTCTAGCACTGATACATAGTTGAGTAGATGAATTCTCCAGGGTTCTTCTGGCTTTCTGAGTAAAGACATCCATTTTGTTGGGTAAGACATGGGCCTTGGACCCAAAATTTGAAGGAACAATCACATTACCTATGTGGGGGTGATTCTTCTGCTTCCTATTTTGAGAAGAATTCTTGACAGGCCCCATATGTGGTCAGCGTCCTGTGGCCTGGAAGAGCAGGTGTGTTGGAAAACTCTGTGGTTAGTGACTGGTGACAGAAATGAGGCTCAAAGGTGGATGCTTTTACATATGACAGATCTGGCTTATCCACAGGTTAGCCGGTTACTCACAAGACCAGCGGGAAGTGTAGGCACTGGGTATCAGGCAGTAACTCCCATTCTCTATGGCTGTTCACGTGATGACCATGGTGTTGTGGGTAACGGAGCTCCCCAGTATCAAGCACCTATCCATAGATCAACTCAGACAGCCACGGATCTTCTAGAACTCAGACCTGGTCTACAAGAGTTTTCCATGCTCCTGAACATTCATTTGCCAGAGTTTGTGCAGGTATAGGTTTCGCATACTATGGAAATGAGGGTCTGCCCACTCCCCTTTTAGGAGCGAGTGCTGACATTTCCCAGTTGAGGCAGGCATGGTGTACCCTTGCGGAATGCCCGTCCTCAGAGTGGGCAGATTTTCCAGGGTATAAAAGCAGCCGATGCCTCTGGTGGGTCCCTTCCCTAAAATTTGCTCTGCCTTGTCTCCCCCTTCTGATAGGAGGTATTTCCAGGTGGTAAGCTGGGCCTTGAGCCTTATGCAGTATTATGAATTGAATTGTGTCCCCCCCAAATTCATATGTTGAGGTCCTCTCCCTTAGCACCTCAGAATGTAATCACATTTGGGAGTAGGGTCAATGCAAACGTAATTAGTTAAGTAAAGTTGGGGTCATACTGGAGTAGGGTGGGCCCCTAATCTGAGATGACTGGTGTCCTTATAAAAGGAGAAAATTTGCACACAGACACGCATACAGGGAGAGGGCCATGTGGAGACAAAGGTGGAGGTTGGGGGAGATCAAAAGAAGTCACAAAACACCGAATGTTGCCAGCAAACCAGAACCTAGCAGAGAGACAAGGCACAGGTTTTGCCCCTCAGAGCCCTTAGAAGGAAAGGAGGCTGCCGACACTTTGATCTCAGCTGGTAGCCTCCAGAGCTGTGGGACAATAAATGTCTGTGGTTCAACCCACTGGTCTGTGGTACTTTGTTACAGCACCCAAACGACTGCTCAGTAAGGCTCTCTGGATTGGAAATCTTGAGTAAAATAGAGGAGAGCGGGTCACCTCATTGGGGGAGAAACAGAGACCAGGCCATGCCTATGGTGCCAGACTGTGATGAGCTTCGTTCGTCCACTCCCCCTAAGATGGTTCAAGGCAGTGTATCTAGAATCTCAGGCCCCTAAGTTTTGAAACACTTTAACATTGCAAGGAGAAACATGGCCTAGAGAGGACAGAGAAACAAATACAGGATATATCTGATGATTGCTTAATGCTGTCTGCAGAAAATTAAGGGGTTGTGCAGAAAAAGAATCATTTGGATTGCTTGTCTCTTAGAATTCTAAGCTTTTTACTCCGTGACTTTTAAAATGAATGTATTTGTGACTTTGGGGGTCCGATAGGAAGAGGAAACTTTACAGTTCAGAACTTCTCATTCTATGTCAGATACTTCGCTCACATCTCTGATGCCTTTGCACAAGGAACGGCCCTCTATCTGCCATCCATTAGACTCCAACTCAGTGCCCTAATGGTGGGCAAACCATTGATCAGAAAATAGCTATAAAGGACCTACTATGTACCAGCCATGATGCTGGGCACTGGAAACTGGCAGTAGAGGGCCAAGACTCTGGTTAAGCCACTGCCCTGAAAAACCAGCCAATACAAGAGTTGGAGCATTCTGGGAAAAACTGGCGTTATTTCATGCTCAGTGAATTCAGTTCTGCTTCAAAATTGTGTAAACATGGCATCACCAGGCAGAGCAGCTTTGGAACTTAGCAAAAAGCAAAATAAAATTACGTACTGAGTAATCATTATAGCAAGAGTTTTCTTTTCCCCCCAGGATCTGCCAGAGACAGACCTGGGACACAATCGTTTGCTCTATCAATCTGGTAGAGAGTTAAAAAAAAAAAAAAAAAGGTAGCTGGCAGACATAGGCACCACAAGAAAAGAAAAATACAGACCAATATCCCTTATGGGTATAGATGCAAAATTCTTTCTTTTAAAGATTTAAAAAATTGTTAAGTCATCTCTACATCCAACATGAGGCTTGAACCCACAAACCCCAAGACCAAAGTCGCATGCTCTTCTGACTGAGCCAGCCAGGTGCCCCTGAAAATTTCTTTTTTTTTTTCTTTTAAGTAAGTTTTACATCTAATATGGGTCTTTAACTCACGACTCTGAGATTAAGAGTCTCATGCTCTACCCACTGAGCCAGCCAGGTTCCCCTGGACAAAAAAATTCTTAACAAAATACTAGCAGACTGAATCCAGCAATATATTGAGAGGATTCTATACCTTGACCAAGTGGAATTTATGCAGGAAAAAAGTTTGACAAAAATCCAACACCTTTTCATGACTAAAACACTTGCCACACTAGAAATGGAAGGGAACTTCCTCCAGCTTATAAGACCATCTAGCAAAGGCCCACAGTAAACATTATACTTAATGATGAAAAGCGGAAAACTTTCCCCTAAGATCAGGAACAAGACCAGAATACCCACTTTTACCTCTTGTATTCAACATTACCGGAAGTTCTAGCCATAGAACTTGGGCAAGAAAAAGATATAAAAGGCATCCAAACTGGAACGAAAAAGGAAAACCATCTCTATTTGCAGATGATTACATGTTCTTACATATAGAACGCCCTACAGAATCTGCAAAAAAAAAAAAAAAAAAAAAAGACATTTAAGTTAATAAACACATTCAGCCAAGTTGCAAGACACAAGATCCACACAAAAATTTAGTGGTATTTCTATGTACTAGTAAGGCACAATCTGAAACAAAGTTACAAAAATAATTTCATTTACAATAGCATATAAAAGAATAACATACCTATGGGGCGGCTGGGTGGCTCAGTCGGTTAAGTGTCCGACTTCAGCTCAGGTCATAATCTTGTGGCTTGTGGGTTCGGGCCCCGCGGCCGGCTCTGTGCTGACAGCTCAGAGCCTGGAGCCTGCTTTAGATTCTGTGTCTCCCTCTCTCTCTCTCCGCGCCTCCTCCACTCACGCTCTTTCTCTCTCTCTCTAAAAAAAATAAATAAACATTTTTAAAAATTAAAAAAAAGAATAAAATACCTAGGAATAAATTTAATCAAGTAGTTGAAAGACTTCTACATTCAAACTGCAAACATTGCTGAAAGAAATTAAAGGAGACCTAAATAAATGGAAAAGATCCCACGTTCACGGATTTAATATTAAGGTAACATGATTTTGGGGTGTCTGGCTGGCTCAGTCAGTAGAGCTATTTGACTCTTGATCTTGGGTTTATTGGGCATACAGCTTACTTTAAAAAAAAGATAACAGGATTTAATATTAAAATGTCAATATTCCCCGGAGAGATCTACAAATTAATTGCAAATCTTATCAAAATCCAAGGGCTTTTTTTTTTTTAACAGATAAGGAAAAGATGATTGTGCAATTCATATGGAATTGCAAGGGACTCTGAATAGCCAAAACGATCTTGAAAAAGAACAAAATTGGAGAATTCACACATCCCAGTTTCAAAACTTACTACAAGGTTATGGTAATCAAAACAGTATGTTATTGGCATCAGAACAGATATAGGTTAATGGCACAGAATGGGAAGTCCAGAAAGAAACCCATGCATATATGTATGGTCAGTTAATTTTTCACAAGGGGGCCAAGAGCATTCAATGGGGAAAAATAGTCTCTTCAACAAATGGTGCTAGCCCAACTGGACATGTAAACTTACACATATACATATAAACACATAAAAAGAATGAAGTTGGACTCCCTCTTCACACCATGTACAAAAATTAAGTCAAAGCAGATGAAAGATCAAACGTAAGAACAACTATAAAAAACGGAAGAAATCTTCATGACCTTGGTTTTGGCAATAGAGTCTTAGAACCGACACCAAAAGAATGAGCAGTGGGGCGCCTGGGTGGCTCAGTCAGTTAAGCATCTGACTCTTGATTTTAGCTCAGGTCGTGATCTCATGGTTCGTACATTCGAGCCCTGTGTCAGGCTCCTTGCTGACGGTGCGGAGCCTGCTTGGGATTCTTTCTCTCTCTCTCTCTCTCTCTGCCCCTCCCCTGCTCTCTCTCTCTCAAAATAAATCAACAACAACAACAAAAGAATAAGCAGGAAAAGAAAAAATGGATAAATTGGATTTCATCTGAATTAAAAATTTATGCATCAAAGGACACTATCAAGAAACTGAGAAAACAAACTAGAGAATGGGAGAAAATGTTTTCCAGTCACACATCTCATAAGGTCCTAGGATCTAGAATATTTATCGGAGCACCTGGGTGACTCAGTCCATTGAGCGTCCAACTTTGGCTCCGGTCATCTTGCGGTTTGTGAGTTTGAGCCCCCGCATCGGGCTCACTGCTGTCAGCTTTGGATCCTCTGTCCCCGTCTCTCTACCTGTTCCCCAGTTGTGCTCTGTCTCTTTCAAAAATAAATAATAAAACATTTTTTAAAAAATAGAACAGGGGCGCCTGGGTGGCTCAGTTGGTTGGGTGACCAACTTCGGCTCAGGTCATGATCTGACAGTTTGTGAGTTCGCGCCCCACGTTGGGCTCTGTGCTGACAGGTCAGAGCCTGGAGCCTGCTTCGGATTCTACCTCTCTCTACCCCTCCCCTGCTCATGCTCTGTGTCTCTCTGTTTCTCAATAATAAATAATCATTAAAAAATTTAAAAAAAAATAGACCATATAAAGAGTGCTTACAATTCAACAACAAAAAGACAAATGACACAACTTAAAAATGGGCAAAGGGCTTGAATAGACATTTCTCCAAAGAAGATATGCACATGGCCAACAAGCACATGAAAAGATGCTCAATGTCATTAGTCATTAGGGAAATGTAAACCAAAACCATGGGGAGACACCACTCCACGCCCTCTGTGATGGTTATAATACTAATTTATTTTTTTTTATTTTTTTATTAAAAAAAAATTTTTTTTTTCAACATTTATTTATTTTTGGGACAGAGAGAGACAGAGCATGAACGGGGGAGGGGCAGAGAGAGGGAGACACAGAATCGGAAGCAGGCTCCAGGCTCTGAGCCATCAGCCCAGAGCCTGACGCGGGGCTCAAACTCACGGACCTTGAGATCGTGACCTGGCTGAAGTCGGACGCTTAACCGACTGCGCCACCCAGGCGCCCCATAATACTAATTTAAAGAAATGGAAAATAGCAAATGTTGGTGACGAAGTAGAGAAATTAGAACCCGTATAAACTGCTGGAGGGAATATGAAGTGGCTGCTGTGGAAACCAGTGGCTGTTACTCAGTAAGTTAAACATAGAATTACTACGTGACCCGTCCTAGATATGTACCCAAAAGCAACGAAGGCATGTTCACACAAAACAAATGACATGAGTGTCCACACAGGCACTGTTCATAATAGTTAAAAGGTAGAAACAACCCCAAAGTCCATTAACAGATGAGTCAGTAAACAAAATGTAGTATATCCCTACAATGGAATGTCATTCCACCATCAAGAATAATGATGTATTGGGGCGCCTGGCTGATTCGGTTGGAAATGCGTGTGACTCTTGATCTCAGAGTTGTGAGTTCGAGCCCCACGTTGTGTGTAGAGATTACTTATATGAAATGTCCAGAATAGTCAAATCCATACAGACAGAAAGTAGATTAGTGGTTGCCAGCAGGACGGAGGAGGGAAGGGTCATTGACTGCCTGACGGATATGGGGTTTCCTTTTGGGAGGCTGAGGATGTTCTAGAACTCCTAGAATAATGGTGATGGTCATATCCCATCACGAATGTGCTGACTGCCACTGAACTGTACACTTTAAAACGATTCATATGGTGAATTTTGTAGTATGTGAATTTTCTCAATGTAAATAAAATGGTGCCTGGCACTCCCAGGGCTGTAACAGAGCCGTTTAAACGAGGCTCATAAGTTTTTCCTAACATGGGAGATACTTATGTCATCATGTTACGTGAGAAAAGCAGGGTACCAAATTTTCCATACAATATGATCTCAGCCACGTAGAAATAAACAAAACTCGTGCACGGCAGAAAAGGAACGCCAAAGGAAATTTGCCAACATGTTGTCTCCGGGTGGTAGGGCTCTGGCTGACTTTGTTCTCATCTTTTTACTTTTCTACTGCTTTCCATTTTTTCTTTTAAAAAGCATGCACAGTATCACTTCTATAATGGAAGAAACAGGGTTTTTCTTTTAAGTGAGGAAAACAATAAATGTAATTGAAAATAAAAGGAAACAGGATAGGGGCGAGGAGACACAGAGGAGCCAAATCAAGAGGGAACACGCTTCGGGGGAGCAATCATGCAATTTGGGCTTGAAAATTGCCAGGGAACAGATGGCAGCGTCCAAGCAGACATCTGCAATGGATAGTTAAATCATATGCAAAGGCACAAGTGGCCTTTGAAGCAGGCCCTGGAGAGGCCCAGCTGAGAACGCTGCTCGCCAGTCCAAACAGAAGGGCAAAGCCCTTGTCCCGCCTCGGCACAGCCTGGTCCCCTCTGAGCCCCAGCTGGGGGCCCGGGGGCTTGCAGCAGGGCTCCGTGCAGACGCTCCTGCCTGTGTGAGGGTACAAAAGAGGTTTGGGAGAAGAAAGAGACTTCTAATAATGACAGTGGTGAACATGGCAGCTGACATTTACACGGGGCTTCACAGTTTATAAACATTTCATACATAAAACCTAAATGGCACTTACTACTGCGCCATCTCTCATAATGGCCCTGCGAGGACGGTAATTATTATTCCTATCTTACCATGGAGGAATGAGACACAAAGAAGTGACGTAGGTGTATTTAACATTCATACAGTGCTCACTAAATGCCACTGTCCTAAAAGCTTTCTCGTGCGTTAATTGTCCACGTTCATGCAGTGAGCAAGGGGCAGACCTAGGACTCAGAGCTGGTTCTTTGGACTCCATTACACCAACTTCTGCTCATATCCAGGTAGACCTTACCTCTGCCCCCAGAAACACAGAGTCTCAAGTATGGCTACAAGTGGTTCTATCGATCGATCAATCGATCCATCCATCCATCCATCCATCTTTATTTTTCTGATTATAAATTTAACACATGATTGTATAAAAACTGCAAATATCGGGGCACTTCGGTGGCTTAGTCCATTAAGTGTCTGAGTTTGGCTCAGGTCGTGATCTCACCATTTGTGAGTTTGAGCCCCGCATCGGACTCTCTGCTGACAGCACAGAGCCCGCTTCGGTTCCTCTGTTCCCCTCTCTCTCTGCCCCTCTCTCTCTCACACACTCTCTCTCTCAAAATAAATAAATAAATAAATAAACATTAAGGCCCTGGGTGGCTCAGTTGTTTAAGCGTCATGATCTCATGGCTCGTGAGTTCGAGCCCCATGTCAGGCTCTATGCTGACAGCTCAGAGCCTTGGAGCCTGCTTCGGATTCTGTGTCTCCCTCTCTCTCTGCCCCTCCCCCACGCACGCTCTGTCTCTTTCTCTCTATCAAAAAATAAATAAAATTTTGAAAAATTCTATAAAAAGTAAACATTAAAAACAAAAAAATAAAAAGTGCAAATATTACTGAAATAAGTAACATAGAAAGTAAAAGTCCCCCTAAATCTCACACCTAAAGATACTCATTCTTTTAAAAAAAAAATTTTTTTTAACATTTATTTATTTTTGAGACAGAGAGAGACAGAGCATGAACGGGGGAGGGTCAGAGAGAGGGAGACACAGAATCTGAAACAGGCTCCAGGCTCTGAGCTGTCAGCACAGAGCCTGATGTGGGGCTCGAACCCACGGACCGCGAGATCATGACCTGAGCCGAAGTTAGCCGCGAGATCATGACCTGAGCCGAAGTTAGCCGCTTAACCGACTGAGCCACCCAGGCGCCCCTAAAGATACTCATTCTTAACTGCTTGGTGTGTGTTTTTCTGGCTTTTTTTCTATGCTAAGGCACATATTTTTCTCTTATTTTAAACAGTAGGATGATATTCTGTCTATACTTATGTAACTCACATTTCTTATAATATGGAGCCTTGGAAATCTCTCCATGATTGTATCGATCTACCTTGTTTGCCTTAATTGTCCATTATACAGAGGTAACAGTTGCTTAACTAGTCACTTATGGACTGACATACAAGTATTCTTACTTTTTCTCAATTACAAACAATACCGCAATAAATATCCTGGTACTTGCATTGTTGTATACATGTACATTTGTCTAGAATAAATTGATAGAAATGGAATTGATGGGTCAAAAGTATATACACAGCTATCCACAATGAAAGTGTTCATAGATATTGGCAAATTGCCCGTCAGAAAAAAAGACTGTATTGGGGAGCCTGGCTGGCTCAGTCAGCAGAGCTATGTAACTCTTGATCTCCAGATCATGAGTTCCAGCCCCAAGTTGAGAGTAGAGTTTACAAAAAAAAAAAAAAAAAAAAAAAAAAAAAGACTGAATTATTGTGCTGGTTGAACATCTTTGTGAATATGCTAAAAAACATTGATCCTCCTCCAGGAGCCTTCTTTTTCTTTTTAAAGATTTTTAAAAAAATGTTTATTTTTGAGAGAGAGAGCAAGTATGAGCAAGGGAGGGGCAGAGAGAGAGGGAGACAGAGGAGCTGAAGCAGGTTCTGTGCTGACAGCAGAGAGCCTCATGTGGGGCTCGAACTCATGAACCATGAGATCATGACCTCAGCCAAAGTCAGACACTTAGCTGAGCCACCCAGGTGCCCCTAAAGATTTTATTTATTTTTATTTTTAAAAAAATTTTAATGTTTATTAATTTTTTGAGAGACAGAGAAAGACAGAGCGAGAGTGGGGGAGGGGCAGAGAGAGAGGGAGAGACCCAGGATCCGAAGCAGGCTCCAGGCTCTGAGCTGGCCGCACAGAGCCCGATGCGGGGCTCGAGTTCACAAACCGTGAGATCATGACCTGAGTCGAAGCTGGACGCTTAACTGACTGAGCCACCCAGGCGCCCCAAGATTTAATTTTTTTAAAGTAATCTCTGTACCCAATGTGTTGCTCGAACTTATAAATAACCCTAAGATCAAGAGCCACATGCTTGGGACGCCTGGCGGGCTCAGTCAGTGGAACATGCTACTCTTGATCTCAGGGTTGTGAGTTGGAGCCCCACGTTGGATGTAGAGATTACTAAAAAATAAATGAACTTAAAGAAATAGATCGTACTAATTGGTGCTCCCACGACAGTGTATTAAAATGACTTGTTTCCTCACAAGCTTGTCAATGCTGGCTATTCTCAGTCTAAAGTGCTATCATTTCAAAAGGTAAAAATGGTTATCTCCTTGTTGTAACTTGTGTTTCAAAAATAGCGAGGGGCCATCTTTTTATATTTCTGATGTAGTTATGTTGCATGTTTGTGTCCTTTGGCAACTGGCTTTATATGAGTATATTGCAGAGAGGAGGGGCCCTGTAGATAATATGGGATTATGATACATTCTCCTTTAAAGGACAAATGAGCCTTGGAGATTTATGCTCATCATAAAACCTGTTCTTAAACGTTGTATTTGACGTCATTTTGGGGGGTTGAACAGAAAAGCAGTTAACCAACCATAATCGAGATTTGGGTTTCATAGTGATTATCGCCTTGTGGGATGACCTCCAGATTTATTAGCCACATGAAAGATGAT
Source organism: Prionailurus bengalensis (assembly GCF_016509475.1). Lineage (NCBI taxonomy): Eukaryota > Metazoa > Chordata > Mammalia > Carnivora > Felidae > Prionailurus > Prionailurus bengalensis. Next base: position 113,254,783 of record NC_057361.1, read on the forward strand.
AAGATAATATAATCACATAAGCCAGGGATAGAAATAAACATTTGCTCATCCACCATGGACAGTTCAGAAATAGCTCACTGGCAGGTGGATGGTATGGGTTCCGGCACATGGCGGGAGGCGGGGGGTGGGGGGGTGGGGTGTGTGTGCGCGTGTGCGCGCATGCGTGCGTGTGGGCAGGCACGTACTTGTTTGCCTTTGCAAGACATCAGTGGAGGAATGGAGGGCGAGAGAATATTGTAGGGCTGGAGAATACCTAGAAGCTTTCATCTGGGGACATCTTCCAGAAGCAGGGAAGCGGTCACTTCCTGCCAGCCTTTGTAGTGTGCTGTTCTGGCAGGACACTGTCAGTTGTAGAGTGGCGGTCCCAGGGTCACATCCCTAATGCAGAGAGAGGTTGGAATTCTGTTCTGTCATAAAGCTCTTTTTGGTTTGTCAGGTACCGTGCTGGGGCTGGAATTAGGTTGATATTTGCCAATTCTCAGATATTTGCCTCGTGGCCTGGGGTGTGAGGTTTGTAACGCTGATGCTGTCACCATTCACCAATGGCTTCCTGTGAAGCAAAGGGCATGCTCAAGTTTAAATTTTCATAGATATTGCCAGATCGACCACGAAATGACTGTACCGATGGCCATGTTCTTCAGCAATGTTTGAGAGGGCTTGGCATGCATCATCTCACTTAATCTTCAAGCTTGTAAGGTCACTAGATAGGGGTATTATCTGGTGTAGATTATAATGTGAGTGGTGGGCCCGAGTTGTGCCTGCATACTGGGGCCCTGACTCCCCATTTTATTGAGGCAAACGTTGAGGCATGGGGAGGTTAAGGTACGTGTTCAAAGTTACACAGCTGATGAATGTCAGAGCTGAGATTCCAACCCAGGCTCATTGACTCCAGAGCCAGTGGTAACTGGGTCCATGGCCCCCTGGAACCTCTTAAAGATACGCAGCTCCCTTGGTGAGGAGCTGGAAGGGGGGAATTGGGGTACATTCAAGGCAGTGCCATTTATCTTACTTCTGAGTGCAGACAGAAGCCTTGAAGCTTCGGTATTGTCCGCCTGGTCACCCTCTGGGCCCCTGTCGGTGCCTTCAGCGAGACGCAGTCTCCAGAGACAGAATAAATCAAGTAATTTGGCTCAGGAAAAGGCATTGGAGAAATAAATTGCTGTTGCACCATGAATATAATAAGGCAGTTAGGTAGATGGAAATAGCTATCTTTTGATTACACGAGCGAAGATTATGTGCAGCAAATTTTAAGTCCAAGCTGCCTTTTCTTTGGCCTCTTCCCTGCCAACTACTTACATACTTCTAGCTGCCTCCCCGAAATGTCCAGCTGGTGTGTGCTCTGGGAACACTAATCTGACTTTTCATATTAGCGCAGGCAAAATATAATTAGGAAGAAACTCTTCTGCCAAAAAATGTCACATGCCAATGTCAAACAGAGATGATTTGTGTATCTCCATTATTTGGGCTGTTTTGCAGCAGTATTGACTCATAATGGTATTGTGTAACCTGGATATGACTATGTGGCCAAAGATGATAAAATTGAATTTTTGTTACCGAAATTTCATTTGCTTTCTCTTTCCCCTATCCCCAAATTTGGACAGATGCACTTTCACTGAAAGGAAAAAGACTGGATTTTTATGGAAGAGCTGACACGTACGTGAGCCTGACCAACACGGTTCCTGAACTCAGTCGATTCACAGCATGCATTGACCTGGTATTCGTGGATGACAAATCAAGCGATTGGATGGCCTTCTCCTATATTACTAATAACACCTTCCTGGGCAGAGAAGACATAGACCTTGGACTTGCAGGAGACCATCAGCAGCTAATACTGTCCAACTTGGGGAAGACTTTTTATATCCGTTACCAACTGGCTCCGTTTCAGTGGCATACAATCTGCTTGCTATGGGATGGTGTCAAGGGCAGATTAGAGCTCTTCCTGAATACAGAAAGGATACTGGTAGTGATGGATCAACCACAAAGCCTGACACCTAACGGGACTCTGATTCTAGGACATTTTCTCAAGAACTGGGACAGCCAGGTTAAAAGCCCACTGCCTGGCTTTGCTGGCAGCTTGTACTACTTTCAACTCTGGGACCACGTCCTGGAAAATGAGGACTTTATGAAGTGTTTGGGTGGAAACGTAGTTAGTTGGGAAGAAGATGTTTGGCTCATCAACAAGATCATCCCAACTGTTGACATGAGACTGCGCTGCTGTGAGTAACTTCTGAATTGTCCTCCTAGGCAAGGGTTGTGCTGATGCAGTCGTCTGCTTGCTGCTCTGGATGACCCACTCTTGGCCAAGGCTCTGTTTTCTTCAGAGGGGCCCACGGTTGCCACCGTTTTGTCATCTTTTTTTTTTTTTTTAATGTAGGACAAATACTATTTTCTTTCCTTTTTTGTGTGTGTTTTATTTTGATATGATTTCAAGCTTGCAGAAAAATTACAACAGGACAGAGAACTTCAATATGTTCTTTACCCACATTCACTATTACATTTTCCCCATGTTTTATTCTTCTTTTTCCTTCTCTTTCTTCCTCCATTCACACACACACACACACACACACACACGCACACACCCTGTTTCTTAATCATTTGAGAGTAAGTTGCAGACATAATGCCTCATTACCCCTAAATGTCTCAAAATATCTCAGTGTGTACTTCTTTAGAATAAGGACATTCTCTTTGTGGAACACCGATACAGCACGAATATCTAATTCATACTCCATATTCAAATTTAACCAATTATCCTACTAATTTCTTTTATAGCTATTTTTTGCTTGGTCCAGAATCCAATTCAAGATCATGCATTGCAGTTAGTTACCACGTCTCGTTAGATGAATCTGGAACAGATCCTTAGTCCTTTCCTGTCTTTCATGATGCCAATTTTTCCCATTACTGGCGATGATCATTTGATTCTGACGATGATTCTAGATTTCTCCACTGTGCAGTTCCTATTTTCCCCTTTGTAATTAACTAATTTCCAGGGGGAATATCTGGAGGCTACGTAAACATCCCATTATTATCAAACTTTCACCCAGTAGTTTTACATCTATTGATGATTCTTGCCTCAGTGACTTGGTTGCAAAGTGATGATTTTTAAAACTCCATTGTTTTTCAACATGTATTAGTTCGTATTTTATTGTAAGGGAGAGTGTTTTCTTCTTCCACATTTACTTATATATTCCTTCCGTTGTTTATGTGTTTATACCAACACGAACTCATGGATTCTTCCCTTATTCGATGGGTTACAATCTGTTGCTATCATCTATTTTGATGTTCAAATTGGCCCTCTTTTGGCCAGCGGGAGTCCTTCCATCTGGCTCTTGTGTCCTTTTGACATGTTCCCAGCTTTTTTTTTTTTTTTTTTTTTTTTAGTATTTCCTTAGTTTCAGCACAACAGGATGTTATAGGCTCATCTTGTACTTTTTCTGCTAAGCTCAAGAATCAGCCATTTTACCAAGGAGTCCTGGGTCCTTTTTAGCAAGCAATGGGATTTATAAACCAATTCATTTTTCTTTTGTGAGCAATGATGATGTTAGAGAACTGTTTGGGATGGAGTTCTTGTAACAAAACTGGCTTTTTGGAATGACGCATGTTATTTTTCTCCTTCTTTCCAATTTCGATGAGAAAATATAGGGTTGCTTTTCTCTGTACAACCCCATTCTCCCCTCAAATCCAATCTTTTCCACCCTCAGCAGTAGCAGGTCCTGAGTGTGGGTAAAGTCAGTGATAACAACATCCAGATGGGATTTTTTTTTCTCATTTCCTGAAATGTTCACTCATTTTTAGGTTTTATTGACGATTCTTATGGATTTGGGGGAGAGGTATCAAGGGAATGAGGGCTAGACCCATGCTTAATAGGCTCTCACAGATTATATAGATATGTTTTCACCAGTGGTCTGGGTACTGTTTGATTTAATGGCAGAGGCGCATTCCAGAGGGTTTCTGTGTTTCTTGGAGATCAGACTAAAGCAAAGGAACCGGAATGCTATTCCTTTGGGTGACTACCTGAAGGCATTTGGTTTTTCTCTTTTCTGAAGCCTTGGAAATAAAAGAGAATAGTCCTAGCTGGCTCTGATTACAAAAAGGAGCTAAGGACTAGCAGGTTAAGCCTGAACAGCTCACCCAAAGCAGTTTAAAGTAACTTTATCTTTGATCTAAAGAACCGGAAGTATGGCTCTATTAAATCCATATGCTCAGGAGTGGTTTTTGAAAACCTAATCTGGCTAGTGAATTGCCATGACCTTTTCTACCACTTTGTTGGTAAAATGCTAAATCTAACTGATGCGTTAAAGTGCTAGACAACCCCCATTTACTTTGCTCTGTTGTACACTCTTTAATGTACAATCTATCTTCTTGGTCTGATTGAGTCCTGATAGGCATAATACACAAATAATCCAACACAACAAAAAGGAAAAGAAAACACAATCTGAAATGACAACCAGCAAAAGGAGTAGAAAAGATTATTTCTACTATTCAGGTTTCTTCAAATGTTCTTTCTAAACCTTAGACCAGGGGTCCAGAGGTCCAGAATGGCCTCGATGGGTGGGCAAAGCCCTTGAAATTGCATGCAACATACTAAAAATGCAAGATGGATTCTTTTTTCCTGAGGACGAAGTCTATAGTTTCCATCATATTCAAAAGTATTTTGATAAATTGCTACATTTTACGAAGTTCTTTCCCTGTACCAGGCATGTTACAGATGAGGAAAGAGAGGCTCAAAGAGGTTAAGTAAGTTGCCTGATGTCACCAATTAAATTAGCGGAGCTGAGATGTGAGCAAAGATTTGTCTTGTTGCAAAGCTCGTGTTCTTTCACCCCCGCACCGTGCAGCACTATGTCTAGGGGTCTGTGGCCCCCAAAAGATTATGACCACTGTTTTACAAGCTTCCTTTGAAGGGATTTGCTGGTGCTAATAACCCACCTGGGGCGATTCGGCTACTGGCTGCAGCTCACCACAGAAGGAGCTGTAACACCACAGAATTTCTACCTCCGTCCTGGCCACATGACATATGGGGAAAAGGGGGCAGTTACATGAATAAATAGGAGTGATTACAACATGCCTAGCTTCAGCTTTTGCCTAATAAACTGGTATTTATGGTCCATAGAAGGATGATGACCTTTAACAAATAAATTTTAATGAGCACATTGCTAGGTTACAAATCTCAATAAATCTATTGACACATAAATTATATATGTATATATTTATATATTCATGAGAACAAGGCTTTTGGGGAACATTTCCTGAAAACCACGAACCCTACCTGGACTTAATAAGCAAGCATTCACTATAGTTGGAGATGTCTCTGGAATATTTAGACAACACAGTGATAAATAATAACAACAGCAAGTTGCCAGTCATTAGCAATTTAATTTTGGAGTCATTTTTAAGCATCTTTTCTTTGGTTTTAGAAATTACAAATGCAGGTGGTGCCTGGCTGGCTCAGTTGGTAGAGCATGTGACTCTTGATCTCAGGGTTGTGAGTTCAATCCCCACGTTGGGCATGGAGCCTACTTCAAAGAAGAAAAAATAGGGGTGCCTGGGTGGCTTAGTCGGTTAAGCGTCTGACTTCAGCTTAGGTCATGATCTCAGTTTGTGAGTTCAAGCCCACTTTGGGTGAGCCCCACTTCTCTCTCCCCCGCCAACCCTTTCTCTCCCTCCCTCTCTCTACCCCTTGTGAGATTCTCTCTCTCCCTCTCTATGCCCCTCGCTCACTTGAGCCCTCTCTCTCTCAAAAAAAAAAAAACTTAAAAAAATTACAAATGCAATACATTATGGTTGTTTATTATGTGGAGTTTACTATAATATAAACTCAAACAAGACAAAGTACATGAATATAAAGTAAAACCTACTCCACACCCTCTCCACAGAGGTATCTATTCTTTTAGATTTTTTTCTATAGATTTATAATGTATGCTTGTGCGTGTGTGTTTTGTTTTCAAAAAAAAACCAGGGGCGCCTGGGTGGCGCAGTCGGTTAAGCGTCCGACTTCAGCCAGGTCACGATCTCGCAGTCCGTGAGTTCGAGCCCCGCGTCGGGCTCTGGGCTGATGGCTCAGAGCCTGGAGCCTGTTTCCGATTCTGTGTCTCCCTCTCTCTCTGCCCCTCCCCCGTTCATGCTCTGTCTCTCTCTCTGTCTCAAAAAAAAAAAAAAAAAAACGTTAAAAAAAAACAAAAAAACAAAAAAACAAAAATAATATATGCGTACATACGTATTATTTTATCATTTGATGTATTTTAACTTAATATTATCATGGATGTATCAGTACATTTAGATCAACCTCATCTGTTTTTAGGGCTGCATTTATCCATTGTATAGATGTACTATGATTTATTTAACTCACTACTGATGGGCATTTAAGTTGCTTCCAATTTTTTGCAGTTACAAATAATGCTGTAATAAATTTCCTTGTACGTACATCTAGGTATACGTGGGCTAGCAATTTCATAGGGCACATTAGTAAAAGTAGAATTGCAAAGGAAAAGAACATAAGCTTTAGCAATTTAAATTGATTTACCATTTTTACTAGGTATTTTATTAATTTAACTATTCATTAAGATGGGTTTCTTTTGGGGCGCCTGGGTGGCTCAGTCGGTTGGGCGTCCGGCTTCGGCTCAGGTCATGATCTCATAGTCCGTGAGTTCGAGCCCCGTGTCGGGCTCTGTGCTGACAGTGCAGAGCCTGGAGGCTGCTTCGGATTCTGTGTCTCCTTCTCTCTCTGCCCCTCCCCTGCTCATGCTCTGCCTCTCTCTGTCTCAAAAATAAAAACATTAAAAAAAATTTTAAAAAAAGATGGGTTTCTTTTGGGGGTGCCTGGGTGGCTCAGTCAGTTAAACGTGCAACTTTGGCTCAGGTCATGATCTCACGGTTCATGAGTTCGAGCCCTGCATCGGTCTCTGCGCTGACAGCTCAGAGCCTGGAGCCTGCTTTGGATTCTGTGTCTCCCTCTCTTTCTGCCCCTCCGCCACTCGTGTTTTGTCTCTCTCAAAAAGAAATAAACATTACAAAATTTTTTTATTTTTATTTTTATTTTATTTTATTTTTTTATTGAGTAGCAAAAATTCTTTTTTATTTTTTTCATTTTATTTTTTATTTTTTAAAATTTACATCCAAAAAAAATTTACATCCAAATTAGTTAGCATCTAGTGCAACAATGATTTCAGGAGTAGATTCCTTAGTGCCCCTGACCCGTTTAGCCCATCCCCCCTCCCACAACCCCTCCAGCAACCCCCAGTTTGCTCTCCACATCTGTGAGTCTCCTCTGTTTTGTCCCCCTCCCTGTCCCCATATCATTTTTGCTTCCCTTCCTTTATGCCCATCTTCCCTGTCTCCCAAAGTCCTCATATGAGTGAAGTCATATGATCTCCGTCTTTCTCTGACTGACTGACCTCACTCAGCACAATACCCTCCAGTTCCATCGACATAGTTGCAAACGGCAAGATTTCCTTCCCTTTGATTGCCGAGTAATACTCCATTGTATATACATACCACATTTTCTGTATCCATTCATCCATTGATGGACATTTGGGCTCTTTCCATACTTTGGCTACTGTTGATAGTACGGCTATAAACATGGGGGTGCATGTGTCCCTTCGAAACAGCACACCTGTATCCCGTGGATAAATGCCTAGTAGTGCAATTGCTGGGTCGTAGGGTAGTTCTATTTTTAGTGTTTTGAGGAAACTTCATACTGTTTTCCAGAGTGGCTGCACCAGCTTGCATTCCCACAAAATTTTTTTAAAAGATGGATTTATTTTTTAAAGTAAAAGCAATAGATACACTGGTAAAAATTCAAACAATGAGTAAGGACATAAATTAAAAGTAAAAGCCTCCCTCTGGGCTGATGGCTCAGAGCCTGGAGCCTGCTTCCGATTCTGTGTCTCCCTCTCTCTCTGCCCCTCCCCCGTTCATGCTCTGTCTCTCTCTGTCCCCAAAATAAATAAACGTTAAAAAAAAATTAAAAAAAATAAATTAAAAAAAAAAAGTAAAAGCCTCCTTTCTCGTCAACCTCTTGCCTTAAGTGCCTCTCCCTGAAAGTGATGAATGTTAATGTCTTCTGTATCCTTGCAGACACAATGTAAAGCTTGGTTTACCTGTAAATAGTCTTTGTTTTTCTTTTTCACAGTTGGGATCATCATTATGTGCATAGTCTTCGTATCTGTTTTAAAAATCCATTTAATCAGGGGCGCCTGGGTGGCGCAGTCGGTTAAGCGTCTGACTTCAGCCAGGTCACGATCTCACGGTCCGTGAGTTCGAGCCCCGCGTCAGGCTCTGGGCTGATGGCTCAGAGCCTGGAGCCTGTTTCCGATTCTGTGTCTCCCTCTCTCTCTGCCCCTTCCCTGTTCATGCTCTGTCTCTCTCTGTCCCAAAAATAAATAAACGTTGAAAAAAAAAATTAAAAAAAAAATCCATTTAATCATATATTTTGGAGGCATTCCCATATCAGAAAATACAGAACATAGAGTTGCCTGATTATTTGGGAGGAGGGTATGGGTTAGTATGAGAGAGTAAGGGTCTCCTATAATTTATTCGATGACCTCTCTTTGAAGGACTTTGAAGTTATTTCCAGGTTTCAGCTGTGACAAAGTCTACAGTGTTTTAAAAGGAATGGTTGGTGACAGGAATTTCTTGAGGTGACCATTAGGGACTGAGCACAACCTGAATTTCCTCTCCAGGTTATGTTGAGTATAATTGCCTAATCTTAGCTCAGACACATGATCCGGCAAAGGATTTGTTCTGAGTTGTGAATGTACGAAGACGAAGAGTCTTCCCAAAGGCGCTCAGATGAAATGAGCCCCTGGTTATGGAGTTGAGAAATCCCCTTGGAAAAGAGTGGAATAACATGAACCAAGCCCATCCCGGGAAAGCTGCACTGTATCGAAACTCAGAGCCCCTGTATCGGTGGAGCTATTGATTTGCTCAGGTTTATTAAGAGATCTAATGCTCCAGCTGCTTTAGAATTACTGTGAACTAACCATTCTTAGAATATGCAGAGATTGATTATATCATTCATGCACTTTCTGAGGCCTTTGGCCCACTATTAAGCCCGCTAAGCAATTATCAGCTGTGATAGGAAAGGTTCCATAGCGATGGGTTCTACTAGCTAAAAGGCAATTTGGTTTGGCCCTTGTATATCAAGTCTCTGGGCTATCCTCGTTTTTTTATCACGAAAGGTAAGCAGAGGCTGTTTGTAGTTTCCTTGAACTTCCTTATTTGTATTCCCCTGCACAGGGTGACGTTCTCCTATAGATTCAGAGATAGAAGGTTTCACCTGTCTCTCTCCCTGTCTCAGGATTCATTTTTCATGTCCTTTCCTGGAAACTGAATACAGACACCATTTTGAAACATGTATATTTTTGTCATCATCTTAAAGATGCTCGTTTTGTATTTCTTCTGCCCCATGGGCAGATCTGTCTGTAGCAGTTTCTGGTCACTATTATCTCTCACAAATCTAATAAACACATTCTGAATTATATTTCCAAAGGTCGTGATTGGAAGAAAAAGCCAGATGCAATATGTAGGCTAGAAAACCACAAAGATTTAATATGAGGTGATATACCCAAAGCATAAGCAGAATTTGGTACCTTAGCAAATGTTCTACTTAATATTCTGTTGGCAGGTACACCTGCAACAAAATGCCTCATAAATATTCAGCTACTCTATACCTCTGTTCTCTGGCTCCCAATGATTACAATAATACAATTTTGTCTAGAGTGAAGGAGCAAATGGCAATTAAGCCCACAGGCCCCTGTGAATTAGCGTGGATTATCCCCACTTTAATACAGAAATACCAAAGCTCATGCAAATCATTTGTGCAAATGATCACTTGTTCACAAGTGGAAACAGAATGAATGTGGCAAAACATGTTTGCAAGCCCTTCAAAGATGGAGGCCAGACTTCATGGCTTCTGTGGTCCTTCCAGTAGGAATGGACATTCAGTTATCACTCAACTACCTGCACGGTGTGGGCTTTTGCATTTGCCTTTTTTTTTTTTTTCAATTGAGATACCTGTAGAGTCACATGCAGCTGGAAATCCCTTGTACAATTTGCTCTGTTTTCCCCAAGAGTAACCTTTTACAAAGCTATAGCATAACGACCAGAATGTGGATGTCGATACAACTTGCTAACCGTATTCAGATTTCTCTAGTTTAATACTTGTACCCATTTGCGTGTATTAAGTTCTACATAATTCTATCCCCTGTGTTGATTTGTGCATCTAGCACCACAGTCAAGGCAGGGAACACTTTCAATACTGCAGGGATCCTTCCTGTTGCCCTTTATAAACACACCCACTTCTCTCCTGCCTTTCTCCCCACTTCCCTCTGCCCCCCACCTCCCTAACCCTTGAAAACCCCTCATCTGTCCACCATTTCTAAAAGTTTGTCATTTCGGGGCGCCTGGGTGGCGCAGTCGGTTAAGCGTCCGACTTCAGCCAGGTCACGATCTCACGGTCCGTGAGTTCGAGCCCCGCGTCAGGCTCTGGGCTGATGGCTCAGAGCCTGGAGCCTGTTTCCGATTCTGTGTCTCCCTCTCTCTCTGCCCCTCCCCCGTTCATGCTCTGTCTCTCTCTGTCCCAAAAATAAATAAACGTTGAAAAAAAAATTAAAAAAAAAAATAAAAGTTTGTCATTTCAAAAATGTTAATAAATGGAATCAGACAGTGTGTAACCTTTTGGCATTGGCTCTGCCCCACCCCCCCACCCCCATCAGCATTATTCCCTTGAGTTTCCTCCAGGTTGTGTGTATCCATAGTTTGTTCCTTTCTATTGCTGGGTAGGATTCCATGGTATGGATTTTCCACAGTTTGTTTAGACATTCACCCATTAAAGGGCATTTGGACTGATTCCAGGTTTTGGCTATAGCCACCCCTCAAAAACCCCCCACCACACCCTGCTACAGTCTTTGTGTACAGGTTTTTGTGTAGACACAAATTTTCCTTTCTCTGGGACAAATGCCCAGTAGCGTCATTGCTGAGCTGTATGGTAGTTGCACGTTTAGTTTTCTATGAAACTGTCAGGCTGTTTTCCAAAGTGCCAGTACCTTCTTATATTCCTACCAGCAATGGATGAGTTATGCATTTTCTCTCCATACTTGCCAGCATTTATTATTTTAGCCATTCTGGTAGTGTGTAGTGATGTTTCGTTATGCTTTTAATTTACATTTCCCTGGTGCCTTATGATGTTGAACACCGTTTTCTGTGGTTATTTGCCATCTGTACATCCTCTTCAGTGAGCTATTCATGTCTTTTGCCTAGTTTTAAAAATTGGATTTGTTTTACTGTTGAGTCTTGAGAATTCTTTATATATTCTAGTCCTTAGTTGGATATATGTTTTGCAAATATTTTCTCCTAGTCTGTAGATTGCTTTTTATGATCCTTTTTACACGGGCTTTCATGGAGCAAAAGCTTCTAGTTTTGATGAAGTCCAATTTATCAGTTTTTCTTTTTGTGGATCATGCTTTTGGTGTCAAGCCTAAGAACTCTTGGCTTAGTGCTCATTTTGTACCATCCAGCCTTGCTGAACTCACTTCTAAGTTTCAAGAGTTTTTTGTTTTTGTTTTTTTTTTAAAGATTCCTTGGGATTTTCAACATGGACAATCATGTAATCTTCAATGACTTAATTTTTTTTTATTAAGTAAACTCTACCCCCCAACATGGGGCTCAAACTCACAACCCTGAGATTAAGAGTTGCATGCTCTACTGAGTCAGCCAGGCGTTCCTGCAATGCCTTTTATTTCTTTCTCTTCTTACTGGAATGTCTCTGCTTCCAATAGTATGTTGACTAGAAGTGGTGAGAGCAGACATTCTTGCCTTGTTCCCAGTCTTGGAGGGAAGACATTCAGTCTTTCACCATTATGGTTGATTTTATATGTAAGTTTCTTGGTTATGTTCTTTATCAGGTTGATATAAATGCTGTCCGTTCCTAACTTGCCAAGGGATTTTCTCATGGATGGACGTGCGATTTTGTCAAATGCTTTTTCTGTATCAGTTGAACATCTTTGCTAACCCACTGTAATTCATTGGCAGACTTGGGGTTTGAAATAATCTTTAATTCCTATAAATCTTGGTTAAAAAGCTATTGACGTTTGATTGGATTGCCTTTATTTGGAATATGAATGATTCTTCAAGGCAGGTATTGTTTCAGGGCATGGCTATAATTTGGGACTCCCATTGAGTTTCAATGCCCAGGCCTGCAAGGGCACCTTTCTGTTTTGGTTTAGCACAGTGATACTCTCTTCTAAGGTTTATGTCTCATTATTTTGGACGATTGCTTATTCTTGAGCTATTCAGCATGTGCAGAACTTGGCTTTTATTATCTAAGTTTGTCTTTCCTTGTTTTTTTTTTTTAAGGTAGAGTCTCTTCATTCTCCTAGGTTTGTGGTGGTTCTGTGTAAATTGAGGGCATGCACTTATGGGTACTAGATAATTGAAACACTGACATGTACTGTCTTACTTCTCTACTTTTTCCATCTGTGGAAATCTCATCCTGTCAGCACTGTACCTCTCTGGGCCTAATATCTAAATGAAGTGGTTGAATCCAGTCTCCAAGACTTAGTTCTAGGATTGTGTGATTTGGAGGTGCCTGGGTGCTTCGGTCAGTTAAGCATCTGACTCTTCATATCAGCTCAGGTCAGGATCTTGCGGTGACGTGATCAAGCCCCGAGTGGGGCTCCGTGCCGAGTGTGGAGCTTGCTCTGGATTCTGTCTCTGAATCCCTCTCTGCCCCTCCCCTGCTCGTGTGCTCTCTCTCAAAATACGTGAACATTAAAAAAAAAAAGATTCTGTGATTTTAATTAAGGAAGACTTGAGTATTTGTTAATAAAGACACTAGAGGAAAAACTTGGTACACTAATCCCTCTGGGAAAAAACTCTCATCTTAAAGATTCAATGGGAGGTTTGCTGAAATATAAATCCAGGCTTCGGATTCAAGTGAAGTGATGTAAGTTGCATTATTTTCCAAGAGATACCTGCTACTTAAAATGCCACCTGCTTGACAATTTTGTTCAATTCATCTGTTTTTCCTTTTCTAAGTTTTATGCTTCTTTTGAGACGCTTACTGGAAGTGTTAATAACAATTAACATCTATAGCTCAGCCCTCTTCAGATAAAAATATCATACCTAACTCCCATCCTCTGTGTTCTGAAAGAGTTTCCTGTTACTCATCAGGACTCCTGTAACGGTGCTTTTTGAATATTGCATCAAAGAAGATAACTTGGACTTTTGCGGTATTCAGTATTTTATTGTTTTCCTAAAAAGTAAATGCAGCTCCATCATGAATCATTTGTAAAGAACTGGAAATTGTGTACTCTTTCTCAACAATTAGTGTATTCACAGAGAGTGATTCAGGCTCTGGGATGCCACACTCCTCAAATGTGATATAAGTGACACTTTAACAGCTTTGCTAAGCCAGTTGGCTGTGGTAAAGCCATCTGCAAAAATGGAAACCAAAAAACCCTGACAATTCTCCCTCTGCTTGTAGTTACGGACAAATTTGAAGGCAGAAAGCTTGAAATAAATATTGTGCTGTAGAAGTGTAGCAGTTTCTCGACGGGGCCTAACAGAATGCGAATCTCTGATCATCGAAACAATGTTGGAAAATTAAGTGGGAGAGTGCTTTTTATATAACGTAGACTTTTCCCCTTATACACGTGTGTGGCGACTTTATACATGTGTGACTTTTGTCAACTCTGACTGTACAGTCAGTTGCAGACTTCTGATTGCCATTCATTCTACTTGCTAATGACCACAAAATCCTAAAGAACATCCTACACACATCTCAGAATTTCTATATATGCAAATTAAAGGTAATTTTAATGCTCAAGACAGTGAGACAAGTTAGTAGATTGTCTACCCCACCATAATTATTTCTACATCATAAGTAATAGGCTTCCCAGGTGGATAAATTCAAAATGCTAACTTCCCAATGGTAAATATGCAGGATTTCATTCTGGGTGATCTGAACCAGAGAAAAATTATGACTCAGTCTTGAATTTTACTATGCACCATTTTCACGTGGATGTTCTTCACCCCAAATTCCACTTACCCAAGTCAGAACTGCATATTTTTCTTCTGAGAGAGGCTGCCTTCCCAATTTTCCTATTTTCTATGAGTATCACTGCTATTCTCCAAGTTGCCCAAAAGCAAAATTTGGGCTCTCTGAGATTTCCGTCCTCTTCATCTCGTAAGCTTCTTCGTTACTCTAACCTGTCAATTCTTCCTTTAGGAATCCCAACATGACTTATTTCATTCCAACCCCTTGTCATCCACTTGTTCAGTTAGCCTGCAAATATTTACTGGACACCTGCCATGTGACAGGCCCTATGCCAGGCACTAAGGTTACACTGGTGAGCAAAGAAAGAGGCGGTCCTTGCCCACATGGTGTAGTGGGGAAGACAGACAGTAGTGATAAGCACACACCAGTGTAAAACTGCAGATGTGACAACTACTGTGAAAAAGAAGTACGGGCTGTCATAAGAGCCTAGAATAGATTGGTTTGATCCAGTCCTGGAGGCGAAGGGAGGTAGCAGTCTTCCCTGAGGAAGTGATGCATGAGCTTGGATCTGAAGGATGAGAAGTTAATCGAATGAAGAAGGATGGGAAGAACATTCCAAGTACAGGGAGCAGCACAGGGGGTAGTCTTGTGGTGGGAAAGAGAATGCCAAATACTGGAGGACTAAAACGAGGCTGGTGGGCCGAAGCCCAAGAAACAAAGGAGAAACGTCCTGCAAAGTGAGGCTGGACCGGTAGGTAGGGGCCAAACTGTGTATAGCCTTATAAGCTCTATTAAGAAACACATTTGTTTTTAATCCTAGGAGTAATGGAAGGCCACTAAAGGGAGCTAAATGTGTGTGTGTGTGTGTGTGTGTGTGTGTGTGAGAGAGAGAGAGAGAGAGAGAGAGAGATGATCAAATCTGCATTTCAAAAAAGATCACCCTGATTTTCTTATGGAAGAGACTGGAGGGGCACCAAGAGCAGAAGCAGAGATCAGGTGGGAGGCTGTGCAGTCGTCCAGGTGAGAGGCCAATGGGGGCTTGGTCAGGGTGGTAAGTGATAGAGATGGAGATAAACAGATGGAGTCAAGAGCTATTTGGGAGATAAGAGTTATAGGACAAAATTATGGGTTGGCTATGGCAGGCGAGAGAGAAAAAGAAGGAGACAGAGGGAGAGGATTTTGCCTTGTGCAACTGAACGCATGATGATGCCATTCACTGAGGGAGTCCTGACAGAGGACCCAGTTTGGAGAGAAGACCGAGTTCAAATTGGGGCATACTGAGTTGGAAGGGTTAATGAGATAGCCAACAGATGTCAAGTAAGCAATTGGGTATACAGATGTGGAGCTCAGAATAGAGATCCGGTCGAGAGATACAACTTTGTCATTCATCTGTGTATAGGTATAAACTGGAAGATGGAGGTGTGTGAAGAAACCATAGGGTGAGGGGGCGCCTGGGTGGTTCGGTCGGTTGGGCGTCTGACTTCAGCTCGGGTCATGATCTCGCAGTCTGTGAGTTCGAGCCCCGCGTCGGGCTCCGTGCTGACCGCTCGGGGCCTGGAGCCTGCTTCGGATTCTGCGTCTCCCTCTCTCTCTCTGCCCCTCCACAGCTCACGCTCTGTCTCTCCCTCTCAAAAATAAATAAATATTTTTAAAAAAAGAAAGAAAGAAACCACAGGGTGAGAAGAGAAGCGGTGCTTGGACCAAGCTTTGAGGAACTCTAATGTTTAATGACTGGGTTAAATAGGATGGGTCTGCAAAAGAGATGGAAAAGGAGTGGCCAGAGAAGTAGGAGAAAGCCCAAGAGCATGTTACGTCACGGAAATCAATGAAAGGAGTATTTTAAGAAGAAGGGAGTGGTCAACATTGTCCAAAACTGTCGAGAGGTAAAGTAAGATGAAGACTGAAAAAGTATCCATAGTATTTGTCCTTATGGAAGCCATTGGTGGCCTTAGTGGGTGTTGTGCAGTGGAATGATGACAAAAAACCCAGTTCAGTGTGGGCTAAAGAAAGGAGCCGGGGAGGGTGGAGACAGCCAGTATAGATAAACTTTCTTTAAAGTGGATGTGATGGGGAAGAAGGAGACAGGGCAGTACCTGTAGAGGGATGTGGGGCTTTTATTGTTTTTAATGTTTATTTATTTATTTTGAGAGACAGAGGGAGAGAGAGGGAGAGACAGAGAGAGGGAGGAAGGGGAAGAGGGAGAGGGAGAGAGAGAATCCCAGGTAGGCTCCTCGCTGATAGTGCAGAGCCCGATGCGGGGCTCGATCCCACGAACTGTGAGATCATGCATGACCTGAGCCGAAATCAAGAGTCGAACACTTAACCGACTGGACTACCCAGGCGCCCCCGATGTAGGGCTTTTATTTTGTATTACAAGAGACTGGAATATGTTTTAAATCAGGAAGGAAAGGCTCCTTAAGAAAAGGAGCCATACCTGCCGGTGAGGGATAACTGAGACAGTAGCACAGCTGAGTTTCTGGTCACTTCAATTATTTTGTCCTATGAAGTAAGGGGCACAGTTACAGAAGAAACACGGGGTGAGGGGGCAGAGTTTGGTAATGAGGAAGGCTTCAAATAGTTATTGTAGAGAGTAGTAGCAAAAATTGAGCAGAGAAAATAGTAGGGTGGCTGGGCAGTGTGAGAGGCTTATTTGGGGGTGGTGATCAGGAATTTATAGAAACACTAATTCATCCCCTTGTGTGACCACGGCCAGCAGTGCTTGACCTCTCAAGTGCAAGTATGGAGGCGATGGATAGTCGGGTTGGCTCAGAGTTGATGGGAGTGAGGTGAGGAATAGGACCCTACCAGCCTCCTAAAGAATCTCCTTGCTTTCGGTGCCTTCCTGTTCCTACCCATCCTGTACACTGCCACGAAAGTCATTTGCTTTAAAGACTACTTTTATTCATTTCATTCTCCTCACTCAAGAATCTACATCCTTTCCAAGGGTGGAGTGCTTAAGAGCATGGATGACAGACCTTGGTCTGAACCGTGAACTTGAGCAATTCGTGTAAAGTTGCCAATACTCTGTTTCTTCGCCTCTAAAGTGGGAGTAATGGTAATATCCACCTTATAAGGTTGTTAGGTGTATTAAACGAGATAGCATGGGGTGCCTGGCTGGCTCGTTTGGAAGAGCACACAACTCTTGATCTCGGGGTCATGAGTTTGAGCCCCACGTTGGATGTAGAGGTTACTAAGAAAAATAAATAAACTTAAGAAAACTACTAAAAAAGAAATGGGATAGCATTTAGTATGGCGCTTGGCTCATAGTGAGTGTGTGGAAGCTGCTACGTTATCTTCTGTTACCTGTTTCTCCACCCTCCCCTTCAAGTTACATCCTAGTCTGACATTCTTTCCCAGCCCTACCCAACATACTCCTTCCTAGCTAGACTGATCCTCCGCTGCCTCCACATTCATTGCCACGTGCCTTTGATTCTCTACCCAAATCCCATCATTCCTCAAAGGCCAACATCTTCTAGAAGAAAGCTTCCTCATTAGTTTGAAGCCTGTGTTGATCTCTCACTGCACTGCTCTCCCACTGCAATTCAGAGACATTTGGAACCTGGTTATATTCCATTGTTCACTTTATGTATTTATTTACTAAAATTTTTTCCCCATTTATTTATCTTTGAGAGATGCAGAGAGACAGAACATGAGTTGGGGAGGAACAGAGAGAGGGAGACACAGGATCTGAAACAGGCTCCAGGCTCCGAGCTGTCAGCACAGCCTGACACGGGGCTCAAACTCATAATCTGTGAGATCATGACCTGAGCTGAAGTCGGATTTTTAACCGACTGAGCCACCCAGGCACACCTTATTTATTTATTTTTAAAGTAGGCTTCACGCCCAGTGCAAAACCCAACATGGGACTTGAACTCACGACCCTAAGATCAAGACCTGAGCTGAGATCAAGAGTTGGACACTTAACTGACTGAGCCACCCAGGCGCCCCAAATTGTTCACTTTATTATACACTGTACTATTATTTTTTATTGTTTTCAGTGTTTTGTTTAAAAATGTTATGTTATATTTTGTCTAAAAACATGTCAGTAATATAAGACTTTTCTAATGTAAGTGTGAGCGCTTTGAGGGAAGGAATCATGCTGTGAGAGCTATATACTTCTTTCTCACACGACCCAGAATAGCATTCATAATACTTGTTAAATTTAATTCACTTGAATTGAGATAAAATCTAGGCCCCAGTGGTCTTCAAAGTGAGGTACACAATTCTAGGGGGGCACACAGACAGTACATCAGAGTGCAGGAAGAAGATATTATAAAGCTTCTATTTCTATTTATTTTTATCATATCCTTTTGACATTTCTATTTTTGTGTATGCTTGGAATGTACATAATACAAATTTATTATATATATGTACATACGTTATTGACAAATATGTGTGTGTGTGTGTGTGTGTGTGTGTGTGTGTGTGTAGTGCATGTTCAAGAAGTTTAAGCTTGAGGTTCCAGATCAAAACATCTTTATACAGCTTAGAAGAGTAATAGAAATTTGACCAAGTCTGAAACTTTCCTTTATGGCAGTTAAATTTCTTTTTGAACACTTACCGTGTGCCAGGTGCTATACTAAGTGTTTTATACGCATTAGCTCAGTTCTCAAAACAATCTTATAAGGTAGCTGTTATTTTTTCGCATTAGAGAGGAGGAAATTGCAGCACAGAGAGGTTAGGCAATTAGTTCAGGGTGACATAATGAAAAATGATGGCACCAGGATTTAAAACTACATCTATTTGAATCCAAAGCTGTCCCTCCTTTTGGGAAGACTTTTAACTACACAGTACAACTTCTTTGATAGATATGGGACTATTCAAGTTACCTAGTTCTTCTTAAGCGAGTCTTGATCACTTGTGTCTTTCAAGAAATTGGTGCATTTCCCAGCGCTAAACCTCTTAATCAGTACGTGACTCTAGCATTCATCCCTCCTTTAGCGGTGCCTCCAATTGTTAATGGAGACACTGTGAAATGGATGTCCTTCTACTTGTTACTTAACCAGGGCCTTTTGAGAACAATATAGAGATTTTAGAAAGTAGAAAATTATCTTAAGAAAAACCAAGTAGGCAAGTGGTTTGATTATATCAGATGTTTATCTCCTCTTAAAAATATAAGAAAAAATTATAGAGCTCTTTCTAACAGAATTGTCTCTGATTCCCAAAGCTGAATCCAAAGTAACACGTGCTTTCTCATTTTTCAGTTGTTTATGAAAATATAACAACTCAAGAAATGAGTACGACTCTTTCTCAGCAAATAGATGTGACAACTCCATCCCAAGTTACTGGACTAAAACCGCAAGAGACAGTATATTCTTCTACAATGATGTTTAAAAGCATGCCTGTATTTGCAACTGATTATGCAACCCTATCATATTCCAATACAACGTCTCCACTTCTGGAAACAGTGACCGCCCCCAAATTATTAAAGACATCCGTAGCGGGGACTGCTAGATTCACGGCAGACAGTTTGTCAACTTCAGCAGCCATCACTCTGCCTACCAAGGGTACCTCCACAGGCGCTACCACCAATTCCACGAAAATAACTAAATCCCCATCTTCAGAGAGCACCGGGACAACAAAAATGGCTGAAGCCATTGCTACTGAGACATTTCCTCAAACTGCAGCTACTAATTTTCCGTACACATCTGGATTTACCAAGGATTCAATTATACCCAAAACTTCAGTGACTGGATCTCAGTCGGCCATTATGAAGACAACATCTGTATTCTCATCTGTTGAGTCAACACCCGTATCTACAACATCTTGGCCCAAGCAGAAATCCACAGGTATTGAGGCACTTTCTATCTTCACAGCTAGCCAGGAGTTTCTTACATCTACAGATGCTGGAACAGTGCCTCGGTCCACGGTGGAACAGACTTCGGCTACAGCTACTCATGTTGGGACTGTATCCGCATTCCCACCCGGGTCTGTGCTCATCTCCACAGTTGCTCCAGTGCATTCTGTATTTCCTAGAAATCAGACAGCATCGACGCTGGCAATAACTGACACAGAAATAACATCTACAGTTCATTCAAAACCACCCCCAACGAAGCCCGTTGAGATGATGCCTGTGCCAAGAACAGCTGAGGCAGAATTGACATCTATAGATTTCCAGGACGTCTCTTCACCCAGAATGGAGGATACGATATCTACTTTCATACCAGAAAAGGCCTCTTCTATGGCCCTTTCTTTCAGGACATCCTCTCCATTCACCGGAGCTCAGGATGTACAGACAGTTAGTGACGCTGAGACTACACATCCAGCCTCGACTCCTGGAGTCACAGCTGCCGCCACGGTGGCTGAAACTGTGCTCCCCCCCACAACAGCTGGGCCGACACATACCCAGAATACCCCCACAGATGGTGGAAACATGCCCTCTTTGAATTCTACTAGATCAGCTTCCACAGTCAAGGCATATGAGTCTGGTCCCACATCCATAACTGATGATGGTGCCCAACTACTCTCCACCGGTGAAGCCACTTGGGCTTCCAGGCCAGACCAGACCCTGCTGACACTAGCATTCCATGGGAGTGCTTCTAATGCAGAACATTCGTCCACAACTAGTCCTGTTGGTTTCCCACCAGAAGCACCCTCAGAAAGTGAGGCTACCCCTGTCGCCGATGCTCTTATTACCGCTGATGGTACTACAGACAGATACACAACAGCTCTATCCAACTCGACGGTTTCGTGGTTGTTTGTTAACTTCTCCACAGTTTCAAGACCCGCATCTGTAACCACACTGCCTGAGTTTAAACTCACCACCTTCCTACTAAAAACTACCCCTATGTCTACAGCAGCTGGAAGTGAGGTTCTTTCAACGCCAAGGGAGACAGTTGCTCCCCCAGTAGGTGCATCTACCGTTGCTGACACTGAACCAAATTTTTCTACTGAGGAGAGCGCTTCTGAGACCATCCTAACAGAGACAAGTGGTACGATTGCATGTGGAGGGACAACGGCCCCCGTAGCAGAGTCTGCAAAAACACGAAGATATGAGGCTACTGTGACAAGGAAAGAAACAACTGCCCATTGTCTTGAGGGAAAATCAACTGTAGCAGTGACAACTGAGCGTCCTCCATCTGCAACAATGCCGGAAGCAACGGATGAATCTGCACAAAGGGTAACAGCTTCTGTCGCCATTTCCCCTTTTCCCCATATAGAAAAGTTGACTACCCCATTGGAGAATAGAACTGCAACTACTGAGGTGAGAGGAAGTTGGCTTTCTACAAAATCGATGAAGACCACACCTAAGAGTTCATATGATGGAACCACAGAAATCTTTCATTCCACCCACACCTACACAGCACATTGGACTTCAGAGGCTCCGCCTGAGGGGAATCCAACCCCATCTCCCATTTCTGGGAGCGCACAGACATTCCCTGAACCCTTGGGCGCTTCCACCAGAAGGATTTTGGGGACCAGTTTTGCCACTATCCCTACAGACACGACAGCTATGTCCTCGCCTGCTGGCATCTTGCCTCCGCAGCCTACAGCTACCCATTCCTCAGCAACCCCTGTGCCATCAGCTCCTGCGACCACAGCTTCAGTGTCACCTTTGGGTCAGACTGCTTCGGCAACCAGCCACGGCATGCCTACACACCGACGCTCGATTCACACCACTTCAGAAGCCACAGTGATCGCCATCAGTAAAACACCCGCGACAGTCCTCTCTCTGACAGAACGTCCAGTCCCCTCGTGGAGACCTCCCACTCCCGTGGCAACTAAGGCTGAGACCACCCATCACCTCACCTCGGCTGACACAGTAACCCCATTTACACCCACTCTTGTCTGCTCTAAGTCCGTCTCTGACAACATTCCTGTTGCGTCCTCCACCCGTGTGATCTCAACTCGGTTTACACCAGTGACGACCCGACCTGTATCTCAAGTGGAGGAGACTTCCACCCACGCTCTCAGCTTTCTGCACACTCTCAGCAGTAGTGGGGATGTTGTTAGCTTGGCGACCAGCACCACAGAAACCTCTGTTGTTGACGAGACCATGTCCTCAGACACGTCTGCCCATAAGGCTAGTACTTCAGTAGATGATCACATTTCTCAATCTTCAGCGCATCTTGGAAACACACTGGTCCCCACCCTATTAGTGACTGATGTTTCTACCGTGCCTTCTGACAAAGAGCAGATGACCACATCCCTGGGAAACACCTCTAGAACTACGGAGGTGACAGAAATGTCCCCAGCAGAGAATCCTTTTATTTCAGACTCCCAGAGTACTTCACCCTTGGAAATGACAGATACAGGAGCTGCTGAGAGCCCAGCAATTTCCACCCATCAAACACGTTCACCTTCAGACTTCCCACTTGTAACTCCACCTGACAGGATTTCAGCTTCACCTCCCGCTTCTGGGAGTGTACAGACTACATCTACCTCTCTCTCAAGCCACACAGGAGATGCTCACATTCCAGAAATGTCTACCGTCACTTCCGGGACAACCAGAGTATCGAATCCTGTAGACATCAACACATCTCTTTCAAACTTGCTTCCCCCTAAGACTCCAACGGAGCTGACTTCAGGCGCCTCTCCCATTTCTGAAAGCATACAGACCTCCCCTGAGTTCCTGTCTCTTTCTACAACCGGACCACCTGGTGCCATTTTTACACTCGTCTCTACTGATGGGGTCACTACAGCCCTTTCTGCTCCAAATGTACCAACGGTACTTCTTGGGAAAACCTCTATGGCAACGTCCATTCCTACCTACCAGATGTCCTCACTGCCAGTTGGCGTCACTGCCTTTGCCTCCAAAAGAGTTTCTGAAACTCCCGCAACACTCGTAACTAACTCTTCTAAAACAACACACCCGGATTGTCCGAAAAGTCCCTCCACAGCCACTTCTGCGCCTATGTCTGAGATGTCCGCAATGCCAGTGAGTGGCTCTGCTTTCTCACCTCCAGCTGCCTCTTTTGACACTTCCGCAGCTGCTGGGTCATTCTCTTCATTATTGTCTTCAACTACCCCTAGGACTACCATGACCGTACCGGCATCTACACTGGATGTCGCACCTAGGCCTGCTTCAAAAAGCACGCTGTTTTCCTCTGCTTTCATTACTTCAGAAGTGACAGAGGTGTCCTCCAGGATCACACCTACATCCTCTTCCTCTCCGACAGAGTCAACTTTTCCCTCCGTGAAAACCATCCCAACCACTATCATGGCAGGGATAGCACCTCCATCTGTAGGCACCACTGCCTCCTCTCTACTCAGTTCTAGGAACACGGAAGCGATTTCTTCCATTCCAAAGACCACATTTTCACCCTTTCTAGCAACAACCCATCAGTCATCACAAAATGAGACGGCAACTCTGGGCATATTACCTGGGACTACCAAGGACTCCCTGTCTCCTGTAAGCAGTAGTACAGTAACAGCCCTCACAAATACTTCTTCTGGAACTGATGCCCTGGAAAGTGTGTTTTCATCTACTCCGTCAGGTCATCCCCATACTTCCTCGAGTATTCAGGTGTCCCCGTCTTTGACTAGCTTTAAGAGCACTCCTGGACACACAAAAAGGGTCAAAGCCACCACTTACCTTTCTTCCAATACAGAAAAGAAGACTTCCTGGTCAGAAAATACTTCAACAGCTGAACCAACAAAAGGTGCCACACCTGTGAAGACCCCTGTTTCGTACTCTCCGTGGACTCCATCCATTGCAACTCCACCCTCTTTGACATCACTTCTTTTTTCACCTCATCGTACGGAAGCCAAATTCTCCACTCCAAAGACTTTTCTTCCTCTTACATCCCAAATGGTTGAATTTCCAGTTCTGGGAACAAGAACCACACCTAGTAACACCCAACCTCTGCTTATGACTTCCTGGAACACACCCACAGCTAAAGGTTCTCAATTTCCAATTTTTACCAGTACTCATGTACCTACACCCCACAAGACGGAAACGGAGATTCCATACCTTGTTCCTGGGTCTTTGTCAACATTCGCAGCCCCTCAGACTGGGCTTATATCTGGAGATGTTATGGCAAAGCCATCAATTTCCACGTCAGGATTTCTTCCCACCTTGGGGATGTCTGACAGCCCTTCATCAATATCTTCAAGATCTATCCCTATCACTTTGGCTGACATGAAGCACACGTTTGAGAAAACAGCGACATCCGTAACTCTTGGGACCACACTCCCATCGAATCATTCTGGCGCTACTTCAGGATCCATACTTTCAAAGGCTGCTAGTTCACCTACGCTGGCTTGGATTTTATCCACTCTCCCTTCGGGTTCTCCACTGTCAACTGTATTCAGTACTCCTCACATTGTAACTTCTTCTACAGTAAAGCTGTCAGAGTCCACGTCTCTGACTTCTGACAGGACGTCGACACGCTCGTTCACTAACTTCACAACACCATCCTTTGCTACTGTACACACCGCACTCCCTGAAACCACCCCTACACCTGCAGTGGGCAGCATCAGCACTGGCTTCCCAACTTCTCTCCCTGTGTCTGTTAAACTCACAGATAACAGCCAATACGTTTCCAAATCCCCTGAGGCATCTTCCAGAATCACTGCGACTGCCAACTCCAAGACTGTGTCTCAACCTCTACCCTCGAGCAAAATGAGTAGCTCACCTCCCGCAACTGACCACACCCAATCTATTAGCTCCATGCTTCTGCCCAGCCACGCCGTGACATCTGCCTGGAGCAGAATCCCAGCTGTATCAGCATCCTCTACACTGGACTCCCTTCCAGATATAACTGCCAATACATCTACTGCTACTGGAGGCTCACTTCCACTCACATCCACTGGAGTAACACCCCTTCCTCCAGCAACTGTGCCTTCACTACTCTCTTCCTCTCCTGAGACAATCTGGCCAGACTCCACACCTTCTTTTAGGTCTATGGAAACCTCGACTTCACTTGTTGCCACTGAGTCCACAGGTCTGTTCTAGAATATGTCCAGCGTATCGCTGACAGAATACATGGGCACTGGGTCATGTGTCCTCTAAGGTGGCCGTTCCCTGAAGGCAGAAAAGGATAAAGAAGGGTACAGGTGTTTCTGCTCTCCTTCAGACAGTGGGTGCAGGGGGCAGCTGGCTGGCTCGGTCAGTGGAGCATGTGACTCTTGATCTCAGGGTTGTGAGTTCGAACCCCACACTGGGTGTGGAAATTACTATAAAAAGACAGTGGGTACAGTGGTACCTTGTCCAAACAGAATTCTCTAGCCATCTTGCTTATCTTTGCTTTATTGAAATATAGTGCAAATGTACCTTTTCATTCGGTATGACCTCTCTAAGCATGCTTTCCATCCATTCTGTCCCTGATACTCTGTCTCTGCCAATGTGAACATCATCAGGAACTTCACCTTCTCCCAGTGTGGAATTATATGGCCTTAGGTCTGACATGATGACTGCAAACCATCCAATTCCAGGAGATATTCTAGCCTGCCTTTTTAAATTCCTCTTATATAGGCCTCAGCTTCTCCAGTCTCCACCTCCAGCTGGCTTGGAATGCTTATCTATGGCCAGGGAGTATTTGGCTTCCATATCATGCAAATCTGGGATGTCCCTTCAACTTTTAACTCTCAAAAATTGAAATTTTAAAGGACAGACAAGAGAAAGAGGGATACAGAGACAAATCTGAAGTAGAAAGAAAAGTATAGGGAGAAATAAATATTTTCTCAGTGCAAATGATCTTGTGAGATAATGTTCAGCTTGACCATTACATGGACTGGAAATGTGTTGGCTACAGAAAATTGAGGATTTGGAGGATTTGCAGAGTGTCCATCAACTGTGTAGCAATCAGGAAACTGCCGAAATAATTAAAACAAAAATGTGATGGTACATCTGTTTTGCTTTTGGATATGGAGCCCAAGTGTTGGCTCTTGACCTTGGAGTTAAATTAAGCAAAATTTAAGAACGAGACTTCATTGTTGGTCTCTCTAAAATGACAAGCAGTGTTGACCAAATTTATGGAAGTTAAATTTCTTGAGCTAAATGAGTGAAATTAATCTCGTTTTTAATTACAGTCTCCTTCTACAATATTGAAATGAGTTTCTCTGTCTTTGATGAAGACCCAAGGATCCCGGTTATCAGTGTTGTCAAAGAATTTGCAGAAAATTGGGTAAAATAATCTTTTAAATATTTATGGTACATATAAAATCTGTGAATATATGTATGTGCATATATATATGATGGACGGAGTAGCTTAAAAGTAGGCTTTAACTTCTTTCTACCCATGATACATTTCACAGCTAATTGGTTTTGATTTTTTGCTGCAAATTTATCTACTGTGTGAGTAACACTGTAAGGACGTACGGTGTCAATGCTGAAAGCTTTTATGGGATGTCATTATTTTAATTTGTTTAGAACTTTCCCTTCGCCGACACAAATTCTGGGCTTCTGCCAAATTTTCCTAATTGGAGAAAGTGGGGAGGCAGCGATAACAAAGCCTATGCTATTGTATTTAAATATGTTTATTTTCTGCAGTTTTATTTTTTCTCTCCTACACGATGTTTTCTTTATCCTCACATTTTTTTCTGAAAATAAAAGTAATACATTCTCTCTGTAAAAAAAAAAAAAAAATCCAGAGACTGAAATCCGAGCCCCAGAAAGTAAATGTTTTCCCTCATACTGCTTGTATTGAATCCTCTTAACAGTCTGGGGTATATTCATTGAGGGTTTGTTTTTTTTTTCCCCTATACCCGTGGTAACACTGATGCATGTCTGTTCTTTTACAAAAATAATTGGAATCATACAATTATCCTATTCTGCAGCTTGCTTTTTCTCACTTAACCATATATCTTTGAGCATATTCATATTGCAAATATACATCTACCTCATATACTTTAACAGATACAAAGGATTTCACTGGATGGTTGTAATATAGTTTTTTTTTTTTTTTTAATTCAGACACCCAGCGGTGGACATTTAGGTCACTTTTATTTTTTTCTCTATTTGGAAACAATGCTGACGATATGCCCTTGCAATAAATTTGGGGGGCACTTGAGGTTTTCTAGAGGATAAATTCCCAGAGCTGGAATTGCTGGATCAAAGCACATGAACATTGAACATTAAAAAAAAATGTTTATTTATTTATTCCGAGAGAGAGAGAGCTTAGAAGTGGGGGAGAAGCAGAGTGAGGGAGAGAGAGCACACAAGTAGGAGAGGAAGAGAGAGAGAATCCCAAGCAGGCCCCGTACTGACAGCACAGAGCTCGATGCAGGCCTGCAACTCACAAACGGTCAGGTCATGACCTGAGTGAAAATCAAGAGTGGTTAACCGACTGAGCCCCGCTTGGGCCCCACATTTCACATTCTAACATAAAGCTAGGTGGCCTCCCAGACAGGCGATATCCATTTGCACCCCACCAACAGTAAATGATCATGTCTGTTTCCTCTCTTTCCCCATCAGCATTTCTTTTGCCGTGGGTATAGCATGATTGTAAGTGCTTGAAAATGGGCGCGTGTATGTGTCTCTTAGGGCCGCCATAACAAAATACAAGGCACCGGGGGGCTTACACCACAGACATTTCTTCTCTCACAGTTCCGAAGGCTGGAAGTCCAAGATCAAGGCGCCTGGAGGGTGGGTTTCTTCAGAGGACTCTCTCCTTGGCTTCCAGAGGGCCACCTTCTCACTGTGTCCTCCCATAGCCTTTTCTGCGTGCGCGCGCACACACACATGCGCACATGACGCACACACGCGCACGCGCGCGGCAGGTACAGAGAGAGAGAGAGAGAGAGAGAGAGAGAGAGACACACACACACACACACACACACACACACACGCACACACACATATCTGGTGTCTCTCTTCTTCCAGGGACTGCCAGTCCTACCAGATTAAGGCTCCACCTTCTGACTATTTTGAGCCTTCATCGCCTCCTTAAAGGGCCTACCCCCAAATATAGTCACATGAGGGAGTTAGGACTTCAACGTATCGATTGGAGGGGACGCTATTCAGCCCCTGGCAGTAGGTAAAATGTAAATTAAAGAACTGAGTGGAGCAGATGGAAATGTTGATCTCACTGGAATAATAAATGCAGCTTAATGATGACATTGTCTCAGGTAACTTCCCTGGCTTGATAGAGGAGTGGGAATACTAAAATCGATCTGTTTTGTCTCTTACAGTTGAATTCTATATTTCAGGACAGTGAATTTGCTGTTGCTAATCTGGCCATTCAAATTAAAAGCAGGTATGGGGGTATCATCTATTGTGGGTCGAAGGCAGTTTGGGGGCATTCTGGGTATGTTCCTATCCCGGGGGCGGGGGAGGGCGGATTTCATTTTGTTTTTTTTCCGTCTGAGATTTAGGGTCGGCATTTTGAGTTACATCTTCCCTTCTGAGTGTAGGTTCTCTTTGGAATACGAGAAAAATGTGTATTATCACTGTAGGGTGTAAAGCCAATGGGAGAACAAAACAGAGGAATATGAATCAGGGAAACAGTGGAATTAGATTCAGTTGCCTTTAATGTCCCTTTTGGCTTTAAAATGCTCTGTGACTTTGAGAGGGAAAATCATGCCTTAGAGGGATGAAAGGCTAGGGATGGCCAATGCGTGAAGATTTACACGACTCTTTATTTTCTGATTAACGCACTTTCAGGAGGTAGAATATTCCAAAGGGAACCTGAAATGTGTAAGGCGAGGCGTGCTGACTAGTCTAAGACTTGCCTGGGGTGCAGATTTGGGGAGGTGATGACAGTGCAATGGGCAGGTGCTGAGAAGTATCGAGGAGCCGAGATCAAAGAGAAAACCCGCCTTTCCCCACCCTCTCCAATATCTGGTTTGCAGCTTATTTTCTACATACTCCTAGATTTGGGGCCATACGTTTATTAAGAGAACGGGATCCTACTCTACGTGCTGTTTTACACCTTTCTTTTCTTGCTTCAAAATACATCATGTACATCTTAGCGGGCCAACACATACAGATTTAGCTTCTTCCTTTTAATGACTGCATGGGCTCCTTTTGCATGGGTGTGCAATGGTGTATTTATCCGATTACCTAGTGATGGACATTTCAGTTATTTCCACTCTTGTACGTATATCTGTATGCGCCCTTGTTGGTACTGTTATGGGACAGATTCCTGGGAGTGGGGTTGCTCAAAGACTTAACCACCATTTGGGTACTCAGCTAATGACCAAGCTCTTTTGAAGTGTCTCCTTAGAGCCCTAGTGTTTGAATTCCAAGCTGGGAGATTCTACTGTTCTGCCTCACAGTTGTCTTTCTCCTGAACTTGAGCCCTCATGTATTGGACACTGTATTTCATTTACGTGTGTGTGTGTGTGTGTGTGTGTGTGTGTGTGTGTATTTATGCTTTTGATACAGAGACACTTCTGAGGGAGAAATAACCATGGATCAAACTGCAGTAAGTAATTTTCCAAATGACTTGTAACTCATCCTGTACCTGCGTAGATATAAGTAAATTAGTGCTTCTACCCAAGTGTATGTCAAGCAAAGCTCAATGATGGCCGTGGAGGGTCAAATTACATTACTTTCTTTGGCATCTGCACAGCGACCCAGTAGGAAGACCATCCTCTGCTTTTCTGAACTCTCTGTGGGGCAGTGTTTTTGAGGTACCTTTTGTGTGGGCTATGGGAGCATGGAAGGACTTGGGGATTGTAAATAATAAATCTGCCTTTTATGTGTATAGGTTTGAAGTCAGAGTGTGACAAAACTACCTCCCATCCTCCCTGCCCCGATTCTCAGTACTTATCCCAGTGCCTCAAAATTTTACCACGTCAGACTCCAAAAGGATTGGTACGCAATGCAGCTCGTAAGGTTTTTAAACATGAGAGAAATATTTTGCTGATACAAAATAAAATCAAGCCTGCAGTGCCATCCAAATGATCTGCCGTCATTTATTTTTTAAACTTAAAAATTGTTTATTTTTGAGAAAGAGAGAGAGAGAGAGAGAGAGCAAGCACACGAGTGAACGGAGAAGAGCAGACAGAGAGGGAGAGAGAGAACCCCAAGCAGGCTCTGTGTTGTCAGTGCAGAGTCTGATGCGGGGCTCGAACCTTGAGATCATGAAACCGTGAGGTCATGACCTGAGCTGAAATCAAGAGTTGGATGCTTGGGGCACCTGGGTGGCTCAGCTGGTTAAGCCTCTGACTTTGGCTCAGATCATGATCTCACGGTTCGTGGGTTCGAGGCCAGCATCAGGCTCCGCGCTGACCATGTGGAGCCTGTTTGGGATTCTCTGTCTCTCCTCTCTCTCTGCCCCTCCCTGACTTGTGCTTTCTCTCTCAAAATAAATACATAAACTGGAAAAAAAAAAAAAAAGAAATACTTAAAAAAAAAAAAGACACTTAACTGACTGAGCCACCCGGGGGCCTCCTATCTGTCATCCTTTAAAATACTTTCTGTAAAGAGCAGAGTCTGAATTTTTTAATTTAATAGGTAACATAACCTAAGTGAAATTGCTCTCAAATAATAGGTGTAAAAAGCCTTTTGGCGACACTGTGGTCCCCAGGGCAGGCTGCCTGGGTTAGAACCCCTGATCTTGCACTTCCTGAATGGGAGACCTTGGACAACCTAATTGAACGCTCTGTGCCTCAGTTTCCTCATCTCATAGTAAATGCTTGGTAGTGTTTACTCTTGTCATCACCATGTCAGGATCTAGATCTGGAAGTCTCTCTCAGCTTCTGCTCCCAGTGCTGTGATTCGTCAGCTGTGTGACACTGGGCAGATCACTTACCTTCTCTGAGACCTAGCTTTCTCATCTAGAAAATGGGGTGACTTTCCCCGCGTTGTCCACACCACAGGGATGATATGAGGACTAGATGCATTGACTTTTTTGAGACTGATTTGCAAATGGCAATGGGTTACATAAAGGTAAAGCATAATGATGATCGCTGTTGTCAATAAGCCCTGTGCTCAACTGTAACATTTGTTTAAAGATTTCGGAGACCATGTACTTTTCTTTTGCATTATTTTGAAACAGAGGGAAGGGCGAGGAATGGCTACAATTTCCTATGTACCATACAGGTAAGAACCGAGTTTATTCATAGCTGGTACATTTAGTTCTGATTTTCCTTCCATTTAATTCTGTATTTGCAGCCTCTGGGTCGGAGTTGTCAGAAGGAGATCAAAGTACCCGGTGGTTATTTTACAGATGCTGTAATTGGGCTCTTGCCTTCATGAAATAAGTTGTTTCGGTTGGTCATGGCACAGCCTAGCAAAGAGCCTGCTGCCTCTTTGTAGTCAAAAGAAAATGGGGTCCAAAGTGGTCATAATTTGGAGATGGGGGGAATAAAGCGTTTGTTGCCGTCAAGAAAAGTCCACAGAATACTCAGCAGGGAAGTGGAACATACTAGGTATTTGTGACCTTGGCTAAGTCTCAGTTCCCTCATCTGTGGAATGGGGCTAATAATAGCACTTTTCGTCAGGCTGTTGTGAAGATAACATGAGTAGCAAGATGAGGGGAGCAAGAGTGCTACAAATGTTAGCTACTATCATTATCATTATCTCCATTATTACTATTGGAGAAATAGGCCTTCCGCAGAACACCTCTTTACAGACTAATTGAGCGTGTGCCATTTGCCTCATTGCAGTAATGATGGATAAATTGGAGACCAGAAGGATAAAAGGTTTTCTCTCGAGTAATAAATCCTGAGTACTCCATCTTCTCTATTAATTAGCACAAACTCCCAGCGAACGCATGGCTAGTTGATTTTAATAGAATGCGAATGTTTCTGACTGTTCTTTTGCAAATGGGCTTTGAGTTGTTTATTTGGCAGATGAGAAAATTTATCAGAAGATTTCGATGGGCCGTCTTCCATTATGTCTTAAGGCTTGCCACTGGACGTAAAATGTTGGGTGTTTATGGGCTCTCAATTAAACCACCTGTGTAAAATCTCAGCGCCGCGGGCCAAGTTGTACCCTGTTGACATAACTGCGACATTGTTCTTTTGTCTCTGCTTTTTAGCTGTGTTTGTCAGGTCATCCTAAAAGCCAACTCTTCTTTAGCAGTCAGCGAATTGATTAGCAGGATCGAAAGGAAAATACATGGCAACCTCACACATGGAAACTTCACGCAAGGTCAACTGATGTTGTTAGTTGCATCGGAACACATTGCAGTGGAAAAACTAGGTAATTTGGGGTGGGGGGTATTCCATATGCATCCATTCCCCTTATTATATTCCCCATATATATATATAATATAATTTATTGTCCACTTGGCTTCTACACAACACCCAGTGCTCATCCCAACAGGTGCCCTCCTCGATGCCCATCAGCCACTTTCCTCTCATTCCCCTTATTATAAAGCTTATAATGCATGCATAGGAAGACGTCTTGAGTTCTGAAGGGGAGAGGAGTTGTCGTCACGTCCCTTTCCTCATCCACAGTGCTCACTCACCCTGAGAACCTTTCTGCCTGTAAGAGCTTATAAACAATACAGGGGGACTACCGGAGACCCTTGGTCAGCTCTGGACATCAGCAGTGGCCCGTCCATCAACGGAGCGGGAGAATTGTCTTTCTTGCACAAATACCCGGAGGGTGGGGGAGCTTCCTCGTCCCACACTAGAGCTGCCCGATAGATGCTTGCTGATTTATTGATTGATATAGCCAGGCTGTTCATCTTGGAAAGTGATCTGGGAACAGTCGGGCCTTTCTCTCATGGTCCACACAGCTTACAAGGGAGCCCCAATAGACTGCGGCAAAATAGATTGCGGGCTAACCCGGATACCACACATCCGCGTTAGAACACACAATCCTCGGCGACAAACTAATCAGGTAGCAGAGGGTGGGCTGTGGTCCCAAGTGACAGATGAGTGGCAGGCAGAGAAGGGTGGAAGCCACAGGCAGAGCTTACAGGAGACTGGGATGGCCGGACCATTCTGTCAACACACGAGGGGGAAGATTTCTGGAACCAGGGTCATGAGCCCAGTGGGTGGTCAGTGAAAACAGGGGACTGGCCACGCACACTTAGCCTGGGTCACTTCTCCCTTAATGTGACCACACTTGGCAGCAAAACCTTGCCCTCAGCATCGACATCAGAGCAGGGCTCCTGTGTCTAATACTGGCGACAGTCGGTACGTGGAGTTGACTAAAACCAAATCCACCCCAGAACCCCTGAAGAAGGGAGGAAGCATCCAGAAGGAGAAGTCAGTCTTTAGTCTCCCATCATTGACAGTGGGTACCTCTGAAGGAGGGCAACCGGCAGGTGAGGGCTTTTGGTTTTTGTGTGGGTGGCTTGAACTATTAGTCAATGCAAATGTAACACTTTTAAACACCAAGACAAAAAGCTGTCCTGTCAATTTGTGCTTTTAATGAAAAGGACTAAATGTGAGGTTTTGCTGGGAGGCTTAATTTAAGGAAGGCCTGCATTTCACGTATTTTCCGTGAAGCCTGCTTTAAAGGGCCTGGTAGAAAAAGTTTCCTCTTTTATTTGCTGGTGTTTACAGGCAGGAGAATAATGATGGGTCATAATGGCTGTTCATGATTCTTCTAAGTGCCTTTTGCCCTTTAAAATGTGCATACATTTTCTCTGTAGAGCCTGGAAGGTGCAAAGCCCAAGAAACAGTCTCTAAATACAAAGGGACCTATAAGTGGCTCTTAACCAACCCTACCGAGACAGCCCAAACTAGATGCATAAAGAATAGGGATGGAAACGCCACTAGAGTCTGGTATGTATTGGCCGAGTTCTAACTGCCAGTTCAGATACTCAAAGGTCCCCTTAACTGGGGCCACGCTTCTGAGCAGGCTCCCTCCCTCCCCCTCTACCCTTGTCTTGCCTTCTTTTACCCTTCGGACCTACTTAAGCATGCGCGTGCAACATAATCACATTCCAAAAGAATGTTCAAGAAGACAAAAGGGAAAACATCACCCATAATCCCACCATGGGAACACAGCTGTTTTTTAGGCTGGTGTGTTTTTTCATCTCGCTATTCCCGGTGTGCCTTTAAGTTTTATGTAGCTTTTTTTTGTAGTGGCAATCACCACCCTCCTATCAGCACTGTGATTTACCTTTTCACTCAATAGTTGATCAAACATTTTCTGTGGTTTACATTCTTCTTAATGACCATTTCGAAAAATTGCCTCCGAAGCTACCTCGTTGATGGGCCATAATAATTTACTAAATCACCCTCCTATTGTTGCCTTATCATTTTCCTTCTTTACATCATCAGCCCCTCTTCTCTGACTCTCTGCTGTTAATGGTTTATGCCATTAACTTAAGTAGGCAGCCCAGAAGGGCAGCAGGGTTTGACAGAGGCTTAAAAGCTTTTTTTTGGAAGGCAACATCTTAGACTGGGTCCTACTCTCTTCATACACCTAATCAGGTTATCAAATCATGCTGGTTTTGTGATCACAATCAGAGCTCACATGAAGCCTTTGCTTTCGGACTCCACCACCGCGACCTCCGTGCAGGTCCTTACCATTGTCCCTCAGCTACTATTAAAACAGTCCCCTTGCCTTCCCCTGCTCTGGTTCCACATTGCCTCGGGTATTAAGTCTGAGCTCTTAAAGACAGTACTCAAGACCTGTGGGCTCCCCCCCTTTTTTTTTTACCATGCATTCCAGCCAAGGAGGGCCATTTGCCACTGTGGACTACGGTGGGTGCCTCCTCGGGTCTCTTTCTCTGCTTGTGCTATTTGCTCTGCTTCGGGGCAGGGGGGCCCTCCTCCATGTCTGTCCTTTTAGCATCCAGCTCAGCTCAGAGCTTGCAGATAAGCTCTCCTCGCTTGGTGGTTTTGATAGAGTCCGTTTTGTTGATAGAGTTTTTAATCTCACAACTTGCCTCCTAAACGTAGTTACATTTACAGACTCAAACCACCAAGTTACAACACGCTCCTGCCGGGACCAGACCCTGCTGTGTTTGTCTGCACTATCAGAGGTTCGAGAACACAGTGGGTGCTCAATAAATGTGTCAGCTCATTTGAAATGAACTGTATTGAATACGGGAGGGTGGACGGTGGGGGCAAAGAGCAGCAGAGGGTGCCATACCAATTGCCTCTGGGGAATGATATGCTGACACGGGGACAGATTCTAAAATGAATTTCCTTTTAAAATGGGGGTAAGAAAGGAAAGTAAGGGTAAGGAGCCACGTCCAGAGGGGCAAAAATCTGTGCCCCGGCTCTTGCTCTGCTGGACGTTGCCGTGCTTCATCTCAGACTCGCTTGCCTTTTTATACCTCCTGCATGGGGACCCTAGATTCGCTTGTTCCCCAAGAGCAAAGTTTTCTTCACTTTACAGACGCTGGGCTCCTGCCTTTGCTATCTCAGCCAGGAGAGCCCAGTGTTTGTAAGTGGGAGTGGGCAAAAGGAAGAGGCACGCCAAAGATACACCGTGTTCCTTCTTTGTTTGCTTTAAGACTATTCTGGCCTCATCGTCCAACGAGAAAGCTCTTTGTCCCTCTCTCCTCTCTTTCTTAGCTCAATCAACATGGAGACTGGCAAATCTCAGTGGGAAAAACCGAAGTTAAAACAGTGCAAACTGCTTCAAGGACTTCCTGATAAGATTGTGGATCTCGCTAACATTACTATAAGTGATGGTAAGACTGTTCTGTACACATTAGTGAAATAATGGAACCTCAGTTGGTCTGCTTGACCTGAGACCAGAGAGGGTATAGGCTAGCCCCATGTGGGAAAATCCACCTTACAACGATCCAATTTCAGAAACTAGGTAGTTCGTGTTGGTAGAGGTGGGAGCAAGGTATGCTAAGCTAGGACTCTCAGTGGGTTTTTTTGGCTTTATAGTGTTTTTTATTTTATAATTTGTAGCTAATTATTACTTTTTACTTGAAAATAGTTTTAAGTGGTGCCTGGGTAGCTCAGTCGGTTGAGCGTCCGACTCCTGATGTTAGCTCAGGTCATGATCCCAGGGTCGTGGGATTGAGCCTTGCATCGGACTCTGGATTGGGGGCGCCGAGCCTGCTTGGGACCATCTCTCTCCCTTTCTCTTTGCCCCTCCCCCACTTGTGCTCTCTCTCGAGCTCTCTCAAAATAAATAAATAAACTTAAAAAACAGTTTTAATAGGTAATTCTTCACATAGTCCAATATTGCAAAAACAGAAAGGCTATACAGTGAAACATCTTCCCACTGCTGACCCCTGCCATTCAATAAATATCCACAGAGATGTTTTATGTATCTACAAGGAAAATTACACACACACACACACACACACACACACACCATACATATACATATATGTGTATATTCTCCCTCCCTCTTTGTACACAAAGTGGAGCATGCTATCCATGCTGTTCTGCATATTGCTTTTTTCTCTTCACAATATATTGCAGAAATTTATTGTTTTGGTATATGGAGAGCTTCCTCGTGCTTTTTATCACTGCATTATATTATACCGCATGCACGAGCCCTAATTTATTTCTTTCACCTGTTTCCTATGGACGGGCAATTTAAGCTGTCAATAACATTTTGTTTTTACGAAACTGTTGTAATGGATATTGTACATATGTCATTTTGCCTAAGTGGGATATACTTGAAAGATAAATTCCTAAAAGTAGAATTGCCGGGCTACTCATACTTTCGATGGTGTTAAAATGCTGTCTGTGATGGTTGCACCAGTTCGTACTCCCACTTGCAAGATGTGAAAGTGCCTGTCTTGGGGCACCTGGGTGGCTCAGTCAGTTGAGCGGCTGACCTCAGCTCAGGTCATGATCTCGCGGTTCGTGAGTTCGAGCCCCACACTACAGATCCTCTGTCCCCCTCTCCCTCTGCCCCTCCCCTGCTTGTGCTCTCTCAAAAATAAATAAACATTGGGGCGCCTGGGTGGCGCAGTCGGTTAAGCGTCCGACTTCAGCCAGGTCACGATCTCACGGTCCGTGAGTTCGAGCCCCGCGTCAGGCTCTGGGCTGATGGCTCAGAGCCTGGAGCCTGTTTCCGATTCTGTGTGTCTCTCTCTCTCTGCCCCTCCCCTGTTCATGCTCTGTCTCTCTCTGTCCCAAAAATAAATAAACGTTGAAAAAATTTAAAAAAATAAATAATAAAAAATAAATAAATAAATAAACATTAATGGGGCGCCTGGGTGGCTCAATCGGTTAAGTGTGCAACTTTAGCTCAGTTCATGATCTCGCGTTTCGTGGGTTCCAGCCCCACGTCGGGCTCTGTGCTGACAGCTCAGAGCCTGGAGCCTGTCTTCGGATTCTGTGTCTCCCTTTCTCTCTGCCCCTCCCTGGCTCAATCTCTGTCTTTCCCTCTTTCTCTCTCAAAAAGAAAAAAATTAAAAAAAAAAAAACAACCTTTTGAATCTCCAGTCATTTGATAAACAGAAATTGATATCTTGTAGTTGAAAAAAATTTTTATGAAGATATTCACATATAAAATTTTACGCATTTAATGGGTACAATTCCATGGTTTTTAGCATATTCACTAGAGTGTGCAACAGTCACCACTAGTTCCAGAACATTTTGATCATTCCAAAAAGGAACCCCACACACATTAGCAGTCATTCCCTTCCCCTCATCCTTGC
Source organism: Prionailurus bengalensis (assembly GCF_016509475.1). NCBI lineage: Eukaryota > Metazoa > Chordata > Mammalia > Carnivora > Felidae > Prionailurus > Prionailurus bengalensis. The sequence continues at coordinate 113,292,154 of NC_057361.1, forward strand.
AATGCCTGGAAACCTCTAATCTACTTTCTTTCTTTTTTAAATTCTATTTTATTGTAGTAAGAACGCTTAACATGAGATCTACCCTCTTGACAAAAATTTTTTTTTTTTAAGTAGGCTCCGTGCCCAGCGTGGAGCTCAATGTGGGGCTTGAACTCACGACCCTGAGATCAAGAGTCGGACACTTAACTGACCGGGACACCCAGGCAGTTCCCCCACTGGACAAATTCTTAAATGTATAGTATATTCCTACTGACTATGGGTACAATGTTGTGTAACAGATCTCCAGAACTTACTCATCTTGCTTAACTGAAACTTTATGCCTGTTGATGAGCAACTCCCCATTTCCCCTCCCCCAGCCCCTGGCCACCACCATTCTACTCTGTGCTCTTGTGACTTCGACTGTGTTAGATTCCCCCATATAAATGAGATCATGCTAGTGCCTGGGTGACTCCATCGGTTAAGCGTCTGACTTCGGCTCAGGTCCTAATCTCGCGGTTCGTGGGTTCTAGCCCTGCGTCGGACTCTGCGCTGACAGCTCAGAGCCTGGAGCTTCCTTCCGATGCTGTGTCTCTGTCTCACTCTGCCACTCCCCCACTCACTCTCTCTCTCCAAAATAAGTAAACATTAAAAACATTAAAAAAGATAAATGAGCTCATGCAATATTTGCCATTCTGTGTCTGGCTTATTTCACTTAGCCTAATGTCTCCAGGTTTATCCGTGTTGTTGCAAATGACAGGATTTCCTTCTTTTTAAAGGTGAATATTATTCCTGTGTGTGTGTGTGTGTGTGTGTGTGTGTGACATTTTCTTTATCCATTCATCTCTAGATGAACACTTGTATTATTTTCATACTTTGACTATTGTGAATAATGTAATGAACACGTTACTGTAGATATCTCTGTGAGATAGTGATTTTCGTTCCTTTGGATATACACACGCAAGCGAGATGGCTGGATCATACGGTAGTTCTATTTTTAATTTGTGAAGAACCTCCATACTGTTTTCCATGGTGACTGTGCCAGTTTACATCCCCACCCACAGTGTACCAGGGTACCCTTTTCTTATACCCTTGACGACACTTGTCTCTTGATTTCTGATAATAGCTACCCTGACAGTTGTGACGTGATGTCTCAGTGTGGTTTTGCTTTCCATTTGTCTTACGATGATGGATGTTGAATGCCTTTTCATGTATCTATTGACCTTTTTTATGTCTTTTGAGAAGTGTCTATTTGAGTCCTTAGCCCATTTTTAATCAGGTTATTTGTTCACTATTGAGTTATGGAAAGTCTTTTTTTTTTTTTTTTATCTTTTAAGGTAGGCTCCATGCTCACTGTGGGGCTTGAACTCGTGACCCTCAGATCAAGAGTCACATGCTCTACTGACTGAGCCAGCCAGGTACCCCATGAATTATAGAAATTCTTTGTATACTTTGGAGATTAGCTCCTTATCAAATATGTGGTTTGCAGATATTTTTTTTCACCATTTGGTAGGTTGTCTTTTCATTCTGTTGATTATTTCTCTTGTTGTGAGAAACTTTTTATATGTTGTGGTCCCATATGTTTATTTTTGTTTCTGTTGCCTGTGCTTCTGGTGCCACATCCATGGAGTTGTTGCCAAGATCAGTGTCATGAAGTTTTCCCGTTATGTTTTCTTCTAGGAGTTTTTGAGTTTCAGCTCTTGCATTTAAGTCCTGAATCAGTGTGAGTTGATTTTTGTGTACCATGTAATAGAAGGGCCAGTTTCATTCTTTTGCATGTGAATTTCCAGTTTTCCCAGCACCATTTGCAGACGAGATTATCCTTTCCTCATGTGTGGTTTTTTTTTTTTTTTTCGCTCTTGTTGAAGATCAGTTGATGGTATGTGTGTGGATTTGTTTCTGGGCTCTCTATTCTGTTCCATTGGTTTATAGGTCTGCCTTTACACGGTACCGCGCTGTTTGATTACTGTAGCTTTGTATTATATGTTGATATCAAGGAGTGTAATGCCTTTGTTCTACTTTCTCAAGATTGATTTGGCTGTTTGTGTGTGTGGAGGGGTTCGATATGAATTTTAGAATTTTTTTTCTATTTCTGTAAAAAAAAATACCATTGGCTCGCTAATTTAGTGAAGGCTTTGTTCCCTGCAGTATATACATCTGATGCTTCTCATTAGAAGATGCAGCCTTAGGCTTGTCCACATTCTCCGTGACTACCAGGGATGACTGGTTCTAGCTGGGTTGTGATTGTTTCTTTTTTTGGTAATGTTTGTCTATTTATTCATTCATTTATTTATTTATTTATTTATTTATTTAGAGAGACAGAGGGCAGGCAGGGGAGGGGCAGAGAGAGAGGGAGACACAGAATCCGAAGCAGGCTCCAAGCTCTGAGCTGACAGCTCAGAGCCCGACGCAGGGCTCGAACCCACGGTCCGTGATATCATGACCTGAGCCGATGTCGGATGCTCAACCGACTGAGCCCCCCAGGCCCCCCGGACCGATTTATTTTACAACAAACAAGTGAGGATTCCTTCCACTGCTTTCGCTCGAGGAATTAGCATTTTTTTTTAAATTTTTTTTTTCAACGTTTATTTATTTTTGGGACAGAGAGAGACAGAGCATGAACGGGGGAGGGGCAGAGAGAGAGGGAGACACAGAATCGGAAACAGGCTCCAGGCTCCGAGCCATCAGCCCAGAGCCTGACGCGGGGCTCGAACTCCCGGACCGCGAGATTGTGACCTGGCTGAAGTCGGACGCTTAACCGACTGCGCCACCCAGGCGCCCCTCGAGGACTTAGCATTTTTTACGCAAAGAGTGTGATGTGTCCTGCATTTCACTTAAAAACTGGATGACTCTAGGTGAAAAGCCTGTGATTACTTTCCACAGTGTAGTCAGTCTCCCATTGGCCAGTTGTTTACTTTCCTTCTGTGACAGCAGGGACTGCATGGACTGAAGTCACGCCACTGAGGCCCAAAGAATGACTCTGGGTAGGCGGCGCTGGCTATCCCACTTACAACAAAAGCCTGAAAATTTACTAAGAGCAATAGAAAAATCTGTGAATGAGCACATCGTATGTTTCCCCCATCTCAGTCGTATTATTTTCTCAAGTTTCTTTAACAGACCAGAAGATAGATGTGACAAGGACAAAATATTAATTTAGAAGTAATTACAACCTTGTTCAAGCTCCCCCTTTCTGCCACCTCCATTGTTGGGCAGATTGTGGTAATGGTTAAGGGGGGAGGCAGGGTGGAAATTGAGAGAATCTCGGGTAAGATTGCTTAATTTACATTGACAGGGACAGAGAGTTGTTTGCAGAGAGAGAGGGAGAGAGGCAGAGAGAGAAAGAGAGAGAGAGAGAGGGTGGTGTTTTTGCTAATTTGTCTTCCCAAACAGACTTGGTTATTTGCAGTGTAACCTGGGTTAAGCGTTATGAGTGTAATCTCTCTCCGGACTTCTCTCAAGGGATTGTATGTTTCGATTGTTTTCCATTATATTTTGGTTATTGGACTTAAACGGGAGTTTAAACTAGCAGGGCACCACAAGGAGCTCAGCTTTATAGGGGTTATAAGGAACGAAAATCTAATTCGTGTTGTATTTGTTTAACAAATACTGGCATTATGGTTATGACAAACAGGTCTTTGGTTTTAGAGATGCATACTGAAGTATTTATGGATGCGATGATATTTCTGGGACTTACTTTAAAATAATCTGGGGATTGAGGAAAGTGGGTGAGAGTGTAGATAAACTATGATTAGCTCTTCATTGACACTTGTTGAAGCTAGGTGATTCATGAGGTACATGGGGAGTCATTATACTATTCTACTTTTGTGCGTGTTTGAAAATTTCCATAATAAAAAGTGAAGAAAAAAGTGGGCGAATTAATATCTATTGTTCTTACCCTTTAAAAAAAAATCTAAATTAAGTTGCTCTTTACTATATATTGGTCCATAGTTGCTTTTTTCCTGTGCTTGCTGGTTCTTGACAGAAAAAATATCATTGCCATCTTTGATTATGAAAACACAGACTGAGAATGTTTGCTGATATTTTAGTACAGGTGGGATCTACTTAACTCAATCCAATACTCAAAGTCTTAACTTAATTAGAATCTAATTGCGAGCTAATCTTCAGTGCCAAAAAGGTTTCCCTGGTGTATTTTAAAAAGGATTTAATGAATAAAAACTTGACTTCTGTGCTACTTGCTGGGACTCCGTCTGTTATAGAAATTGAGGTCCAGGCCTCCTGGGTGGCTCAGTCGGTTAAGCGTCCGACTTCGGCTCAGGTCACGATCTCGCGGTCCGTGAGTTCGAGCCCCGCGTCGGGCTCTGGGCTGACTGCTCAGAGCCTGGAGCCTGTTTCAGATTCTGTGTCTCCCTCTCCCTCTGACCCTCCCCTGTTCATGCTCTGTCTCTCTCTGTCTTAAAAATAAATAAACGTTAAAAAAGAAAGAAAGAAATTGAGGTCCAGCATTTTATTTACTGTAAATTTTGCTACCTTGGTATATATTTCTATTTCACTGCCTTTACTTTAAAAAAAAACGTTTATTTATTTTGAGAGAGAGAGCGCATGCGCGCACGCACGAGTGCGGGAGGGGTAGAGAGAGAGACAGAAAATCTGAAGCAGGCTCCACGCTGTCAGCACAGAGCCTGACTCAGGGCTCGAACTCACGAACTGTGAGACCATGACCTGGGCTGAAATCAAGAGCTGGACGCGTAACCAACTGAGCCACCACAGGCAGCCTCACTGCCTTTACTTTTGAAAGGGAAGGAAGCAGACCGGCATTTCCCAAAACGAAGTGATGCAGGTTTTACATTTCGATTTTCTTTCCCCAGAGAATGCAGGTGATGCTGCACAGCACATTTTAAACTTGATAAATGAATCCCCCACTCTGGATGAAGACGAGACAAAAATTATTGTTTCTAAAGTATCTGACATTTCACAATGTCATGAGATAAGTATGAATCTAACCCAGATGATACTACAAATAATCAGTGCTGTTTTGGGAAAGCAAAACAATTCAGCATCTGATCTGCGTGAAGTGAGAAATGAGTTAAGTACTAATATTTCGGTAAAATAAATTATTGCATGATATTCACAATATTTATAATTCATTCCTTTGTATGCAGTTATCACCAGTTTTCAAGGTCAGGAAGCTGTGCATCCAAAGCCGTGTTTGTGTGATGCAAGGGGGTCATCGCACTCACGTCCCAATTGTGAAGGAATGCATGGCAAATTCTAACTCAACTTCAATCGTAGCAGCTTTTCAAATAAATAGCTACCCCAAACCAAGCCTCCAATCTATTTTCCCAGCCCCGGGGCTCCCCCAATTTCTATAAAATGCATCCACCCAGTGCTCAAGCAAAAAGTTTGAGAATAATACTAGTTACCTCCCTCTACCTTATGGCCGATCAGTAACCAAGTCTTGTAGGAGGCACCGTACATGATGTTTTTAATCCCCCAAATATTCCTGCCAGTGCTTTTATTCAGTAATTCCAAAACAATGTAAAAACCAGAGATTAAAACTGAAGGAAAGGTCTTACATTGAGGAAATCCTGTAAGGAGGATGGGTTTTATATTAAAGAGGTAGTAATGCTCTTCTCTACTTGTGGTTCCTTGCAGAATTCTGAGGATAATTGAGCGTGCTGGTCACAAGATGGAGTTTTTTGGGAGGACAGCAAATCTGACAGCAGCCAGCCTGGCTTTGGCCATCCTGCGGGTAGACCACACATTTGAAGGCATGGCCTTCAGCATTCGCTCCTACAACGAGGGCGCAGACCCTGAGGTGAGTACAGTTCGGGGAACTGAGAGCCAATCAGGCAAGCACTGTTCCAAGTCTTCGTTCATTTACTCCTTGGGAGGGAGAGGGGATACTTTTGTTTTTTTTAAAGGTCTTAGTCTTCAGAGGACCTTATGGAAGTACACATATCCCAGGGAAGATTCAGATAGAACCCTTAGTAGATGAATATCTTGGTTGGAACGGTGTCCACGAGATGTGCAATGACGCCATCTTTGGCCCCATGACCCGAAATCATCTCACATGTTATTTTATTATTAGCTACTATTTATGGAGTACTTATTATATGTTGGGGCACTATGCTACTGTCTGTACAGATAAGGAAACAGAGCAGTTAAGTAACTTGTCCAAGGACACACAACCTAATGGCCAAGCCAGGGTTCAAACTTATGTCTGTTTGGCTTTAAATTCTGGGCCTTTTCAGGGCACCTGGGTGGCTCAGTCGGTTAAGCATCCGACTTAGGCTCAGGTCATGATCTCGTGGTTCGTGAGTTCAAGCCCCGTGTCGGGCTCTGTGCTGACAGCTCGGAGCCTGGAGCCTGCTTCGGATTCTGTGTCTCCCTTTCTCTCTGCCCCTCCCCCACTTGCTCTCTCTCTCTCTCTCTCTCTCTCTCTCTGTCAAAAAATAAATAAACATGAAAAAAAATTTAAAGCCTGGGCCCTTTCCACCACACCACACCACCTCAGGCCACAGGCTGCCAACCCTTGCTGAAGACAATTTGGGAGGGCACCATTTTTTAAAAAAAATATACAGGTTGAAAAATTATAAAACTTACTTATGGGGAAATACACAAATTCTAAGTATACATTCGCTGAATTCTAACAGAAGTGTGCATCTGTGTAACTCCAAACCCATATCAAGATATATAACATTACTGTCATCCCTCAAATTCCCTTCCTGCTCCTTCCCAGTCAATCCCTGGAGCTACTACATCCACTGGCAGCCACCGTTCTGGTATTTTTCCACCATAGTTTTGCCTGTTCTGGAACTTTCTATAAATGGAATCATATAATATGTACTCTCTTATATAAGACTTCTTTCATATAGCTTTTTTTTTTGTTTCTATAGTTTGTCCTTTTTTATTGCTGTATAATGTTCCACTGCATGGACATACCAAACATTGTCTGTTCTCCTGTTGATGGACGTTGGGATTGTTTCCAGTTTTGGGCTATTATGAACAATAAATCCTGCATTGAACATTCATGTAAAAGTCTTTGTGTCTACATATGTTTTCATGTATCTAGAGTGAATACCTAGGAGTGATAAGTTTAAATTTGTAAGAACCTATCATGCTGGCTCCTAAGTGGATTGTGGAGTGATTGTTTAATTTTTTAAAAATTGAACGACAGTTGATATGCAGTGTCACACTAGTTTGATTTTTCAATTTTGTATTGGCCATTTGGGTATCTTCTTTGGTGACATATCTGTTAAAATCGTTTGCCCCTTTTTAACTTGGGTTGTCTGTCTTCTTATTGAGACGTAAGTATTTTTTGTATATTCTGGATACAAGGCATTTATCAGATACATGTCTTGAAAATGTTTTCTCTGTGGCTTGCCTATTCATTTCCTCAGTGGTGTCTTTTGATGAGGATAAGTTTTAACGTTGATGAGGTATAACTTATCAGTTGTTTTCTTTTATGAGCAACACCCTGTGACTTGTCTAAGAAATCTTTGCCTGCCAGCAGGTCATGAAGATATTCTCCCATGCTTTCCTTTAAGAGATTTATGGTTGTAGCTTTAATGGTTAGGACTATAAACCCCATTGAATTAAGTTTTATGTGTGGTGTGAGAAGGTGTGGTGTAGCATATGGTTTGGAGGTCATTTTGGTCCATATAGATACCCAGTTATTCCAATGCCATTTATTGAAGACTTTTCTTTCCCCATTGGCTTGCTTTGGCATCTTTGACCAAAAAAAAAAAAAAATCGAATACTCATGCAGATTTGGGTCTATTTCTGAGCGTTCGATTCTGTTCCTTTAATTTTTTTATGGATTCTTATGCCATTATCACACTGTCTTGATTCTTGTAGTGTTGAAATCCTTCAACTTCAAGGTAGTGTGAGTCCTTCAACTTTGTTCTTTTTCAAGATAGCTTTGGTTACTCTAGGCCTTTCCTGTGTCCGTATGAATTTTCAAAGGTGCTTATCAATTTGTACCAAAAAAAAAAAAAAAAGTGTCGAGAGTGACTGAGATTGACTCGATGCTGTTGATCAATTTTGGGGAGAATTGATTTCTTAATAATATTGAGTCTTCTCGTCCAAGAACATTTACTCAGGTCGATTTTAATTTCCCTCAACAATGTTTTGTGGTTTGTTTATTTATTTATTTATTTATTATTTTAAGTTTTTATTTTCATTCCAGTTAGTTAACATACAGTGTCATATTAGGTTCAGGTGTATAATATAGTGATTCAACACTTTCATACAGTATCTGGTGCTCATCACAAGTGCCCTCCTAGATGATAAATAGATAGAGATAGACATAGAATGTCAACTGTTTTTATATACTTGCAGCAAATAATTAGAAAATTAAATTTAAAAAATTCCACTTGCAACAACACCAGAAAACATAAAATATTTAGGAATAAATTTATGCTTTCTAGTTTTAAGCAGAGCAGTATCACAATGTTTTGTAGTTTTTTGGGGGGTTTTTTTTTTTTGGTTTTTAAGTAGGCTTCATACCCAGCATGGACCCCAACATGGGGCTTGAATTCCTGACCCTGCGATCAAGACCTGAGCTGGTACCAAGAGTTGGATGCTTAACCAACTGAGCCACCTAGGTGCCCCAATGTTTTGTAGTTTTAAGTGGAGTAGTTTCATATGTCTTTTGTTAGGTTTATTCCTAAATATTTTATGTCTTCTGATGCTGTTGCAAATGGAATTTTTTAAAATTTAATTTTCTAATTATTTGCTGCAAGTATACAAAAATAAAGTTGATACTCTCTGTATCCATCTATCTATCTATCTATCTATCTATCTATCTCTAGTTTTCTATCCTATGAACTTGCTAAACTCACATGTTAGTTGTAGCAGTTGTTTTAGAGATTCCTTTTTTAAAAAGTATTTGTAGGGTTTTTTTTAAGTTTATTTTGAGAGAGACAGAGAGTGCAAGTGGGGGAGGGGCAGAGAGAGAGGGGGGGACAGAGGATCTGAAGTGGGCTCCGTGCTGACAGCAGACAGCCCAGTGAGGGGCTTGAACTCATGAATTGTGAGATCATGACCTGAGCCACAGTCAGATGCTTGACCATCCAAGCCACCCAGGTGCCTGCTATAGAGATTCCTTAGGACATTCTTTGTAATGTCATCTGGCAATAGAAACAGTTTAATGTTTTCCTTATTGATTTTTATTCCTTTTATTCCTTTCTTTTGATTTTAGTGCTTCCAATAAAATGTTGGATTGAAATGGTTAAATTGACATCCTTGTCTTGTTCCTGATATCAGAAGAAATGTGTTCACTGTTTTACCATTACTCTGATGTTAGCCATGTTTTTGTTTTGTTTTGTTTTTAGATCCCCTTTATTTGATTGAGGAAGTTACCTTCTGTTCCTAGATTGCTGAAAGATTTTATTGTGAATGGTTGTTGAATTTTGTCAAATGTTTTTTCTGTACCTCTTGAAATAATTGTTTGGCTTTTCTCCTTTATTCTTCTAATATGGTGGATTTCATTGATTTTAGGATGTTAAACCAATCTCGTATTCCTGGAAGAAAAGCTACTGGTCACAATGTATTATCATTTTTTATATACGGCTGTTTTCAACGTACTTATATTTTAAGTATTTTTGTATTTATGTTCATGAAGGATGTTGGTCTGGGATTTTTTTCTCATTTTTAAAATAATATTTTATTTCTAATTATTTTTTTTATTTTCTACTTTTTTAATTCTATTTTTATTTATTTAGTTAGATTAGGGTTGTGCCAACTTTCTAACAGTGAGTTGGGAAATAGTCCCTGTTCTACTTTTGGAAAGTATTTGTAACGTTGGTGTTATTCCTTCATCAAATGCTTGATAGGGTTCCCTAGGAAACTCTATGGATCTGGAATTTCTGTGTGGGAAGTATTTTGATAGCAAACCCAATGAATTTCATGGATATAGAGCCATTTATATGTTTTGATTCATCTTGTGTGTTTTGGTTAGTTATATATTTCTAAGAATTTATTTCATCTAACTCGTGAAGCTTATTGACAATAGTTGTTCATAGTATTTCCTATTTCTTTTTTTAATGTTTATTCATTTTGAGAAAGAGAGAGACAGACAGAGAGAGAGAGAGAGAGAGAGAGAGAAAGGAGAGAGAGAGAGCACGTGCACGAGCAGAAGAGGGACACAGAGAGAGGAGAGATAGAATCCCAAGCTGGCTTTGCACTGTCAGTGCAGAGCCCATTGCAGGGCTGGAGCTCACAAACTATGAGTTGAGCTGAACTCACGAACTCATAACCTGAGCTGAAGTCAAGAGTTGGATGCTTAATGGACTGAGCCACCCAGGTTCCCTTTTCCTATTTCTTAATGTCTATAGAATTTATAGGGATGGTTAGCAAAGTTTTTCTGTAAAAGGCAGTAAATATTTTAGGCTTTGTAAGTCACAGGTGGTCTCTGATGAAATTTTTATTTTCTTTCTCTCTTTTTCTTCCTCCCTTCCTCTCTTTCTCTCTCTCTCTCCCCCCTTTCCTTTCCTTTCCTTTCCTTCCTCACATTCTTTTAAAAATGAAACGTAAAAGCCATTCTTAGCTTGAGATATATGAAAACAAGCCATAGGTAGGATTGACCTGCTGACCAATTTGTCAATCTCTTATCTATAGTAATAATCCCTCTTTAATTCTTGATAGTGTTGATTTCTTTTCTTGTTCTTTTTTTCTTGGTCAGTATAGCCAGAGATTTTTCAATTTTGTTGATCCTTTTTAAGAACCAACTTTTGGCTTTGTTAATTTTCTTTATTGAGTGTTTTTTATTTTGTTACTATCTGCTCTTATCTTTAGTATTTCCTTTCACGTGCTTATTTTGTGTTTATTTTGCTCTCCTTTATCTAGTTTCTTAAGGTGGATCCATAGGCCATTGATTTTAGGTACTTCTTTTCTAGTAAATCATAAAAAGCTATAAATATCTCTCTAAGCACTGTTTAGCTGCAGTCTGCAAATTTTGATATGTTGTATTTTCATGAGCAGTCAGTTCAAAATATTTCCTACTTTCTTCTTTGATGCGTGGATGATTCAGGAGGGCATTCTTTAAGTCCCAAATATTTGGGGAACACCCAACACATATTGTTGTTTTTGATTTCTTGTTTATTTCGTATGGGTCACAGAGCGTACTTGGGATCATTTCAATCCATTTAAATTTGTTGGGACTTGTTTCACACACTTGAAACACTTGGTGTGTTCTACTTGTTGCATATGTTGTACTTTAAATATCAGACCTCAAGGTGGTCGATAATGTTGTTTAGGTCATCTGTGTCTTTACTGATTTTTTTACTAGCTGTTTCCTAATTTAGAGGGGTGTTAAAATCTCTGACTCTGTGAAATTCTCTCTTTCTCCCTTTAGCTGTGTCAAATGTTGCCTTACTTATTTTGGGGCTCTGTTATAATATGACATAAATATAATATCCATTTGTGTTGTTGTGTCTTCCCCATAATAACTCTAATCTTACTTGTTTCTGGTAATGTTCTTTATCTTATGGTCTGTTTTATCTGATTTTATTTATTTTTATTTTTTTATTTTTTTATTTTTTTCATGAAATTTATTGACAAATTGGTTTCCATACAACACCCAGTGCTCATCCCAAAAGGTGTCCTCCTCAATACCCATCACCCACCCTCTCCTCCCTCCCACCCCCCATCAACCCTCAGTTTGTTCTCAGTTTTTAACAGTCTCTTCTGCTTTGGCTCTCTCCCATTCTAACCTCTTTTTTTTTTTTCCTTCCCCTCCCCCATGGGTTCCTGTTAAGTTTCTCAGGATCCACATAAGAGTGAAACCATATGGTATCTGTCTTTCTCTGTATGGCTTATTTCACTTAGCATCACACTCTCCAGTTCCATCCACGTTGCTACAAAAGGCCATATTCCATTTTTTCTCATTGCCACGTAATATTCCATTGTGTATATAAACCACAATTTCTTTATCCATTCATCAGTTGATGGACATTTAGGCTCTTTCCATCATTTGGCTATTGTTGAGAGTGCTGCTAGGAACATTGGGGTACAAGTGGCCCTATGCATCAGTGCTCCTGTATCCCTTGGATAAATTCCTAGCAGTGCTATTGCTGGGTCATAGGGTAGGTCTATTTTTAATTTTCTGAGGAACCTCCACACTGCTTTCCAGAGCGGCTGCACCAATTTGCATTCCCACCAACAGTGCAAGAGGGTTCCCGTTTCTCCACATCCTCTCCAGCATCTATAGTCTCCTGATTTGTTCATTTTGGCCACTCTGACTGGCGTGAGGTGATACCTGAGTGTGGTTTTGATTTGTATTTCCCTGATAAGGAGCGACGCTGAACATCTTTTCATGTGCCTGTTGGCCATCCGGATGTCTTCTTTAGACAAGTGTCTATTCATGTTTTCTGCCCCTTTCTTCACTGGGTTATTTGTTTTTCGGGTGTGGAGTTTGGTGAGCTCTTTATAGATTTTGGATACTAGCCCTTTGTCCGATATGTCATTTGCGAATATCTTTTCCCATTCCGTTGGTTGCCTTTTAGTTTTGTTGGTTGTTTCCTTTGCTGTGCAGAAGCTTTTTATCTTCATAAGGTCCCAGTAATTCACTTTTGCTTTTAATTCCCTTGCCTTTGGGGATGTGTCGAGTAAGAGATTGCTACGGCTGAGGTCAGAGAGATCTTTTCCTGCTTTCTCCTCTAAGGTTTTGATGGTTTCCTGTCTCACATTTAGGTCTTTTATCCATTTTGAGTTTATTTTTGTGAATGGTGTGAGAAAGTGGTCTAGTTTCAACCTTCTGCATGTTGCTGTCCAGTTCTCCCAGCACCATTTGTGAAAGAGGCTGTCTTTTTTCCATTGGATGTTCTTTCCTGCTTTGTCAAAGATGAGTTGGCCATACGTTTGTGGGTCTAGTTCTGGGGTTTCTATTCTATTCCATTGGTCTATGTGTCTGTTTTTGTGCCATGTTTTATCTGATTTTAATATAGTCATTGCAGTTTTTTCATGCTTACTATTCCATATACATTTGTTTTTACACCCACTTATTTTCTATTTCTTCATATTCAAAGTGCACTTCAAAAAAAAAAGTGTGCTTCTTGTTGATAGCATACAGCTTGTGTTTCACATTTTTTATCCATCCTGAAAATATCTGCCTTTTAATTGGAGTGTGTAGTCCTTTAACATTTAATGTAATGTTTGATCTGGTTGGATCTAGGATTACCATTTTATTCTATTTTCTATCTGTCCCTTTGGTTTTTGATCCTCTCTTCCTGATGCTTTTTGGTTAATTTTTTAATATGTATTACAACTGAATTTTCATTTGTTACTGACTTTTTAGTTATATCTGTTTGTATTATTTTTGTGATGGTTGCTCTAGAAATTACAATATGCATCCTTATATTTTGCAATATACTTAGAGGAGATATTGTACTACTTCATGTAAAACACTTTGACCATCCATATCCATTTACACCTCTGTCTTTTATGATATAATTCTCATATATATTATATCTAAGTAGATCAGAAACTCCACAAGACAGTGTTATAATTATTGCTTTAAAGTCTTATGCAATCGAGAGAAAAAAATAGTCTTTTATATTTATGTATATATTTATAATTTTCAGTGCTCTTCATTCTTACCTGAAGGCCAGAGTTCCATTTGGTAACATTTCCCCTTCAACTCAAGGAAATGTATTTAGTATTTCTTGTAGTACAGGTCTGATGGTGATGAATTTTCTTGGTTTTAGTTTATCTGAAAATGGCTCTATTTTGCCTTTATTCTTGAAGGATATTTTTGTTTACCATAGAATTCTGAATTCCCTTGGCAGCATTTTCCCCCTAGCATTTTGAACATAGTCTACTCTCTTCTGGGTTCCACATTTTCTGATCAGAAGTCAGTAATCATTTGAATTTTTGTTTCTCTGTATCTGATGTATAAAAGGTCATTTTTCGCTGGTTGCTTTCAATATTTTCTTTGTTTTTTCACAGTTTGGTATTATGTGTGTAAGTGTGTTTTTCCTTGCATTTATCCTGCTTGAGGTTTTCTGAGATTCTTGAATCTGTAAATTTATGTCTTGAATCTGTAAATTTATCAAATTTGGGGAAATTTCCATCATTATCTCTTTAAATATTACCTCTTCACTGTTCTCTCTCTCCTCTCCTTTTGGGACTCCAATTACATGTATGTAAGATTTTTGGATGTCACCCCACAGGTCCCTGAGGTTAAGTTCATGTTTTTAATCATTTTACTATCTATTTTTCTGATAGTATAACTTCTGATTTCTTTTCAAGTCCAGTGATCTCTATCATCTTTATGTTACTCTTAAACCCATCCAGTGCAATGAAAACATTTTTGCTATTGTATTTTTGGTTCTAGAGTTTCCATTTTGTCCCTTCTTTTGCTTGTTTCTCTGCTTTTATTTCTTCTTTTTGCATTAATTGCAAGTATATTTTCTTTTAAATACCTGAGCATAGTTACATGAGGTGCTTAAGAATCCTTGTCTCCTGACTCCAACATCTGGGTCATCTCCAGTTTGATCTCCATTGATTGTCTTTTCACTTGAAAATGGGTGATATTTGGGGGCACCTGGGTGGCTCAGTCATTAGGGCATCTGGCACTTGATAGCAGCTCAGCTCTTGATCTCAGGGCCCTGAGTTCAAGCCCCATGTTGGGCTCACACCCAGCGTGGAACCTACTTTAAAAAGAAAAAGAGAAAGTGGGTCACATTCATTCTTCCTTCACACGTGGGGTAATTGTGAGTTATGTCCTGGGTACTGCGAATGTTACATAATGGAGTTTCTGGGTTCTAGTATATTCTTCCGAAAACTATTGACTTTTTTTTTATACCAGGCAAATAACTCAGTTGGAATTGAACTGTGGATGCCATCTTTGGGATGGCAGCATAAATCTCAGTTAAGTTCCTTTATTCTTCGTTGGAGTCCGTCCTGTACATTAGTGGTTCAGAGGCCAGGCAGAGTTTATACTCGGGACTTTGGCTCTTCTTCTCTAGCTTTCTCCTTTCCGTGATTCACCCCAGCCCCCCCCCCCCGACCTTCCAGTGACAGACTGTGGTTACCCTGGGCTTTGTTTTATGATTCTTCATGCCGCCAAGACTGCGAGTTTGCTATCAGAATTTTGAGTGGTGTTCACAGCATTAGTTTCACCTTGCCATCAGGTTAAGAGCTGTAAAAACAGGTAACTAACTCACTTTGTAATGTTACCTTTTTCCACGTGTCTGCTCTTGTCCAGAATCTGCCTGCTTTTGTTCATTTTCCAGTGCTTTCGAGTCATGGTTATTTTGTATAGTTATGTGCAGGGGGATCGAGTCCATTCCGAGCTACTCAAGCTACGCCGGAGGCAGACGTTGACTTCCCGTTGTATCTGGGCTACATACGGGGCTTTTTATTATAGACTTTGGTGGAGAAACAAATCAACCAACCTCAATCACATTCTGGGTACCAAACTGCTTACACATTGAAGCTAAATCATAACTTCTCCATGGTACTTCATTGCCCTAGCAGAGTTCATTTGTGCGGGAGAAGAACCGTATGGCTTTGGGGTTCACAAATAATTTTTAGAAATATTATAAACTCTCATCTCCCCATGATACAGCCAGCTAGATAATAGTTCCTTGACAGGCAGCATGGATAATGGGGAAAATGTAGGCCCCAATGACAAATATCTTCATTCAATTACATCCCAGCTGTGTGACCCTAGACAAGTAATTTAATCTCCTTGAGCCTCTTGATATCATAATACAACATATATTTCAGAGCTGATAAAGGTATTAAATGAACAAATTCACGTAAAGGTGCCCATATACCCTGTTTTGCCTGGGATTGTCCACGTTTACCAATTGTGGTCCCAGTTGATTTGTTCTTTTCACTCTCAAAAATGTTCTAGTACTTATAAAATACTGTTACCAAATCAAATCAGCAAATTCTTCTAATAGTGAGCCCCTAGAATTCCTAAGGCCTAATGCCTCACTTCCCTGCCTTGCTTTTTAACAAAAGCATCGCCCAGTGACATTTGGGGCAAGTGCCTAATGCTCCTATTGTGTTGGTTTTTGTTCTGGGTTTTTTTTTTCCCCTCTCAGAAATGTATGGGCAAAGAGGGCCTGCTTTCAAAGACTTCCTGATTCTCAGCAATAAATCAGGCAAATCACCTGATTCATCATTCCCCTTTCCACCTCTGCATACCCAGGTGGAAGTAGATCAGAAGGAGAGAAAGTCAGAGATAAGCTGGGAAAGAAAAAAGTCGTGTGTGTGTGTGTGTGTGTGTGTGTGTGTCTGTGTGCACCCTGGTCATGTCTTTCCCTGTGAGCTGAGAGAGAGAGAGAGAGAGAGAGAGAGAGATTGTATGTGTGCTTGTGTCCATGCATAAAAGGATAGCTTGTATAACTCGTTCCCGCCCTTCAGCCTCACAGCGGGATCCTCCAGGGTTGTGGCTGTGGCTGTGGCTGGGGTGGGAGGTCAGGAGGGCTTCAGGTTCATGAGTGATGATTCCAGTTTCTATTTCTGGCTTGTCTTGGCAGATTTATCTGGGTGAAGTCCCTCTGGGAAGGATTTTGGCTTCCATATATTTGCCTAAATCCCTGAGGGAGAGAATTCCTCTTAGCAGCTTACACACCATCTTGTTTAATTTTTTTGGCCAAACTTCACTCTTTAAGGTAAGTTCTTGCCTCTGGTAACTGTCACGAGGTGACATACGGTGACTCATTGTAATTATGAACTCTTGCTATTTTCATGATGTTCTGTTTATTTTAGAATACGCTCTCTGATTTATTCTGTGAGTCTCCTGGCACAAACCCTGGCCCTCAGAATGAATCAACATCTTCTTTAATGATGTTCCACAGTGTTTAATTTTCACAGCCTCTCAGTGTTGGAAGGAACCTTAAGGATTATCTAGTGACCAGACAGAGGCCTCAAGATGTTTTCAAACCAGAAAAGAACAGCATGTTCTCCTGCTGCAATGCTGCTTCAGCTGGCCTGTGCTTTCCCCCCGAATCTGCCCTGGCTCCTCAAAGCCTCACATGCCCACTCTTTGGGGCCAATTTATTCGCAGCTGAGTGGTGTCCAGCAAGACCCTTGCCTTCAAGCACGTCTTGCTCCTTCCTACCCCCTCCACAGAACCTTTTCTGAGGGCTCCTGTCCCACCGGTCATTAAAACAAAGAGGCAGTACGATGTGGTGCTTATGAGCACAGATTCTGGGGCCAGACCGGCAGAATTTAAAGTCAACTATGCGTTGCTATCATTATTGGCCTGTTTGGGGGACTCAGTCTAATAACAGGTTCATTTGTTTGGCCCACTCTGCCCCATCTAGCTGTTGGGAAGACAGCACCCAGAGCTGGCATGAAATAGTTGATGATCACTATTAACTGTTAACGTTCACACTTTATTATCTCACTTGCTTATGAGAAACCTTGACCCAAAGAGCGCTGTGGTCTGAATGCTGTGTCCCCCAGAATTCATGCGTTAACACCCTAACCCCCAAGATGATGGTATTAGGAGGTGGAGCCTTTGGGAGGGGATGAGGTCCTGAGGGTGCAGCCGTCATAATGGGATCAGTTATCTTACACAAGAGGCTCCAGAGAGCTTGCTTGACTCTTCCATCATGTGAGGACCCAGCAAGAAGATGCCATCTAGCAACCAGAAAGCAAGCCTTCACCAGAACTTGACCGTGTAGGCACCCTGATCTTGGACTTCCAATGTCGACAGCTGTGACAAATAAGTTTCTGTTGTTGATAAGCCACTCAGTCTGATATTTTGTTCTAACAGCTTGGATGGACTAAAACAAAGAGGCTAAGTGATTTTGCTCAAGGTCACACAGCTAGGAAGTGGCATAACTAGTAATCCAATCCAGGCTGTCTGACTCCAAAGTTCAAGTATTTAAGAGATCCATACATTAACAGTCAAGTATGTTTTCATTTCCTAGAGAGGCTATCCAAAGGAATGAATTTATAATGGTCAAATATTCACAGAGTCATTGCAGGGAGATTGTACTGGGCCAGCTTAAATATACCACATACCAACTCAAATATAATACATCGTCTCCAGCTACATCTGTAGGGTGTTCTGTTCTCTTGGAATTCTCTAGTGGCTCCCATTTCTTTCTATCTAAATCCTATTTGTTCTTGTGGATTTAGCTCAAATCCCACCCAGAAAGCCTGCCTGGAGTTCATGAGCCCCTGCTCTCCTCCTCACCCCCTGCTTGCATTCTTGTCTTACACCTCCATCTAGTTTCTGGTCTGGTTTCCCTAAGTAGATTGTGGCATATGTCATGGGTCAGATATGTTTTATTTTCGTGGATCCTAGCACAGGGCTAGGTACCCAACATGTTTTCAGTAGATACATATTTATTAAGGCTTATCTTTAAAAAACAAGGAAAAAAACTGGTTAGGTCTGAGACAAGAGAGTTAATGAACAAAGACTTGAATAAAAATTAAGAATGTGGCTCATAGCACTCTGAGCCTTTTGGTAAGCTTGAAATTTCCCTGTATCATCTGACATGCCATTATTTTTGTCTTAATTTCTCTCCTTTCCGTAGAGGGCTGTGTTTGTCTCATAGAATAGAAGATAAATTTATGTTGCATAGATTCCACCCCTAATCAGTAATTTTTATTCACTGACACCTTCCATTGAAGGGGATTAAAGATCTTTGCCAAAATTAGCCTACAGACGTCATGGTGCCATCACTGTCAGAACTGGAAGGGCCCTTGTAACTCACAGTGGCCCATCTCCTTTTACCAATGAGGGTATTGAGGGGAAGGGACCTGCTAGAGATGACGCGGTGTATTCATTTGGTCACACAATTATTATTCAGTCAGCAAATATTTATCAAATTCCTACTGTGTGTCTTGTGTGGTGCTGGATGCTGGGGATACAACAGCGAGCAAGAGAGACATGGTGCCTGCCCTCATAGAGCTTACAGTCCGATGGGAGAACAGAAGCCTAAAGATTCTAACTTTGAAGGGGATGACCTGAGCCAGGGGCCTGTGCCCCTGATTGTGGGGGGGGTCTACTTAGAAGAGATGCCATCCTCTAGCTCCCTTTCCCCCGGGTCCCGAGTCTCACGGCCTTGCTTTGATGCAGCTTCCTCTAACATCTTTTGATCAAAATCTTAACTGCCATCACACCATATTACTTTAAAAATTGTTGCTAAGATAGGGGCACTTGTACCCCAATGTTTCTAGCAGCACTCTCAACAATAGCCAAATGATGGAAAGAGCCTAAATGTCCATCAACCGATGAGTGGATAAAGAAATTGTGGTTTATATACACAATGGAGTACCACGTGGCAATGAGAAAGAGTGAAATATGGCCCTTTGTAGCAACGTGCATGGAACTGGAGAGTGTGATGCTAAGTGAAATAAGCCATACAGAGAAAGACAGATACCATGTGTTCACTCTTATGTGGATCCTGAGAAACTTAACAGGAACCCATGGGGGAGGGGAAGGAGAAAAAAAAAAGAGGTTAGAGTGGGAGAGAGCCAAACCATAAGAGACTCTTAAAAACTGAGAACAAACTGAGGGCTGATGGGGGGTGGGAGGGAGGGGAGGGTGGGTGATGAGTATTGAGGAGGGCACCTGTTGGGATGAGCACTGGGTGTTGTGTGGAAACCAATTTGACAATAAATTTCATATATTAAAAAAAATTGCTGCCAAGACACCCCTGTTGGAAAACACGCACCTCCTCCTCCACTAGTGGCAGTTCTCTAGGAGAAGGACGGAGCATTAGGCAAGTACAATATGGCACAGGGGCTCTGGGAGCATAGAAGAGAACACCTACCCTTGTCCGGGAGTTCAGGAAAGGCCTACAGAGGTGTTGGCTGAAACCCGAGGTTGAGTAGAAGCTAGGAGATGAAAGGGGGCAGGGAGAAGGATGGAGAAGTGCTTTGGGCAGAGGGAACAACTTCTCTAAAAGGTTCAGAAGTGAAACTGGTAAAACTTGAGCCTAGAACCAAAGAGTGGAAGAGTGAGAAACGATTTAGCTCCTTTTCCCGCATGGCCGCCATTTTGTAGGAAAGGAAAATAAAACCTGAGGACAGGTTAATTAAGTCCTGGGTCTCTGTGTGTTGCCCCTCTTTTGGCATCTCCACTACAGAAAACTGTATGCCTTCGACTAAATTGAGAGGGTTCTTAGATATCACCGGGTCCACTTTTTTTCCTGTTATCAGTGTAAGAGAGGGGAAGAGGCTTTCAAGGAACAAGAGGGCTTGGGCTAGCACTTGGTCTTTTGACTGTCAGCCAGGGCCCTTGCCACCATTTTGTGCTGGAGATCCACCTCTACCTCATGCTACCCCGGGGGGAATTCCTCCGGGAAGGGAGCATTGAACCACTAGGCTGGTTTTGGATGAACACAGTTCTCAGTGGCTTCAGGGCTCAGAAATGCGGCATCTTCTGAAAGTGCCCCAAGTGTCAGGGTTCAGAGACTTACCAAAGTCGGGAATAGTTTCACTTTGTTCCTAGTGCGGTACTGAGTTGCAGGTAACAACAAAATATTAACAAAGCCAATGCTTTTTTTTAAAATAGATATTTGGGTATGTGGCTGGGATTAGTGAATTGTTTTAGCTGGGTAAAATTGAGACCTTATGTGAAGACAGGAGGTGAGCTAGATGACCTCTAAAAATTGCTTCTCAGGGGCACCCGGCCGGCTCAGTCATTAGAGCACGCGACTCTGGGCCTTGGGGTCGTGAGTTTGAGCCCAATGTTGGGGGCAGAGTTTACTCTGAAAATAAATAAAATCTTTAAAAAATTAAAAAATAAATAAAAAATAAAGATTTCTTCTCAGCTTGTGAATTTCTTTTCTATATTTCTGTACCTAGTGCCATGCATTAATAATTCTGAGTCGATTAACAGGCAAGAAATTGGAAATTTAGGACCTGAACCCCTCTTCCTTATATGTTTCATCTACAGACCAAAAATGTCACTAAAGCATTAACTACCTTTGTGGTGAGTGCCAGCGTTTCACATACATCAATTCAAAACTTGGCTGACCCAGTGGTTATTTCTCTGCAGCATGTGGGAGGAAACCAGGTAACATACCCATTTTCACCTCGGAATAGAAAGGCCTCAGAACCCCTCGTGAATTTCTTGTTAAACATAATTGGCTACTTAACATATGTGATTCTAAGACTCAATGAAGATCGTCCCATTCCAGGTAGTAGAGATGTGTTGTAATGGAGGCCTTCTAGAAATAATGCCATAGCTTCAGGGGATAACTAAGTAATGGAGGCCTTCTAGAAATAATGCCATAGCTTCAGGGGATAACTAAGTAATGGTGGGCTCCTAGCACTATGACAGATCGGCACAGAGGACTGACTAGGGCGGGTGGGTCTTTCAGTTGTCCCATCACACTAACTGATATTTAATTCCATTTGTTTTTGAGTGAGGCAAGCAATTTAAAATAATTGGACATTTTTATCCTTTTGAATTGCCATGGAGAGCATCAAAATATGTATTAATTATCACCAAAGGATTAAAGCCATAGTCATATGGCATAACATACGGTATATATTACTAAACGATCAAATTTAGCTGTAGTATAAGAATGAACTACTATTCCATTCTTTGATGTTAATGTATGTCCAGTGTGAAGTCTTAATAGTTTCCTTTATTCCCAATCTAGAAGACCATATGGCACAGCATATTTTTCACAGGTCTTAATTCTAGAGGGGAAGAAGGAAGAGTGGGAGAGGGAAGTAATAAAAAACAGATACCAAATGGAACATGTTAGATGGGTAAGAGCTCTCAATTCCAGCAGGGGCCCCAGCTCTCCAGGCATCCACCAATAACCAATTTCTCATTGTCTCCAGCTCCCTGGACATTCTAGGAGCTGGTGAGGCCCCAGCAATGCCCGCTGGGTCTAATAAGCATGCAGCTCAACTTGGTATCCATAAGGCTTGATCTCAGCTGTGAGCTCCAAATTCCAAAGTCCCATCAGGAACACCTACCCCACATCAGACCTGCACTGATCATCCAGAGGCTCCTCCTGGGTCTCGCACCAGGAGAGTGTGACAAATTCCTGTGTTACTATATATGTATATGAATATATATATATATATATATACATATATACACATATATATATGTGTATATTGTGTGTGTGTGTACATGTTTAGTTTTACTGTAACAAAGCCACTTGTACACTTTTAACAAATTGAGCATCATCGTTCCTTTCCAGTGAAACAAAAAGAAAATTTAAACATAAATAGAAACAAAATTACAATAACGCATGTCAATTCCAAATATGATCCTACAGGTTCTGCTGATTCTCCCATTGAGTGGCTGGGCTCAAGTCATTATTAGGAGAGAATGTCATTTTATCAAAGTGTCATCTTCAACTGCAAGGATGTCCATTCAACATCACAGCTAAAACGTGCCAGAGGAGAAGCTATGTTGTCAGAATGCCCACTTACGCCACCCAAACATCTCAAACCCAACCCTTGGCTGACCTTCTATTTAAAAAAAAAATTCTTGATTTTGAGAGATAGAGCATGAGCAGGGAAGGGGAAGAGAGAGAGAGGGAGAGAGAGAATCCCAAGCAGGCTCTGCGCTGTCAGTGCAGAGCCCAACACAGGGCTCGATCTCACGAACCATGAGATCACAACCTCAGCCGAAATCAAGAGTCGGACGCTTAACTGACTGAGCCAGCCAGGCGCCCCTGCTGACTTTCTATAACCCCATTTTTAAAAGGTTTTTTGTTTGTTTGTTTGTTTTAAACAAGAGAAAGTGGACAGGTACACGTGGGTAATGCTAACTGTTCATATTCCCATAGGAACACTGTAATCTCTGAGCCCAATATACAGAGAAAGTAGGGAAAAAAGCTAGAATTATATGTCCTCCTACACAGGGGCTAGCACCCTCCAGACTCCAGCGGAACTAGGGGGGCAGAAAGTTTTTCTGTTTTCCCACAGAGCACGGTGGTGTTGACTCCATCAAGTTTTGTTGAGACAGGAAGGGATAAAAGTTCATTTGGAACAGAAAGGGCTAGAGATTATTTTCCCACTGTATGATGCTCAGGTATTCCCCCCCCCCACAATAAGTTGAGAACCATGATATAAAAGGGGAGAAAAGAGGCTTCAAAAAACAGGGTGAAGGAGCTCAAGAGGAGGGGGAAAAGAAAGAGAGCTACTTGCTCTCAGGGACGAGGAAATTTCAAAAGAAAGGTTGGAATCCATGTGTATTCCATTAGTCAGCTTTTCCTTCCTCCTCCTCCTCTCCTTCCTCCCCCTCATTGTTCACATCTTCCTCACCTTCATCGTCACCCCCTTCATCAATATCTTCCAATCCTCCTTCATTTTCATCATCATCATCTTCTTCCTCCCCTCCTCCTCCTTCATCATCCGTTTTGGGAACGAAATAGCTGTCACAGATTTGGCCAATTACTGTCTTTGGTGACCCCTCCAAACTCATCTGCATCAGAATGGTCAGTAAAGCAGGTGAAGAAGCTCTCTGATGCCTCACGCTGTCTCTTCCGACTGGCTCTATCCTGTGTTTGACTGGAACATTTCATCAGATCCTCTCTGGATTTCCACTTGATTTCAGTGGACTTGGAAGAGGGAATGCCATTCTTGTCCTGATGAAGTTCTGTGGAAAGAACTTTATTTTTGAAGTAAGGGTTTTCATCACAGTAAAAATCTATTCTGTAACCTGATTGAATGTCTTCAAATTCCGTCACTTCAACTCTTGTCAGATAATGCAGCCCCCCTTCCGGGGCACCTGGGTGGCTCAGTTAAGCGTCCAACTCTTGATCTCAGCTTCAGGTCTTGATCTCCAGCTTGTGAGTTGAAGCCCCATGCTGGGTGTGAAGCCTACTTAAAAACATTAAAAAAAAAAAATAATGCAGGGTCTCTTCACCCTCCTCCCCAGGCAGTGCAGACACTGTGGATGGTTGACAAATGCTGTTACCCCCAAATCTGGGATTTTGGCGACCAATTCCAACCTTTTCTGAAAAAATGGTTGGCAGAATTTGTTATATTCCTGTTGTACTTTCAAAATGTCCTCACTGGCTCATGCATAAGTCTGTCTATTTCATTTTGTACTTCATCAATATGTTCAGCTCCTTCTTGCTGCTCTTTTTTTTCCCCCCTCGGCAAGTGTTGACAAGTTGACGTCTCCTTCAGCTCAGGGGCAGGAGACAGTCTCTTTTTCTTCCTGTGAGGCGGGAGGGAAGACTGGCTCTGAGAGCCATGCCGTGAGGAAGGTCCATGAAATAAGGGCAGATGCACATCTGGAAGAAGCTCTGATTACTCCTCTTTACCAAATATTTTAAAGGGCACACACCAGACCATCGTTCGGTAACATGCCATTTTCTCACTTGTAAACCCCAAGTCACCCGGGGTTAGTCTTAAAACCAACTAGCGAATGATCTAAGTATGTGTGTCTCTACTGTTTGAAAAAAACATGAAGAAGAAACATGTTTCTTGTGTGTAGTTGTCATCGTGTGGAAAGTATCACAAGGAAAGATGTTTACCTCCGATTTGTCTTTTTTTTTTTTTTTTTTTCTAGAATTACGATCAAGTTCACTGTGCGTTTTGGGACTTTGGGAGTAACGGTAAGTATTTTTCTTAGCAAGCTTTGTCTTCGGCTCTCAGTGAGACTTTGCCCCTGACCATTTTTCTAGTTGGCCGTTGGATGACTTGGAACCGTGCTGTCTTACTAGACCCTACAGAGAACTCTGACAGACCAAGATACGAATATCAGTTTCACACCTGGTTAGGGCATGGGAGGTTAAAAAAAAAGCCCTTTCTTCTTGATAAGAGACTTATTTGGGGGATTAGAAAAAAATCATATAGCTCGGGAATAAGGAAAATTGAAAGACCGGGTGCAGAGTGGCCTTGAGCTGTTTGAAGCAAGTTGAGAAACGAACACCTGGCTTTTCATCTGTGTTTTCCCATGGAGATTTGCAACATCTACTATCTTCTTTATTCCCCTCATCTCTTCTAGACTGACTGTGTGACCTTGGGTAGTCCATTGACTCTCTTGGGGCCCCAATCTTTTTATCTTTTCATTGAGGGGGTAAGACTTCCTGGGGGGTCTCAAATGGCCCTTCCTGTTTGGCTAGGTATGAGTCGTTGGGGACAGTAAGAGAAGGAATTGGGCTTGGGGATTGCCAAAGGGGCTCTTCCTAGGCTTGCCTTCTCCCTTGGAATCTCCAGGGATATTGCCAAGTCTCAAAGTATTCCCACCCAGAATCCATTTTCCCTGGAATGCCAAGAATGACTATGTGCCCCTCTGCCTGGGAACTTTTCCCTTTTCAGTCTCCCTGAAATTCTGGAAGAAAAAGGAAATTCTCCTCCGGCTTGACTCCCTGGGATGTGGGACTACCAGTCCTTTCCTACAACAGGGATAGCATGTCCTTTCCTGGTCTTCTCCAAGTCTCCCAGGATAAGATTCTTGTAGAATGATGAGCCTTGACCCCCACAGCCTCAGTAAGTTAATCCGCATGCTCACCAATGCCAGTTGTCAGACTTCTCCCGGGTCACCCTTTGCCCCCCACCCTCTGTCCATGGATCCAGAACCTCTGGAATCTATGGCGTTATCCTGGATGGACAAATTTTAATGACACTTAGCTGCCTATTTTATGATAACCTCTCTGGTCTAGTGCTACACTGGACGTTTTACTCTAGATCTGGCCTAGTATCTGAGATCTACAGGTTATGGAGGTGCGAGGGTTGGTTTTAAAACCCCTAAATAAGCTCAGGAGTGAGAAACTAGGCAAGTGTCAAGTAAACCAGAGACTCTAATTGGCCCTGAGGAGTGACAGACCATGATCTGGCTTGAACTGGTTGTTTCAGATGTCTATTCTGGGGCCACCAAGCAGGCCGAAATGTCAGCCCATATTCCATAGCTCATGTCCTTAAGAAAGTTCTAGATCTACCTGTTTTCTATTTGTGCTACTTAAGAAAACAGTTCTTACTCTGTCACTCCAGCATGGTGGCATAACTGTTGTTCGTGATTAGAGTCTGTCCTCATCTCGGGCAGGAATCCGTAGAAGTTCCTGTGCCAGAACTGGAAGTGAGAGCCAAAGGGGGTATGCCATGCATGAAGTTCCCAAAAAGTCAATTTCACCTATTAGACTTAATTTCATTTCAATGTTCAACTATACCTCTATCTTATTCTCTTAACAAAGAATACTAATTATAACACATGCTCGGAAGGTGCCCATAATGAAAAGTTAAACATTTCTGAGAAAAACAAAATTGCTTTGAAATTCCCTTCTGTCTCCTGCAGATGGGCAAGGTGGATGGAACTCGTCAGGCTGTAAAGTAAAGGAAACAGACGTAAATCACACAATCTGTCAGTGTGACCACCTCACCCATTTTGGAGTCTTAATGGTGAGTTGTCTCTTAATCGCTCCTTGATAGAATTTGGACAACTTTTATTAGATTACAGACCAGAAATATATGTGTGAACTCTTATGGAAAAGTGGCATGCAAGGGGGAGAAAGCCCCCTCTCCGTCCATCCGAAGTAAGGCAGATTGAAATAAATATTTATTTTTTCTCCTTGTAAAAGTAATGTCTGCTTCTCAAAATTCAAACATGACAGAAAAGGTCCCTATAATCCCCCTCCCAAGAGATCACCACCTTTTTTTAAAGTTTATTTATTTATTTTTGGGGGGGGGGAGGGCAGGTGGGGGGGAGAGAGAGACAGAAAGACACAGAGACACAGAGACAGAGACAGAGAATCCCAAGTAGGCTCTGTGCTGTCAGCATGGAGCTGGACACGGGGCTTTATCTCATGATATGAGATCATGACCTGAACTAAAATCAGGAGCCAGATGCTTAAAAACTGACTGAGCCATTAGGCACCCCAAGATCACCACCTTCAACACCTTTATATGCCTTCTTTCACATTCCTTTCCTATGTGTATATTAACACGTTGTTATTTTATAAAAATGGGATCAAAGCATTCACCCTCTTTTTGCCACTGGCCTTGCACTAAACAACACAATGGGACACCTTTCGGGCAAATACATGTCCATCTACTTCAATTTTCACAACATCTTTATAGAATTCTCTTGTGTGGATTTAACACAGTGAATGTAACCGGTCCCCAATAGACAGGCGTTTTAGTTGTTGCTGTTTTCGTCCATCATGAGCAATGCTGTAAGACACATTTTTACTCATTTTATCTTCTAACACTGGTGTAACTATTTCTGTAGGATAGATTGATGGCAGTAGAATTGCTGGGTCAAAGGGTATCGTCATTAAAATTTTTAATTGTCAGGCTGCAAGAACAGTACAAGAGCTATCTGATCAATTCACATATTCGGGCTTAGAGCCTCATTAGTTAGTTAACTCTATCATCTCTTTAGTTCCTTTGGCCCTCCCTAACATCAGGACTTGCTGAGGTTTCCTCCAAAATGGCTCTCAAAGGGGCGTCTGGGTGGCTCAGTTGGCATGCCACTCTTGATCTTGGGCTTGTGAGTTTGAGCCTCATGGTGCACGTAGAGTTTACTTAAAAAAAAAAAAAGGAAGGAAGGAAGGAAGACAATGGCTCTAAAATGTATTTCTTCTTCTCGACCCCTTTCTGAGTACTTAGTTTTCTTAACTTACTTTATTATATATATGATATACTGTTATCTAAATGCGTTGTGCACGAGTTGTTTCTCCTACTAATGGTAGGCTCCTTGAGGGCCGAGTGTCTGTTTTATATTCCTTTTCTTTTCTTTTTTAACCATGTTTATTCAACAAAGGAGAGGCACTCCATTGATACTTACTGAATTGTAGGAATTACGTTTGAGTTCTCTCCAAGTTGGTAGGGGGTCAGAAGACCAGGGCTCACATCCCAGTTCTGTCACTAACTACCTATCTGATCTTGATCAGGTTGCTTCACTTGTTTGGACCTTAGATTTGTCTTCTGAAACGTGAAAGGTGGGAGTAGACCGAGATTTCTTAACCTTGGCACTAATGATATTCTGAACCAAAGAATTCTTTACTGTGGGGACTGTTCTCTGCATTGCAGGATGTTGGGCAGCATCCCTGGCCTCTGCCCACTAGATGCCAGTAGCACCTTCCCCAGTTATGGCAACCAAAAATGTTTCCAGACATTGCCAATGTCCCTGGGAGAAGGGCAATATCGCTTCCGGTTGGGAACTACCGGGGGGACCAGTGCTTCTTAACCTTTTATAATTCACAAATCTCTATAAGTATCTGAGGAAAACTGCGGACCTTGTGTCCAGAACAAGGCACACACAGATTCCTATGACTCTGCATGCCATTTCAGGTTTCCTATGGTCCTCAGGTTAAGACATTTCTGGATTATGTGATTCCTAAAGCCCATTTTGTCTCTTAATTTCATGAAAGGTATTTAAAGTCTAAAGAAAAGGAACATTTTTTAATGTTCTGTGTAGTGTTTGGGGACGCTTAGTTCAAATAATGATTCACTTTGCATCCCAAATTCACCTCTATTAGTTTGGTTATATTTTAAGTGTGGAACATGTTAATGACAATAAAACCAAGGACTAAATGTTCTTCCAGTGCTGTTGATGACTCTTCATGACCTGTACAGAGTAAGTTGCACTAGGCATACTCAAAAAAACAACGTACAGTCTTATCGTATACCCATCCACGTACCCCGGTTTTGTAAGAGCTATAGCTGAGATGCTATATATCCTGAGAACCTGCCGCTAGTGATCCCTGGAAGGCTTTTACCATAAACTTGCTCTGTAAAATGTATCAAATACAACATATTGCATTTCCTAGGATTTATCCAGGTCTGCAGTGGATGCAGTGAATGAACGGATATTAGTGCTTATAACATACATTGGATGTGGAATCTCCTCCATTTTCCTGGGAGTTGCAATGGTGACATACATAGCTTTTCAGTAAGTTGATAAAGTCCTGCTCTGAGTAGGTTTAATTTGGTTTGATGAATGCTGTTGTCACTGTAACCATGTTAATTTCGTAAAATGTTCCTATTCATCACAATAAGAAGAGGTCAAATCCATTAGATTATGAAGTGCATAGATGAAAAACTAACAACCCAGGCTCCTCTAAAGAGGGGGGGGGTTGTAATTGGATTTTTAAAAAGCAATACAAAAACACTAACCATAAAAGGAAAAGTTGATAAATTGGACTTCATTGAATTTAAGAACTTCTTTTATCAAAAGACACCATTGAGGTGCCTGGGTGGCTCAGTTGGTTAAGCGTCCGACTTCGGCTCAGGTCATGATCTCATGTGTCATGGGTTTGAGCACCATATGGGGCTCTGGTGCTGACAGCTCAGGGCCTGGAGCCTGCTTCAGTTTCCGTGTCTCTCTCTTTCTCTTTCTCTCTCTCTCTCTGCCCCTCCCCGACTCACACTCTCTCTCTCTCTCTCTCTCTCTCTCTCTCTCAAAAATAAACATTTAAGGGGCGCCTGGGTGGCGCAGTCGGTTAAGCATCCGACTTCAGCCAGGTCACGATCTCGCGGTCCGTGAGTTCGAGCCCCGTGTCGGGCTCTGGGCTGATGGCTCAGAGCCTGGAGCCTGTTTCCGATTCTGTGTCTCCCTCTCTCTCTGCCCCTCCCCCGTTCATGCTCTGTCTCTCTCTGTCCCCCAAAAAATAAATAAACGTTGAAAAAAAAATTTTTTTTAAATAAAAATAAACAAAAAATAAACATTTAAAAAGTTTTTTTTTTTTAATTTTTTTTTCAATGTTTATTTATTTTTGGGACAGAGAGAGACAGAGCATGAACAGGGGAGGGGCAGAGAGAGAGGGAGACACATAATCGGAAACAGGCTCCAGGCTCTGAGCCATCAGCCCAGAGCCTGACGCGGGGCTCGAACTCACGGACCGCGAGATCGTGACCTGGCTGAAGTCGGTCGCTTAACCAACTGCGCCACCCAGGCGCCCCTAAAAAGTTTTTTTTAAAAAAGACACTATTAAGATAGTGAAAAGGCAAACCACAAATTGGGAGAAGATATTTACAATGCATATTGTAATGCATATATCTGACAAAGGACTTTTTTGTAGGATGCATATGAGTGTGTGTATGTATATACACACAAACACACACACATATATATACACACACACACATATATATATATATATATATACATACTCCTACAGATGAAAGATAGACAATACAATTAAAAGTAGGCAAAGGTGGCACAAAAACAGACACTCAGATCAATGGAACAGAATAGAGAACCCAGAAATGGACCCACAAACGTATGGCCAACTAATCTTTGACAAAGCAAGAAAGAATATCCAATGGAATAAAGACACTCTCTTCAGGAAGTGGTGCTGAGAAAACTGGACAGTAACATGCAGAAGAATGAACCTGGACCACTTTCTTACACCAGACACAAAAATAAACTCAAAATGGATGAAAGACCGAAACATAAGACAGGAAGCCATCAAAATCCTCAAGGAGAAAGCAGGCAAAAACCTCTTTGATCTTGGCCGCAGCAACTTCTTACTCAACACGTCTCCAGAGGCGAGGGAAACAAACACAAAAATGAACTATTGGGACCTCATCAAAACAAAAAGCTTCTGCACAGCAAAGGAAACAATCAGCAAAACTAAAAGGCAACTGACGGAATGGGAGAAGATATTTGCAAATGACATATCAGATAAAGGGTTAGTATCCAAAATCTCTAAAGAACGTATCAAACTCAACACCCAGAAAACAAATAATCCAGTGAAGAAATGGGAAAAAGACATGAATAGACACTTCTCCAAAGACATCCAGATGGCCAACCGACACATGAAAAAATGCTCAGCATCACTCATCATCAGGGAGATACAAATCAAAACCACAATGAGATACCACCTCACACCTCTCAGAATGGCTAACATTAACAACTCAGGCAACCACAGATGTTGGTGAGGGTGCGGGGAAAGAGGATTTCTTTTGCATTGTTGGTGGGAATGCAAGCTGGTGCGGCCACTCCTGAAAACAGGATGGAGGTTCCTCAAAAAACTAAAAATAGAACTACCTTGTGACCCAGTAATTGCACTACTAGGTATTTATCCACGGGATACAGGTGTGCTATTTTGAAGGGGCACAGGCACCCCCATGTTTATAGCAGCACTATCGACAATAGCCAAAGTATGGAAGGGGCCCAAATGTCCATCGATGGATGAATGGAAAAATAACATGTAGTATATATATATGTATACACACACACACACACACACACACACACACACACACACAATGGAGTATTACTCAGCGATCAAAAAGAATGAAATCTTGCCATTTGCAACTATGCGGGTGGAACTAGAGGGTATCATGGTAAGCAAAATTAATTAGAGAAAGACAAATATCATATGACTTCACTCATATGAGGACTTTAAGAGACAAAACAGATGAACATAAGGGAAGGGAAACAAAAATAATATAAAAACAGGGAGGGAGACAAAACAGAAGAGACTCATAAATATGGAGAACAGAGGGTTACTGGAGGGATTGTGGGAGGGGAGATGGGCTAAATGGGTAAGGGGCATTAAGGAATCTACTCCTGAAATCATTGTTGCACTATGTGCTAACTAACTTGGATGTAAATTTAAAAAATAAAATAAATAAAATAATAAAAATAAATAAAAATTAAAAAATGAAGTACAAATGTTTAATTTAAAAAAGTAGGCAAAGGACTTGAGCAGGCACCTCACAAAAGAGGATATCCATGTGTAACCCTAACCTTTACTCATATGGCTAATAGCCATGTGACAAGGTTCTCAACATCATTATTCATCAGTGAAGTGCTAATTAAAACCACAGTTATATTTCTGTGTACCTACCAGAATAGCTAAAATTAAAAATACTGGCAAGAGCAAGTGCCCAAAAGGGCGTGGAACAGCTGGAACTCTTTTCTAAAAATTTTAAAAGTGTTTATTTATTTTGAGAGGGTGAGACACAGTGAGAGAGAAAGAGAGAGAGTGTGCACAAACCAGGGAGGGGCAGAGAGAGGGAGAGAGAGAATTCCAGGCAGGCTCTGCACTCCACGGGGCTTGATCCCACGAACCATGAAATCATGACCTGAGCTGAAATCAAGAGTCGGACTTAACCAACCGAGCCACCCAAGCGCCCCTCAAATGGAACTCTTATACGTTACTGGTAGGGATGCAAAATGGCACAGATGCTTTAGAAAATTCTTTGGCGATACGTACTGGAGATGAATATATATCTAGCTGTTGACCCGGAAACTTTACTATTGGAGCGAAATGTGGACATGTGTCCACCAAAGGATATACACAAGAATATTCACAGCAGCTTCATTCATAGTGGCCCCAAATTGGAAACAACCCCAATGTACATTAACAGTTGACTGGATGAATAAATTGTGGTATGCTCATAAAACGGAATGCTTCACAGCAGTACAAAAAGAATGAACTGCTTCTGAACAATACAACATAATATCAAACGCTCATAGACACAGAGTTGGGCCAAAAGGAAGCCAGAAAAAAAGGAAAGCATACTGCATGGTTCCATTTACATGAAGTACTAAGTACAGGCCCAACTAAACCTGTGGGGACAAAAGCTAAAATATTGGTTACTTGTACTGTATGTGTCGGGGGGAGGTGGGGGTTGTTATTGAATGGGAGAAGGAACGAAGGAGCCTTCTGAGATTTGAAAATATTCTACCTCTAGCGTAGATGTTTGCAAATGACATATCTGATAAAGGGTTAGTATCTAAAATATATAAAAAACTGGGGCACTGACTGGCTCAGTCGGAAGAGTGTGTGACTCCTGATCTCAGGGTCGTGAGTTCGAGGCTCACGTTGGGTGTAGAGATTACTAAAAAATAAATAAATAAACTTCTAAAACGTGTACAATACAATGGTTTAAACAATATGTAAGCAAACTGATACAACTGACTACCCCCCCAAAACAAATAATTCGATTAAAAATGGGCCGAAGACATGATCAGACATTTCTCGAAAGAAGACATCCAGATGGCCAACAGACACACAAAAAGATGCTCCACATCACTCATCATCAGGGAAATGCAGATCAAAACCACAATGAGATACCACCTCACCCCTGTCAGGGTGGCTAAAATCAACAGCACAAGAGGTAACGAAGTAGATCAAGCTCTGAGTCTGCTGAGGGAGTGATGATAGAATGGTAGTATTCAGGAAACGCCTCCCTCCCCTCTCCCCAAGAGAAAAAGACAAGGAGAAAGTAAAAGAAAAGTCAAAGGGGGCTGCTTAGCTGCCTGAGGTTAGTATTATTCCTGTTAGTAAAGGGCACCGGATTTAGGATACTTTGACTACCTGGAAAGAGGGTGGGGAGCTCAAAAATCCAGACGTGTAAGGTAGAACGAGCAAGTTCAACAGTCACTTCTTTTGTTCTTTCACTTATTAGGCAGATCAGATGTGGCAATGCTTGATTCAAACGAGAGACCCTACCTCACTAAACACTGTGTCTTTTCTTTTAGCAAACTTCGAAAAGATCATCCTTCCAAAATCCTGATCAACCTGTGCACAGCACTACTGATGCTAAACCTGGCATTTCTGGTCAATTCCTGGTCCGCGTCATTTCAGAAGGCGGGACTGTGCATCACAGCCGCAGGGGCGCTTCATTACTTCCTGCTCGTTTCTTTGACTTGGATGGGCCTGGAGGGGGTCCACATGTATATCTGTCTGGTCCGAGTCTTCAACATCTACGTTCCCAATTATATCCTTAAATTTTGTCTAGTTGGTTGGGGTAAGTATATCTGCCATTGGCCTTGATGTCTCTGTTTGAAGCCTTGTGCGTATTTCTAATTCAAGCTTCATCAGACGCATTATTCAGGACCAAATTCTGGTATTAGCGTCAGTAAGGGATTAAGGATTGGCTCACTGGTGTTTGGCTGTGCGTCTCTCTTTCTGCCTGTATTGCTCTATAAATTCAACTTTTTTAAAAAAAAGTTAAGTTTATTTTCTTTGTTTTGAGAGAAAGGGAAAGAGAGAGAGAGAGAGAGAGAGAGAGAGAGAGAGAGAGAGAGAATCCCAAGCAGGCTCTGCACCGTCAACACGAGCCCCATGCAGGGCTCGAACCCACAAACCGTGAGACCATGACCAAAACCAGAGTCAGGTGCGTAACCAACTGAGCCCCCCCCCCAGGTGCCCCTAAATTCAATTTTTCACCTCTATGGTGAGGAATTGGCCCACAAATATTTATTGAGCACCTGCTGTGTACTGTGCTAAATGGAGGATCTACCGCGGTGAACCTGTCAGATTCTATCCTTCTCTCTACAGAAGTTAAAACCCAACAAATACTTACTGATGTAATAGCCAACACTTACACGTATGGTAGCACTTCTGTAGGTGGCACTTACACGTGTCAGACACTGTTCTAAGTGTTTTGCAAACTTAGTTAGCACTCCTTATATCTCTGTGAGAAAGATTTCATCATCATAACCACTTACTGGTGAGGACACTGAGGCACAAGGACGTTAGGTGATTTGCCAAAACGCACACAGCTGGTAAGTGGCAGAGCTAGGATTTAGAGCCGATATCTGGCTCCGGAGTTTGGACATGTAACCTCTGTGACCTAGCCCTGCTGTTGAAGGGACAGGGCGCTTGCAATGTGGGGAGGGGTGCGGGGTCAGACACGCCCCGATTCCCCCTATACCTCCTGGCGGTCACTGCTCCTCTATGGAAAAAGCCAGGAACGGAACCCAGCATGACTATTCCCTCTTTTAAATGTTATTTAATTGGTTTGCCGCCCTGTATTTCTGACACGGTCAGGCCAGCTCCTGTCCCTTCGCTTTGCCTATTCAAACCAGAGTTTGACTTCAGAGAATGTGTTGGATACACAGAAGATGTATATTAAGTGGGATGCCTCGGATCCATGTGAGGATAGATTTTATCTTCCGCCGCCCTTGTAAAGACAATAGCTTCCCAATTAGCTACTCATGCTTTTAATGAGCTCATGAACGTAGCACACACACTTTCATTGGATACACAGTGCTATTATCCATGCTAATGTCGGGGGGCAGAGACAGGCAAATATTAAGCAAAGCATCATCTACGATTGTTTTAGTACATGTTAGAGTCCATCAGGAACGTGGAGCTAAAAGCAGTCAGTATACTCCTCCTGAGTCTTCATCTCAAGTCAACCAAGGGATTGAAAACTGATATGGAAGGGGCTTCATGGATAACCCCCCACGCGGATAACCCACAGATGGCTAACAGTAAACGGGCTGTAGAAAGCACTCGGTCCCGGCTTTTCTTCTCTCTCGTCGTCATCCTCAGCTTCCTTTTCAGCCCCTTCCTGCTTCACCTGCTCCTTAAGTGTTGCTCTCCAGAGCTCACTTCTCTCTCCGATCTTCTCGGCCCACACACACTTGCTGGTGTACCGGGAGAGGCAGGAAAGGCTAAATAAGACTCGGTACTTGGAGGCAGGATACATTTCGGGAGCGTCAAGTACACACCCAAGCCAAGGCCACGGCCTGACTGGCTCGACCCGTCAAGGTGCTAGAAGCTGCTTCCAGATTCAGCTGATCACTTACATAGACGGTGGACGGAAGAGTAGCTAAAGGTGCCAGCTCCCAAGGCCTCGTCCCGCTCGCTATGAAAGAAGGACAAAAGGGAACAGATGGCTACCACACGAGTTGAGGGATTCCCTGTCGCTGAAGAGCCAGCTCTGAGCTGAGGCTATGCGGTTCTATATCCTGCAGCTCTGTTCTGAGGGGGCAGGGCGCAAAGCCCCACACCTCCTCCGAACCTGGGAGGGATGAGAAAATGTTTCGTGACAGACCCCACTCAGGAGATAGAGAGGCGGGTAGGGGATGGCCTCAGAGCACCTCCTCACAGGCCTGCGCCTGCGGTCTTCTCAAAGTTGTGCGGGCTCACGGGGTGTGCCGCCCAGATTCAGATCGGCTTCCTGCTCTGCAACCTGTTGACAAGGTTTTACTCCTGTATTTAAATCCCTGTCCAAGGCAGCAGATCGGTCCACATTTGTTAACAACCAGTCAGGATCTATTTGTTTGTTAATCGGTAATTTATTAACTTGTTAATTACCGAAATGTAAACACAGCTTGGGGACCACCTCCCAACTTCCATCGTGAGCGTGAGAGCTCCCTCCGTCCCTCCTTTCTGGCCTCTCACAGATTAAAAACATTTTTTTAATTGCAGTATAGCGGACACTCAATGTCCCATGAGTTTCAGGTGTACAACCTAGTGATCGGACGAGTCTACGCCGTGCCTTCCAGCCCTGTGACTTATTCATCCCATAACCGGAAGCCTGTTCTTCCTCCTCTCCTTCCCCCAAGTTGCTCATCCCCCATTCTATCCCCCGGCCCTGGCAACCATTAGTTTGTTCCTCGTATTTACGGGTCTGTTCCTGTGGGGTTTTTTCCCCAACAGGTGTTTTTGTAAATATCTACATCATGCTAGGCATTGCGCTGTGTGATACACCGATCAAAAGGGACTGTCCCGGGGCGCCTGGGTGGCTCAGTCGGTTAAGCGTCCGACTTCAGCTCAGGTCACGATCTCACGGTCCGTGAGTTCGAGCCCCGCGTCGGGCTCTGGGCTGATGGCTCAGGGCCTGGAGCCTGCTTCCGATTCTGTGTCTCCCTCTCTCTCTGCCCCTTCCCCGTTCATGCTCTGTCTCAAAAATAAATAAACGTTTAAAAAAAAAAAAAGGGACTGTCCCATTTCTCACAGAATCGGACAGTGGAGGGTTTTTCAAGATGCCTACTTAGCACTCTGGGGTTTCGAACAGCCTTGCAAAGTATCTCACAAAAACCCCTAAAATGTGTGCAGGTGTAATGCTCTTAGTTTAGGAGAAATACATTGTTAGAAATAAAGAGATCATTTAAATTTTGCAAATGTACCTGAAATTGGATTTTTCGATCCTGTGTCTACACTCGAGTCACGTTTGACCACTTTGACTGAACTGATTGCTTTATTATAGTCTGGCCGAATTGACTGGTCGTTAACTGGTCGATCTAGTCAAAATGTCAAATAGTAACGAGTGTGGAAACAGTTCCCCTGTCAGAAAGCACCGAAGGCTGCAGCTGATTGCTTGCACCCTTCCTCCAAGGTGACCTAGACAAAAAGGTCCCGGGAAGTCAGGGGCTCTATGGAAAAGGAGAAAAAATCGGCAGCCCATCATCTGAGAAGAAGTGCTTGATATGAACCTGCATTCCGAACTAGATACTTCTATTGCCAAGTTGATTTTTTGGCGCTTGAGCTATTTTTAATAACCAGTGGGCGTTGTATTGGAGCCTTTGGCATGCTGTTTAGTTTAGCAGATTGGAGAACTCCTAGAAATGTTTAACTTGGAAGACTTCACAAACATTTTGCAAACAATGGTATTTTGATGCCCGCACATCTGTGGCTCATTTAAACAGTGTCTTGGTGTATCAGGGCCCACAGTCCATGATCAGGACCGCTCCTTGCTTCCTAATGGAATGCCTTTGGCTTGCTTCCCCACTCTAGGAATCCCAGGGATCATGGTGGCGATCACACTCAGTGTGAAAAAAGATCTATACGGAACCCTAAGCTCAACGACTCCATTGTAAGTACCAGGCGATGATGCTCTTGTCCGTCAGGGTGTGCGGGGAGGTGTTCTGACCTTCGGCTCAGTCTTGATGCTGGCTTCAGTGCGGGGTGGGGGGGCGGGGGACTCAGCCTCAGCCTTTTTGGCTTAAACTCAGTCATGGGCGCACTCCTATAATGGCTAGGTGCCTGCTCTCTGTGTGACCTCCGGCAACTTACTTTACCTCTTCCTTCCATTTCCTCCACTGGAAAATGGGAACAATAATGTTTGCTGTCAGTGTAGCGTGCAAATTAAGATGACATCATGTGTGTAAAGTGCTCAGCATGGGGCCTGTTCCACAGTAAGGGCTACTTAACCGGCAGCAATTATATATTATATAATTATATATATTATATATATATAAATATATATATTATATATATTAGAAAGCTCACAGAACTTGGAAGGAGTTATCGTGGCCACTGTAAGGAAATTTTCCACCTTTCCACAAAGGCCTCCCCTGAAAAACACTCCACTGCTTTCCTTTGTAAATTGGCTCAGATTTGTTGTCCTGTTTTTCTTTTCTTCTTTTCTCTTTTTTTTTTTAAAAAAAGTATTTATTTATTTATTTATTTATTTATTATTTATTTATTTATTATTTATTTATTTATTTTGAGTACCGTAGACCCACTACATTACATTAGTTTCAGGTGTACAGCTTAGTGATTTGATGAGTCTATACATCATGCTGTGTTCATCATCTTTTGTTTTCTTCTTACTGTATCAGCCCAGTCTCTTTGATGCTCTCAGCCACAGCCCCAAGAAGGTAGCCATTTACGTTTCCAGAACCTTCTTTTATAGGCACATAGCTAGTTACCATGTGGTTCTTTAGACTGCACGATTTCATTTCATGCTTCTGATTGTTGTTTTTTTTCTTAATGTTTATTTATTTTTGAAAGACTGAGAGAGAACGCGAGTGGGGAAAGGGCAGAGAGAGAGAGAGAGAGGGAGACAGAAGATCTGACGCAGGCTCTGTACTGACAGCAAAGAGTCCAGCGTCAGACGCTCAACCGACTAAACCAGCCAGGCACTATTGCTTTTTTACTTATGCAGATTCATTGTCTTCATCGCTGCCCCTCAAGTTGGTTTTGTTTTGTTTTGTTTTGTTTTGTTTTGTTTTTGTTTTTGTTTTTGTTTTTGTTTTTACTACAGATTTCCTCTCCCACTGGACTTGAATCAAATGTAGGAGGTCTGGACCCCCAGACTCCCCCATCTTTCCTATTGAGACGACAGTTTCCAGAGGGTCAGAATTATATTGTCCTCTTCAGCAGATGCCTTCCAGTTCTAATTTCTTGTTACCCTTCCTTTCTCTCCTTTTTCCCCTCCCTTCCTTCTCGTCTCCTCCTTTGTCCTTCCTCCGTGCCTGTTCCATGGCTTAAAGGGTCCCCAGTGTCTACCTAATGGAGATTCTTCTTCAAAGATCAAAAGCAAAAACCAGAACAAAACCAACTCCACTCCTGAAAAGAGCTCTTTCATATGTGAATTGGTTAGTAAGAGGCAGAGTGCTCTGAGAGCTTTTTTTATAATTATATTTTGAAGAAGTAATACATGCACACACTACAAAATTCGAACGTACAAAAGGATAGAGGATGAAAAGTAAGCCCTGCTCCCAACCTCCAGCCACACAGTCTCTGTCCCTTGATGCAACTCTTATTACCAGCAATCAGATCTGTGTAGATATTCTCTTGCACACTCTGTTATGGTAGACGTACTCTGTTTGGTACTTAACAATATGCCTTAGAGATGATTCTGTATCCAAACATGTAGCGTTGCCCCGTTTCAAATGTCTTCGGTAGCCTCATTTAAGGCTGAAGATGATGTTCAGGCAACCCTAAGTATCAGACTCCATTAGGGAAATCAAATGTTTTCTCCCCTCCGTCCCTCCAAACACGCACAAACACACACAAACTCACATACGTGAAAATATCCACACCAACGCGAACGATATCATCACAAAGGATTTTCCTGGTTCTGGAAAAGAGATCTCGGCTAAGTTGACACACAGTTAAATTAGTAAAGCTTGTCCGTGTTCAACAACCCGAGCTACCGCCTCTAGTAATTGGAAATGTTAATTAGCCGAAGTATCTGTTCTTATGAATCGTCACATATTTCTTCTTTAATAGAAACAGTAGAGCCATTCATTAATCAATCCCAGCGGCCAGTGTTCCCTTTTGTCGACCAAACCTGAGACTGCGGAGAGAGGTTTAACATATACATCACATTTGAAAGCAACGCGACCGGAGCTTCTCTCCTTTTGTTGCATTTTCATTAACACTGATGATCTCGTCATTGTTTGATATAACATTCAGAAAAGCAGTCATTGCTCATGTCCTTTTACTGTGATATTTATCATGCAAAGCAGAATCCATCCTGCAAATAAAAGCTTAGGTGTAAGGTGGAGGGGGAGGGAGGGCACGGGGGGGGGGGGGGGGTGGTGGAAAGCCACTTTGGAAGAAAATAAGAAATCTGTTTTTCTGCTGCTGAGGAACAGAGTAGCCTCCTGGGGATTCGGACTGAGAAGTTCCTGCAAAGCCTCTAGGATGTCTGGCGCTGGAAACAACCTTGGGCCGGGGGCTCAGGAGGTTGGGGTTCCAGCCCCACTGTGTCCCCAGTGAGTGAACTCCTGGCAGACCGGTTCCTCTCTCCAGGGGCAGATGCTCTCAGGTGAAATAAAACCGATGAGGTGATCTTCAGATTCTCACCACAAAATGCAAGTTTGTGTTTCTCTACCTGACAATGGCCCTCTCTTCTTTGTCTCTTACAGTTGTTGGATTAAAGATGATTCTATCTTTTACACCTCAGTTGTGGCCTATTTTTGCCTCATATTTCTAATGAATCTCTCCATGTTCTGCACTGTTCTCGCTCAACTGAATTCCATGAACTCCCAAAGCCAGAGGACCCGGCGGAAGATAATCCTGCGTGACCTCAAAGGCACAACCAGCCTGACCTTCTTACTTGGCCTCACCTGGGGGTTTGCCTTCTTTGCCTGGGGACCTGTGAGGATCTTTTTCTTATATCTTTTTGCCATTTTCAACACGTTGCAAGGTAACATCTGCTTCTTTGTAATTTCTCTGGCTAGCCAGACCTCCACCAAAGCTTTGCTGGTTGGGAAAATAATCTCACCTTTTGGGGGTTGAAAGGGGGAAAAGAATTGACAGGCAGCCATTGGAAACATTAGCTAGCCATCGTGACTTCATTGAGTGAGCTCCCTCTTGGGGATATAAAGAAAAGCCCAGAGAGCTAATTCAACCCCAGGTAGTTGGTGATGTTTATTTATTTTTGAGACAGAGAGAGACAGAGCATGAACGGGGGAGGGTCAGAGAGAGAGGGAGACACAGAATCCAAAACAGGCTCCAGGCTCCGAGCGGTCAGCACAGAGCCCGACGCGGGGCTCGAACTCACGGACCGTGAGATGGTGACCTGAGCCGAAGTCGGCCGCTCCACCGACTGAGCCACCCAGGTGCCCCCGCATTGACATTCTTGAGTGCGCGATCCAGTTGAATACACCAATTACTGGACAGTAGAAATATTAAACTTTTGACCCCCTAAGCTCTGGCTACATCAGAGATCCTAATCTTGTGGGAAGGAGCCAGGCTAGGAAAGTGGACAGTCACGAAGGAATGCAGGTGAGGTGCAAACAGCAGTGGGCCAAGG
Organism: Prionailurus bengalensis; assembly: GCF_016509475.1. Classification (NCBI taxonomy): domain Eukaryota; kingdom Metazoa; phylum Chordata; class Mammalia; order Carnivora; family Felidae; genus Prionailurus; species Prionailurus bengalensis. The sequence continues at coordinate 113,333,173 of NC_057361.1, forward strand.
TGAGAGGTCAAGGTTCTGGTATTGCTGCACATTGACCTTGAAAAAGTCACCACGACTGGTTGAATTAGATGATCCTAAGCTAGTGTTTCTATAGCTCTTTAATTTCACTCCGATTTTCTGGTGAATGGAGCAAATGGTAATGAAGTGACTAAATGGGAGGCCACACCAGGGATCTGGTTAACATACCCCTGAGTAACTGTCGATGTTCATTTTAACCTGACCTGGCCTATTAAAAATCTTGGGGGCAAGAGGCACGCAGAGTGGTTTCCTGGGACTCTCAAAACTCTGCTCTGTGTTCTTATTCTCAAGTTTGGCCCAGTTCATTTGAGCTACTGGGGCAGCTGTGAGTGAACTTGGGCAGCGTGTTGAGTTAGGGTCTTGCCCACTGCTCCTATTTATCTGTTTAATAAGCCCCTTTACCGAACTCCAGTCCGTGGGTGGTCCATAGGATCCTCCAGCAAGAGAAGAGTTCTGTGGCCAAAGAAGTTTGGGAAGTGCAGAAAACTATATTCTCCCATTCTTAAAATGGCACAATACAAGTTTTTACCTTTATCAAGGTAAAAACTTCTGAGAAATTCTGCTGGGGGGGGGGAAACTTTAAAATTTATTTTAACCTAGCATTTAAATGACTTCGGAACACTTTGTCGTCTGATTCTTAACCCCTGAGGAATCTTCGGAAATATGAATTGGTACGTAGTGGCTCTATGCCAGGCATTTGCAAGGTGCTTCAGGGAGACGGGGGAGCAATCTAGAATAAGGCACAATTTTTGCTCTCACGTCTTACAGTTCAAGAAACCATCTCATTTTAGAGCAATGAAGTGTATCAGCTGAGACTTTCTGTCCCACCAGAATCTTCCAAGCACGTTCCGATCGAGACGTAAGAAGACACAAAATGCCTCGGTGTAGAATGTGTACAGAAGTGGGTTAGGAACCAGATGCCGGGGCGGATTTCTCCCTCGGCAATAACCCCACCCACTAGTTCTGAGGAGAGACACACACTCACCGTTTGGAAAGAGGGGTTAACGGGGAAGCTGAGAAAAGAATGAGAAAGCAAAGCGGTTTAGAGCTTAGAAAGGAAGGAGGGGTGTTTTCCAACCAGCAAGTGTTCCATTCCTGCGGTGGAAAGAGAAAGTAGTATCTAAGCAGGAAGCCTCCATGGCTTAGAAGCAGAATCCAACTGGGGATCTCCTGAGGACTAAATCCAAAGTCCCACAGATCCAGCGTCAACAGAGTCAAGCTGTCTCTGTCTGCCAGATACGCTTCATGTCAATCAAGCACCAAGTGTCTCCAGTTCCTAGTCCTGCCTCACAAGATAGAATGTGCCATCTTGCAGAGGAGGGGGTTGCAGAGCCCTGAGTTTCAAATTCAAGTTGCACACACACACACGCACGCACGCACGCACATGCACGCACACACACATGCACACACGCACACACACACACACACACACACCCGGAACAAGAATGCAGTGAAACAAGTGAACAAATTAGCCATTTTACAAGACAGATGGCAAGTTTGCAATTCTGGCTGAAGGGGGTTGCCCCGTGGTCCGGCGTGAAAAAATTATGCGCCTGATGAGCCATTTCTGAAGGAGGGATGCACAAATAAAACTGCAGGTGACAAAAACCTGACATCTTCCCTCATGCCTGTGTTCTAGTGAGTAAGCAGATCAATCTGTTATTGGAAAGAAAAGGGAAGGCTGTCAGGCAGAGAGGGAGAGCTGGCAGGCAGCTCATTGGAATTCACATAATAACCTTTAAGTCTGAGAACAAACTAAACGCCACGCAGGAAATCAGAACGGTAATAGGTGCTTCCTGTCACTGTTGCCCCTCGTTTGTGCTGGAGCTGGAGGAGTTTTACCTGCTCCGAGACCGGGCTTTGCTCTCACCAGCTTGCTGCAGCGCCTTCCAGGTGGTTGCTGCTCAGAAAGGGTGAACGCTGCTCGATTCGTCACCACCGTTGTTTGGTTACAGGGAGATAAAGCCCTCAGGGGAGTTGGTGAGACATGTCTTTCCGTTTAGCCTCCAGATTGCTGCCTCCCACCTGGACTCAGAGAGTCTCAGGGCTGGGGCTGGGGACCCGAGATCTTCCCCATCCAACTTCCCTTTGAGTGACAGGAAGCCACGTGCCTCCCCCTGAAACTTTCCAGGGACCGAGAGCTCACCGTTCCATAAAGCAGAGCCTTCAACTCTTCTCTTTTTTTTTAATTGAAATATACTTGACATTTAAAGCTGTGTAAATGTGAGGCATGCAACATGTTGATTTGATACACTGATATATTGTATTATGATTACCACTGAAGCTTCTGATCGGCTCCACATCTCACCCGGTCGCCCTTTCTTGAGGGTGGTATCCATAGGGCCGTGGTTAAGACCTTGGGCTCTGCAGCCAGACTGGCTGCATTTGGTCTAGACACGGCCACCTTCATATTAGCCCTGTGACTGGGTCAAATGTACTAGACTTCTTGGACTGTGGGGTCTCTCATCTGTAAAAACAAGACGAATAGCATAATGGCTATGATTACGCTACTTAGTAAAGATTAGCTGGGATGTGCTACTGCGTGGTTGTTCCGTGGCTCCCTCCCACTGCTCCCGGTTCTGACCTGGCCACCACACAGAACACGCCTAATTTGTTCTTTTCGTGATAGCCCCTTCAGATCTGTAGCTATAGCTACCATCTCTCCCTGCCCTGTGTTCCCACTCCAAGACTTCTCTATTGTTGAGTACTTCGATTTGTTGTCATCGTCTCAAAACAAAGCCGCCCAAACTGAATACGGTGCTGGTGGGAGAAAGGTCGAAACGAGGGCAAGATGGCAGGAGACTCTCACCCACCTCAACCAAGATTCTTTTTTTTTTCAATATATGAAATTTATTGTCAAATTGGTTTCCATACAACACCCAGTGCTCATCCCAAAAGGTGCCCTCCTCAATGCCCATCACCCATTTTCCCCTGGCCCCCACCCCCCATCAACCCTCAGTTTGTTCTCAGTTTTTAAGAGTCTCTTCTGCTTTGGCTCTCTCCCACTCTAACCTCTTTTTTTTTTTCCTTCCCCTCCCCCATGGGTTCCTGTTAAGTTTCTCAGGATCCACATAAGAGTGAAACCATATGGTATCTGTCTTTCTCTGTATGGCTTGTTTCACTTAGCATCACACTCTCCAGTTCCATGCACGTTGCTACAAAGGGCCATATTTCATTCTTTCTCATTGCCACTCTGGAAAACAGTGTGGAGGTTCCTCAAAAAATTAAAAATAGATCTACCCTATGACCCAGCAATAGCACTGCTAGGAATTTACCCAAGGGATACAGGAGTACTGATGCATAGGGGCACTTGTACCCCAATGTTTATAGCAGCACTCTCAACAATAGCCAAATGATGGAAAGAGCCTAAATGTCCATCAACTGATGAATGGATAAAGAAATTGTGGTTTATGTACACAATGGAGTACTACGTGGCAATGAGAAAGATTCTTGACTTCCACTAAATGCTATAGCTGAAGCGAGCTTTGGGGGCATTTACCATTGGCTCATGCTCAACTTGCAACGAGTCAAGACAGATTCAGTCCGTCACTGATCATTTACTTCAGCACAACTGGCCAGTGAGAGGGCAAGTCAAACCTTGTGTAGCTAACAAAGGGTGGCAACCTGCACTTGGGACAAAAGAGAGATTCTGGGGCCCAGGAAGATATTATGAAGGTTGCAGAAAACTGTGAGAGTTTGCGTATCGAGTGCCCTGGAGGCCAAGTCAACAAACATCTATCTGCTGGGCTGCCACACGTAGTACTGGAGGCAAAGGGAGATGTGATATGAAGATGAAAAGACTTTACAGCTGGGTGGAGAGATGGACAATCCAGGGGGAAAGTGGCCACATGTAGCAAACTGTGTAAGAAACAGAGTGTTATGGGAGCCCAGAAATGAAAAGGATGAGTTCCAGTTTGAGGCAGTTGGAAAGGCTTGGTGGGTAAAAAGACACTTAGCCTGGGCCACAAATAAACATCAGGCTGACGATGGGAGTTATTTCTGCCAATTCCGCCTCCAAACTTCAGGAAATCCAATTGGCCCTCCAGAGCATTTGCCATCAGGATAATCTCAAGTCCTACTTTTCTCTCCCAAGGAGGTATTTTGTTTTATTTTTTTTAACGTTTATTTATTTTTGAGACAGAGAGAGACAGAGCATGAACGGGGGAGGGTCAGAGACAGAGAGGGAGACACAGAATCTGAAACAGGCTCCAGGCTCTGAGCGATCAGCACAGAGCCCGACGCGGGGCTTGAACTCACGGACCACGAGATCGTGACCTGAGCCGAAGTCGGACGCTTAACCGACTGAGCCACCCAGGCGCCCCACAAGGAGGTATTTTAGAGGATGGGGGTGAGAAATTGCCAACACTGCTGGTGGATACCATCAGCTTCTCTCTGTCTATCCCACTTTCAGGGCAAAATCAGGGTTGGCAGTGAAAAATGACGGCATCCAAATGTATGGTTTCCACGTGGTGTAATTGTGCCAAAGAGCATGTGTATTAGTTATTTATCGCTGTGTAACAAAGTGGTCCCAAATTTTAGCAGCCTAAAACAACACTGCTTATTATCTTACCCAGTTTCTGTGTATCAGGGATTCAGGAGCTGCTTAGCTGGGTGCTTCTGGCTCAGGGACTCATGAAGTTGCAATCAAGCTGTCAGTCAAGGCTGTAGTAATGTGGAGACTTGACTGGCTCTGGAGAATCCGGTTACAGGAAGCCTCACTCACATGGCTGTGGCCTGGAAGCCTCAATTCCTCACTATGTGGGCCTCTCCACAGGACCGCAGGGGGTCCTTAAGATATAACACTGAGATTCCTTTGGAGGGAGTAATCAGAGATCGAAAGAAGCCACAATGTATTTTATAACGTATTCTTGGAAGTGACATGCCATCACTTCTGCCATATTCTATTGATACAGTGTGGGAAGAGACTACACAAGGATACAAATGCCGGCACGTAGGGATCATTGAGAGCCATCTTGGAGGGTGGCTACCATTGCAGAGCTGATGTCTCAAGCTCTAGGATAGACAGCAGCCCAAGACGAAAACTGTGGTTGATATGAAGTCTTGATAGAGGCCTTCTTACCATCACTGCCTTTGAAAGGGAAGCTCGAAATATGAGCTCGGAAAGCCAGAATGGCCCTGGGGTTCCTCAGGAGGAATATCTATGGTGACAAGAGTAGACCTGGGTCTGGGTGTTGGTGACAGCTAGTGAAAGAAACTGAAGAAGACTGGCCTTCTTCTTTTGATGTAGGATTCCTCATTTTCGTGTTTTACTGCATGATGAAGGAGAGTGTGCGGGAGCAGTGGCAGACACATCTCTGTTGTGGGTGGTTACGACTGGATAACTCTTCTGGTAAGATGCCCGTTTGGGTAAGGTTTTGAATTTTATAGGTTTTATATAACTGATCCGATTAACTTGTCACCTGACTTGAGCTTATAGAGTATCAGCATCAAAATGGCGGCTATTTCCATGTCATGAAAATGATTTGTACTTTCGTGCCGAGATGAATGAAGTCAAGCGAAGAATGCGACTTGGACCATATTTTAACTTAGTGAACCTTGTCTTTTGGCCCAGATTCCTTGGATTGCTTGTCCTTGCTGTCACCTCAATCTCAATTCAATTAAAAGAATGTTGATTGAGTGCCCTACTGTGTTCCAGGCCCCGGATCACAGGGGCTCTCTGGCCCATAGCCAACAGTGGGTTGAGTGGATGTGGGAAGCAAGGAGTGATAGTGGAGGCAGGAGAAGCCAGGCTGGGTGGAGCGATGGCCCATCCTGTACAGCGTGACATGTGGTGGACCCTGATGTTGCCTCTGAGAGTATCTCCAGTCCAGGACAACTGATTTTCTATGTATCAAAAGGCCCTTCCATCCGATTCAGACAGCTTCTCTCAGTCTCAATGCAAAGCCCAGTGTGTTTCTTTTAGGGAAGGAAAGTGCTTGGACTCGAAGGTTCTGTAAGTAGCAGCACAGAGGTCTCCCTCTTTGTTTTTTTAATTTTTATTTATTTTTAATTTTTTTAACTTTTATTTATTTTTGAGACAGAGAGAGACAGAGCATGAATGGGGGAGGGTCAGAGAGAGAGGGAGACACAGAATCCGAAACAGGCTCCAGGCTCTGAGCATTCAGCACAGAACCCGACGCGGGGCTCAAACTCATGGACCGCGAGATCATGACCTGAGCTGAAGTCAGACGCTTAACCGACTGAGCCACCCAGGCACCCGTAGGTCTCCCTCTTTGTACTGGGCATGTCGGTAACCCGCTGGTCCCTGTACCGGGCTCTAGGGAAAGCAGGCATCCTTGGTAAGTGAATGGGCCTGCCTGTACCACACATTACAGTATAAACTCACTTCTCACAACTTCATGGAAAAGCTGACTCCTTGAGGTGCCTAGAACAGACACTCTGTGCATTGAACTTTACGTTTTTAAGAGGATTATTGACGTACAATTTACACACCATACAATTCACCCATGTTAAGTGTAGAATTTGGTGAGTTTTATGTTTTTAACTTTTCTGGTTTCATTTCAGATGGGGACAGCAGGTGTGGACTAAATGTTAGGCACAAACAAGAGAGAATGAAGAAAACCTTCCAGCACAAAGTATTGACACCATCCTTCAAGTCAACTGCGACTAGTTCTGCTTTCAAATCTTTAGGCTCCGCACGATGCATTCCTTCAGAAATAAGCTTCCCAAATGGTGAGAGAAAAAGGCATGTTGTCTACACTTACATTCCAGAAATATTGAATTAGTGACCACATGCATGGTCTTGGGAAACACTTCCTCCTTAAAACTAAAGGACACGTGCATGTATATACCTGGGCTTATTCCTGGCTGAGAAAGTGTGTATAGAAGCACCTAGCGAGGGATGCCTGGGTGGCTCAGTTGGTTGAGCGTCCGACTCTTGAATTCAGCCCAGGTTATGATCCCAGGGTCATGGGATTGAACCCTGCATAGGGCTCCACACCGAACGTGTGGAGATTCTCGAGATTCTCTTTCTCACTCTCTCTCTCTACTCCTCCCCCTCTGCTCATGCTCTCTCTTTCTCACAGATAAAAAATAAATAAAAAAGGAAGCACTTAGTGAACTTAGTATGTGCAAATCTGCTGGGTTATTAGACTAAGGTGGGAGGGAAGAGACGGAAGGTCAAAACAGATTCATGTGTAATTCAAAACAATTGTCAGAATAGCCCAAGAATGGAAAGAGCCCAAATGGCCATCAACTGGTGAATGAAGAAGACGTGGTATGTATGTATGTATACACACACACACACACACACACACACACACACAACGGAATATTACTTGGTGATCAAAAAGAATGAAATCTTGCCATTTGCAACAATGTGGATGGTACTGGAAGGTATATAATGTGAAGTGAACTAAGAGAAAGACAAATACACGATTTCACTCCTATGTGGAATTTAAGAAACAAAACAGATGAACACAAGGGAAGGGAAGCAAAAATAAGATAAAACCAGAGAGGGAGGCAAACCATAAAAGACTCTTAAATACAGAGAACAAACTGAGGGTTGCTGGAGGGGTGTTGGGTGAGAGGATGGGCTAAATGGGTGAGGGGCGTTAAGGAGGGCACTTGCTGGGATGAGCACGGGGTGTTATAAGTCAGTGATGAACCACTAAATCTATTCCTAACATCATTATTACACCATACGTTAACTAACTTGGATTAAAAATAATAATAATTGTCAGAGACTATTAAAGCCAGAAGGAACCTTCGACATTGTCTAGTGTGATCCCCTCATTTTCCAGATGAGGAACCTTAAGCAGGGAAAGAAGAATGCCTTATAGACACTCACTCGCCATCAGCAGCAGAACCGGGGCCAGAACTCAGGTCGCCTGGCTCTCAGACTAGTGCACATCGCACACCACCAAGAATGCCCACTGAGCGGCGCTACACTCTTAGATGCTCAGCTTCTTCCCCAGGAAGCCAAATTTCTAGGTCCAGAGAGAGTTTTTGAGGTGGAGACGGGTATTGGGAGGGAAAATGTAGGGAAAGGATCGATCCAGAGGCCCAAAGCGAGGAGAAAGACCAAGGGAGCAAGGACTTAGGTACTCGGGCTGCTGCCGCGACCACTCTGTGCTTCTAGTTGGACAATGGTGCAATGACGTTTGCTTGCCCTCCTTGAGGACCGAAGGAGATGCCAGTTCACATACCCAGAACACCTTTGGAGGCCTGGCCGTAGGCCTCCTCCCACCTTCTTGGTGCTGGTTATAGACCCGCCTGGTCCACTTGCATTTTTCATTGTGTTGGTTCCACACAGCAGATTTATCCCCAGAAGCTAAAGTGAATCTGGAGTCAGTATGGTGGGTAAAAAAATAAATAAATGAAGGCACCAAGGGGTGCCCGACTGGCTCAGTTGGAAGAACGTGTGAATCTTGATCTCGGGATGGTGAGTTTGAGCCCTGTGTTGGGTATAGAAATCACTTAAACATAAATAAATAAATAAATAAATAAACAGATAAATAAATAAATAAATAAATGAATAAATAAATTTGAAAAAATAAAATAAAAACACCAAACTTGGAGTCAAAAGGCTTTGGTTCAAGGCCCAGCTTGGTCACTAACCCTGTGACCTCAGGCACCAGCTTCAGGACTGTATGGGGCAGCTTTGTTTTCCAGTTTAGGCCGGTTGACTAGCTAGTGTACAATCTCAATCTCCATCTCTGTATGAGAAAGTTGGTCATAGGAAACAACTCTTTCCGTGCTCACAAGGGTCCATCACTCTGGCAAGCGAATGTGCAAATACGTCCCGGGGCTCATATGGAGGCACTGGGGAGCCACAGCATATAGAGGGCAGGAGCGGTGGAAGCTGCTTAGTAGCTAATAGTTGAGGCTGACAGGGAAACATCATTTTTGCAAAAGAGTTAATTAGTATTGGCTCTCCTGCTGTCCCTGGGGGGTATTGTTTCATTAGCAAATATATGGCTCAAATGTACATGTCTCTACTATCCCGCCACGTCCAGGATTTGGGGGTTGTTTTTAATACCATGTCCAGGATCTTAATGTTGTACCAAGCAATAGATCCAGGGAGCCAAGGGGCCTGGAGTTGCAATAGTAACTCATCTGGTGGGGCAGATAGTGTACCTCTTGGGCCACATGTTCTAAATCTGCGGAATGGATGTTGCCATCAGTCAGAGCCAGCAGCTTAATTTCCATTAGCACAGAGGGAGATTATGCCTTGGGCTTGAGAAACCGCTAAACCTTCCGGGTAAGAATTTCAGGGGACGTAGGTATGTGTGTATTACCATTTTATGTTGTCTCTTCCTGAAGACCTTCAAGGTTTGTGCATGAATTTCCTCCCCCCAGGTTAAGGTTACCATGAAGAACACAGCCTGTTCTTCTCAATGCACGACGAACACATGCATTTGTAATTGCCTCAACAGTACTGGCAGGATGAATTATTTTGCCCTGGATCTGTATGAACTATCCAAGGGAAGCACCATTACCTTGACTTCCTTTCTAATTCCTCTATATGCTCCTGTGTTCGGTAAAAAACGTCTTATGCTTCTACTATGTGCAAAGTCCCCAATGCCATGGCTGAAAATGTTCTTTGTTTCTTTAATGCAGGTGACTTTGATGAAGATCCCTAGTGTTTCTCTCCCTGGGGTTGTGAAGTTGTGTCTAATTACGTGAAAAGATTATTACCTGTGGACGTCCAAATGAATTCCACTCACAAGGATTTCTTCAATAATTCCCAGCAGAGATACCCGCCTCCCCCTACCCCCAGATTAGGGGAAAATGTTGGGTTTGTGAAGCCATCTGCTCCAACTTTGTACTCTAAATATTATTTTGGAAGGAGCAGAATCAAATAGCATTTAGTGGATATTAAAGTCAGCATAATTCTCCTATTCATTGTTGTAGCTGTTTCTTTTTCTAGATAAGATTTGAGCCTATATTTATGACCTATTAGGGGAGAAATGTCTACAGCACTGGAGATTTGGTTTCAAAAACTCTAAGTGTCCCATCGTGCAAGAAAAAAAAATCGAGATCAGGGTCCTTCCTGCACTGGGAGTGGAACGGTTTCGGGTGGCCAAAGTTCTCTGACACCCAGTTGGCCTGACACCCACAGGGGAAGTAGGAAGAGTCAGATCGGAAAAAACAATATCCTGTTGGCCTGTCATGACAAAGTATCTGAAGTCCCCATTATTCAAGTCACTCTTTGATTGAATCCTCTTGTTGAAGTGGAAACATGTTTTGTGAAAAGGGAGCCTCATCAATCCACAGACACCCAAGAACTCCTTAGTGGGGATGAATTTCTCAGCCAAGACAGCCCCTGGGGCGGGGGGTGCGTAGCGAGTAGGGTTCTGAGGAATGTTAACAGAGCAGGAGCTGTTTGAAGCGGGTGGTTCTCTCTAGTGAGGAGAGGACAAGTCAGGGTGAGTAAGAAAGTACAGGGATGGAGGTGGAGAGAGTCACCCAAAGGCAACAGAGTGAGTACCGAGGATGAATTCTGCCTGCTTTTTGCTCTGTGGCTAAGCACGATGTGTGGCCTTTTTAATCCTGTTCCAAATATTGCCACTGGGGCTTCCGAGCCAAGCAGCCTGCTCACATTTGACCTTGGGTAGGAAGGAGTGAAGAGGTGAACGTTTTGGAGCGATGCACAGCAGCTGCCATCAGTGGTTGCCTTCAGGAAGGGGAGCCGGGTATTTGGGAAGAAGGAAGACATACTTTTCACCCTATCCCTCTTTTGAATGTTGTGCTGAGAGACTGTGTTACTCTTTAGGCAATAAATGAATGAATACATAAATAAGGACGACTGGACCTTTCCAATGAGGAAGAAAGATAGACTCCTGGGTTTCAATAGTATAAATCAAGTCCCCCATCATCCTTGGGAATATGTATGGTGCCGCGGGCTGTGGAGACAGCAGAGCTGGGTTCAAATCGCAGCTCTGTTGCTTCCCAGAGTTGAGACCCAGGGAAATAACAGCAACAGTACATTCATCATAGAGTTCAAGTGAGACTTAAACGAGATGACGTCTACAGATTTTCTAGCACCCGCATGCCTCTCAGCCCCTCATGGCCCACCCGCCATATGGGTCCCATTAAAGGCACTACATCGGATCCCGTAAGCAAGAGTTAATGCTGACTGCTACGTAGACTGGAACACTGGTGCCAGTCACCGGTATAAAGCTCCTAGATTCCCCTTTGCCCCCTTTGCCGTCTGAAGTAACGTAAAGATGTAGGTGGGCCCTTGGGCCCCTGCGTACCTGCCTCAGAGTCAGCCCCCTTGCCTATGGACTTTTGCTCTTGAGGCAATCCCACAACCATTGTTCTCTATAGGTCTTTATGTGTACTTTTTGTAGGGGAAGGCGAGTGTGGGTGTGCGTGCACGTGTGCGCGTGCGTGCGAAAGGACTGATATAAACAATGAACGAACGTCCTGAATGTTGGAAAATATCTTTGAACTGACAATACTGTCAGCTTCATTCAAAAACAAATTTAGGGACAGGACTTGGGTATAATTAGCAAATCTACAAAAATATGCATTCTGCAAATGCTTTGACTTGGGGGATCATTTTGGCTGTGAAAATGCCCATGATTGTTCTGCTGCGGCTGGAGTGATGAATGTACAGCCCATCCCTAATGACCTGATATGCTGTCGAGCAAAAGAAACATTATTTTATAGAAAAGTTCATGATTCCTGGGGCGCCTGGGTGGCTCAGTCGGTTAAGCGCCGGACTTCAGCTCAGGTCATGATCTCGCGGCCCGTGAGTTCGAGCCCCGTGTCGGGCTCTGTGCTGCCAGCTCAGAGCCCGGAGCCTGCTTCGGATTCTGTGTCTCCCTCTCTCTCTGACCCTCCCCCATTCATGCTCTGTCTCTCTCTGTCTCAAAAATAAATAAACGTTAAAAAAAAAAAAAGAATTAAAAAAAAAGAAAAGCTCATGATTCCTGTCCTGGCTCCTCCTACTAATTAGTGAAAATATGGGTTTTCTGCAAATTAGATGACAGCTGGAAATCATGGGGAAAACACCGATTAAACATCTTTCAGGCATCCTTTGGTTTGCTCTTTCTGGGCCCACAAAATGGCTGACCCTCGTGTGAAGGCAGGCCCATGTGACTATGGAAAAGAGGCCCTAGAACCTTTGTGTTGCTTTCAATCAACAATCTACCCCATTGAGCCCTGACATGAAGACAGAGATTCAGACGTGTCATCCGTAGGTCACTACCTCCAACAGCTTAATGTCCACCTGGGGAGACCAGATACACATACTGGAATAGTCAATGGTTTAAGCAGCAAGGGTATGATGGGAAGACTCGTGCTTCACAGGCAGGAAATTGCACAGTCTTTGGGCAAGCTGAAGGTGGGATGTTCTAGGTTTGGAGTGGGGCAGCTTGGGTACGGCAGGATTTCATTTCTCAATACCACAGGCAAATGTTCTTTATGAAGTCCCAAAGGTGACGGTGACCGTCTGTGATGCTCCACCTCCCCTGAACCTAGAAATACGGGAAGGTGGGCTGTTGAAAGGGTAAGAGGAGGTAAGCCTTGTATCTTCCAAAAGTTCAGACCTAAGGTTAATTGATGGTCATTCTGGTCTTGAATCTCAAGCCTTTAGGGGACATGATGAGTTTGGTGCAATGGAGGAAAGACCTAGTCACATACTTCTGTTGATCAGACAAAACAAATGAAATGGATTAAATTCATTCTTATGATGTCTGGCACCTCATAGGCCCTCCATAAATATTCAACACGTGCATGAATGAATGAATCATCTAAAATACAGAGTCTATGAAAGCAATGGCTGACTTCCTTATCTCACGTTTCTTAGTGCTGAGTAAACCTATGTTACCCACTAATATGTAAGCTTCATGAGGGCAGAATCGACATCTGTCTTGTTGATTGTTGTACAATCAGTGCCTGGCACAATGTTTCAGTCAAGGTTCTTCGGTTGCCAGCGACAGAAACAAAATGCCTTTAAATTGACAATATTGTCAGTTCTGGTTACCCAAGGAAAAGGGAGTTGGTTAAAAGGGTTTGGGGAACTCAAATAATTAATGGGAAGGTTAAAGAATAGGGCTAAAAAAAAAAGAGACCTACAAATCAGGAACCATAGGGGTGACTTTCTAGCCAGGAAAAGTCTTGAAATGACATCAATCCTGGGAAAAGTAAAGAGCAATTTCTTCTATCCTCACGTTATTAGCTTACGATTCAGAGTCTCATGAGACTGCTTCTGATCAGCCGAGCTTAAATTCTGTGCTGTACGAAGCAGTCAGATAAGGGATGTGGCAGAAGAAACCTTCAGGGAGCCTTTTGGTTTTGCTAATGGTAGCACAGGAGCTTGGATTTACCATCCTGCCGGGAAAACCCACACCAGGAAAGAAGTCATTCTGCAAAAAGAAATGAGACTACTGTTAAGAATGGACAAGTAGGGGGCACCCGGGTGGTTCAGTCAGTTAAGTGTCTGACTCTCGATTTCAGCTCAGGTTGTGATCTCACGCTTTGCGAGATCAAGCCCCACGTCGGGCTCTGCACTGACAGTATGGAGCCTGCTTGAGATTCTCTCTCTCCCTCTCTCTCTGACCCTCCCACACTCGTGCGCGCGCGCGCTCTCTCTCTCTCTCTCTCTCAAAATAAATAAATAAATAAACATTGAAAAAAAAAAAAGAATGGACAGATAGGCAAGGGGAAAGTCCCACATTTGCCCACGACACACGACCTAGGACTGAATGTATTTTGGTTGAATGAATGGCTAGTTCAGTGACATACTTCTTCAATGAGGGTGCAACAATGCTTGGGAGAGGAGGTTCCTCCCATGCCTTATTCACATATTCACTTGTTTTTTAAAGCTAGGGTATATCAGGACGTGTTGAGAGAGCTGAAGAGTTCCAAATAAGCATCCCCGAATGATGGAGAAGAGTGCTGTTATCAGTGATGATTTTGAGATCTTGGGTACACAGGTTGACCTTACTCCAAGGAAAATCAATATACGAAAATGAGCTTAATTGTCTGTGGCGTTCCCACATCTGCCCTGAAGACTTTACAACTGATTACAGTCTTTTGTGAAGCTGTTTCACCACACGGCCTTCTAAAAGTTCCCCCAGGGGTGCCTGGGTGGCTCAGTCTGTTGAGTGCCTGGCTTTCGATTTCAGCTCAGGTCATGATCTCATGAACGTGACACTGAGCCCCTCGTCGGATCCTGTGTGGGGCCCTAAGTCAGGCTCTGTGCTGAGCATGGAGCCTGCTTGAGATTCTCTCTCTCTTTCTCTTTCTGCCCTTCCCCCACTCTCTCGTTCTCTCTAAAAAATAAATAAATAAATAATTTTAAAATGTAAAAGTTCCCCCAAATATCTGAAAATATATTTTCTTTTTTTAAAAAATCTTTATTCATTGTTGAGAGACAGAGAGGCAGCATGAGCGGGGAAGGGACAGAAAGAGAGGGGGACAGAGAACCCAAAGTGGACTCTGGGGCTTGAACATGTGGCTCCAACTCATGAACCATGAGATCATGACCTGAGCCGAAGTTGGACACTCAACTGACTGAGCCACCCACGCTCCCCTGAAAATATATTTTCACCCCAACTTCTAGGGCCCTTCGGCTCTGACTCGGGAGGGCTTGGTTGTCCGAGAAGAAAACGGGACGTAATGCTGCTTACATTCTCCAGTTCACCATGCTATTGGCATGATATTCACAAAGTGAGATTCATAAAAATGGGGGAGGCATATGGCATTCAGGGCCCTGCATTGGAGGACTCTGGTGTGAGTATAAAAAAAAAAAAAAGACCCAAAAGAAATTAGTAAGTGATAACTTCGAATATTGAAAAAATTCATCTCATCTAAATATATAAGAAAACTACAGATGTTTCCTTAACATATGCAGTCCTATGCAAATGATTATGTAAATTAAACAAAAAGTTGGGACTGGCAAATTCCCAAGTTTCCAAGATTTACTTATGTTAACCTAGTATTCGTCATAGAAACAAGGTTGAGGGTTTTTGCTTACACCCCATAGCACTTAAATGGGGCGGGGGAGGCAAGACTGAAGGATATGTTATGTTAACAGGGTTGGATGGATGGGTGGATAGATAGATAGATAGATAGATGATAGATAGATATATACCATGATAGATAGATAGATGATAGATAAATGATAGACGATAGGTAGATACATGATAGATAGATAGATAGATGATAGATAGGTTGATAGATCGATAGATAGATGATAGTTTTTCCTTTCAAAATGTTAGCCAGCTCATCCATCATGCTTAGTTGGTTGTGGGCAGCATTGGGACTAGAAATGGAAATGAATCTGAGTTGCAGTGAATTTTGATGAAGGCCCGGTTCACGCAAGAAAGATTTGTTAAAAAATCCTCAGCCCACAAGTTCCCAGAGGAATGGAACACTTTAGAGGCAGCTACAGGGGAAGAATGAAAGCCTAGTGTACCAGGCTCCATGAAACCTTCAGGCACTGGCCCTTTCAGGGGTAGAGACATAGGGGAGGACTTTGTAGTGGGTCAGACTTCCCCCAGCCCACATCATCCGGGTCTTTCGCGGACCTAAGAAATCAGGTTGTGAAGACTGACGGGTGAACTGGATTAAACTCTAGCTGTTTCCTCCGTCCAGAAAAGATTCTTCCCAGTTCCTCTCCCCGGTTCTCTCCTACCATTAACTGCAAATGGGAGAAAGATAGGCATACTTTTCTGCGCCTTGACTTGCTTGTTTTACATTTAACAATATATCGGGACTTAAAGAGCTGCCTTTTTTATTTTTTTAAAAAAAAATTTTTTTTTCAACGTTTATTTATTTTTGGGACAGAGAGAGACAGAGCATGAACGGGGGAGGGGCAGAGAGAGAGGGAGACACAGAATCGGAAACAGGCTCCAGGCTCTGAGCCGTCAGCCCAGAGCCCGACGCGGGGCTCGAACTCCCGGACCGCGAGATCGTGACCTGGCTGAGGTCGGACGCTTAACCGACTGCACCACCCAGGTGCCCCAAGAGCTGCCTTTTTTTAAAGGCTGCATTGTAGGCCGCTGTATGGCTCTGCCATAGCTTTGTAAACAGATTCCCTAATGATGGTTTCCAAACTTCTGCTCTTTCAGATAAAGGCTGCAACACTTAGCCTTGTACATGTGGGAAAAACTCCCAGAAACCAGGTTGTGGACCTGAGGTTTGGGGGATATTTCCTAGTATCGGGGCCAGTAGCTATGCGGCTAGTGACCGGTCAGGAAAGTCAAGTTTTGAGGAAGGCCTGACATTCTTTTAATCTGTTATCTAAGCACGTACTACACGCTGGGCATTATAGGGCACTTCGTCTGTGCTCAAGTCTATGCCATAGAAGATATGACAGTGAATAGTCCACAGTTCTACCCATAACGAACTGGGACCATTCTTGGGGCAATAAAACATCCACACCCGCAACAGTTTGTCCGCAGTGACATGTGTTACCTCTTCAAATTGTGTGTTGGCGTCCTTTAGGCCTAATAAACAGTAGCCACTTGATTATAAATCTAATTCCACGACTACTTGTTGAGCATCCACTAGGATCGGGGTGCTGAACAAGACAGACACAGTCCCTACAAGTGGTCTGGGGAGAGAGAAAATGAAATGTGCGAGCACAACACAGTGTGCGAGAGTATCGTTTTCGTAGCTTCTTTTTTTTTTTTAATTTTTTTTTTCAACGTTTATTTATTTTTTGGGACAGAGAGAGACAGAGCATGAACGGGGGAGGGGCAGAGAGAGAGGGAGACACAGAATCGGAAACAGGCTCCAGGCTCCGGGCCATCGGCCCAGAGCCGGACGCGGGGCTCGAACTCCCGGACCGCGAGATCGTGACCTGGCTGAAGTCGGACGCTTAACCGATGGCGAAATGCCCATACAGTGCCATGCTGCCCGACAGCGACAAAAGAATGAACTCTGGCTACGCACAACATGGATAAATATAAACAATATGTTGAGTCACAGAAGCCAGACACAAAAGAGTACATACTGCACGATTTTATTTGCAAAGGCAAAAATAACTGATGATTACACGAGTCGGAATAGCGCTGGTCTCCGGGGGAGGGCTACGTGCTGGGAAGGAGCAAGGGGGAAACTTCTGGGGTGCTAGAAATGGTGTGTATCTTGATCTGCATGATGGTGGCACAGGCATGCATGCATAGGAGGGTGCATGCAGTGGCACCCCTGAAATAGTGCACTTTATGCATTGACCGTGCGTATGCTACGTCTCAATGCAAAAAGTGGAGGAGGAAAGCCATCCAGTTTTTTTGACAGCGGTATCCGTCAAGCGTAGATGCACATATACGTACCCATTTTCCGACTACCCAGCACAGGAATACAAAGATTTATGGACAAAGGTGGCTGTTTTTGTTTTATTTTTTTATCTGCTCCCCTTTTAATTTTTTTTGATTGAATACAGTCAACATACAACGTTATTATGAGTTTCAGGTGTGCAACATAGTGAGTCAACAATTCTATATATTATTCAGTGCTCACCATGACAGGTGTAGTCGCCATCTGTCACCACACAATGTTATTACAAATTATTCGCTGTATTCCCTCTGTTCCCATCTCCGCGACTTACTTAGTTTATAACCGGAAGTTTGTACCTCTCAATCCCCTTTATCTATTTTGTCCGTGGGCAAAGTTATTTACTGCAACCCTGGAAGAGTGAAAATTGGGAGCAAAGTCCAGCAGCATCACAATAGCTAAATAAATGTGTCCCATGCATAACTTGAGACGATATACAGCTAATAAAAGGAGTAAGTTATATCAATAGGATTAAAAACGTAAAGATACCCACAGTGTTTTATGCTAAAGAGCAAGTTGCCAAATAGTACATATAGTATAATAAGGTGTGTGTAAAAACAAAACTCTGTTGTATAGTGGCTTCCCTCTTGCGTGAGTGATTGGTAGGGACTTTCATTTTTGATTTTGTATACTTACGGATGGTTCTAATTTTTATAACAAGCATTTCTATCTTTTGTCATTTAAAATTTTCATAATGATCAAAATATATGCAGTGCTGTGAGTTTCCCTGGCTTGGGAAATCAAATGGCTGATGATGCCATTAACTCACCGAGACAGTAATAGCGGAGGTGATCAAAGCGGGGGTTGGTGAGAAAGATGATAAATTCAGTCTTGAACATCTGATTTTGAGATGCCTGTGGGACACTCAGGTGGTGACGTCTAGAAGAGAGGTGATGTGTGCTCCCCTGGGACAGAGGGGAGCGATTAGGGATGGAGATGGAGATTTGGGGATATGGATGGCAATCAAAGCCACTGTAGGAATGAATGAGGTTATAAAGGGATAGTATGGAGACGAATGAGGAGAGCATAGAGACCCAGAAATGAGGAACCCCAAGGAGCGGACAGAAGTGGATGGGCCTGGAAAGCATACCTTGGAGGAATGGCTAGAGAGGTAGGAAGAAAAATCAGGAGTATGAGGTGTCACGCAAGCCCAGGGGAGAGAGGTTCGTGACGGACAAAGTACTCCATGGTGACAAATGCTGGGGCGAATGGACATACAATACGGAGAGAAAAGTTTGTCCTGGATTTAGTGACAAGAAAGCTTTGGTGAGACCCAGGAGGTTGTGGGTGAATGGGGGCAAATGTAGCTCTTTCAATAAATTGAGTTGCTAAATTGCGGGAGTTGCTGGTGGGGGTGACGGTCACTGGAAGGGACCGAGGCTGAGAGAGGTTTTTTTACCTAACTTTTTAAGATTTTATTTTTAAGCAATGTCTGCACCCAACGAGGGGCTCAAACTCACAACCCCGAGATCAAGAGTCGCACGCTCTACTGACTGAGCCAGGCAGGCTCCCCGAGAGAGATTTTCAAAATATAGTCTTAACATCAGGAAGACTTGAACACACGGACACGGTGCTGGGAAGTAGCTGGGAGAACCGTGGAGACTGAAATATTGAGGGGGAGAGGGAGTCACTTAGCCACCGGAGCAAGGAAGGTGGGGATGGGATCCACAGGAAGGAAGGAGAGGGTGGGTGTAGGTGCAGGCAAACTGATAGAGTTGGGAAAAGGAATTCAAGGGTGCTCTCATCTGATAGCTACTATTTTCTCTACGAAGTAGGAGGTGATAGAACCTGCTGAGAGTGTGAGGAGAAGTGACAAGATGGAGAAGAGGAGGAGGCCCTGAGGAGGGAGTAAGGGGAGAGGTGGAGGGTGAGCACAACGTCAAAATGTCTGACCCACTGGGGTAATGGAGTCACCACGACAGGCCCAGTTCTGATTACTGCCCCAGCTGAAGCATCCGGCACTCATCCCCCCCCTGCCCCCCGCCCCTGCCACCCAAGGCTCTCCCAGTGGCATGTTGGAGCAAAGGAGACCCCCCTCAAGGGTAGCGCCTTGGCACTCCGGTCACAGCTCAGAAGCACCCCTTTCTTAGTCATGCCCACATCTATAGTTCTTTTCTAAACTGGAGCGCATTATTTACGGTGACGGCAAAGTCGGAGGCAATCTGGCCTTCGTCACCAAGAGAGTGGAGAGGCAAACTGTGGCGGAGACACAGTTTTGCACGATGAGACCAGGGGATGAGACGTACATGGAGCCACGTGGATGGGCTTTTCGAACATAACGCTGAGTAAAAAAAAAAAAAAAAAAAAAAAAATAGCAAGAGACAGAATAATATACATAGTGATACCATTTACAGAAATTAAAAAGGCATTTACTGAAAATGACAATACACACTTTGTAAGAACACATACAAACAAAACTAGCGATCAAACAGAACAGCACGGTTGCCGATGAGGGAGAGAGAGGAGAATGTGAATGGGGCGTAGGGGTGACAGGGAATAAATCAATTAAGCCAGAGACCCATGATGATAAATGCGTCATGAGCTGGCTTTGATTAACTCAACCCTCTGCACCTAAGGCACTAACTAAATGCGGTAAAGAAATGAATTGAGTGGCGCCTGGGAGGCTCAGTCAGTTAATCATCCGACTCTTGATTTTGGTTCAGGTCACGATCTCACTGTTTGTGAGTTCTAGCCCCCGCACTGGGGTCTACACCGACAGTGCGGAGCCTGCTTGGGATTCTCTCTCTCCCTCTCTCTCTGCCCCTCCCTTGCTCTCTCTCTCTCTCTCTCTCTCAAAATCAATAAATAAACTTTAAGGAAAAAAAAGAGATGAATTGAAACACTTCCGAGCCTCTTGAAGATTTTGTTTCAAGCAACACCTTTATCTCCAACCCAGAAGAATGGGCTCACACAGGATCAAGCTGGAGGAGTGCCTGTGCCTCACCCCAGCACTTATTTTAGGGATGTGGCAACTGAGGCCCTGAGAAGAGAAATGACCAAGCCAAAGTCACGCGTTCAGTTGCAAAGCTTAGACTAGACCCAGGCCACCTGTGCCCAGGACTCGCTTCTCCTGACCATGTGTATCCACCGAGGATGATTTTCCCTTGTTCTGTTGTTTGCTTCTTCAATGCATTCGACTCCATCCCCTGGTTTCTGCTTCCTTCAGATTTGTTTCTTTAACTTAAAAATAAAAGCAGGGAAAAAAGTGTATTGCCCTGACCTGCCTACATATAAAGCCAGTGAAACTTAGCTAATTGCAAGAGTTCTCAACTATTCTTTTTTAATTTACGGCATACTGTTGAAAACCAGAATTTTTGACAGCATGCTTCAAGGGGTTTCAAAAGTTTACTAAACAAGTCAGTAATAATAACAATGCAGTCCTTTCTGCATTATAACAATGCCTCACGGGGCCCGAGGAGGCATAATGATTTTGATCGATGTGCTTATCAACACATGTCAACTTTGTGCGACAGTTTGAGTAGAACAGCTTCCTGTCCTGACCACCCTCACATATATACCCATGAGGCAAGTGAACAGGAAAGCTTTCTGGAGGCCTGGAGTCTACCGTTCTGCAACATTTGTTTGATGTTGTTTGGTGTTGCCCTACGCCTCCTCCCCCTTGCAACAAATTGAATTCGGGTCTATTCTAAACTGCATATAGACCTACTCGACTCAGTGTTTCCTGGGCCAATCATCATTGTAACATATTGTATGCTCGGTTTTGGCAAAACTCACCTGCTGAGAACCACTGCTCCCGGCTGCAATGAGAGGTAGTGGAAAGGAGGTGTCAAGGGCATGGGCTTTAGTATCAGAGACTGCAGAGTTTAAACGCGAGACCTGTGTAACCAGCCTTTGGCAAGATACTTAGGCTTTTTAATTTGATCCAACAGACATTGGTGGCTCTGCTCTATGCAAGGTACTGTTCTAGGTGCTTGAGGGTATGGTAGCAAACCAAACAGATGAAAAGCCCTGCCCTCACGGAGCCGACCTTCTAATAGGGGGAAATAGACAACAAGTAAGTCATGTAATAAATGAGTAAATTATGTGATGTGGTAGAAAGTGGTAAGTGTCACGGGCTAAAGAAAAAGGTGAGGCGGATACTTGGGCGTTGGGTTGCCAGGGAGAGGGTGCAGGTGGCAATATTAAATAGGGTGATCAGGGTAGGTCTTATAGAGAAGGTGATATCTTAACAAAGAGAACAAGGGAGTTAGCCTCTGTGGTCGGCAGGGGTATCCCTCTCAAGATCAAGGAGCAGGCAGGTAGTATTGGAGGTAGCAGTGAGAAATGATTGAATTCCGGATATATTTTGAACATGGATCCATCCTGATTTCATGACAGATGGGGTATGGTGATCGAGAAAAAGAAAGATGGCAAGAATGGCCCCCAGGTTTTTGGCCTGAATAACGAGAAGAATGGAGATCCAGCCTACATCCGATAAAGGGTATTGTTTGGAGCAGGTTCTTTTTTCTTACTTTTTCATCAGGAGCAGTGTTTTGGACACTCCCCGGCTTGCGCTCTCCCCAAAATAAATAAACATTTAAAAAAAGAAAACAAAAAGAAATCCTAGTGGAGATGATGTTCAGTAGGAAGTTGGACACACAAGTTCAAGGGGGAAAACTGGGCTAGAGGTATACGTTTGGGGATCACGGCTATAGAGATTACTTTGAGGCTAGATGCGAGCACCCGAGTAGTGAGTGGAAATAAGGGAAGAGCTCCAAGGACAGAGTCCTGAGGCCCCACAGCTTACAGAAGTCAGAGGAGGGGCACGTCCCGAAAAGGAGACTAAGGCGTATCAGAGAAGTTGGACGAAAACTAAGACAGTGTGATGTCCTGAAAGCCAAGGGAAGGAAGTGCGTCCAGGAAGAGGGGGTGACCCACTGTCTTAAACACTGCTGATGGACCAAGAAAGATTATGACTGACAGTTGACCCGAGGACTGGAACTGTGCAGGTTATCGGTGACTTAACCAGAGCAGGTTCTATGGAATAGCGGAGGCACGAACCTAACTGGAGTGGCTCTAAGAAAAAAAAAAAAATTAGAGACAGGGAATAGAGACAATTCTTTAATGATGTGTGCTGTGAATGGGCACAAAGAGATGGGTGGTAGCCGAGAGGACGCCCTAGCATTCTCCTCTGTAAAAAAACGGTTAATAGCCTTGCCTGTCTCTCGGTGTTCCTGAAAAAATTGAGATTCGATAAAAAGATTTTGCATACTGAGATAGTATACGTAACATATCTATCACATAGTAGGCACTCAATAAATGGTAGCTATTATGTTTATGTTGTCTACACTAGAATCAAAAGCATGCTCTGACACCTTCTAATTTTTTTATATTTGAGAGAGAGAGAGAGGGCATCCACGTGCAAGAGAGAGAGCAGGAGTGGGGCAGAGGGAGGGAGAGAGAGAGAGAGAGAGAGAGCGCACGCGCATCGGAAGCAGGCTCTGTGCTCAGCGTGGGGCCCGACGCAGGGCTGGATCCCACAACCCTGGGATAATGACCTGAGCCAAAATCAAGAGTTGGATGCCCAGCTGACTGAGCCACCCAGGCGCCCCCACCTTTTAGAATAATACAGATTTTAATGTCTCAGACCAATGCCTTAGATGAGTCATTGTGTGAAGGAAACAAAAACAAAAAAAAATCTCGGAATAAGTTTTGCTGTAATGCACATCAAACCACATCTCACAAGATGACCTCCAAAGAACACATCTGCTAAGTTTTCATCACATTTGTGTTCCCTAGGATATCGTAATTGTATGTAACTACCGGAGGCCTTATGAAAAAAAAAAAAAAAAAAAAGCTTCTTTCGAAAACACAATCTTCTCTCAAAATGGGACAAGCATCTCCATTATCGAGCATGTGTTGAGTGTAACAAGGCCGAAGCTACAAGTTATAAAGACTGAGAGTCCTGAAGAGAGTTTAGTCATGAAACAAAGTATAACTGGAGACGAAGTTACCCTGACAAGTATGTATTAGTATACGGAACAGTTAGGGTGCAGTAGGTTAATTAGGACGAACTGGAGAGCTGTTGGCATCAGTGATTCAAATTAGTTATTCGTTTAGACAGCCAAGTCTGATTGCATCTTAACTCTGTTAATTTTCCAGGCACTAAAGTTTCTTTTTTTTTTTTTAAGTGTATTTATTTATTTGGGGAGGGACAGAGACAGCGCTAGTGGGGGAGGGGCAGAGAAAGGGAGACAAAGAATCTCAGGCAGGCTCTGGGCGGCCAGCACCGAGGTCAACTCCTCAGCTCTGGGCTTGAACTCGTGAAACTACCAGGTCGTGACCTGAGGGGAAATCTAGAGTCCGAGGCTTCACCGACTGAGCCACCCAGGCGCCCCCAGGCACTCATGTTTCTATTGATCATGAGGGCGTGTCCCCAAACACCACATTCTATTGTGTGTTTCTTTGTTAATTCCTTCCTGTTTCAAAGAAGAGGAGTTCTTCCTTTCTAACACACACCCCCCAATCCCCTCCTCAGAGACCTACCTCCACCTGTGACACAAGTCTGTCCCTCTCTGCTCGCAATGCCCAAACCTCTGGCGCACTAAACTTCCTTCCCCAGACCCTGCAACTGCTCTGGCAAAGATCACCAGGGACCTACTGGTTGGCCAGTCTGATGACTTCCTCTCAGAACTTTATCCCCTCCAACCTCTTGTAGCATTCCAAATTAGTGATGACCCCTCCGTGCGGCAATTTCGTTCTCCCTCAGCTTCCTTGACACTATTCTGTCCTGGCTCTTGGCTTTCCCAGGGATCTCTCCTTTGTTTTGTCCTCTCGCTTTGTGTATTCTCCCTGGGAGAGAGACTTCACTTCCGGGGCTCTTGTTATCAATAACATGCTTGTAACTTTCATGTTTGTGTCTGCAGCCCAAAGGTCTCTACTGAACTCCGGCCCTGTATTTCCAACTTTCATCGGCCAACTGTACCCAAATGACTCATAGACACCTCAAACTACACGTGTTCCCATCCATACTTACTAGCTTCATCCCCTGTGCCCCAGCCTGTGCCATTGCCCAAACTGGAAAGCTGGGAGTCTGTCTCCGTTCTCTCCAATGTCTGGACACCCACATTTAATTTGTTCCCAGGTCTGAAATGACTCTGGAATCCTCACTTCCCTCTTCTCCCCTACCCCGTACCGCGGGCTTGGTTCAGGGTCTCTACACCTTTCACATGAAGTCCCTCTTGCCCCTCCCACCGCCCCCAGACTCTACTGACCTGAACTACACTCGACTACATAGCCCTTCCCCGAATGTCTGATGATCTTTTACACTAAGGAGCAGAGTCTAACTTACTTACATTTCTGCAATGTATTTCTTACGCTGTAGAAAATGCCATCTGTGTTCAGCCTACAGTAAATGCAGTCTCCAAGCCAATTATGCTACATAAGTGCATATTCCGTGCAAGGAGGCTCTGCGGCTGGTGGGCTGCAATGTGCTTTGTTGCACTAACAGGGCCCCCTGAGGAGCCAGCCCCTTTGGGTCAGCAGCCCCGGGGACCACCTCCCGGTGCCCCTCCCTGGAAGTATTATGCAGATTATAAAAGAAAGACTAATGACTGGACTTCATTGAGGTGGAGGGGGGGCTGCCTTGTTCTGTGCCACGGACATGTGTGAAAAGAAAATGCCCATCCTCTCACCCCATGCAAAAGGGAACCCCACGGCGAGCTGGAAAAAGCAGGTCTAATTCCTGACAGCATTCCTTCCCAGTGCCCTCCACTCAAACCATTCGGAGAGAATGATTCTGATTGCGGTTCGCTCAGCTCATTGTTAAGGAGTATTCAGATTTAACAAAGGTGCATTTTAGAAGTGTCTTTGTCTCGCTGTTACATTTTTCTTTCCGGCCCGAGATCGTAGCACAGCACAGTATTTCTTAGCTCTTTCCCTCGCTTCTCCGGCCATCACCCCGATGGAGATCTTAATTACCGCACTCCTGGGCAATTATAAGTTCTCTCCACCTCCCGTGTTTGCCGGGGTCCTCCTTCCAAAGCCATTCGCTCATCTATTCAGTCGGCCTGTCTATTAACAAGGTTAACAAGCACTAATTGAGTAACAGCTGCGCGTTGACCACCCCGCAAGGCCCGGAAATTGGGGAAGGGGAGGGACGTATCCGTAGAGCAAGTGCCCACAAAAGCTCTAGAGTCCACTGGGGGAGTGAGACACCTCGGCCTGGAGAGACGCCCTTCTCTGCCCGGACAATCCCTCGTGTTTCTACACCCCACTCAGAGGTCACAGGCAGAGGTATTAGCCGCCCCTCCGTGCTCTCCCAGTGCTGGGTGTCCACTTCACCAGGGTGCTGGTTGCACTGGATTGGACATTCCCTCCTATTTCCGGACAGTGACCTCCTTGAGGACAGGGACTAGGACACACCGAGCTTCAGACGTGCAGGGCTGAGCGCGCCAGAGATGGCTCAGGCGGCGGCCAATGCAGCGCCTCAAGAAGTCAAGCCGGTGGGGCACCGGGGGTGGGGGTGGGGGAGCTCAGCCCGTTCGGCTTCCGACTTGGGCTCCGGTCACGATCTCGCGGTTCACGAGTTCGTGTACAACCGGGTACAGTTGTGCAGCGATGCGCCGTACCGAGGGACCCAGCCAAGGAGGATAGTGAGGGTTGAAATCTGAACCCTGGCCACCAAGCCCCTCCTTTGTTTCTGTGTCCCACCGAGGCTCCGTGAGCGACGCGCACCCCCAGGACTGAGCCTGTCAGAAGCAAGCAGCTTCTCTCTAATTCATACAAAAGTGCCCTATGGTCTAGTGGCCGTGGCCGTGGGCGATGCCCCAGCCCACTGCACCCTTTATCCTTTGCTCCTTTCTGACTGATCGCTCGGGTTGGTGACTCTGTGCACAATCGGCTTTTGCTCTGCCGCTAGGATGTGTGCCCCTGCATTTGTTGGAAGAGGCCTCGGGATGTAAAAGAGCACTGTACTCTCCATCACAGAACACGGCTCCTTTTTTCACTCCCTTCATGACTTCGGGCAGGGCGCATAAACCCTCCGAGCCTTGGTTCCTCATTTATCACAGTGATAACCTAGGGGAAAGCCCTTTGTAAATTGTAAGGTTCTGTACAAATGTTAAGGATTATTACGAAGGGGTTAGGTGGCGAATCTTTAAATCCCTTTGTAATTCTCCCCGCCCGTGGTGGCTTCAGAGCTCACTACTGGTTGACCGACAGCAGGAGCGGGACGTCTCCACGTTGTTTCTAACGAAGCCCAGCTCACCTTGGCCCACGGCGCTGCGTGCCGACTTGTAAAGCGGCTGCCACTCAGCTCTACAAGTCGGCACGCAGCGCCGTTGGCCAACATCTGGAGCACGGCCCCGGTGGCTTCCCGAGAAGTAGGCAGCAGAGAAGCACCGAGCTAAAGACACCAAGTTCCAAAGAGATGGTTTTAAGGGCAATCTTTCACTGAGAATTTTTTCTCAAATTTGGAAGGTTGACTCACCTGTTTATATGCTAAAAAGAACCCCGTTATTTTGATTTCTGAACACTTTCTCTCTTCGTAGTCAAACTTATTATGGAATAAAACATTTTGATAATTGCTTTTTAATATGATGAAAGGTTGGAACCTTTTCCAATGACAAGGAAACGAGAGAATATAATGGAATGATGTCTTGTAATTTTTATAACTTCCAAATAGCAAATGAGAGAGTCGTTCATTTATTCACTGAAGTTTCCTTCCAGAATCACAGAATTACTCCTACACGGCAATTAGGAGGGGGAGATGAGTAACTTGTCTTTCTGGGGAGGAGGGGATTAGTTTTAAGCTGCTGGCAATGGAGAAAGTTAATGAAGAAATAGACAATGTTAGTTATTACTTCTCTGTATTCTGAAAAGGTTTTCTAAATGGAGAAATGAAATAAACCATCGCTGTGATTTTTCAAGAGTTTGTTTAAAAACGGAAGCCAAGGTAAATAATCTACATGTGTGTGTGTGAAATATTCATCTTTGTTTTAAAAATGCGCTTCTTCAGGGGTATGTTTCTTATCTACCGCTTGTCAAAGTCCGTGGCTGGGCAGCTCAGTGGGTAGGAAGTGTGACATCAACAACGTGCGGTCCCTTGTAGGCCTCCTGGCTTCCCCCCAGCCCCCGAGATCACAGCCAACGCTGGCAGTGTGTGTCACAGCCCACAAAGGGCACTGGCCAAGGTGGGGGAGGGCTTCAAACAGAGCCAACCTCACCCTGGGGCTGGGGGGGGGGTGCAGGGGGTGGCGGGGAATAGCTCAGAGTTGATGAGTCTCCGTGCCACATTTTCTTTAGACAAGGAGAGATTTGTAGCCCGTTGTGAATGATTGTCTTGATTGCCAGGAAAGCCGGCACAAGTTCAGCTTTTAGTTGCAGTAACTTCCCTTCCTTCAGCCCTGACTCCATTCCTCCTTTCCTGATGGAGCTGCTGAGTTTTCCTTCTCCTTTAACTGATCCCAGTATATGTTCTCTGTATGTGTGTGTCTGTCTCTGTGTCTGTCTCTGTCTGTCTGTCTCTCCCTC
This sequence comes from Prionailurus bengalensis, assembly GCF_016509475.1. Classification (NCBI taxonomy): domain Eukaryota; kingdom Metazoa; phylum Chordata; class Mammalia; order Carnivora; family Felidae; genus Prionailurus; species Prionailurus bengalensis. The sequence goes on from NC_057361.1 coordinate 113,360,920, forward strand.
TCTCTCACACACACACACACGCACACACACACACACACACAATAAGCCCCTTCAAATCATCTACACACACACACACACACACACACAGAGTAAGCCCCTTCAAATCTTCTTTGGACGTTGGTTTAAGTTAAGTTGGTTTTGAAGTTAGGTTAGAGCCAGCTGACTCACTCAACAGCATATCCCAGCGGGCAAAGGTTACTCCATCTCCTCGAGTCTTTATTTCTTTCTGACACTTCCCTTCTTCATGGCTACTTGCCATTTGTTTTCTCACCTATGTGCTCTACCAGTTAGCTCTCAGAAAGGAATCACAAAAACTTAATGAAAAGGGCAACGTGTGTTCACGTCCTGCCTATCCGAGCGGACCGTCGTGTGCCTCTACCAAGAGTGAAAGAGCAGAAAATGGCATTCTGAACATGGAGTTTTATTTCTTACTGTTAAAGCAGGAGATTCGTTGTTACAACAAAATCACTCACTTGCTGTCTTCTTCAGCAATGTCCTAATTGGATATTTGTCCTGATCTAAATACACATGATTTGCAAGCTACGTCAAATTCTTTTTTTAAGTTTGTTTGGTTTTTTTTGATATTGATTTATGTTTGAGAGACGGAGAGATGGAGAGACAGAGCAGGAGCAGGGGAGGGGCACAGAGAGAGGGAGACACAGAATCGGAAGCAGGCTCCAGGCTCCGAGCTGTCAGCACAGAGCCTGACCTGGGGCTCGAACTCCCAAACCGTGAGATGGTGACCTGAGCCGAAGCCGGACGCTTAAGTGACTGAGCCACCCAGGCACCCCTATGTCAAATTCTTTTTGGAAGAAAGATGTGTGTAAAGAAAGCAAGTTTGTGTTTTGGGGGGGTTTTTTGGTCTTGTCTGTTTCCGTGTTTTCACACGCCACGGTTTGTCTCCAACATTCATTCATTAGCTCATCATTCAATAGCCTTTCATTCGATAAACATTTAGCAAGAGCCTCACTTTGTGCCAGGTCCTTTGCCAGGCCCTGGGGACACAAAGACAAACAGGATCAAGATGTAAAGTTCCTGCTGGGGCTCCTGGGTGGCTCAGTCTTTGGAGCCTCTGACTTCGGCTCCGGTCATGATCTCGCAGTTCGTGAGTTCCAGCCCTGCATCTGGCTCGCTGCTGTCAGCTCAGAGCCCGCTTCAGATCCTCTGTCCCCTCCTCTCTCTGCCCCTCCCTCTCTCTCTCTCTCTCTGTCTCTCTCTGTTAAAAATAAAAATAAAACATTTTTTTTAAATTTTTTTTTCAACGTTTATTTATTTTTGGGACAGAGAGAGACAGAGCATGAACGGGGGAGGGGCAGAGAGAGAGGGAGACACAGAATCGGAAACAGGCTCCAGGCTCTGAGCCATCAGCCCAGAGCCCGACGCGGGGCTCGAACTCCCGGACCGCGAGATCGTGACCTGGCTGAAGTCGGACGCTTAACTGACTGCGCCACCCAGGCGCCCCAAAAATAAAACATTTTTAAAAAGCCCCTGTACTCAAGGAACTGGGTATAAAGGAGAAACAAAGTGCCCTTGGGGAGCTTACATGTTCGTAAGAGACACAGACACGTTCACAATAACTGCAATATCCCATATGATGTGTATGCTGTGAAGGATACAATTAAAGTTGATGATGGCAGATTCGGGGCAGTCGTGACTAATTCTTAGTTGAGGAGGATGGGGTGGGCTTCACAGAGGAGGCAGCTTTTAAGTAGACTCTTGAAAGATGAACGGGTTTATTTGGACCGAGGTGTGGAAGAAAGGTATTCCAGGTTGAGGGAACAGCCTACGGAAAGCCTAAGAGGTGCCGAAGTGCTTGCTGGGTTCCTGCGGTTAGGCGAGGGGAGGAAGGGGAGGGAGGAGATGGAAAGGAACTTGGAGCGCCTAGAATGCCCAACTAAGGTGTTTGTAAGCACTACTCAGCCCTTGGGGACCTTCTCGATTGGCTCCTGGCCTTCTTTCCATTCTGTTCCGGCTCCCGGATTCCTCCCCTCTCTGCTGGTGGTCTACAATGACTGCACCCTCTTCCCTAGTCTGATTCTCAGGACCCATTTCAGACTTGTACTTTCTACTCCTGGCCACCTTGGAGAATTTCCTGTCTTAGCTCCCAGCCCTTGGGATCCAAGTCCAACCATTGATCCTCTGCCCACATTCCCAACTTTCCTACTGGCAAGGAGGGACAGAGGGCAACGTGTTCAGGCAGGAAGGCAAAGAGGTTCAGAGATCCCGCAGATTGACGCAGGTGTAAAGGGGCGCCTGGGTGGCGCAGTCGGTTGAGCGTCCGACTTCAGCCAGGTCACGATCTCGCGCTCCGTGAGTTCGAGCCCCGCACAGGGCTCTGGGCTGATGGCTCAGAGCCTGGAGCCTGTTTCCAATTCTGTGTCTCCCTCTCTCTCTGCCCCTCCCCCGTTCATGCTCTGTCTCTCTCTGTCCCAAAAATAAATAAACATTGAAGCAGGTGTAAGGGTCACTGGTCATCTCTGTTTAGAAGCTCACTACTGTCACTGACATCTGTTAGAGAACAGCCGTTGACCGTCAAGTTCCCATTTATTTCTTTGATATTATCCCCAAGAGATGATCCAGGAGTGATGGATGCCCACACATATCAATGATGTGTCCCCAAACTTTCCCCCACCCCCTTTATACCTAAAAAGCTCAGGACAAGTATACTCTGGACTTAAATAGGAAATACCTGTTTCATTGGCCAGAGTTACTTAAGTAACCTCTTAAGGCCCCGTAGTTTCAAGGGAGCTGTCACTATACCCCTTGGATTTCTGCACAAAAGGTTGGTTCTCTATTGTATTCTCATCTAAGAGTGCCTGCAATGACTTTTGTCTGATACAACTGCTTCTCTGTCTTAAGGAAACCAATTTGGCCCAGGTGATTGGTCCCTAGATAAAATTACAGAAACCTCCTAGACTCAAAAATATCCATTTTAAAAATCACAAGCCACTGGTGAGAATGGTGATCTAATTATATCTGGCTTTGCAAACTAATGGACAAAATGTACTGACTCATATAACTATTTTTTACCAACTGACCATATCCCTTTAATTTTCCTCAAAGTGAATAATGATTGCAAAGTGACTGACATTCTCTTCTATTCATAAGCAGTGCCGGGCAAGTAGAGAGAAACGCTTCTTGCAAGATAGAGTGCGACACAGATTTTGCCCCTCCCTCCCTCATGTCAATATCCTGAAAAGCACCAAGTACAAAATACGGAGTAGTCACGGCTATCTTCTACGGCATCTAGAGTCCCAAAGCTACACCGCACGGCTTCCCAGTGGGAAAAGAGGTCTCTCTTCTCTTTTGGTTCTGTTGTTTCAGCCTATCAGAGGGGGACTTTAGAGCTAGTGAGTCCCAAATGCCTTCCGAAGGCTCTCATTGACACATAGATGGTCGCTAAAGCCATGGGGCGGGATAATGTCACGCTAGTCAAAGAGTGTACATAGGGAGACAGGGCCTAGGTCCAAACTCTGAGGAATTGCAACATTTAGAGGTCGGGCGCTGAGAAGCGATGACCAGTAAGAGAGGAGAGAAAGCAGAAAGTCTGGTTTCACTCACAGACGTCATGAATAGGGAGAGTTTCAAGGAGTGAATAGGCAATGGTCTCAAACACTGCTGGCGGGTCAAGCGACGTGAGGCCTCTAAAGTGCCCATTGAATTCGGGAACGTGAAGATTGTTGCCAAAATTATTCAGGGCTGTCTCAGTGGAGTGATGGGAAAAGAAGCCAGGTCGGAGGGAGCTGGGGAGTGGATGGGAGGTCAGGAAGTAGAGACAGCACAACATGTGAAGACAACTCTCGAGGACTCGTAGCCCAAAGAGGAGCACCCGGCAATGTAGGGGATTGTTGAGTCACTATGTTGCATGCCGGAAACAAATGTAACATTGTATGTTAATTACACTTCGGTTAAAAGAGCCCCGAACTCATAGGGTTGTTCTGCGCATTGGGTGAGTTCGTATGCGATGTGAGCCTGGCGTAGAATACGTGCCGTATGAGTTAGCTATTATTATTATTATTAGTGGCAGAGTTAAGAGCCTCCCTACTTTCGGTCCCAGGCGCTTCCCAGGACATTGGTCAGTTGAGTCTGTAGTTCTCAACGAATGTAGCTGGGATGAATGACATTTTCCAGGTTTCTAGAAAGTATATAACTGCTTCTGTGAGGGGCAGAGCAGATGAGTCTGCCTCAGATCCCCATCCTCTGTCTGGTGGCTTTTCGCTGTAACATTTAGATTTCAAACGCGGCATTGTTTACTTTGTCATCTGAAACGAGAATATGTACCTCCCTTGGTGCGGAAGGTATGTCTCGAACAAACACCATTCAGGGTCTTTGTCCTCTTTTAATTCCTAGCGTCTGGCACATTTTCGAGTTCGGTTAAATATTCGTTGTTTGTTGAGTGAAATGTACCCTCCTTCGGATCCTTAGTCATAGGATCGTGTAGAAATAGCAGGAGTCAGTGAAGTTTTTCTGTAAAGGGCCAGGTAGCAAGTATTTTTGGCTTGTGGACCACGCGGTCTCTGTCACAGCTACTCAGCTCTGCTGTGAAAGCAGCCCCAGACAAAAGTCAATGGTTGTGTCTGTGTTCCCCTAAAACTTTATTTACAAAAACAGGTGACCGGCCCATGCGTGCCTGGGTCCTAGTTGGCCAACTTCTGGCTTATAGAGTGGCAAGAGCCTTAGAGATAACAACGAATGCAAGCAGTAAATCCAGTTAGGAGCAAGTACTCGAATGCATTTGAAGCATTTAGTTTCCACTAAACTGATGAGCAGAGGTTTGCTCCGTAAACAACTTCGTCTGAGTTCTAAGCTTTTCTGTTGCATGTCGCCTGGCTCTGTTCTACGCACGCTGGTGAATGAGTCGAGCAGCAAAAACCAGAGCAAAATTATCAAGGCACAAATTAGCGTGGGAGCCAAGAGTGCAATGGTTCAAACTTAGGGCCTATTTATTCTTCGGGGTTCTTCTACTCGATTCTTTTCGAGTGCTCGTAGTCGCGACATGACTTAGGATGTAGTTGGTCAGTGGCTCTTAAGGACAGGGAAGCACTCCTGGGGAGTCCCGCCTGCCCTCTGCCTAGTACTTTTACCCCCAAACCGACACAATAGAGTCTCTACTCCTGCTTTTAAAAATGTGGCAGGAGGGGCGCCTGGGTGGCGCAGTCGGTTAAGCGTCCGACTTCAGCCAGGTCACGATCTCGCGCTCCGTGAGTTCGAGCCCCGCGTCAGGCTCTGGGCTGATGGCTCAGAGCCTGGAGCCTGTTTCCGATTCTGTGTCTCCCTCTCTCTCTGCCCCTCCCCCGTTCATGCTCTGTCTCTCTCTGTCCCAAAAATAAATAAACGTTGAAAAAAAATGTGGCAGGAAACAACAGGGAGGGGATATTTATCCATTCATCCAACAACTGACTGAACATCTACTCCACGACAACAATGATGGGAGCCTAGAGGAGGAAGCAGAAAGAATGAGAAAATTCACTCATTCCTGCTCTCACAAGAGCACACAAGCTAGGAGGGGAGGCAGACCGGCAAAACCGGAAACAAGAGGGTGTGATGTTGTCAGTGTCCTAGGAAAGCATGGGCTAGTCCTAGAGTTTTGGAACTCTCTATTATTTGGATACTGGAGGTTTACACTGGACCTGGAAGAAGTTCACCCCTAGTTTTAGTGTAAGTAAAGTCAATTACGATGATAAGAGTTCATTTTAGATGCAGATAGATGTGCGTTCAACCAAATCCCATCCTTAAAAATAAAACACCCAGAGAAGAAAGAGTTTTTCTCATTTCATTAGCTCATGCAGTAGCCTTTAATGATCCCAGTTTGTTTGCTTTTTGTCTGGAAGGATAACAAACCAAACAGACCTGGGGAAATGCAGAGCCCCTCGTTTTCATGGTCAATACTGGGCTTCACAGAACAGGGTGCAGAAAATAAGGAAGAAATATCACTCGTTATAAATATGTCATGATTAAACCCTATCTGATGTATCTGGCATAGGAGAATAATTGGAAATTCTATTTATGGCGCTATTTACACTTCTATTGTCAAAATTAATGATTCACTATAAGTGAGAGGTTTGGCCTGTATTCATTGCCATCAGGGCCTGCGACTAAATGAAGATATGTTTATATTTTCACAAGCCTTGATTTTCTTTGCGAAGCCCCAGACACAATTTTTATGTGCTAACATTTATGACCAATAGCCTATAGTCTTCCCTACATTAACAAATCCTCACCCTTCAAAAGAGACATTTATTTTTAACAGGCTTTATTAACTACTGAATCGATAGAAATGTATAGCATAGGTATAAGGAATGGAAAACAAACCCGCAAATATCCACACATGCTTTAAAAGTTAAATTTAGTTTCGTGTAAGTAATGTCTCACGTGGTACAAATTCCAAATTTATAAAAGTTGATACATGGAAAACTCTATCATTTTTCCTGTCCCTGATCTGTAAAGCACTCCCTTATTCTTTTTAATGGCTGCCAAATATTGTACCGTATGGATGTAACATCAATTTATTTAACCTGTCACTTACTGGTGTATATTTTGGTCGTTTCTAATATTTTGCTGCTATAAAAAATGCTGCACCTTGTATGTAAATTATATATATACATATATATATATATATATATGCTAGGTTCACTGGATGAGTTCAGTCAAAAGGCATGTGTATTTTTACGTAGAGAAAATTTACATTTCCACCAACAACGCATGAGAGTACTTGTTTCCTCAGAGCTTTGTCCATGAAATGTACCATTACACGTTGTCAGTGTCACAGCTGAAAATGATACCTTGGTGGAATTTAAATTTCCATTCGTCTTGGGGCGCCTGGGTGGCTCAGTCGGTTCAGCGTCCGGCTTCCGCTCAGGTCATGATCTCACGGCGCATGAGTTTGAGCCCCACCTGGGGTTCTGTGCTGACAGCTCAGAGCCTGGAGCCTGCTTGGGATTCTGTGTCTCCCTCCCTCTCTCTTCCCCTCCTCTGCTCATGCTCTGTCTCTCTCTCTCTTTCAAAAGTAAATAAAAATAAATAAATAAATAAATAAATTTGCATTTGTCTTGTTATTACTGAGGCTGAACACCTTTTCATGTGTCAATAGCCATTTGTATTAGATATTGTGAGTTGTGAGCTTCTGTGAGCTGCCGTCTCATTTTCGCCTATCTTTCTATCAGGATTGTGGGTCTTTCTTCTTTTTTTTTTTTTTTTAAACTTTTTTTCAACGTTTATTTATTTTTGGGACAGAGAGAGACAGAGCATGCACGGGGGAGGGGCAGAGAGAGAGGGAGACACAGAATTGGAAACAGGCTCCAGGCTCTGAGCCATCAGCCCAGAGCCCGACGCGGGGCTCGAACTCACCGACCGCGAGATCGTGACCTGGCTGAAGTCGGACGCTTAACCGACTGCGTCACCCAGGCGCCCCTGTGGGTCTTTTTTCACATTAACTTGTAAAGGCTATTCTTTTGGCAAAATCTGCTCTTTATCTAATGTTAACCCCCTCTCCCCCCGGTGTGTTTGTCTTTTTATTTTGTTTAGGTGGTTTTGGCCATGCAGGAAATTCTTTCCTATTGTGTGGTCAAATGCTTCCATTTGTGTGTGTGGGTGTGTGGTTTTGGGTTTTCTGACATATTTAGAAAGGTCTTCTTTACTCTAAGAGTGAAATTCTGGGTTAAGCACTTGCCGGATAAAGATGAAAGAAAAAGAATGTGGGAGATAGGTATGTTTAAAAATATGGGAGTGGGGGGGGGGGGTGTGGAGAGGAGAGTGGTGTGTAGGGTAAGGGGTATGGAAAAGTGAAGGTTGAAAGTAGACTTAATTGGCCTTTCTCGGCCTCCGTCCGTATTGGGTCACTGATGTTCTTGTTAATGTCGAGCAGGGATCTGCCTGCTTCAGATGGAAAGATCAGATAGTAAATATTTTCAGCTTTACAACTCCTTAATTCTGCTTGAACAATGAGAGTCTATGTTCCAACGTAACTTTATTTAAGGACACTGAAATGTGAATTTCTTTAAAAAAATTTTTTTTAACGTTTATTTATTTTTGAGACAGAGAGAGACAGAGCATGAACGCGGGAGGGTCAGAGAGGGAGATACAGAATCTGAAACAGACTCCAGGCTCCGAGCTGTTGGCACAGAGCCCAACGTGGAGCTCGAACTCACAGACCGTGAGATCATGACCTGAGCTGAAGTCAGACCCTTAACCGACTGAGCCACCCAGGCGCCCCTGAAATGTGAATTTCAATGTAATTTTCATGTGTTGTGAAATACTGCTCTTTTATCTTTAGACAATTTTTCCAAGCATTAAAAAAAAATATATTTAAACACACTCTCAGCCTGAAAACCATACAGAAAACAGAGGGCAGGGTCAAATTTGACCCCTGGGTCATAGTTTACCAACCGCTGATATAAAAGAACCACTGTCAAATTCTGTCCTGGGAGCAAAGTTGATTTTAGAGACACCTATCAATTGTTGAAAACCTCACAAATAACTCTAAATCCGTCACTTTATTTTTAAGTTTTGCAAGAGGACTCTGGAGGCAGTGAATGGGGAAGCGGTGAATATGTTACCCACTGCTGCTCAACTAAACACTGCTTTAAGGTGGAAAGAATAGAGTTCTTTGAATCAAATTCACTGATTCCTTCTGTTACACTGCCTTTCACCTAATATTTCGTCAGAGAATCTAGAAACTATGGTGATTGATGCCATAGAAACACACAGCGAGCGAGCAGGGTGATGAGCTTGTGAATTGTGGCATGGCTGAGAGGCAAAAAAGCTTTTTAGCTGCCAATCTAGAGGCAAGGTAATAGAACAAAATGCAATGCAGCTAGCATGCGGCGAACTTTACTGTTTACAGAGCACTTTTCACATAGATTTTCACCTTTAATTTTACTCAACACGCACAATAACCCTGTGTGGTAGGCAGTTTTGTGGTTTCACAGATAAGGATCTGACTTTTCTTCCAGCACCTTCACACTGCCCTGCGTGTGAGGACCAGATGACCCTCGATGCTAAGGGTGAGACCACGGTCACCCGGTGACCACGGGTGATCTTCACCACGGTTGAAGATGACGAGAGTAAAAAACGTATGAATCACCGGATGTTGGTTACGTTCCAGACACAGAGCTAGGCACTTGACATATGAGGCTTCATTTTGGCCTCACAACCGCCCAAAGACGGAGTCATTACGGCATCGTGTTTTTTGATCACCAGCTTTGGAGTTAGATAGACCTAGGCACAAGACTGAGTTCTGCCAATTATAACTCTTGTGATCTGGGGCGAGTTACCGAACTTCTCTGATTTCCAGTTTCCTGATCTGTAAAAGGCAGGTGACGTAATTCTATCTACTTCTTCCAGCTTTGGCGTAGATCAAATGGGATGATGAGTGTAAAATGCTCAGTACAGTGGCTCACCCATACTAAGTGGTCAATAAATCTTGATTATTACCACACAGAACGTGTAATACCTCTGATCACCCTGCTAAAGATGATTACAGTACTTTGATAGAATCCACACACCTAGAATGCAGACCTTTAAAAAAAAAAAAACAGCCTTTTTTAAAAAATAAATTTAATGTTTATTGTGTTTGTTTGAGAGAGAGAATCAGAGCGTGAACGGGGAGGGGGCAGAGAGAGGGAGACACAGAATCCAAAGCAGGCTCCAGGCTCTGAGCTGCCAGCACAGAGCCCGACACGGGGCTCAAACCCACGGACTGCGAAATCATGACCTGAGCCGAAGTTGGACACTTAACCGACTGAACCACCCAGGTGCCCTTAAAAAAAAATGTTTTTAAAAAATGTTTGTTTGTTTGTTTGTTTGTTTTGAGAGAGTGGGGGGGGAGGGGCAGAGAGCGAGAGAAAGAGAGAGAGAGAGAGAGAAAGAGAGAGAATCCCAAGCAGGCTCCACACTGTCAGCACACAGCCCGACCCAGGGCTCGATCTCAGGAACCATGAGATCATGACCTGAGCTGAAATCAAGAGTTGGATGCTTAACCGACTGAGCCACCCAGGTGCTCCTAAAAAAACCTTTTACTTTGAAATAATTATAGACTCACAGGAAGTTGCAAAAGCAGCAGAAAGATCTGAGTACCCTCCACCAACTTCCCCCAATGGTGACATCGTATATAGCTGTAGTATCATAACCAAATCAGAAAATTGATGTTGCTATACTAACATTAACTAGATTAAAGCCTTCATTCAGTTTTTGCAATTTTTGAACCTGAATTCATTTATGTGTGCATTTTCCCCCAAGTGTAGATTCCTGCAACCACTGCCACAAAGATACAGAACTGTTTCCGTTAACACAAAATAACTCCCTGACGCTTCCTCTTTGGAAGCTTCCTCTCGGCTCATCCCCATCTCTGTCCCATGACAACCACTAGTCTGTACTCCATCTCTTAAGTTTTGTTTCAAAATGTTATGTAAATGGAACCAGACAGAATATAACCTTTTGAGATTGATTTTTTTTCACTAAACATAATACCGCTATATGGATAGACTAGAATTTGTGCCACCATCACCCCGAAGAACATTTGAACATTTCCAGTATTTGGTGATTACAAACAAAGCTGCGATGAATAATAATGCACACTTCGTGGGGAGCCTGGGGGGCTCAGTGGGTTAAGCGTCCAACTTCGGCTCAGGTCACGATCTCATGGCGCGTGAGTGAGTTCGAGCCCCACGTCGGGCTCTGTGCCGACAGCTCGGAGCCTGGAGCCTGCTTCGGATTCCGTGTCTCCCTCTCTCTCTCTCTCACTCTGTCTCACACTGTCTCTCTCAAAAATAAAATAAAAACATGAAAAAAAATGCACACTTTGTGTGTGTGTGTGTGTGTGTGTAGATATAAGGTTCCACTTATTTAGGCCCAGGGGTGTGATTACTGGATCATATGGTTTAAGTGTATGTTTAAATTTATGAGAAATCAATAACCTGTTTTCCAGAGTGTCCGCACCATTTTGCATTTCCACCAACAGTGCATGAGTCGTCCAACTTCTCCACATCCTCACCAGCATTTAGTATTATCACTATTTTTTGTTCACTATTTTTAGGAATAAAAAAATCCTAATAGATGTGTAGTGATAATCCCTTGTGGTTTTAATCTGCGTTTCCCAGGTGGCTAATAATGTTGAACATCTTTTTCCTGTGTTTATTTGCCATATATGTCTCTTCATTGGTGAAATATCTGTTGATGTCTTTTGCCCGTTTTGTAACTGGGTGGATTACATTTTTACTCTTGAGTTTTGAAAATTCTTTATACATCGTGACTATAAGGCCGTTGTTGAATGTATGGTTTGTGTTGTGGGCCTAAATGTGTTCCCTGAAAAGATATGTTCAAGTCTTAAACCCCCGATACCTATGAATGTGACCTTATTTGGAAGGAGGGTCTTTGCAGACATGATCAAGTTAAAACGAGGTCATGCTGGATTAGGATGGGCCCAATCAAATAACCGGTGTCCTTATAAGAAAAGGGGAGTTTGGGGGCGCCTGGGTGGCTTAGTCAGTTAAGTGTCCTACTCTTGATCTCAGCTCAGGTCTTGATCTCAGGGTTGTGAGTTCAAGGCCCGCATTGGGCTCTATGCTGGGCATGAGGCCCTACACACGGAGAACATCATGTGACAAAGGAAGCCGGGATTGGAGTGACGTGTCTACAGCCAAGGAGTGCCAGCAACCACCAGAAGCCAGGAAGAGGCAAGGAAGGATCCTTCACTTACAGCCTTCGGAGAAACTTGCTGGTACCTCTGTCTTGAACGCCTGGCCTCCAGAACTGTAACACGATAAATCTCTGTTGTTTTAAGCCACCAAGTCTGCGGTGATTTGTTGTGGCAACCTTAAGAAAAGAGTCCAGTGTGTGAATATTTTCTCCCAGTCTGTATCTGGTCTTTTCACTCTCTTGACAGGATCTTTCCAGAAAAAAAGGTTTCATTTTGAGGAAGTCCAATTTATTAAGTTTTTTTCTTTTCTGGATCATGCTTTTATCATCATGTCTAAGAACTCTTTGTCTATTAGCCCTAGACCCCAAAGATTTTTCCCCTGTGGTTTCTTCTAAAAATGTTTTTATTGGGGCCCCTGGGTCGCTCAGTTGGCTAAGCATCCGACTTCAGCTCAGGTCATGATCTCGAGGTTTGTGAGTTTGAGCCCCATATTGGGCTCTCTGCTGTCAGTGCAGAGCCCGCTTTGGGTCCTCTGTCCCCCTCTCTCTCTGCCCCTCCCCTGCCTGTGCTCTCGCTCTCTCTCTCTCTCTCTCTCTCAAAAATAAACATTAAAAAGTGTTTTTATTTATTTTAATTTTTTTTTCCTAGAGAGAGTGGGGAAAGGGCAGAGGGAGAGAGAGAGAGAGAGAGAGAGAGAGAGAGAGAGAAAGAGAGAGAGAGAATCTCAAGCAGGCTGAACACTCAGCATGGAGCCTGACTCAGGACTCGATCCCACGACCCTGGGATCATGACCTGAGCTACAATCAAGAGTCGGGTGGTCAACTAACTGACTGAGCCACCCAGGTGCTCCTCTTCTAAAAATGTTTGAAGCTTATGTTTTTGGTGTTTTTTTAAATTCTTTTTAATGTTTGTTTATTTCTGAGACAGAGAGAGACAGAGCATGAGTGGGGGAGGGGTAGAGAGAGAGGGGGACACAGAATCCGACGCAGGCCCCAGGCTCCGAGCTGTCAGCCCGGAGCCCGGCGCGGGGCTTGAACTCACAGACAGGGAGACCATGACCTGAGCCGAAGCCGGACGCTCAACCGACTGAGCCCCCCAGGCGCCCCTTACGTTTTTATCTAAATCTTTAATTTTGAATTAAATTTTGTGTGACATGAGGTTTATGTTGAGATTCATTTCGTTTTTGTGTACGGACTTCCAATTGTTCTAGCTCCGTTTATTGAAAATGCTATCCTTTCCCCGTTGGATTGCTTTGGCATCTTTGTAAAAAAAAATCAATTGGTTGTATTGGAGTTCATCTACTCTAGGGTCCTTATTCTGTTCCAATTATCTATGTGTCTATTTCTTTGCCGAAGTCCTAACATGACGTGCAATGATTCCATCCACTTGATTCTTTTTGAGAATGAGTCCAGCTAGTCTAGCTCCTTTGCTTCTCCATATACATTTTTGAAATAATCTTGTCTCTATCTACAAAACATCTTGCTGGGCCTTTGATAAGAAACGCATTAAGCCTATAGACCAACTGGGGGAAGTTTTACATTTCTACTATGTTGGGTCTCCCAATCCATGAACAAGGTATGTCTGTCTATTTAAATCTTTCATTTCTTATATCAGCACTTCATAATTTTCAGAGCAGAGGTCCTACGCGCATTTATACCTGAGTATTACCTTTTCTTTGGGGTGACTAAAACGGTATTTTATTGTTAATTTTGGTTCCACATGCGTGTTGCTACTATATAAAGGGGTGATGGAATCTTGCGTGTTGTGTCCTGCAACGTTGCTAACTCAACAATTTTACAAGCCTTTTTCATCAGTTCCTCGGTGTTTTCTCTAGACTATGACCCAAGTATTTTTCCAATAATCTGTCTTCTGAAGGTGGCAGCGCACATGAGAATTCTTAGTTACAATAACTTACTTTTAAGTTAACATTAACTCTCTGACAGAAAGACAAGAGACCTGCCTGACATGTATGCATCGCTGAACTAGTATATGTCTTAGCAGCTAAGCTCCGTTCCATTGACCAGTGTGGGGAGCCATGTTCATTTCATTCATTCATTCATTCATTCAACAGATAATTACTGAGAACCTACTCTGTGTAAGTCAGTGGAATTGATGCTGTGGACCCAGAAATAAACAAGATAGATATATTCTCAAATGCATTTGCCAAGCAACATCTTGAGCTCAAAGTAGAAATTTAAAAAAAGTATGTTTGTGCTGCTTCTAATTTCCTGAAGATTGAATTATGCATTCCATTAACCAGTGGATTCCCAAAGTATCTTCTGCTATGGCATTTCCACTGGGAAAAGCATGAGAAAAACCACCGTGGCTAGAGTTCTCTTGACACAATGTTCTATCTCACAAGGAAAAGAAAGGAAAGGGAACACCCAACGGTTTGATTAACGTGGTCACTTACCATCCCCCCGACCCCTACTTTTGAAGGTTCTGACTCACTCCCAGGGCTGCAGGACTGCCTTCTTCCTAGGCTATGATAATTTGACCACCAGCTATAGACTTAGCAACATCTGCAGGCCCTAACGTTGATCTTGACCCTTGCTGCATGTTAGGAATCACTGTGAGGTTTTAAAAAATACACCTGCTAGGGATCTAGACCAGACCACTTGATTCAGGGCTTCCGAGGCTGGGGCCTAGGCATAGGTATGTCTTAAAAGCTCCCCAGGTGATTCTGGGGGCATAGTGAGAACTAAGAACCACTGTAAATCTAGCCCAATCTGCTTATCGTGGTGGTGTAAGCCTACTCTTTGTGGACCAAACTGTATAATTGGATTTTGTTAAGGTTCTACCTTCTACCCGCCAGGCACTGTAGTAAGTACTTTACACACATTGTTATTTTGACTTGTCCAAGATCACACAGCTAGTAGAGCTGAAGCTATTTCTGTCCACCAGCGGCACAAGTGTTGGGACCGTCCTGTCTTAACTGTCACTGTATGCCCAACACCTAGCTCAGCACCTGTACCCGGCACATGACAGATGCCCTGGAAGCATGGAAAGGCTGCAAAATCATCCTCTGCCTCTCTGTCCCGAGGTCCAGGCTTTTCTTGTCCCTTGTCCTAGACACTGGACCTAAGCCTGAGGCTGGTGTTCTGCCCGTGACTCTGGGCATCAAGGTCTAACCCAGCTCATCGCCGGGTGTGCTGTTCCCTCCTGCTTAAAGGTATTGGATGTCAAAATACACTGCACCAGAGCCAGTGATCTCCAGTAATTCAAAGGTTTATTGTTATACGTAAGTCCCCAGAACCTGTGCTCATGTTCTCTCTCTCTCTCCCCCCACCTCCCCACCTCGCCCCCAGCTCCACCTAGGGATTCCCCTTGCTCTTGCCTGTTGCTGGATGAGAAGACCCACTAGTTAGAAGACCCTGTGATGTTCAGGCAGAGGAAGAAAGAGTGTCTGGCCCTGAGGGGACACACACACACACACACACACACACGGGACAGGAGCCTACCTACTGAATAATGCTGGGGCAGTCATTCTGGTGTGGGGCAGGGATGGGGGGCAAATCAAAAGAATCAGGTTATCTTATAAGGCTCTTCTTGGGCACAGTGGGTACAGCTGAGCGTTCTGAGTTTCTGACCTGACAGGCGCAAATGGTTTGGTGAGATGGCATCTCCTAGGAGTGACTTACCGCGTTCAACCCACCGTTCACCCTTGGAAGTGTGCTTACACGTGCATGGCGCTGGTTTGCTAGGCCTGGCTCAACATGTAAGCCCACCTGTCAGCGGGAGGGACCCCGGAACAAGATGCACGGCCAGCCACCCCAGGGTGCAGGCGTCACCCAGGAGAAAAGGTCCGTGTGAGCTCAAGGCACCTCGCGTGAAATTGTAGTTGTATCGTCAACTGGGGTGGGCGGTGCGTCTGTCAGGCAACGTGTTTGGCCAATTCTGAGGTGGTCGTTACTGAGATTTAGTGGTCGGGGGAGCCTACATTTCTAAGTTTCTGGAACCAGTGCATCTGCCGGAAGTCCTACAATTTTGGTCCCAGAAGCCCTTATTGGTGCCTTACTTCAAAGGGCTTCCTTTGCACTTGCATTAGATAGATTGAGGTATAGGGACAGCCTCGTGGCCACCTGCACCTCTAATCCCTTGAGGGTCCCTTTTCCAGCTGCTGCTTACCTAATTAGGAGAAGCAAGAACCCCGTATTATTCTGCTCAACAGCTGTCTGCCTTCTTCTAATGAGGTCTGGTTAGTAAGGGTACTTGGTACTGAGTACCACCACGGTGGGGTGGGGTGGGCTCTCAGGCCATGAAAACCCCACGCAGGAGAAGGATCGAGAAGGTCCCCCTTTAGGGAACATCGGGTTCTGGATGAGGCCCCTCCCCCGCCCCTTTTTTCTTTTCTCTCTCTCTCTTTTAATTTCAAAGTAATCTTGGACTCATCTTCTTCACTCGTCCGGCCTTTTCGTCAAGCCCGACACGTAAAGAAAACACAGATGCTTGCATCAAACGTTTCCAAGTGTCTCCTGCTCCGGACAGTCTCTGGCCTTACCTGCTCCCACTGTGTCCCCCTCATGGTGCTCCTCGGACCCTCACAGCTCAGGACAGCTGAAGCACACCCAGAGAGTCGGCACACGCCAAGCCTTACGAGACTCTCCCACCCCCTCCCCTGCTCCTTGTGACGTCGGCACCAAGTCTGGGAACAGGAAATGTTCCCGAAAAAGCCAGACAGGGAAGGCCCCCTTTAAAGCAGAAAGGCCCCACCCACCCACAGGAGGTCCCTCTCGGCTCGGTGACCAGACCACCAGCCACGCAGCCAACAGGAGCTAAGGCAGACGGCACAGCTACCCTTACCAGGGAAAGTGAGCCGCTCTCCTGAGGCGGTCCTCTGGGCCCCTGGGCCCCTGGCAAGGCACCAAAGCCTAATCCTGAGCCACGGCCTGTTGTTCTAGGAGGGTCAGCCTCACAGACCTGAAGAGGGAGGAAGGAAGGCAGAGAGCCAAGGAGAGTGGGAGGAAGGGAGAGGGGAGCAAGGAGAGGGAGAGGTCAGCCACGGAATGTGAGGGACCAAGAGGTACCAACCCTTCTATCGGATATAGTCCGTGGAGGCTGGGGTTCTCCCCTGAGAAGAAGAGGCCGAGTACCTCTCATGGAAGGGGGCGGGGCACGGAGCAAACCTGAAGGCAGGAGGGTCCCCAGAGGCTAGTCCCTGAGCCAGATCCCATGGTGCCCCGCGTGAATGCTCCTCTTCCTGCTCCCCAAAGCTTTAACGTGGAGGGAGGCAAGAATGGGTGTGGGGTGAGGTTAGGGAAGGGAGACCTCGCCCCTGGCCCCTAGGCCACACCTCCTTCCAAGTAGGAATAGCTTCATAGTGGGAGCCACCCATCAGAAAGGGTTGGGGGGCTGGGGGAGTAGTGTAGGGGAGGGCAGGGGAGGGTCCTCGCAGGGCTTTCCCCAGCAACCAGAGACTAGGTTCTGAGCAGCGCGGCCCTCTCCCTCTTGATTGGTTTTAGTTTCAGAGACTCTCTGATAAACCGGGACGGGGTGAGAGTGTAGGGGAGCACCGCCACCCCGCCACACGGCCGGCGTCAGAAAGAGTTGTGGCCTCTGTGGGTTCCGGGGAGGCGCGCTTTGAGAAGACTTCTGTGCGCCGCGGATCGACCACACCTTCACCGCCTGTCCACACTTGGATTCCACCCCTGGCGATTCAGTCCTGAGCTGCACCCTCAAGTATCCCCGGGCTCCTGCCTCCCTTGGGCCCTTTCGAAAGTGACACACAGAAAAGGGCATTAGGTGCTCCAGGGCCCTGCGTCTATAGGGCCAAAACCCAGTTGAGCTGGTAAAATGAACAAGCTAGGCAGGTGTCGAGTGAGCGGGTCTACTGGCTCATTAGAAGTCTTCCGGAGAGGAGGTGTTAGTGGGGACAGGGCCACAGCTCTTTTTCCAGAGGCCCCTGCACAGGACCAGCCCCCGGCACACCAGCCCCCGAGCTGTCTTGCAGCCCACCGCACAAGGCAAGGATCACTATTGATGCAAATCTAGCACACATCACCACCCACACGTATCCCGTCCACACAGCTACCGCTCAAAGATGATAGAAACGCTGTGAGTAATTCCGGGCACCTGCCTCTGTAAAGACAAGAACGCAGCTGCTGCCTCCCAGAAAGGGGGTCTCCGCGCCCGCTGGTCCAAAGCTGAAATGTGTTCTCCGTCGTGCCTACCATACCCTGCACGGCCAATATCAGAGCTCCCTGCATGGATCTTTCCCACTGAGCCCCCCTCTTATGGGGGCAACACCTATGAAGGGGGAGTTAGCGTGCACGGGGCAGCGAATTTGTCTCTGCCCCTCCACCACTTTTTTTTTTTTCTGGACCGAATCTCCCCGTCTGGGTCGTTCAGCCGTCTCCCTCTGGGCTTCCTGTTAGCCGCCTAGCAAGGGGAGGGGGTATCTTGATCCGTCCCCCCCTTAATCAGTGCACAACTGCTTCCGATGGAAATAGATCGGGCTCTGGGAACACGGGAAAGCTGATGGTATTTCCAGTTCGCAGCCTCCGTAGAGAGCCTAAGGCAACTGTTCAATCTCAGTATCTCTGAGAGGAGAGGGCTGCAGAGACCACAGGCACGTGGCCGCAGAGGCCTGTGAGTAAGGTTCTAGACCTCACAGGGCAGCAACATTTCCTCCTTTGCTACTTGCTCTCTCTGGACGAGCTCTCCTTCTGCTTTTCCCTTGGGGCTGCCTTCTGCCCATGAAGCAAGGGGAGGATGACTTTAAAAAAAAATTTTTTTTAATGTTTATTTATTTTTGAGAGAGAAAGAGAGACAGAGTGTGAGCAGGAGAGGGGCAGAGAGAGAGAGGGAGACACAGAATCCGAAGCAGGCTCCAGGCTCCGAGCTGTCAGCACAGAGGCCGACGAGGGGCTCGAACTCACGGACCGCGAGATCATGACCTGAGCCGAAGTCGGCCGCTCAACCGACTGAGCCACCCAGGCGCCCCTGGGGAGGATGACTGTTTATCCAGCGCCCTGATGTCAGACTCCCTCCACGGAAAATAGGCCAGGGTCTCGGGAAATGGAAACATTTCGGTGTCTCTACTCCCCAGCTTCTGTGAAGACACAACTGGCAGCTAAAGAACCCCCGTCTATCCAAGGGAGACCAGAAGGGAGCCCGAAGCCTAGACTGAACAGGGCAGAGAGAAGACAGAATGCAGGAGAGTGTGTAGACAGTGTGTTGATCCTTGGGGAAAGAGGATCAGTCAGGTTAGGAGAAGTCTGAATCCAATCCTTGATTTCTGGCTTCTGCTTCTATCCTCCTGAAACTCGTGACCACGTCTTTCACGTTTGACACTCCATCGAGTCACTGCCAAAGATGCAAAAATTCATCCTGGCTCATTCATGTTAGAAATCAAGCGAGATAGGGTCCACTTGTCCATGGTCGACTGGGCAGAAAGGGGAAATCGTTACCTACATCCTTCACTCTAGCTCAGCAAAGCCCCGAACACCACTCCTTTTATTTATATACTCGGGATTGTTGTAATCACATAATCTTTTTCACAGTCTTCCGAGAGATCATCTTCGAGGTGATGTAAGTAACCGTGCATATTGATGTGCACGCCAACGTGTGTATGAGAGGGATTTATAAAACAGTTCATTACCCTCGTACAAAAATTACTAAGGCAGGCTTATCACAAGCTCTAGAAGACAGGGAAATTGGAAGTGGGGGGGGGTGGTGGTGGGGAGTTGCGTCTTGCCCGGGCAGCCTTTTTCTGACCCCGCCTCTGTTAACCAATCTCGGGTAAATCTGGGGATGTTGGTTCCCCAACCTCGTGTCCACCGTGGACCCCTAGTTAGTTAGCTAAGGGCCGTGAGGCTCAGGCTGGTGATGAAATACAATGCAGCCATGCCAAGGGGCAGCCGGAACGCAGACCGGTCCCGTGCCACTTCAAGGAGCGGGCCCGGCCAACTTGAATCCCAACCAGGAAGGAAGAATGAACACTTGGGTCTGCCTCACAAAGCACCCTGGGAAGCCAGGTCCCCGGTGAGGTGGGCTTGGGATGGTAAAGGCCAGGAGAGCGCTGAGCCGCCAGCCTGGCCGAGCCCTCCCTAACCTGCTGGTTCCGGGGGGGGGGGGGGCGTGCGCTCTCCCCTGGGGATGGGAAGGGGGCCGGGTCCCTTTGCGTTTACACAGCCGAGTGGTACAGAGAAGCTATTTACCACAGCATTCTGCTGGAAAGAAAGTGGATGGCGTGCGATCGGAAGGAATGGCATCTTACAACTAACAAAAGAAAGAAAATGGAAGCATAATTACCAATTCGCAAAGCCAAGCAATTTGATTTGCTTCTCAGGAGTCCGTGGTTCACTGGTGGTTAGGTATGCGCCTTCTCCCGAGCTTCAAGCCAGCTTTAGCGCTCGCGACTATTATCTCAGCTCATCTACCTGTTTACTTTCCCAGGACTGGTATTTGTTTCTTCTCACAGTACGTGACGTTTTATTATTCAGGTCCTGTGTACCTCTACTCAGCGGTAAAGACACCGTGGGCATCGCGCCTCGATGTCCCTCTTCTGAGACAGGGATGTTCTGGGAGTACACACTGCCCACGGAAGTCTGTTTCTTGCACCTGACTCCCAAGTGGTTCTTGTGGCCCGTGAGAAGGGAATAGCAGATCCTGTCACATTCTTAGACTGTTCCTGGGACCGTGGGCCCCCCCCCCGCGTGCATTCAGTCCCAACCCTCGGTTCACAAGAGCAGTACTGGCTTTGAGGCAAAGCTCCAGGCCAGCGTTCTGGGCTCGGCCTCAAGCTTCTTTTCTCACTGCTGTGGCTCCGCCTTTGCGTTTAATTTAGATGACCCCAGGGGCGCCTGGGTGGCTCAGTCAGTTAAGTGTCCGACGTCGGCTCAGGTCGTGATCTCGTGGTCTGTGAGTTCGAGCCCCACGCCGGGCCCTGCGCTGACAGCTCAGAGCCTGGAGCCCGCTTTGGATTCTGTGTCTCCTTCTCTCTCTGTCCTTCCCCCGCTCATGTTCTGCCTCTCTCTCAAAAATGAATAAACATTAAAAAATATAATTTAGATAACCTCAACGTTTCTAAACATGGGACCCAATCCTGCTCTTGATAATTTATCAAGTACCTTTCATTGGTCGGGGGGTGGAGGTGGGTGAATCATAGGTTTGAAATGTTACTATGAGGTTCTGGAAGAATCCCTGAAATAGCTCTGGATCACCAACCCTCATCCTCCCCCTTTTATGTACCCCATCTTCTCTGACATACACAACTCTCCTTCCTCCCAGAGTCGATGAAGAAGTGCTCGTTGCTTGTAGCTTTATTACCTACCTGTTTCCCCAATTATGAGCCCAACTCAGAGAAGCCAGGTCAGATACAGCTCTCAAAACTTCCCACAAGGGACTGAGGGTCCCAAGACAGTGCCAAAGGAATGTCAGTTAAAGACCATTCGGGTCACTGCTCACAAAGCAGGATCCTAGAGGGGGTGCCTGGGTGGCTCAGTCACTTAAGCATCTGACTTCAGCTCAGGTCATCAGCTCATGGTTTGTGAGTTCAAGCCCCGCGTCGGCTCAGGTCATGATCTCACAGTGCGTGGGTTTGAGCCCCGCGTCGGGGTCTGTGCTGACAGCTCAGAGCCTGGAGCCTGCTTCCGATTCTGGGTCTCCCTCTCTCTCTCCCTCCGTCCCTTCCCTTCTCAGGCTCTGTCTCTCTGTCTCTCACAAATAAACATATCTGCCCAGAAAAAGGATGCCTTAGCACAGACCCAACTGCCTGCATTCCTTGTATCCGATTTTGTCTTGCTTCCAGCTCATATTTATGCTTCCTCCTTTTCTGCTCGGCCTTGTACATGAGTAAAAAGAAAATAGACCTTTGCAGGCGCCTGGATGGCTCAGTGGGTTAAGCATCCAATTCTTGGTTTTGGCTCAGGTCATGATCTCACAGTTCATGGGTTCGAGCCCTGCATCAGGCTCTGCGCGGACGGTGTGGAGCCTGCTTGGGATTCTGTTGGCCCCTCTCCTGCTCTCTCTCTCTCTCAAATAAATAAACATTAAAAAATTAAAAAAAAAAAAAAAAGAAAATAGACTTTCATACTAGCAGGCTCTGGATTGAAATTCTGGCTTTTCCACTTACAAATGTGTGTGACCTTAAGCAATTATCTCTACCTTAGAAGCCTTAGTTTCTGCACCGCTGAAGCAGAAGCATATCATCTACCTCTCAAAGCCGTCTCTGGATCAAAAGAGATAACATGTGCGAAGAATACATTATAGCGCCAAGCATACAGTAGGTGCTTAAGTGCACGGCGGCCGTCATTTCACCCGAGATCAAACCACCTAATGTAAGGCTCGCTGCCGTCAAATAAGAGGACAAAGGAAATGCATATTCTGTTCTTTATATCTTTACCTAGTGGCTGATGCACGGGCAGGTCAAGGTGATGTTCAAAAGTGATGCCAGGGGGGCAGTGGCTGCCTCAGTTGGCAGAGCATGAGACTCTTGATCTCAAAGTCATGAGTTCAAGCCCCACGTTGGGTGTAGAGATTACGGAAAAAAATTAAATCTTCAGAAAAAAAATAATTCTGCGGACACAACCGGTCTGCCACAGTATACCCCTTAGGTACGGTTCAGTGCACTTAAAAAAAAAATTAAGTTTATTTATTTTGAGAGAGAGCATGACCAGGGAACAGGCAGAGAGAGAGGGAGAGAGAGAATCCCAAGCAGGCTCCACACGGCCAGCGCACAGCCCCACATGGGGGCCATCTCACTCATGCACCATGGGATCGTGACCTGACACGAAATCAAGAGTCGGACACTTAACTGACTGAGTCACCTAGGTGCCCCCAGTTCAGTGCACTTCTTGAGGGACAAGGTATGCCTTGTATTTTTTTTTAAGTTTTTTTTTTAAGTAGTCTCTATATTCAACGTGGACTCGAACCCACAACCCCAAGATCAAGAGTCACATGCTTGGGGCACCTGGGGGGTTCAGCCGGTTACACAACTGACTCTTGATTTTGGCCTCAGGTTCATGATCTCAGGCTTGTGAGATTGAGCCTCGCATCAGGCTCTGTGCCGAGTGTGGAGCCTGCTTAAGATTCTCTCTCTCCCGGGGCACCTGGGTGGCTCAGTCTGTTGAGCGTCCGACTTCAGCGCAGGTCATGATCTCGCGGTTTGTGGGTTCGAGCCCCGCATCGGGCTCTGTGCGGACAGCTCAGAGCCTCGAACCTGCCTCGGATTCTGTGTCTCCCTCTCTCTCCCCTTCCCCACTTGCGCTCTGTCTCTCAAAAGTGAATAAACGCTTAAAAAAAATTTTTAAAGATTCTCTCTCTCCCTCTCTCTCTCTACACCCCCCCACCTCTTTCTCAAATAAATGAAGAAATAAACAAGAAAAAAATCTTTAAATAAAAGAGTCCCATGCTCTACCTACTGAGCCATCCAGGTGCCCCCACCTTATGTGTTTTTAGAGAAGCCAAGATCGTCCAGATACCCCCTTGAATTTGCCCAACTGCACAGCCCAGCCACAAGTGTAGTGTGGCTGCTGTATCCCTCATTTGCTAACCAAGAATCTACGAGAATGCCCCTGAGTATCTGGTCTGAGATTGTGGAGAGGGCGCCCGAAATACCTTCTTATTGCCTATTGAATGAAGTGCAGCCTCAGCCCACGGCATTCGGGTGTTTCCCACCGGTTAACTTCAACCTGCTTGCCGGGTTTATCCACCCTGCCTTCCCATTCACACCCACATTTCAACCACACTGGACTGTTTACTCCCCAAACCCGCCCCATGCGCTCCTACGCCAGTGTCTTTGCTGTTTATTTTAAAGGCCAAGTCTGAGGAAGCAGTGAGTTGGGGTACACTATGGCGGCTCTCATCTGAATCTGTCCCCAGCCCAGCCTCCCTGGATGCATGTCCGTGTCCTAGCCAGGCACCTGTTTGTATCCAGGAAGGAGTCTCGTGGTGGCAAAGGGAATGAGATCCTGACTCTTCCTAATACAGCCTGCTTAGGTCCAAAGGCGTTAACGATGTCTAATGGCCTGGGATAGTCTCAAATGAGGCCAAATTCCAGAGAAGGACCAAGGAGGGTCCTCTAAGGGGAGACTTGCCATTGAAAGAGAATGTGGTTGGGTGATCCACACTGGTAATCAGAGTCCAGCTGGGGGTAGTGGTTAGGAACACTGACTCTGGAACCAGGGACCTGGCTTCAACAGCTTGGCTCCTAAGTAGTGGGGATAATTGAATCAGCCAACTGAGAGCTGTAAGTGGCATCACCTTGATGTGGCCGGTTGTGAAGTTCGTCTCAAGAGGCAAGATTAAGCTGCCAATAGCCCAGCGGACTGGATTGAACAAATAAAGGACTGATGTGTGCCTACGTGGACCCGACTGTAGAGATACTTGGGTCTGTTTAAGGAGGAGAACTGTGAAAATTCTTTCTACCAAAACTGAGTGTGTAGAGAGGGATGTTGAAAGACAAGAGATGTTGTTGTTTTTTTTTTTTAATTGAGGTGTCATTGACATAGAACATTATATCAGCTTCGGGTGTACAACATAATGATTCAATATTTGTATATATTGAAAAATGATCACTAAAAGAAGCCTAATGGGATCCATAAGTCACAGGGAGTAGGGGTACAGCATAGGGAATATAGTCAATGGTATCACGATAGTGTTGTATGGTGACAGATGGCAGGTACATTTGTGTGAGCACAGCGTAACATGTAGACTTGTGAAGTCACGATGTTGTACATTTTAAAAAATAAATAAATAAAAGGGGAAAAAGGATTTTAAAAAAGAAAAAAATGTCTAGTTAACATTCGTCACCACAGATAGTTATGAAACATTTTTTTTCAAAGATTTAAAAGATTTTTAGAGTAATCTCTCTCTATACCCGGTGTGGGGCTTGAACTCACAAACCATGAGATCATAACCGGAGCCAAAATCAAGAGTCGGAAGCTTAACCGACCGGGCCGCCCAGGCGCCCCAAAACATTTTTTTCTTGTGATGTGAACTTTTAAGATTTAAAGAGACCTTGGGGCGCCTGGGTGGCTCGGTCGGTTAAGCATCTGGCTTCAGCTCAGGTCATGATCTCACAGTCTGTGAGTTCAAGCCCAGCGTCAGGCTCTGTGCTGACAGCTTGGAGCCTGGAGCCTGCTTCGGATTCTGTGTCTCCTTCTCTCTCTCTGCCCCTCCCCTGCTCATGCTTTCTCTCTCTCTCAAAAATAAATAAACATTAAAAAAATTTTAAGTTTCATCATGACAAGAATTAGCTTTGACAAGAAATTCCATTTAAAAGAGCCAATTGGAATTTCTATTTTTTGCAGAGCCTAGCAGTGCATAAGTTGTGTTTATTCTACCTAGTCTCTGCAAAGTTCCTTCCGAAGAGCAGTGTCCCCTTCAAATAAGAAACTGGACCAAGAAAGTTTTGAAGCAAGAAATTTTGAGGGAGAACAGAGAACTATGACCACAGGAATCACTATTGTGGAGATCCAAATACATCTACAAGTCAAATTGTGTCCTCTTAAAATGGATCTAGCCCAGTTAATTAATAACAAGGAATTCCATCCTGTTATCCAGCATAAGACTAGTTTTTAAACTTTTTAAAAAAGCTTAGCCATTTATTTTGAGAAAAAGAGAGAGAGTGTGCATACGGGAGAGGCAGGGAGAGAGGGAGAGAGAGAATCCCAAGTAGGTTTTGTGCTGTTAGCACGGAGCCAGACGAGGGGCTTGATCTCATGACCTGAACTGAAGTCAAGACTCGGAGGCTTAACCTGCTGAGCCACCCAGGCGCCCGAGCATAAGACTAGTTTTTAAAAAGGAGTCTCTGTGATTAGAGACTTACGGGCTGAGAATTCTTGTTATTCATGTGTCAGTTCTTAAATACACAAACTGTGCTTGAGTAATCAGCAAAGAGTTTACCCACTTCATCTTTCTCCCAATGGGAAGAATCACCCCAAGTCCTTTGGGTGACTTGGAAATAGGTAGTCAAGAGCTCAGGAACTCTGGCTTACCAGGGACTGAGAGATCGAGGCAGGATTATTTATTTAAAATTTTTTTTTTAATTTTTTTTTAACGTTTTATTTTATTTGTTGAGAAGAGAGAGACAGAGCATGAGCAGAGGAGGAGAGAGAAATAGGGAGACACAGAATCTGAAACAGGCTTCAGGCTCTGAGCTGTCAGCACAGAGTCCAACACGGGGCTGGAACTCACAGACCGTGAGATCATGACCTGAGCCGAAGTCGGATGCTTAACCAACTGAGTCACCCAGGTGCCCCTAAAAACTAATTTTTTTAACGTTTATTTATTTTTGGGAGGCAGAGAGAGAGCACGGGAGGAACAGAGAGAGGGCGAGACACAGACTCCAAAGCAGGCTCCAGGTTCTGAGCTGTCAGCACAGAGCCCGACGCGGGGCTCAAACCCACGAACCGTGAGATCATGACCTGAGCCGAAGTCGGACGCCCCACCAACTGAGTCACCCAGGCGCCCCTATCCAGGCAGGATTTTTGAAGTATTCATCACCTTGCAGATTCCCTTGCCTTTAATGAAGACCCACGGAAATATGTCTCTGACCTCAGTATCAGGAAAAGCCATACTTCTCTTGAACAGCTGGCTTATTCTTGTCCTGCATCAGTGGTTCTGAGAGTGTAGTCCCTGACCAACAGCACCAGTAATCCTCTGGGAACTTGTTAGAAATGCAAATATTCAGGGCGCCTGGCTGTTTCAGTCAGTACAGCATGCAACTCTTGATCTCGAGGTTGTGAGTTTGAGCCCCACGTTGGGTGTGGAGATTACTTAAAAATAAAATCTTAAAAAAATAAAACAAAGAAACGCAAATATTCAGGCCCCACCCCAGACTTACCCAAATTAGAATATCTGGAGGTGAGATCCAGCAATGTGCTTCGATAAGCCTTCCTGGTGATTTTGGACACAAGACAAAATTTGAAAACCACTGTCCTGCTCGACCGATGCCTGAGAACATCGGAGCCAAAACTGCAGACTATCTCCAGCAACTGTTTTTTAATCCCTCTCCCACCACCTTAGAGGCAGAGAAGAGTTCTGCAGCACCCTTGGATTCCCAGATCCGTGGAGATAAAGAAAAAAAAAAAAAAAAAAAAAAAAGATTTTAGCAACACTAACTGAATTGGGCTGAACCAGGAAACCCCAGCTTCAGAAAACTGGCAACGAATTTGTTCAATGCCCAACATTTACTTTGAGTTAAAAGGCGACATTAGGATCGTATTGCAGTGGCTTCATCTCCAACAAGTAGTTGGATTTGAAAAACTTGGATGATTATATTGACCAAGTATGCACTAAACACAAACAACAAAGGATTTCGCCCTTTTGTAGAGGCTAAGTGCCCTGCAACTTTAACTAGGAACAATTAGAAATTGCCATGGTTGGTGGGTGAACTGTAAGCTACTGAGTACTTGTGTGACCCCTCGCGTGAGATACTTTTCCCCTCTGAACCTCAATTCTGCTCCTGAGAAAACTAGAGGACTTGATTTCATCATCGCCAAGGTTGCTCCCGTCTCTGACATCCTGGAATTCTGGAACTCTAGAGATCCAAGAACACCACTGCTCCAGCAGTGCCCCCAACACCACTGCTGTCTCCTAACCTCTCCCGACCAGGAAGAAGAAAGGCACGCTGGTAGCTGAAGCCTCCTGAAAGCACGCCTGAGATGTGTGGAACTCAGATAATTTTGGAAATCACACGCCAAGAGTTTGTTTCTTACTACCCAGTGCCGTGTGGCCATCAGCCAAGGTGTGAATTGGAAGATAGTTTGCTCTTTGCCACATGACACACAGGAATCCCAGAGAGATTCTGTCATTGGCTTGTGAGAACCAGATAATGGACCAACTGTATAGAGCCAGCCCAGCGCATGACATTACTTGTGTGTATTCTTAAAAGCTAAGGGGGTTGGGTTTATCCAAACACTTCCCCTCCCCCACCGCCATCAGAAACAGTTATTTGGCTGAGTAAGTCAAGCTGTGGAGGTAATTTCACAAAGGGTGGGGGGATTGGTGTGGTTTGGGGGGCCCGAATTAACCAGATAATTGGTTCGATTCATCCGGTTCGCTTTCCCTGTAGGATTTATTGCACGTACTCTGTCAGGTATAAAGAGCAATCCTGACTTGCCCCTCCTGATCACTGGCTAGCCAAATACTTTGCCGTTTTTCATTTCACTTCCCAGACTACCTCTGATATGGACATATTTATAAAAACCTCGCTACACAGAGTTTTCTCGTAGCCGAGAGATCATCCTTTGCACTGGATCATTTCAGAGACGATTTCTCAGCAGGTGATATATTAAATGCCTTCAAATGGTTGGCCTCCCACTACCAAACACCCCCCCCCCACCCCACATACACACACGGAAAGCACATACTTCCATTGTCTGCAACAAGGGGTTTTTCTGACTGGTACTAAGGTGATTGCCTTAATTTTCTTCTTCCTCCAGCTGATGGAAACATCATCTACCTGCCTGTCATCTCTGGAGCAACCCACAGCATTCCTACATTTGAAATGAATGACTCTCATTCTTACAAGTCCTTTTGTGTCAGGACCTCTGAGCAGCGTCCTGTATTACTCCGTTTTGCAACAAGGCAGGCTCATTATGGCCATTTCTGAAGAGAGAAACCCTCAGCAGCATTTACAAACGTATGGGGCATTAAAACAGACAGTCAAACAGCTAGAGCTGCTTGATTAGGACATTTAGAGACAGAGCAACTGGTGGTTTGCCTGGATTTTTCGTCTCTGAAAGGTTGCGTGGATATTCTGTGGCACGGCCCCCGTAATGTGCATGGTGGGGGATTACTGTGTGTCAGAGCTGGGCGATAACTAGGGTCGCCTGAATGATTCCTGCTTGCAAATGACATCAGCCCTGTCAAAGTGGGAATGATTTGTTGCTTCAGCGCCTCTCTGATATTAAATCTAGAGGGGTGGATTCAAGTTAGTGCTTCAGAGGACACACATACCTATTTCTCACGTAAAGGAACATGCAGTAGACCATCTTCTGATTGCAGAGAAATGAATGAGTCCGGGGAGAAAATGGACGACGCCCATGTAGATTTTCGTGGCCAGACATGGAAACAAGGTGATTCTAATAAACAATAAGTATTATTTTATAATATCTAATTATTCATAAGATTCCCCAACAGGGAAGAACAAGCAACTGCAGAGCATTTCCCCAACCCCCCTCCCTCTGTCACGGAAACGCCAATAAAACTCCTCCACCTCCCACCCTTCAATGCCAGATCGGTAAGCATTTAGCCAAGCATGCTGGGAGACACAGAACAACTGAAGGAAAGGAGTATCCGGGTGTCTTGAATTTGCTTGCCATTCTGCTCTGTTCCACCATCTCGTTACTAGACGTAGGCATTAGACGTGACAATCAGCCACATTTAAACTGAGCAGAAGAAATATCAAAGGCAGAGCCCTCAGAAGAAATGTCTCAAAGACAGCTTCAGTCACCTAATCAGACTTTAATTCCAATCACAAATGACACAGACTCGTCAAGCTCTGTCGTTCCTAATGATACCACAAATAAAGGACGGACCGGAGACAACTCTCCAGGAATAGAAGCTTTGTGTGCTATCTACATCACTTATGCTGTGATCATTTCAGTGGGCATCCTTGGAAATGCTATTCTCATCAAAGTCTTTTTCAAGACTAAATCCATGCAAACAGTTCCAAATATTTTCATCACCAGCCTGGCTTTTGGAGATCTTTTACTTCTGCTAACTTGTGTGCCGGTGGATGCAACACACTACCTTGCGGAAGGATGGCTGTTCGGAAGAATTGGCTGTAAGGTGCTTTCTTTCATCCGGCTCACTTCTGTCGGTGTATCAGTGTTCACGTTAACAATTCTCAGCGCTGACAGGTGGGTTGCTTTTCTCAGTTTTATTTGCTAGGATGTGAAATTAACCAAAAAAAAAAAAAAAAAAAAGAAGAAGAAGAAGAAAGAAAGGAACGCTTGTACTCAGCATTCATCGGCTACTGTTCTGCTTTTCTTACAGTCTGTAACGTAGATGTAAGATTGGAAAACCGGGGAGTGGGGGGGGGGCAATTAAAATAAAAGTTGGTGTGAGAAGGTTAGAATTCCTGGGTTAGCATCGGAGGAAAGGCTGGAATTGTATGCTTTGGGAATAATTTATTCTCTTTGGAGTGTAATTGTTTGCTTGAAACAATACTGAACCGTGTGTGTTTCCACCCCCCCCCCCATTCAGTTTATTTATTAAGTAAGGCAAATTGTTCCAGGTGGAAAAGAAAAACAATTCATGCTTTATACATTAGTGCAGCCTAGTGGTACAATATGGTCAACATTAAAACATCAGCATAGGTGTGAAATTGACCACATACACATGCATCTAATTTACTTGAAATTCATCAAATTAACCAATGGCAGAAAAAACGGTGAGGTTTTCGGCTGCCTGGTAACTTAATGTAATGTCACCACCTAATTGTATTTGTTTTCTCTATAGGCATTCAATGACATTCTTGTTTCCGGAGAAATAAATTAATCCGGTTGACTTTTAGAGCTCTGTGGATAGAGCGTGTGAGAACCTCCGGCAGTCAGGGTATTCCGGCTCCGTTAGGATATTTTCAGTCTAAGTACTGTGTTTTTCTGTGTTCCTATTGTAGAATAACTGTGAAAGCATGAAAAAATTTTTGAGGCTCCAAATGTTCAGATTCTGGAATCAGAGAAGAGGAAAAGCTTTCCCTGTGTCTTTTATGGATTTTTGCTTTGACTGTTTTTATATCGTATTCAAGTGCAGATTTACTTAAAGGCTGTAGATTTTAAGGCGAATTTGTCAGCATAAAGACATCTTTGCATGGGCACGGGGTGTCCAATTTCACCCTTGCCTTGCTCTAAATTTACCTACAGATCGGCTCGGGCAACAAATTAGCACGTATGAACAGGGGAGAAATTAACCCTCTTCTCTTTACCGCACAAACTCATGGAATTCTTTCCTAGGAAGGTTGATGACTGCTCACTCACGAAGGAAGGAGAATTAGGTTTAACCTCAGTCACTTATACAAAAAGGAAATCTTTTAGAACCCATAAGGTGATACGCAGGTAATGAGTTACTCTCAATCATACAAAGAAATCATGCTGAAAAAAATGTATTCGTCCTAAACAGAGGATCTACACACAAAATTATAAAATTGCAAATCTGAAATAGTTCCTCTTAGTGAATAAGAGAAAAGGTGATCGGCAGAAACATAAAATCCTGGGGTGTATTGTGTATTAGTTATTGAAATCATAACTCATTCAGTTGCTTAATGTTGACCTGGTCATATACATGTGTATAGGAGGCAGAACTGGATGGCCACTGAGATCACTTTTAGCCCTAAGACTCTGTAGTTTTGATATGTATTTTGACCTCTGCCTATGGTTATTTGTTTCCAGATACAAGGCAGTTGTGAAGCCCCTAGAGCGACAGCCCTCCAATGCCATTCTGAAGACCTGTGCCAAAGCTGGCTGCGTCTGGATCGTGTCCATGATCATTGCTCTACCAGAGGCTATATTTTCAAACGTGTATACTTTTCAAGATCCCAACAAAAATATGTCACTTGAAGCGTGTACCTCCTATCCTGTTTCCGAGAAGCTCATGCAAGAGATACATTCTCTGCTATGCTTCTTGGTGTTCTACATTATCCCACTCTCAATTATCTCTGTCTATTATTCTCTGATTGCTAGGACCCTTTACAAAAGCACCCTGAACATACCTACTGAGGAACAAAGCCATGCCCGCAAGCAGGTATGTATTAATCAGGACTCATGCATGACTTTAGAAATGAAATTCCTACTTTTGCACCTGCGAGCAATAACTACGATAGCGGGATAGTAATTTTGCTATGGTCACGGACCCTGGAGTCTGTCAGACTGTCATTCTGGCTCTGTCACGTACTAGCTGTGCAGTCTTGGGCAAGTGACTTAACCTCTCTGAGCCTCGGTTTCCTTGCCTGCAAAATGAAGATGGGGGCTGGGTGAAGTATACGAAATACTTAGCACAGTTCCCGGTGCATCGTAAGCAGTCGATAAGTGGCGGGATTGCTATTGTTAGACAGGGGACAGCTGAAGTTTGGGAGCTGTCAAAATTATTTACACCATCGAGTAGTGATGAACAGCACACAAGGTGAGACTATGAAGTGAAGCATCTTTTGCTTTAGAAAGTGTAACAGAATGACAAAAACACAGGATGATAGAACTGGCAAGGAGCCCTGATATTATTCGATGCAAACCACTTGCAAACCAACCGGCTTATTCAGATGAGCAAGCCGAGGGCTCAAGGGACGAGGTAAGTGCCAGTGGCAAGAGAACACAGTGACTCACAGAAGTTTGATTAAGACCATTGCAAGAGCCGGTGTGCCCTCCTTCCCTAAAGATGAACAGAATAAAAAGAATGTTGCCAAAACATTGTTCCATTTGATTAAAAACACACCAACAGGATTTCTATTTTTCCTGGGGGGCGGGGGGGGGGGAGGCTATTCTTGACCAGTCCATTCAGTTGGTTCAACAGAGGTGCTCATGAGGCTGAAGTTGCATATTTGGTGCCCGTGTGAACAGTTCTCTTTACTCTGTGACCACAGGGACTTAACCTGGTTCATTTCCTTCATTGGTTTTCATTCCTTTGACTGTAGGGTCAGAATTCCTACAGATCACAAATAATTTTTGGCAACTTTCATAAACCCCGGAAGAACACCCTAACCTAGCCAGCCTCTGCTGAGGCAGCGAAAGCAGTTTCGTATAGCATCTCTCTGTTTTTAATTAAATTAAAATTTCAAGAATTCCACAACGCTCCTTGAGATAATCGGAGACGACCTAGAGTATCTCAAAACTGGGGCTGGGAGTCTCTGAATTAGAGCTAATGAGACCAAGATCATGGGTTACCATGCCAATTAACTGGCTGGATTCTATAGGCACGGGCTGCCTTCCCACAGATCCCAACCAACGCGTTATTTCACAAACGCATGCTCACAGGGATGCCAGCCTGTTAACTGTTCATGTCTATGTAAATCTAGAGCGTGCCTCGTTAAAATCTCTGCCAGCTAAATGATCTTTTTCTCCCCCCTGTGGTCGTTTTTCTTCCCCCCCTACAGATTGAGTCCCGGAAGAGAATTGCCAAAACTGTTTTGGTGCTGGTGGCCCTGTTTGCTCTCTGCTGGTTGCCGAATCACCTCTTGTATCTCTACCACTCATTCACTTATCAAACCTACGTGGACCCCTCGGCCATTCATTTCATTGTCACCATTTTCTCTCGGGTTCTGGCTTTCAGCAATTCCTGTGTAAACCCCTTCGCTCTGTACTGGCTGAGCAAAACCTTCCAGCGGCATTTCAAAGCTCAGTTATTCTGTTGCAAGGCAGGGCCGCCCGACCCTCCTCCTGCCGAGACCCCTCTTAACAACCTGGCAGTGATGGGAAGGGTCCCCGGCGCTACAAGCACGCAGGTGTCTGAAATTAGCGTGACCTTGTTCACTGGGTGTAGTGCGAAGAAGGAAGATGACAGAGTCTAGCGTTTCAATTAAAAACGGTATTTTTCCTCCCAGCATGAGTATCCGACTCTGAGCTGTGAGTAGGTGGATGGTGTCAGGATTTTTGTTGTTTGTGCATTGTGCTGAAATCCTAGGAGTGAGAGATCCCTATAAAGGAAAGGACAAACCATGATATTTTTTTTTTTCAATGTACAAACGTTAACGTTACCGGGCTTTCTAAATAAAATGAAGCCCCACTAGGTGTCAAAAGACACGTTTGTAAGTCGGCAGGTCCCACGGGACCTCGGATGGGAGAGAAGGTGAAATGAACGGGATGACACTGGAAAATCCAACGTGTTCCCGTCACATCTACGCTTCTCATTTCTCGTATACTCCTGTGATTTGCATAACACTGTGTCTGTGTTCAGTATGCGGTGCAAATCTAGAGATTCTGCTTTGTGTATGAAAGGGGGATCAGATAGAAATAAAACGTCTGCAGTTTTCTTGCAAAACAAAGTCCTTAAAAAATAAAGCTTCGCAGGTGTGTTCGACTGCTCTTTCCCATTAATCTCTGTCCCATCGTAACTAAAACTCTGCGATTCCAGTGAAAATGTTTTGGGGTCAGTGACTATAACGTACCGAGTAAGGATCTGGGGCAGGGTGTTTGTCTGACTGGGTCAACACTTACTGACTTATTAGCTCCACTTACAACCAGCATCGATCGATAATGGAGCACATTTGTGCTCCACAATGTGAAGAACTCGCCGTACTCACGGGCAGGAGAAGTGGCCACGCTTATTGTCATCGGAAGGCCCCAGAGAAGGACCCCTGTCGAAAACCCCGTGGACCAGCCAGTGTCTGAAATTCTTCCTTTAAGGAAATTCATTTCTCTCTGGTAAGCAGTGCCCTCTTTCTAAAAAGTGGAGAAGTACCACGCGAAATCCTTCACATCTGGGCGTGCAGTTGTTGCCAGATCATCTTCCTGCTTGACTTCTTTAAACCCGATGGGTGCCTGAGTCCTGTAAGAGCGTGGCCTGATTAACCTCTGCCCTTGGAAATCAGATAGAAGGTTCTGAATTTCTGTCCTCTGCTCCTACTCGCTAACGCTCGAAGCTTAAGAATTGTTATGTCAAACAAACTGTTGTCAATAGATGTGTCAGATTTAGATTTGTGGTTTTAGGAAATGTTTCCTTGGGGCAAATTAAAGGATATGTTTGGCGCTTTCGTTAAATCCGTATCTCCAAAGCCTTGATTGTGGAGTGTGCTTTTGGTAGTTTTGAGCTTTCTGTAAATGGCTCGTGTAGTTGTGAACTTTTGCTGATGATGTGGCTCCAAAAAGGGAACGCGTTATCAACACTAAACTTTCCATGTGTGTGACATTGTTTTACTTGGCGGGGGGGGGGGGGGGGTGCCAATATTGTGTTAGTGTTAAGTTGGACATCGTAATAAGTGGTGGGAAATAAATATCAAATAAAGTTTTAAATGACTCTGCGTAAGTTTATATTTTAAAAACAATAGTTCTGACAGGGGCACGTGGGTGGCTCAGTGGATTAAGCATCCGCCTCTTGATTTCGGCTCAGGTCATGATCTCGCAGTCTGTGAGTGCAAGCCCCATGTCGGGCTCTGCGCTGGCAGTGTGGACCCTACTTGGGATTCTCTCTCTCTCCCTCTCAAAGAAACTTAAAAAAACAAAATACAAATAAGAAAAAACAATAGTTCCGGAGGAATATAACTGAGAACCCATTTTAATCAGAAAATTTAAGTTATTTGCATGTCACAAAACTCCCAGGTGTTTTACGATTTCCTCACTCTTGAGTAAAAACTACGTCTTTACTCTTCCAAGCATGGCATTTTAGAAATAACTGATAAAAGTACCAGATAACAAAAGCCAAGAAAGCTGTTTAGCAGTTGGTGAAACTAGAACTCAAAGAACGTTCATTTTCCTCACTCTTAGTAACTCAGGTGTGACTCAGGGATCTGATATAAAATCATTCCCTAAATGGTTTTATAGGGCATCGCCCCCCATCCAGAGTTGGGGAATTGAGATTAAAATCCATGGCTTTGTTTTGATTTTTTTTTTTTGGAGGGGGTGGCCTCCCTCTCTCTCTCCCTCTCTCTCTCTGTTTCTAACAGATGATCCTTATCAGAGTGAACCTTTTAAGTAGGTCCCAATAGCCACAATTTCTTTCACACTGCCTATTGTGGTTCCAGGAATGTTACTATGGAAGACTTCATTTCTCTGGAGAGGGTCCCAAATGGGGAAAAGCTTGGGGTACATGAAAAACAAATTCTGTATACTTCCCAATTTTGCTCAGGGTGTGCCCTGACCCGAGACTTCGAATAAACAACCATAATAATACGCTACAAAGCAGGAAAACAAAGTCACAAACGTAGGTATGACCGAAATGTGCAATGGTAAGTCTTTGTCTTTGACGTGGAAAGTGCCAGAAAACATTTAACACTGGCATACCCACCGAAGGTAGCAAATTTGGGTTAGAAGGATTTCTGCAGTGTCAACCATCGCAGGTCAGGGATCCATCTCTCTTTTTGTCAAAAGGAGTTCCTTTTATTTCCACTGTATGTTGAGATTACAGGAAGCAGGGACAGGAAAACTCCTGAAGAGAGCGAGCTTGAAGAGGCCATTAAAAAATATGGATATAGTTTGGTACAGGCCAGTAATTTTCCAGAGTTCCTGAGCCAGGTAGGAGATTTCTCCGGCTGAGAAGTCTGCTTTTACAAATTAATGTACTCTTATCCACCAAGAAGGCCATGACCTATTAGGCCAAGAGCGCAGCACAGATCGCCCCTAAAAAGATGAAGAAGACGTTCAGAGAGAAGCTGGCTGTCTGGGTCCTGAGAACTGGCTCAGCTTCCTGGGTCCAGCAGCTTCTTCCTGGTTCCCTCGTGAGACCCCGCTACATTCCCATCCTGGAACTTCAGGAGCTATCCTCCTCCTCCTCCTAGATCGGTATTTTTTGCTTGTTACCTTGAGTGTTTCTATGACTTGCCAAAAAAACTTGAAAAAGACGGGTCACGAACACAGAGATGCTTACAGATTCCCTCGGTTACCAGGGAGTCAATTCTACGGGCACACAGGGAACTAAGAACCAGGAACCAGGCCTCATAGAGACAACAGCGTGGTTAAAACGAAACAAGACAACGGTCAGGTCTCGTGGTCGAACCGAAGGCCACTGTAGGTACAAGGGTGCGTGCCTCCCAACACCACTGCTCCACTATCGCGGTCACCCGGTGAGCCTGTGTCACTGCCTCAGCTTCTCCTCCCGCTCCTGGGGAACTTCACAGCAGGCCCCTGTGCCATTACCTTCCCTGTGTGGGCCTCCCGCCCTCCGTGTTACTCTGACCGTGTCCCTGCCGGTTCCGGACTCGTTCCTGTCCCTGGGAGAGGTTGTTATTGGCTCATACGGCCAAATTCGGTCTAGAATGCAGGGCTCCCCTGCCAGGTCACCGGGCAGCCTGGGGGCCATGCTGGC
This sequence comes from Prionailurus bengalensis, assembly GCF_016509475.1. Lineage (NCBI taxonomy): Eukaryota > Metazoa > Chordata > Mammalia > Carnivora > Felidae > Prionailurus > Prionailurus bengalensis. The sequence continues at coordinate 113,397,452 of NC_057361.1, forward strand.
TGGGTCACAGCGGACCCAGGCCTAAGGGACCATTTTGGCCACCTGTTCAGAGGGGCCCATGGATACAGCAGGCATCCAGTGGGTCACGTGCGGTAGCAGGGCTGTGTAGCATATTATCACCTATGCTGTGAACTCAGGAATGAAATCGGACCCCAATAACACATTGCTGAAAACAGCTGTACACTATTTTGGGATCCAGGAAGAAATACTTAGCAACGCTTAAATAAGTGAGCCTAATAAAACTCATGTTGTCTATATCATAAAGACACAAGCGACTCCAGTTCTCCGATGGTCCCCAACAGCACGAGAACTTCATGAAAAAGAAATGTAACTGGAAAACAAAACAAAACAAAACAAAAAACAACCCACCCTAACCCAAGCTACTGTTTAAAAATCACCGTTTATGGTTGAAACCATGTCCTCACAGCCGGTATTTGGGGAGTTAGGATTTTCTAGAGCCCATGCGCAACTGCTATATTTAGAATCAAAAGGTCACTGGAAGAGCAGAAATAATTTCTTCTGGTAAGCTTTTCCCCACCCTCAGGTCTGGTTTATAAAATTTTATGTGTACACATAATGAGTTTATTGCTGTTGTTCTTAAAGGGATTAATAAAAACTTTTAAACGGTTGCTTTTCGTGCAACAAATCTGTGCTTTTCTAACAGGCAAAAACCAAAACAAAACAACGAAGTTAGTGGGCCAGTAAAGCTGGTGCTTACACTTGGCTGTTTAAGGTTTGGAGCTGAGCATCTCTGAATCCCGGTGGACAAGGGGCAGGGATCTACTCCCCGCCTTCCCTTTCCATAGAGTCGACCTCCAGCCTGGGAAGGTACCGGAGAGCTTAAAGGAGGGGCCTGAGGCTGGGAAAAGAAGGTTGGTCCCCATCCACCGTACGTTCGTACGTTCGTTCGTTCGTTCATTCATTCATTCGCTCAGTCATTCAATACGCACTAGACACCACACCCCGTGCTAGGATAGCTTAGGCTACGAAGATGAACCAGAGCCGGCGTCGATCCCGGGGAAATCATAAAGAAACGAGCCAAAGCCACGTTTCCCACGCGGAAGAGGGGAAGGAGGCCCGTCTTCTTGGCAGCAACGCAGAGCCGCCCCGCCCGCCCCATCCACTCTCCCAAGATGGCGCCCGCCGAGGGGGGACGTTCCCACGCCTCCCGCTACCGCCCGCCGCGGCCCCCGCGGAGCCCGAGGTCCCGAGGCGCCGCGGCCCCCCGCGGCCCCCCGCAGTCCCCGCGCCGCCAGCCCAGGAGGCCCGGGTGGGCAGCGGGGCGGGACGGCTGCGCGCCTGACGCCCCGCCTCCGGGGCCCCTGAGCCGCCTGCCCGCCCTCCCGTCCGCGTCGGCGGTTTCTGACGCCACCGGAGGCGTGTCGGCGCGACCCGCGACGTCGCGACGCGCCAACAATGGCGACTGCGTCAGCCTGAGCGGGCCCCAGTCGGCCAGCCAGCTCCAGACCGTGCCGCGCGAGCCGCGGGGGCCGCGAGCGCCTCGGACCGGGTCGGCGGCGAAGGCGGCGGCGGCGCGCGTGCGCGTGCGCGCTCCTGCCACAGCCGGGGTCGAGCCGCGGCGCCGAGGCCCCGCGGAGCGAGCCAGGTGGGCGGCGGCGCGGCCAGGCGGCCAGCAAGCGGCGCGCGCAGCGGGCGGGAGGCGAGGGGGGCGGTGCGGGCGCCGGGCGGCCCCGATCTCCCGGGGGCTGCTGGGGCGCCGCGGGGAGGCGTGCCGGGGGGCGGCGGGCGCGGGCCGAGCGCGGCCGACCCTGCCTTTCTCTGTAGCCTCCGGCAGCATCTGGGCCTCCACGCTCGCCGGGATCGTCCCTTTCCTAAGTCGGCAACATGAGCGGCAACAACTTGGATGGGAACGACGAGTTTGACGAGCAGTTGCGAATGCAAGAACTGTACGGCGATGCCAAGGACGCTGACACCCAGAAGGAACCCGACGGACAGCCCGATTCTTTCGGGCAGCAGCCGGCTGACACCCCGTACGAGTGGGACCTGGACAAGAAGGCTTGGTTCCCCAAGGTAGGAGCGTGGCGCGGGCGCCACTGCAGAGCGGGCCCTCCTGGCCAGCCCTCGCGGGGCGTCCCTTTTCCGTTTTCTTTGCTGAGGTCCCGAGTTAGCGCCCCCGCCCCCCCCCCCCCCGCCACGGGTCGCGACGTTTCTTTTTGTTGTGTCTGTTGCAGAACCGGTGTGTAGAGAAACGTAAATCGGTACGAGATGCCTTAAATGCAATTTAATTCTTAAGGCTCTTCTCTGCCTTATGAATTTTGTCTGTGAAGGTCACAGTTGGTTATTGCATCGGTGACTGCTTTTTATTGCAAAGAGGAAACACACCAAGAGCAAATTTAGTAGTTGTTAATCTAACATAGGCAACCTCACTTACCCTAGGAAATTCAGATGTTTGTTCAGCTGATGTACTGTGTGCAAAATGCAGCTTCTTGGTTTTGGGGGGGGGGGGGAAGTGGCCATTTGTATCTGTTTTTGGAGTCAACTTTGTAACTCTCCTTCCTATTGAATTGTGTCCCTAGGCGTGTGTGTTTGAACTGAATAGCCACAGGAATAGGACTAGAGGGGCAAAGAATAGTTACCGAGATCTGTGTCGATTTGTGTAGAGTGCTTGGAAATTGAGTATCTTATCCCAGCTTGGAAGTAACGTAACTGGTGTTAACTTTGTTCTGTAAACTTTTCGGTCGAAGTATCCTGTTAATCAAAGTCTCCTAGGGGTGGAAAAAGATACCAGAAGCACACGAATCAGCTTGCAGGCTGGTAATATAAACCGTGCCTCCACTGTGTCATTTGACTGTTATTCTTAAAATTACTTATTTCAACGTTTTTATTTTCCATTTTGTATTTGTGTATATATATTCCATTCCCTCAACCTTGTTGAATTTCTCATTTTGCTTGTATTGCGGTGCCAACGCCAGTGCAGATTTGGTTTCTGAGTACTTTTCACAATAGTCTGATCGTGGATTCATTTGTGACTCTGTCTCTTTATGTTATGGAAGCCCATACCTCTTCAAACTTGGAGTTTTAAATGTGCATAACATTGATCAGAATGAAGATAGAACTCTCATTTCTTTCGTTGTGCGCCTGTGCTTCCCCCCCCCCCCCCACCTCCCTAAAAGCCAGGAGGGTAGATGTGAGCTGAATTTGTTCTTAATTTGTTCTGGCACTAAATGGTCGTGTGATTTCATTAGTGAAAGAGTTAAAATAAGCATTTGGTTTTGTAATTGTTAGCTTTATTCTCTGTGTAGCGAATCAGTCCCATTCTGCGTCCTCTCTGCGCGCAGATACTCAGATATTTGGTGTGCGTACACTTCTGTGTATCTCTGTAGCAAAAGAAAACTGGGTTCCGTTGTTAGATTCTTAGCTGACGGTTGGTTTTTGTTCTGTTTTATTGTTATCTGGTCCTTCCTTTGTTGTATGTACTTTAGCCTTCGGCAAGTAGACCGTAGAGAGGTAGTGATTTATAAATGAAACAACTAGAAACCGGGCCAACATCACTTAAAATGCCAGTAGCGTCTCAGAGTTTCGTGTTGATAACTCAAGTGCCCGTGTCTTTTTTTTTGTTTGTTTGTTTAATCATTTTAGGCACCTTTTCTGTGTAAGGTGACTCTTCTTGTATTTACACTGTAATCACGACAGCCGTTATCTGCAGAAACACTTCTGGGTCCAGTTGTATAACCATGTTGCCATTTAACACAATGTTAAACTTTTTCTGGGAAGAAAACATTTTTGAATTTCTGTATGTGTGTGTGCTGAATTTTTTGTTTAGATCACTGAAGATTTCATTGCTACGTATCAGGCCAACTATGGCTTTTCTAACGATGGGGCGTCTAGCTCCACAGCAAATGCACAAGAAGCCACTGCCAGGACTGCAGAAGAACCTCCTCAGAGAAAAACCCCTGAACCCAGTGATCCCAAAAAGAGGGGAGAAAAGAGAAAGGCCGAATCAGGCAAGTGGATTTAACTTGCAAAACAGGAATGTGAAAATTTTTGATGTTAGTTATGTGCATATATAATTACTGTTGGGAGAATAATACCCGCTTGAAGGAGGCATAAGATGAGAGCTTTTTAATGATACGATTATTTGGGTTCATATATTGGCTCTCGCACTAACTCGCGGGCATTGGGTAGGCTGTTGCAGTTCTGTGCCTCAGTTTCCTCCTCTGCAAACTAGAGCTATTGCTAGGGGATTATCAAAGGTTTTGCTTGTAAGGTAATTTTGTTACACGTTTTGAGTTAAATTGAACTCAAGGCAATTTTGTCTCAGCTTGGCCATGTCTAACACAGCAGATTGGAGTCAGAAGCAACTTACACATGCCCCAGCCTAAAGTCAGCTCAAGGATGAGTGTCTTTTTAAGGCAGCATGAGAAGCATAAAGAACCGAGATAACGAGCCATACTTTTTCAGACAGGGTTCTGAAACTGTGTGTCAAAAGATCCAGTACTTTGAAAGCTGGACAGTGATTTGAGTCAGTCTCTCTTGTGCTAAGGATAAGAAAAGAGTCCTGGAAGTTTCAAGAAACTGCCTGGTTTCATAGTGCGACTCTTACCTTTTCTTGCATGTGTTCTTTTTTTTTTTTTTTCCATTTTTAGGATGGTTTCATGTTGAAGAAGACAGAAATACAAATGTATATGTGTCTGGTACGTATACCCTCAAACAAAGTTAGCAAAGAAAATACCTGGTTTTGAGATTTTTTTTTTTCACAAAGTGCTCTTTAGTTTTCTGCTTTTCTAAAATCTGTTGGTTTTTTATCATTGTGTCACTTTTTTGTTCGACTGCTTGCGTTTGTGAGGAATTTGGCTTTTGTTAGTTACAGAGCTGAGAAAAATTAAGTTGTGTGTAACTTTGCATGCTTTGGGTCTGCTTTACGTAACTTACGACAGTTTGCCCCTTCAGCGATACAAGGCTTAAGCAAACCGTGATTTTAATGTATATTTGAATACATGAAAACATGAAATTTCCTCAATTCTGTAGCTGGGAGATTTTTTACGTGCATTTAGAAAATCAAAATTGTGGGGGGTCCGGGTGGCTCAGTCGGTGAAGCGTCTGACTCTTGGTTTCAGCTCAGGTCATGATCCCCAGGGTCATGGGATGGGAGCCCCGCATCGGGCACTGCTGACTATGGAGCCTGCTTGAGATTCTCTCTCTCTTTCCCCCGGTGCCCCTCTCCCTGGCCCACTCTCGCTTTCGCTCTCTCTTTCTAAAAAAAAAAAAAAAAAAAAAAAATGGAAATTATGTTCATCTGAGTTGTAGATTTCTTTTTTTTTTTTTTGAGTTGTAGATTTCTAGCTGGTGGAATGCTTACATAGCCCTCACTGTCATTGTACATGCCTTTGTAATTTTTTTCCCCTCGTGTTACAGGTTTGCCTCCAGACATTACAGTGGATGAATTTATACAGCTCATGTCCAAGTTTGGCATTATTATGAGAGATCCTCAAACAGAAGAATTTAAGGTCAAGCTTTACAAAGATAACCAAGGAAATCTTAAAGGAGATGGTCTTTGCTGTTATTTGAAGGTTAGTTATGTGGTCAAGTTTCTCGTCGTTCCATGTGTAACTCAGGAACCAGGCCTGAGAACTATTCAAAACAGGATGCGAAAGAAAACTGAAATTTCAGATTGTGCCTGTGTGGATCGCGTCGGCGAGGTTATTGTTCTTTTAGGAAAGTACGTTACCAGGTCAAGGTGTTACGTAAGTCCTGTGACTGAAGTGCTACTTTTGTCTTGAAAGGATTCTCACTGCAGAGATCTCTCTAGGAGTATAGGCATAAAGTCTGCTCAGAACGCATTTTAAAAATCCACAAAGAAAAGAAAGGCAGTAACATTTTATTTGCCCCCTGGAATGAATTGGACCAAGGTTTGGCAGACTCCAGCCCCACTGCCTGTTTCTGTAAATAAAGTCTTACTGGGACGTGGCCACATTCATTCATTCGGTTCCTCATTTGTCTGTGGCTGCCTTCGGGCTCCAGCGGCAGAGTTGAGTGGTTGAGGCACACAGCACGTGGCCCACAAAGCCTAAAATATCGACCAGCTGGCCCTTTGCAGAAGTCTTCTGAGCCCTGAATTAGACCCTAAAGGAGACGGTGGGGTCCGCTTACTGTTTTGAAATGCATTTTCGATGGGAGCGAAGAGAGGGCGGTATTGATAGAAACTTGCAGAACTTGATGTGTGCGTGGTAGCATAAATTGCACAGGGAAAGCCCCGCGTCAAAGGTAGTCATTGTTTCTGGAACGCCTCTCACCTTAGGGGCACGCGTTCTGCATGACTGCAGGGTACAGAAGCAGTGGGCACATTGATGACCGGTACCCATGTCAGGGAAGGAGAAAAATAATTAACGCAGTAAAATCGTAGTGACCCAACAACAGTATCAACGCCACACGTGTGTTGCGAGTGTGCAACATTTCAGTGAAATCAGATGGGGCCGGGGGGGGGGGGGGGGGAAGGGGAGGGTTAAGCCGACAGCTCTCCGGAAGATAGGTTTTGGGTCTGGTTCTTGAACGTGACGGGGCCATACGTGAGTATGACCTTTATAGGCAGTTATTAATTTTCAAATACAAGGAGAGCTGAGGGTTTTACGAGTTCTTCAAGGGTTATTAAAAATCTGTAAACCGATTCTTAGAGTTTGATTGGATTTTCTTAAAAAAAATTTTTTTTTGTTTATTTCTTTACTTCGAGAGAGACAGAGACAGCACGAGTGGGGGAGGGGCAGAGGGGGGGGTGGGGGAGAGAAAATCCCTCTCTCTGCGCTGGCAGCCCGGAGCCCGACGTGGGGTTCAAAGCCACGAAACCACAAGATCGCGACCTGAGCCGAAACCAACAGTCATAAGCTTAACTGACCGAACCACCCAGGCGCCCCAGTTGGATTGGATTTTTCATTTTTTTTTTAAAGAGAAAAACGAGGTTTTGAGTAACTTTGTATATACAGTTTTAGGATCTGTAACAGCACAAGGTCGGCCAACCAGTAAATTAAGCTCCAAAAAAAATCACTGTTCTGGGATCCGCCTTTGATTGTGCGGCCGAGTTCAGTTACTTTTCGTGTCCTCCTCGGGTCCTCAGATCTTGAACTCTGTGTAGGGCCGCCGGCCGCCCCCTTTGCCCAGAACCTGCAAACGTATTCAATGTCCAAGCTGTCAGATAATCACCTTCACACTGTCTCACAGACCTCCATTTTAACTGGGGAACAAAAAAAGTAACGGCTGGCTGTGCTCTTCCCAGTTCTTGAGGCATCTAGCCTTTTAAGGAGGACTGTTTTAGCATTTTAAAACTGGAAGGTACCTTAGAAGTCACGCGAGTCCATTTGCCTCATTGAGACATTGAGACTCCATGGGACAACCCTACTGATTGTTCCAATAACGACGTGATTCATCGAGCACCCACTCCATGCCGGTCCCTGTCTCTTGTGTGCATTCTTCCTCTTAATCTTATCAAGCACCCTGCAAAGAAGGCCTTTCTCTTCCCATTTGACAGATGAAGAAATTGAATACCTTGCCCAAGTTCACATAGCTGGTTGGGGGACAGCCGCGTCCAGAGTGCACTCTCTCTGCTTCTTTACCTCAAAGGAGGTAGTTAGTGATGAAACCTTGATTGTGTGTGTGGTCCTCATTCCCCAAGAAAAGCTCCCGGAGGTTTCGGGTGAGTGTGCAAATTCCTGACTGTCTCCTTTTACCTTTATAAAGAGGGAGTCCGTGGATCTCGCATTAAAACTTTTGGATGAAGATGAAATTCGAGGCTACAAGCTACATGTCGAAGTGGCAACGTTTCAGCTGAAGGGGGAATATGATGCCTCAAAGAAGAAGAAGAAGTGCAAAGACTACAAGAAAAAGCTGTCTCTGCAGCAAAAGTTTGTGGTTTTGTTTTCCTTTTTGAAAGATTTCTTGTAAATATCCGAGAGCACGTTTTTGGTAGAGCCGCCTAGTTTTCTTCCATCAAATACGCCTCTGAATTATTGCTTAATTAGATTGTCAGAGGGCTTCGGTGATCTGTGCGGTGGGATGATCTGGCCGTGTTTGTATCTTCTGGTGTGTTTATCCGTAATACGACGTGGGCTTGAGTGAGACTCTTTGGAAGAAGTTGAACATCGGATTAAATAAAGCAGTTGAGGTTGCTATATCAGAGCCAGTAGTTCACTTTTGGTGCGAATGGACATCAGCTACACTAGGAGGTAACGTGGTATGTGTAGGCTATGGGCTCGTCGACAGGCGTTGGAAATTAGAAACGATGGCTTTAAAAAAAAAATTTTTTTTTAATGTTTATTTTTGAGAGAGACACACAGAGCAGAGGAGGGGCAGAGAGAGAAGGAGACACAGAATCCGAAGCAGGCTCCAGGCTCCGAGCTGTCAGCACAGAGCCCGACACGGGGCTCGAACTCACGAACCGTGAGATCGTGACCTGAGCCAAAGTCGGACGCTCAACTGACTGAGCCACCCAGGCGCCCCAGGAAACAATAGCTTTTATCACTATATTTACTGTGTGGTTGTCCGTGGTGTGTACGTGATGCCATCAAATTTCTACCACTCCAATTGGCTGGGTAGTATGCTTTTTGAAATCTGCTAGTTTTAAGAAGTTAGCCAAAACGATAAGTGCTTTGTTTTCTCAGAGTCAGTTCCGATAACACTTCTAACACTACGCTCAAACCAGCGGTAAAAGGATCAAGAAAGCATTTAGTTGTGATGTCCTATCGTTTTTATGGGAACAGGTGGACTAACTACCTACCAATTTTATAAAGACTGCCAATAAAATTTAAGGTTGTAACAGATTTTATGTTCACATATTTCAATGCATTTTGTTCTTCGCAATCATAAAACGGCTAAAAACCAATACGATTTGAACACGTTTCTTGCCCTCAGAGCATAGTCGTAAATACTGGATAGTTATAAATGCTAAATAGCCAGCACTTTTACAGGAGTCTCGATGGAATGTTTGTGACCAGACGGCAGTTCTGAAAAAAAGATATGTCCTGGGGATTTCAAGACCCTGGGTCCGTCTTTGACCCACCCGTTATTTTTACTTTAGAGAGTTCTCTGAATAGGACTGTTGTTGTGGAATCACATCTTTAACGTCCTTAAATACTCCGTAGAGGATTACTGTAACAAGTCCTCGTCTTCTCTCCCACAAGTATGAAACAAAATTGAGTTTCTCCTACGAAACAAAATTGAGTTTCTTGTTACTGCTTTGTTGCACCAGGCAGCTGGACTGGAGACCCGAGAGAACAGCTGGCCCGTCCCGAATGCGCCACGAACGAGTTGTCATCATCAAGAATATGTTCCATCCCATGGATTTTGAGGTAGGAGGCGGTATTCTCACTGACGGAGACGCTGGTTGTGCTGTTTGTCCCCAGGGGAACCCAGAGCTCCCCTCGCCCGTCTGTCTCGTGCCGCGCCCTCCGCGTCCACGCGGTCGGCAAGGTAGGAAGACGGAGCCAAGAGTCCCCCGCAGTGTTCGGATTTTCCCGTGGTTAGCCTAGGGCTCCCTTAGCTGTCTCCCAGGGGACGCCCACACTGCGGCTGCAGGTGGCAGCTCCCTGCTTACGGGAAATCATTAAAAATATAATCACGGAAAGATTTCCGGGCGCTGCTCGTAGATTCTGAGCGCCGTCCGGCAAGTGCGGGCTGCTCGGGGCGGGGCGTCATTTCACACCCGGAAATGAGCACCTGCCTCGCTTTGGTACTGGAGGTCTGATCCTTCAAGAGACGTCAGGTTAAGGAAATGCAGCTCCTGGTGTTGACGTAGGGAAGGTTTGTTCTTCCAGACGCAACTCGGACAGAATTGTTCCGTGGCTATCAGGAGGACTTTGCAATACCTAACGCCCGTGTACAATTCTAAGAACCGCAAATAAACATAGCCTCGCCAACCGGGCCGCCTCGTGCCGCGTCCCGCCTCCTGTTCTCGTCGTCTCCTTGCGTAGACCCGTGGGCTAATTTGTGAAAGAACTTTTCTTCATTCCCTGCCTGGGTTCCGAAATTCATGATAACCAGTTACACATAAGGTAGAGAAAGGTGACAGGTAAAAAGGTAAGCAAACGGAAAGATAACAAGCTACAGAAGAAGAAAAAAACCGTTCATAACGTAAAATTCCAGGTTTACAAATGATCCACTTGCAACCAAGGTCCTTCTGTGCATTTAAACAGAATGGCCCTTTCATTGTAGCCCCCTCCGAGAGGACCCCGGAATGGTCTGTTGAGCTCCAGCCCGGCCGATAGCGATGTGACGGGGTTCACTGTGCACCTGTGGGGTCTGCGTATCTTTTGAGATCATTCGGGAGACACATGTGGGCAATACATAACGTTCGATGTCTCTTAGTAGAATTCTGGAGAAGCTTGAAATAGAGCAGAACTGCTTCAGGCTTGCAGTGATAATGGCGAATGCTTAAAAACCACACAGGTACACATGCACGCTCTTCGAAACACTCTGCCTAAAAAATACTCTTTGGTATCAGGGTGAACAATGTGAAGACTAAGATATTTAACGTAACTTCAGAGGGTCTCCAGTATTTTATTCAAAGCCTTATTTATTTATTTATTTATTGGTTTGTTTTTTCCAAAGCCTTATTTAAAAATGCATGTCTGGAGGCACCTGGCTGGCTCAGTCAGAAGAGCGTGTGACTCTTGAGCTCCGTGTGGTGGGTTTGAGGCCCCACGTTGGGTGTAGACATTATGGAAAAATAGATAGATAGATAGATAGATAGATAGATAGATAGATAGATAGAGGCACCTGGGCGGCTCCGTTGGTTAAGTGTCTGACTCTTAATTTCAGCCTAGGTCATAACCTCATGGTTCGTGAGTTCGAGCCCCATATCAGGCTCCGTGCTGACAGTGTGGAGCCTGCTTGGGATTCTCTGTCTCTCTCCTCTCTCTGCCCCTCCCCTGCTCACACACGCTCGCTCACTCTGTCTCTCAAAAAATAATTAATTAATTAATTAATTAATTAAATGCCTGGCAAATTTGAATACTAGGAGATGACGAGTAAAAATCTCGATGCACGGGGCGCCTGGGTGGCGCAGTCGGTTAAGCGTCCGACTTCAGCCAGGTCACGATCTCGCGGTCCGTGAGTTCGAGCCCCGCGTCAGGCTCTGGGCTGATGGCTCGGAGCCTGGAGCCTGTTTCCGATTCTGTGTCTCCCTCTCTCTCTGCCCCTCCCCTGTTCGTGCTCTCTCTCTGTCCCCAAAATAAATAAACGTTGAAAACAAATTAAAAAAAAAAATCTCGATGCAGATGTAAGTTTCTCATTATGTATACCAGTGCTGTCCAATAGAAATATAATGTGAGCCACATGTGTGATTTAAATTTTTCTGGTAGCCACAGTTAAGATATAACATGAGGGGCGCTTGGGTGGCTCAGTCGGTTGAGCGTCCCGACTTCAGCTCAGGTCATGAACTCGCAGTTTGTGAGTTCGAGCCTCGCATCGGGCTCTGTGCTGACAGCTTGGAGCCTGCTTCAGATTCTGTGTCTCCTCTCTCTGCCCCTCCCCTGCTCACGCTCTGTGTCTCTCTGTCTCTCAAAAATAAATAAATGTTAAAAAAAAAGATATAACATGAGATAGGGGAAATTAATTTTAATGATGAATTTATTTAACCCAATATATCCAAAATATTTTTAATTTCAACACGTTATGTAAAATATCAATGGGTTACATTGTGCGGTTTTTTTCTTCCCCCTTTAGTGGCAAATCTTCAAAATCTGGTGTTCATTTCAGACTTGGAACACACCTCAGTTTGAACTAGCCACATTTTAAGTGCTCGGTAGCCACATGTGATTAGTGGCCACCGTCTTGGCCAGTGTAGGTTTAGATTGGAAATATGGTTTATTTCTTCCTGGGAAAACAAAACACCACCCTGGGAAAAAGTTAGGAGAGTCGTGCAGAAGGTTTCAGTGCATCAGTCTGATTTTTTAGTCTCCAGCCCATTGCCTGCCAAGCGTGTCTTTTGAAAATTTCCATTTTCAGCTCTGTTAAAGAGTTTTCCTACGGGAGGGAACTGTTCTCTTTAAGCTTCAGGATACTACACAGCGGTGAGGATATATTCATTTTTCAAGCTGGTATAAATGAAAAGGGAGATACAGGAAGATTTTGGCTCAAATTTGATATCCTCGTAGGAAAGGCCCGAGACTTTGCTACGGAAATAAAGAAAAGGATGCTACTCCCCCCCCCACCCCGCCCCTACCCCCAACAGTGGAATCCCGCCTAAATGTATTAAATATTTTGAACCAGTTTTTGTATGTTTTTACTAGAATCCTGATTTCCCTTGGTCAGTAAAGTAGAGGCATTGGTCCAGCCGTCTTAAAAGTGGGCCGGCCTGAGGTGGCATTTGACTTGTTAGAATTTTGTAGACCTTAGACAAGAATAGCTAATTTTACGCAAAGCCTCTTTTTGTTTGTCTGTCTGTTGGCTGGTCAGAGCGAGAAATTCGATTCTCAGGATGTGTACTTACAGAAGGGGGCAAGCCCGTTTTAATCGCGTGTGTTTCTTGCAGGACGATCCACTGGTGCTGAACGAGATCAGAGAAGACCTTCGAGTGGAGTGCGCAAAGTTCGGACAAATTAGGAAGCTCCTTCTCTTTGATGTAAGTCCTTTCGGTTTAGTAAGTTATTCCCAGAGGTCAGCGGGCCCCAAATCTTAGACTCGTGGCTGCCATCTAGTGGTGGTCATCTGTTAGCAATAATTAGATGAGCTTGGATTGCAAGGCAGGGCTTCACTGGATGGTCAGATACTGTCGGATGAAAGAAAGCACGGGAAAGATGTGTGAGACCTGGTGGTTTCCTGTTTGCCCGCATTTCCGCCTCTTTGTGAATTATTCTCCTCCATATTTGAAGAACAATCCAGCAAAATATTTTTCGGTGTGTTCCCCTTGTTACCCGTTTCTTACGTCCAAGAGCGACACAGAATAATGAAAAGAGTCACCATTTATCGATTGCACACGAGTTAGGTTACATGTTCCCTCGCCTAATCCCTCATGATCCTTTGAGGTAGTTGGGTGATAGGTGCTAGATCGAGCACCTTGCTCAAGGTCACTCAGCTGCTAAGTGGCAGAGCCCCACTGGGGCTATTTGACTTGAGAGTCTACACTCGTTAACAGCTCTGCCATCTTGCCTCTCTTTAGACAGGGTTGTCAGTAGAAACATTTCCAAGGACATCCTGCTTGGAATCCTAATTAACAAGATTAAGCTAAAGCAGCCGCTAGCTTCAGGTCACTGGGCTGGGGTCCAAAGGAAGAAAGGCTTCGTACAGAAAACGCTTAAGCTCGGGTTATCAGAACACCACCACTACGCGCCTGTCTTGTCAAACGTGTGCGTTTTATTTTTAATCGTCTCATTCCTTCTCTTGTCTTTCTAGAGACACCCAGATGGTGTGGCCTCCGTGTCCTTCAGAGATCCAGAGGAAGCTGATTATTGTATTCAGACTCTCGATGGCAGGTGGTTTGGCGGCCGTCAAATCACTGCGCAAGCGTGGGATGGGACTACAGATTATCAGGTAAAGTCCGTAACCGTCAAGGGCACAGCAGTTGTTTCCTTACCAACAAATACTGGGCTGGTGGTCCTTTGGGTTCCGTTTAATCGGTTTAATGTAACAGTACTTCTTCTAAATAATACTTTGCATTCAGAGCCTCGAAAGAAAAACGTTTTAGTCTTTCAGTTTAGAAGCCTAAAAATTGGAGGCGTGCTCAGAATGGTGATAAGTGAAGTACAGGCAGAGTTCAAATATTACCGGTTTCGTTGGTGAGACATCTCTGGAGTACTGTGTGTGGTGTTGGGCATTTATCCAAGCGATGTTAAAATCCACTCTAGCTAATCAAGATGTTAAAGTTTTGCAAACCGGAGATAGAGGAATGCTCTCATTTCCTAAGAAGAGACGCCTTATAAAATCAGGTACTTGCGTCACTATCAGAAGCATGCAGAGAGATCGTCACTTCTTTTTGCCTAAAACTTATTTTGACGGCAGTTCCCATTTCTCCGCAGGTGGAAGAGACCACAAGAGAAAGGGAGGAAAGGCTGAGAGGATGGGAGGCTTTCCTCAATGCTCCCGAGGCCAACCGAGGCCTTCGGCGTTCAAATTCCGTCTGTGCTTCGGAAAGGGCAGGGCCTTCCAGAGTAAGGCATTTTTCAGAGCACCCTAGCACGTCTAAGATGAATGCGCAAGAGGCCACCACTGAAATGGCATTTGAAGAGCCTCTAGATGAAAAGAAGTTTGAAAAAACCGAAGATGGGGGAGAATTTGAAGGAGATGCTTCTGAGAAAGGTGCCGAGGAAAGTGGCCCCGAAAAAGAGGCCGAAGGCGGCCCCCAGAAAGAATCTGAAGGAAGCTGCCTCAAAACAGGGTCTGAGGAAGGCTGTCCCAAGAGAGAGCGTGAGGAAGACTACCCCGAAAGAGAGTCTGGAGAAGGCAGTCCTGAAAAGGAGTTTGAAGAGGGTAGTCCCAAGACAGAGTCTAAAGAGAATGGCCCCGAACGGGAATCCAAAAAGAAGAGGCTCAAAAATGATTACGAAGAGAATGGCCTTGAAAAGGAGTCCAATCAAGATGGCCCCAGCAAGGAGGGTGAGGAGGAGGAGAGCCTCCAAAAGGAGTCTGAAGAAGACGACTCCGAAAGGGAATCCGAAGAAGACTGCTCTGAAAAGCAGTTTGAAGATGGCTCCGAAAAAGAATTTGAAGAGAATGGCCTCGAGAAGGATTTCGAAGAGGATGGCTCCGACAAGGAATTTGGTGAAAACATTCTCGACAGGGAGTTCGAAGACAATGACTCTGACAAATCGGAATTTGGAGATAGCAGCTCTGAAAGAGTGTTCGACGAGGAAGTCTCTGAGAGAGAGTTTGACGAAGAGTCCGATGAAAAGGAAGAAGGGGAAGACACCTATGAGAAGGTCTTTGACGACGAGTCCGACGAAAAAGAGGACGAGGAATATGCCGACGAAAAGGGCCTCGAAGACGCCGACGAGAAGATGTTTGAAGATTCAGACGACAAAGAAGACGAGGAGGGCGTAGAGGTAAAGGAAGACGAAGACGTGGATGAAAAGATGTTCGAAGAGGATGATTCCAACGGGAAACTCTTTGAAGATGAAGATTCCAACGAGAAGCTGTTCGACGATTCTGACGAGAGAGGGACAGTGAGGGGCTCGGGGAACGCAAAGGAGGAGGGGCCCCTGTCCACAGGCAGCAGCTTTGTCCTCAGTAGCGACGACGACGTCGAAGACGACATTTAATCCTTTACACTTGCTTTGTAGGGAGCTTCCCCTGGCTCCATTCTGCCTGTGCTCCAGGGCAGTTGCTAGTAGTGTTACATGCACACGTGCCTCGTGGTAGGATGCCATCAGAGTAATGCAGTGACGTTTTCATCGTACCTGTACTCAATGATTCTAAATCTGTGTTCATTGGCCGTTGAGTTAAAACTTCATAATATGATGCAAGTAAGCTGGGTACTTTGTCCTTTGTCTGATTTGTTAATTGCATGCACAATAATGTTTTTTAAACTATTCTGATTGAAGTTTGTGATACTCAAAAATAAAAATAAGTTGTGAATATGCTGAAACTGATAAGAGGACTCGGCGTTACATTGCATTTGAAATTCTCGCTATTGCTTAATTCTTACTAAAGTGTGGTTTTTGTGAGGATTTGAAAAAGCCCGTAGGAGTCGTCTTGCTTCCCCGCTTACGCTAGAACTTACGTCCCCACTTCCCCTCCCCTAAACCAGAACATGTTACTAAACTTATAAAGCAGATAACACTCTGGAGTTTTTCCCTGCCCGGTCCTGGCAAGTTACTTTGATAATTGTTTTCCTCTTTCACCCTCTTCCCCCGGAAACTGACTCGTAGATGTGCAAAAATGAACTTCCTGAGGCCCACAGCTTCCATTCATTGGAAATACGGAGGAGGTTAGAAATCTGTGTACTGTTGGGGCCCCTTTAGAAGCTGATTAGAGTTATGAGACCTTTCCCCAGAAAAATGTATGCACACACTACACGGCTTTTTTTGTATACACTTTTCGGAGGTTTGTGGATCCCCTGGAGTTGAAGACCTACTTTTGTCATGCATACTTCGGCTTTTGTTCTGCATTCATGGTGGCTAGTACTGTGTTCAGTTGTGTAGTCCCAATAAAAATTGGAGTCTTTCTTCATTGTGCTTTCCAGATTCAGTATTGGTGAATTGACTTCTGATGTAGTATTAAGAAGTTACTCTCGTGAATTAGAAGCATTAAAATAAACTGCCTTGGTGCTTTTTCATTATACCGTCTGTAAGTGTAATCATTACCCTCTTGAGACCAAAAAAAAAGTTCTGTTTCAAGCCAAAGCTGAGAATTTTGTAGTTGATGTCTGGGATTTCTTTCTTTTCTTCTTTTTTTTTTAATGTCTGGGATTTCTTAAATCTCAGGATTTTCACCAGGGATAAGTCAGTAAAAGAGCTCAAGAAATTTACTGGGGCGCCTGGGGAGCCCAGTCGGTTGAGCTTTGGACTCTTGATTTCGCCTCAGGTCATGAGCTTGTGGCTCACAGGATCAAGTCCTTCCTCGGGCTCTGTGCTGACACTGGAGCCTGCTTGGGATTCTCTCCCTCCCTCTCTCTGCCCCTCCCCCCACTCGTGCTCTCTGGCCCTCAAAATAAATAAATACAAATTAGCAACATTTAAAAATAAAAGTAACTTAACAACAAGAGCTAAAGAAACACGTCTAGAAAAGTTGCAAGCCATAATAGTGTTTCCTTTAAAGGTAAGCCAGAAGCATTTAACACTATATTTACCGGTTTCCTGAACGACAGGTCACGTTTATCTTGCATACACAATGGTTGGAACGCGGAACCACAACACAGACCAGCTCCAAGGCCATTAGAAGGGGACCATTTTCTTTCTGACTTGTTTCCCCTGCTCATTAATTTGGCCGATAACAAATATGCTCATTTTATTTGAACACCCTGGAAGCAAAAGTCACAAAGTCTAATAGCTGTAAAATGCAAAAGCAAAAGTCTAATAGCTGTAAAATGGTAAGTCATTTGCGAGATGGTGTCGGCAAACATGAAAAAGCATGAAGCATATACGCACAGTCGCCAGTTCACTAAGTAGTCGGACCAAGACGATGGAGTTGATTGTGAGGCAACAACATGTCCTGGTAGCAAAAGAAAAGAACAATAGAGGGGTGGGTTTTAAGCACAGTAGTGCTCCACGATCACCTGGCAACGTCTAAGCTTAATGTTCCTTCGGACTGCATAGCTTACGTGAATCTCAAGTAGTGTACTTAACCCTGAATGTGTGAACCAGAAGTGGCTTCGGGGATGCCTTCAAGTCTCTAATAATAAACTTGAAACTCCATGTTAGAAGATAAAGGTACTAGGGGTCTTGGCAAGATTCACAAGATACTTGAAATTCTTAACTGCTTTCTGCAAAAGAAACCTGATAAGGGCAAAATCGGAGTAATATGTTCCAGAGGTCTCTTGTTTTCCTCCTCCATTCATGATAATTGTGGGCTCTTCCTGAAGCCCCGAGCGGCCAAATCTGGTCGATTTAGAAGCCACTGCCTCTTCCTTTTAAGAAGGGAATTTATTTTTCTGGTATGAATTATTTGGGAATTCTGAGGCTTGGAGAAGAGGTAGGAGTTAGCTGATTTTCTGAATATGACTTTCCCGATGTGAATCTTATTATTATATTTTTTCTTGGAAAGTAAACTATAAACTTTTCAGTGTAATGCTGAGAAGTGCTCGTAATTGATTTGAGCAAAGCCATGGCTTGGAGAACAGGAAAAGGCTTATAAATGTCCCCTTGTAAGGATTTGTCAGTATTCTTAGAGATGGTTTTTTCCTTATTGAGTCTCCGATACAAACCACGTGCCTTTTTAAAAGACAGTCACACCGGGGCGCCTGGGTGGCGCAGTCGGTTGAGCGTCCGACTTCAGCCAGGTCACGATCTCGTGGTCCATGAGTTCGAGCCCTGCGTCGGGCTCTGGAGCCTGTTTCCGATTCTGTGTCTCCCTCTCTCTCTGCCCCTCCCCCGTTCATGCTCTGTCTCTCTCTGTCCCAAAAATAAATAAAAACGTTCAAAAATAAATAAATAAAAGACAGTCACATCATTTAAAATCCAACCAATGATTTTTGCCTCTACCCACACCTCATTTACATGTGTGGCTAATTCATACCCAAATAAAATACTAACGACATAAGAAAAAAAAACCCAAAACATGTTACAATTAGTCTTTTCTAAAATCACAAGTGGTCACTGCAAATAAATAGGCTAAATTCTTAAACACCAGGTGTCCTAGGGATCAATTGCTGGAGAAAAAAAAAAAAACAAAAACCTTCATGGTCTCACGTTTACTTTCAGATGTTCAGAGTCGCACGGATTTGTCTCTTCACTCAGAACCGAGAGGGTTGTGATGCTATGGGAGGTCACACGCGTTACACGCACGTAGAAAGCAAAAAGCAGGGCAGCTTGTGACTAGTTTTCTGTAGAACTTCCAGACTAGGACACTAAGATTCAGTCCTGGTCCCGGGCTGGGTAAGGAAAACTAGACCAGCAGTGGCACGGAGGTGGCTTTGCTGCTGCCAGGGTTTGACGCCACACCACTTCCTAGTGCCTCTGCTGAAATAGCCATGATGACGTGAGAAGACTAAGGCTCTAAGCAGCAAGCATTGCTCCACACCTGTCAGAGTGGCTAAAACCAACCCCACAAGAAGGAACAGGTGTCGGTGAGGACGTGGAGACAAAGGAACCCTCCCACATGGTTGGTGGCAATGCAAACCGGTGCAGCCACCGTAGCAAACAACACAGAGGTTCCTCAAAAAAATTCAAAACAGAACTTACCTTATGATCCAGCAATCCCACTACCGGGTGTTTACCCGAAGAACACAAGAACGCTAATTCGAAGGGATACACGCATGCCCATGTTTATAGCAGCACTAACTACAAGAGCCGAGATATGGAAGCAGCCCCAGTGTTCATCGATTCATCAACGGAGAAAGAAGAGGTCACATAGGGGCGCTTGGGTGGCTCAGTCAGTTGGGCGTGTGACCTCGGCTCAAGTCACGATCTCGCATTCATGGGTTCAAGCCCCGCATCCCGCTTTGTGCTGACAGCTCAGAGCCTGGAGCCTGCTTCGGGTTCTCTCTCTCTCTCTCTCTGTCTCTGCCCATCCCACACACGCACTCTTTCTCTCCCTCTCTCAAAAGTAAACAAACATTTAAAAAAAATTTTTTAAGAGGTGGCATATATATACTGTGGAATATTATTCAACCATAAAAAGGAATGAAATCTTGCCATTTACAATGACATGGATGGAGCTAGAGAGCATAATGCTAAGCGAAATCGGTCAGAGAAAGACAAATACCCCATGATTTCACTCATACGTGGAATTTTTTTTTCAACGTTTATTTATTTGTGGGACAGAGAGAGACAGAGCATGAATGGGGGAGGGGCAGAGAGAGAGGGAGACACAGAATCGGAAACAGGCTCCAGGCTCTGAGCCATCAGCCCAGAGCCTGACGCGGGGCTCGAACTCCCGGACCTCGAGATCGTGACCTGGCTGAAGTCGGACACTTAACCGACTGCGCCACCCAGGCGCCCAATACGTGGAATTTAACAGACCAAAAAAAAAAAAAAATGAACAAAGGAAAAAAAGAGAGACACAGCAAGAAACAGACTCTTAACTACAGAGAACACACTGATGGTTACCAGAGGGGCGGTGGGGGTGTATGTGTGGCTGAAACAGGTGATGAGGACTAAGGAGGGTACTTGTGATGAGCCCTGGGTACTGGATGCAAGTGTTGAATCACCATATTGTACGCCTGAAACTAATACAACACAGTATGCTGACTACACTGGAATTAAAAGCTTAAAAGAAAAGTAATAAAATCTGGGGACACCTGGCTGGCACAAGTCGCAGGGGCATGCAAGTCTTGATCTCGGGGTCCCGAGTTCAAGTACCATGCTGGGTGTAGCGATCACTCAAAAACATAAATACACTTAGAGAAAAAATAAAGGTCGTTAAAAAATAAAAGAAGAAATAGATTTAAAGAGAAAGCATGTTTTCATGTGCCATTTCCAACTTATTCATAGAATTTAGATTTAAATAAAAGTGATGATAAATCTGCATCATCAGTGTCAAATTTCTAGACTCAACTGTATGTCTAAAGTTTGAAAATGTGATAACTTGACCTCTCTTTTTCTTGAAGTATTTTTTACCGCCCTTGTTTTTAAGTAATCTGCACCCAACGTGGGGCTCGAACTCAGGACCCCAAGATCAAGAGTCACACATTCTGCTGGCTGAGCCAGCCAGGTGCCCCATGAGCTTGGTTTTTGGTGATTGATTCTTTTTATTGTTATTATTATTATTATTAATGTTTATTTTTGAGAGGGAGAGAGTGTGGGGGAGGGTCAGAGAGAGGGAGACAGAGGATACAAAGCCGGCTCTGTGATAACAGTAAAGAGCCCCATGTGGGGCTGGAGCTCATAAACCGTGAGATCATGACCTGAGCTGAAGTTGGACACTTAACCGACGGAGCCACCCAGGTGCCCCTGATTCTTTTTTTTTAAGTTTATTATTTTGAGAGAGAGATAGAGAGAGGCAGAGAGAGAGGGAGAGAGAGAATCTTAGGCTCCACACTCAGCATGGAGCCCGATGCAGGGCTTGACCTCACAGATCATAAGATAATGACATGAGCCGAAATTAAGAGCCTGGAACCTGCTTTGGATTGATTCTGTGTTTCCCTCTCTCTCTCTCTCTCTCTGCCCCTCCCCCACTCACGCTCTGTCTCTCTCTCAAAAGTAAACATTAAAAAAAAATTTCACTGCCTGAAATGCCCTGACAGTGTTCTATGACTGTCGTCCAATAGCACTTAGAATAGAATGCAAACTCCTTGCTGTGACCCGCCCACGGAGCTCTGAATGGCCTTGCTTGCCTCTCCAGACTCATAGCAGACTGCCTCCTCCCAGTGCACCACTCTTCAGTCACACGGGCATTAGTTGTTTCTCATCCTGACCTCAGGACCTTTGCACGTGCCTTGGCCTGGGATGCTCCTTCCCCAGCCAAGCTGCACCTTTGTAATCCTTCAGAATGCTTCAGTATCGCCTACTGAGAATTCCTGACCATCTTAACCATGGTACAATGCCCCTCCTCCCTACCCAGCTGTCCTTCCATGCCTTCACCCCGGAGCCTTCTTCAGAGCAATGATGCACTCTAACACTATCTTGCATTTGTGTGTTTGCTTGTCTTGTCCCCGCCTCCCCCCACCCAGCAGTGTACAAGCTCCGTAACAGCCAGGCTTTCTCCTGGTCTCTGCTGTCTCTCCAATGCCTAGAGCAGTGACTGGCACGTGATAAACAAATACTTTTTCGGGACTGGGAAGAATCATCCAAAGGTGTCGTATTCTGTAAAGAACTCCCTATTTTTAGCGAAACGTGCGGAACTTCAAGTAGGGCAAGGGAAGGGGGAGATAATATTTTGCAACTACAAGGCTCACAGGTAGAGTTAATCTATGTTTGGGGACATAAAAATTATATTGTTGCAGTTTTATCACATCCTTGCTCATTATCGTCATGGGGAACTGGATTTGAATTATAGTAAAAAGGCCTTGGTAAGATATGTTAAACTTTCTAACAGTTAATCACCAGGACATCTCAGAGGGGAGCCTATGGAATCCACGTTTCTGGAAATCTTACTGGATGTAAAATGTCTTTCTTAGATGAATTATGTCAAATTTCCTTGGGAAAACACCTTGATTTGATTTCTTCTTTTTCTTAATTTTTCTTAATGTTTATTTATTTTTGAGAGAAAGAAACAGAGGGTGAGCAGGGGAGGAGCAGAGAGTGAGGGAGATACAGAATCTGAAGAAGGCTCCAGGCCCCAGGTTCTGAGCCGTCAGCACAGAGCCCGACGCGGGGCTCGAACTCACGAACCTTGAGATCATGACCTGAGTCGAAGTCGGACGCTCAGCTGTCTCAGCCACCCAGGCACCCCCACCTTGATTTGATTTCTAATATGACTTGTTCTCTGACTTCCCTACACTCTTCTTCCCTGTCATTTATTCTCTCTACCTGCTCTGCAAACAACTGGAAAAGTTTACCAAAATTGTGTGTCTTTACAAACGTGTTTGGGTCCCTTCCAATCTGACGAGACACGGTCCCATTAACCATTCGAATGATCTCCGTCTTTGATGACAAGGAAGAAATGAGAGCCGGATTCAAATGCAGATGCCAGCACCCCTGTAGGGATTTGGACCAGTTGGCATGAAGACTGTATTTCGTGTATGTATTTACCGATATTTCTGTTACAAATTCAGTCTTAACACCAAGGCCAGTTCTAGTTGGGCGTGGAAATCACCCAGAATGATGGTAGCGGGGATAATGGTGAAGTCAGTACACCTCTTCAAATAAATCAGCGGGAGCGTGTGAGTATATCCATGGAATACGAGACCAGGTCTGCAAGTCTTAGACTTTTTCTATCTGCGTCCCATGCCATTGGGAGTTTGTTTATCAAACTTTCTGAAGCGGGGCCCCTGGCTGGCTCAGTCGGTGCAGCATGTGACTCTTGACCTCGGGGTTGTGAGTTCGAGCCCCCACATTAGGTATAGAGATTACTTGAAAAGAAAATCTTTTTTTTTAATGTTTTTTAACGTTTATTTATTTTTGAGACAGAGAGAGAGACAGCATGAACGGGGGAGGGTCAGAGAGAGGGAGACACAGAATCCGAAACAGGCTCCAGGCTCCGAGCTGTCAGCACAGAGCCCGACGTGGGGCTCGAACGCATGGACCGCAAAATCATGACCTGAGCTGAAGTCCGTTGCTTAACCGACTGAGCCACCCAGGTGCCCCGAAAAGAAAATCTTAATGGGGGTCACCTGGGTGGCTTAGTGGGTTGAGCCTCCAACTTCCACTCAGGTCATGACCTCACGGTTCGTGAGTTCGAGCCCCGCGTCGGGTTCTGCGCTGATGGCTTGGAGCCTGGAGCCTGCTTCAGATTCTGTGTCTCCCTCTCTCTCTGCCTTTCCCCCACTCATGCTCTGTCTCTCAAGAATAAATAAACATTAAAAAAATTTTTTTTTAAATCTTAATGGTAATTTCATGTTTGTGTGGATTCCCTGTATGTATCCCTATTAAATTTTATTTTTCTCCTGTGAAACAAATCTAAAAAAAAAAAGAAAAACTTTCTGAAGCAATAGTTCATCTGCTCATTCATTCAGTGAATCCAAACTATGGGTCAGACAGGTTTTTAGGTCTGGAAATACAGGGATTAACAAGAAGAAATTGAGGGAGAAAGAGACAATACTCATATATTTTTATTTTATTTTTTAATGTTTATTTTTGAGAAAGAGCACATTCATGTGTGAGCAGACGGAGGGGCAGAGAGAGAGAGGGACAGAAAGAGGGGGACAGAGGATCCAAAGCAGGCTCTGTGCTGACAGCAGAGAGCCTGATGCGGGGCTCAAACCCATGAACCATGAGATCGTGACTTGAGGTGAAGTCAGATGCTTAACTGACTGAGCCACCCCAATGTCTCTCATATATTTTTAAAAGATAAATTCAGATAGTGCTGGAAATAAATAAAATCAGGGTGATTTCCTAAAGACAATTAAAATTTTTTTTAATGTTTTTATTTTTGAGAGAGAGAGAGAGAGAGAGTGCGAGCAGGGGAGGGGCAGAGAGACAGGGAGACACGACATCTGAAGCAGGCTCCAGGCTCTGAGCCATCAGCACAGAGCCCGACGTGGGGCTCGAACTCACAAACCTTGAGATCATGACCTGAGCCGAAGTCGGATGCTTAACCGACTGAGCCACCCAGGCGCCCTGACAATATTTTTAAATTTAATTTTATTTACTTTTTTAGGTGTACTTATTTACTTATTTTGAGAGGGAGAGAGCACCAGTGCACACGAGTGAAGGAGGGGCGGGGTGGGGTGGGGTGGAGAGAGAATCTCAAGCAGGCTCCACGCTGTCAGCATGGAGCCCGACTCAGGGCTCAGTCCCACGACCCTGGGATCATGACCTGACCCGAAACCAAGAGTTGGATGCTCAACCGACTGAGCCACCCAGGTGCCCTGAAAGTTGACTTGTGAACAGAGTGCTGATGCAATCTGATTTCTTTTTCAAAGGGATATTTCTTTTTTTTTATTTTCAATTTTATTTTTTTATTTTTGAGAGAGAGAGAGTGAAAGTTGGGGAGGGGCAGAGAGAGAGGGAGAGACACAGAATCCGAAGCAGGCTCCAGGCTCTGAGCTGTCAGCACAGAGCCCGATGCGGGGCTCAAACCCACACACTGTGAGATCATGACCTGAGCCAAAGTCGGACGCTTAACCGACTGAGCCACCCAGGCGCCCCTCAAAGGGATATTTCTAACTGCTGCGTAGAGAATGAACTAGAAGGAAGAGCAGAAAGGAGGCTATCTTGGTCGTCCAAGCAAGCAAAGATGGTGGCTTGGACTAAGGTCGTAGCTGCAGGAGTGGTGACAAATGATCGGGTTCAGGACATATTTTGAAGGTGGGGGAACAACCGAAGGCTTCTGTCTCAGCCACCTGGTTTGAGATGTCTATCTGACATGTGCACGAGATGTCAAACGGGCAATTTGATATGTCTTTAAAGCTCAGGATTGGAGTCAGAGCTGGAGGTTTCGATTTGGTGACATCAGAATAGAGACGATATTTAAAGCCAGGAGACTGGATGAAGCGACTTCCAACATTCCCGCCACGTCTGACTCCGGTTCTGTTTGCTGTGTCTCTTCAAACTGGTTTTTGCCATTGAATGTCTCATCATTTTTTTCTTTTCTGTTGTCTTTTTAAACAATGTTTGTTTATTTTTGAAAGAGAGAGGGAGTGAGAGAGAGAAAGTATGCAAGAGTCAGGGAGGGGCAGAGAGGGGGGGGACAGAGGATCTGAGGCAGACTCCAAGCTTTTTCTTCTTTTAAAGATTTTATTTTTAAGTGATCTCCACACCCAATGTGGGGCTCAACCCCACAACCCCGAGATCAAGGGTCTGATGCTCCATCAACTGAGCCAGCCAGGATCCCCTGGTGTCCCCAAAACTTAACTACTTACTAATTGCCTCCTGTTGACTGGAAACCTTGCCGATAAAATAGTCAATTAATGCACATTTTGTATGGCATATATTTTATAAACTGTATTCTTACAATAAAGTAAAGCTAGAGAGAAGAAAATGTTATTAAGAAACTCACAAGGAAGAGAAAATGCATTACATTCCAGGAATGTACTGTATTTATTGCAAAGAATCTATGTATTAGTGGCCCCGTGCTGTTCAAACCCGTGTTCAAGAGTGAAGTTTCCTTCCTCCAGGTCAGTTAGGCTCTGATAAAAACCGGGCTAGCTCATTTCTCTTGAAGGCAGACCTTGTTAAGAAAAACAGAATGCTCTGGTGTGTTCCCAGTGGTTCGTTTCCCCCATTCGCCCTGCCAGAAACACGAGGGGGCATTTTTCTCGGATATTCAGTGTGAGAATCTGGCCAAGCTCCTAGAGCTAAAACCCACAAAGCTGTGGGGAGCCACCAGTGATCGGGTCCCCCTGAAGTCTTCGGTGTCTCAGACGTGTCCACGCTGAGCCTCCAGCAATGCGTCAATTACACGTCCGGTGTTGCGGCCCAGCCCTGCTTCTCTCTCTCTCTGTCTCAAAATATTCAAAAGACTCTGGGGCCAGTTCACCCGGACGGATGCAATCAGGTGGCCTTTGGCTGCGTAATTTGATGGATCGCTGCGAGTTGTCTGGCACAATATTGTGTCCGGCAGTTTCCACAACCTCATCTTACCGGGACCAAACACATTCCGCACTCGTGCTCGCTTTGGGAAATGGGCTAGCTTTTAAGTGCATTGCGCAGAACTGTCTGCTTAAAAGTCGCCTATTCAGTAGCAGCGGAAATCAGGCACACTGCAGAGGCGAGCGGCAGCCCTGATCGGTTCTGGAGCACGTGTGAACACGCCCTCGGGACTCCCAGAAATACTCGGGGGCGGGGGCGGGGCAGGAAGCGGACCCGAAAAGGACTTAGGAGTCCTGCGAATGTAGGTGATCAACGGAGCTCGGATCATTTGAGCACTAAATGTCAATGTGATCTCATTCGTACGCAGGGACCCAAGAGGCTCTGGTGACGTGCTCCTAGGGTGGTGCTTCTTAAACATTAGCAGGTCTGGGCCTCAGATTCAGTAGGTCTGGGGTAGAGTCTGAGATTCTGCCATTGCTAACAAGCTCCCAGGTGGCTACTGTCGCTGCTGGTCTCCATAGGAGTCTGGCCTCGGAGAAGTGGGGCACAGAGAGGCTGATTCCTTCTCAGTGGAGGAGGTCAGGAAAGGCTTCATAGGAAGGGTATGTGAGCTACAAAGATGCATGGATGTAAAGATGTGTTGGGCCTGCCAACAGGAGTCGTCGAAGGGCACTTGTTTTTCATGGTGGTGACAGCTCCAGCTAACTTGATCATGTGGCAATTGACATTGTTAACACAACTGTAACGAACACATCTGCTGTGCTGAGGACCATTCCAAGGAAATACCGACCTCAGGTAATGCAATCCTAATGGATGTGTTAATTTCAGTAAATAAATATGATGGGGAAAGATTTGAATGACCCTTGGCTATTTCTGTACTGCAAATTTAGATTATGGGAATCCTAATTCCTTTATAACACTTTAAAAAAAAAAGTTTAGTTATTTATTTTTTTTAGTAATCTTTACACCCAATGTGGGGCTCGAACTTAATGACCCTGAGATCAAAACCACATGTTCTTCCGACTGAGCCAGCCAGGCACCCCTAATTCACTTATAAAAGAGGAGAGGAAGGGACATGAGTGTTTCGTTTCCTGCCATAAAATATAATAAAGTTTTAATAAATACTTGAGATAAATATCCACCTTACCTCCTCCAGACATCCTTTGCTTATTTAATAGCTGCAGCCTCTACCCATGTGATGAAGAGAGAATTTTACTGTACTTCCTTATAGACTGACATGCTTTAGTTCTGTTTTTGTTCTGTTTTTCTTTTGTTGTTGTTGTTGTTGTTCTGTTTTTGAACTAAGCAAAACCCAAGAGCATTACCAGTCCCTCTGGAGGCTTGTGCAGATGAACAGTCTTCATGTTGAAGCCTCACAGTTGCCTTGTAATGATCTTGTTAAAAATCAGAAATCTGCTGGGGCGCCTGGGTGGCGCAGTCGGTTAAGCGTCCGACTTCAGCCAGGTCACGATCTCGCGGTCTGTGAGTTCGAGCCCCGCGTCGGGCTCTGGGCTGATGGCTCAGAGCCTGGAGCCTGTTTCCGATTCTGTGTCTCCCTCTCTCTCTGCCCCTCCCCCGTTCATGCTCTGTCTCTCTCTGTCCCAAAAATAAATAAACATTGAAAAAAAAAAATCAGAAATCTGCTTTTGGAGCACCTGGCTGACTCCGTCAGTAGAGCATGTGACTCTTGATCTCAAGATCGTCAGTTCAAGCCCCACGTTAGCTATGGTGGCTACTTAACAACAACAACAACAACAACAACAACAACAACAAAAATATATATATATGAAACAATAAAATAAAAAATCTGTTTTGTTAAATGCAGGTTTATTTTTACATATCTTTTAGTATTTCTTTAAGATAGACTTTATAGGGGCGCCTGGGTGGCTCAGTCAGTTAGGCATCCAACTTTGGCTCAGGTCATGATCTCGAGGTTCTTGAGTTTGAGCCCCACATGGGGCTCTGTGCTGACAGCTCAGAGCCTGGAGCCTGCTTCGGATTCTGGGTCTCCCTCTCTCTCTGCCCCTCCCCACTCACGCTCTGTCTCTCTCTGTCTCTCAAAAAATGAATAAATGTTAAAAAAATTTTTTTGAAAAGATAGACTTCATAAAGGGGCACCTGGGTGGCTCAGTTGGTTAAGCGTCCAACTTTGGCTCAGGTCATGATCTCGCAGTTCGTGAGTTCTAACCCCGCATCGGGCTTTATGCTGACAACTCAGAACCCACTTCGTTTCTCCCCCTTGCACGCGCACACACACGTGCACTCTCTCTCTGTTTCTCAAAAATAAACATTAAAAAAATAGATGTCATAAAGTAGGTTTCCTGCATCATAAATCATATGTATTTGACATTTTGATTGATGTTGCCAAACGAGCCGGTAGATATGGAGAAATTGAAGTGGAGGGAAAGGGGTAACCGCTTAAGATGAGCCCCTCATTTGACTCATTGCCAAATGAATAGGCAATTGTCTCAATACCATCAATTGATGAATCCTGCTGTTCCCTATTGATTTGAAATCTTAAAAAGAGGACATTTTCCCCCATGTGCTTTACAGATTGTTCCCAGTTTGCAAGTTATAGTCATTGCTATTTACCCGTCTTTTTTTTTTTTTAAGTTTATTTATTTATTTTGAGAGACAGAGAGAGAGAGAGGGAGGGAAAGAGAGAATCCCAAGCAGGCTCTGCGGTGTCAGCACAGAGCCCAACGCGGGGCTCGAATCCACGTGAGGTCATGACCCGAGCCGAGATCGAGAGTCAGACGCTTCACTGAGCCAGCCAAGCACCCCTGTTATTTACCTGTCTTATTTCAGCAATTACGTTATCATTTTGAGAAAACTCTTCTTCTCCGATCACCTTTTTTTTCATAGCAGACTGATTTTGTTCTATGGATGCAAGATTCTCTTGGACATGTCTCAAAATGCTGATTCGAAGTTTTGAAACGTTTTCCACATTAACTTTCCCCTCCAAAGTCAGTTCGTTTGCTTGTTCATGTTAGTGTTTCTCTGTCACGCTGTTGGTTTTGCTTCAACGTCTGGTGATGGGCCATTCATCTGAAGGACTAGATGACTACAGGTTGGCGCCGGGTTTGGGGTCCTCTGCAGTTGTGAAAGGCACTGTTCACCTGATGGGTTTTCTCTCTGAAAGCGACAGAGCTGCTCAAGTGAACATTTGAGGGGGGGGGGGGACGGGTGTGCCCGCAGCAGGGTTCCCATTTGTGAAGCGTGCATAGGAAAGAGGTTGCCATCAGTGTCGGACCGGACGTATCGAGTTTCAGGGGATGTTCTGCCAAGATGCCTTTTGTCTCTACATTCTCATGGCTGACCCCCCAATTACCTGGGCACTCCCTACTGTCTCCGACCACAAAAGTCCAAGCGGGGCTCCGTCTCTGGGCACAAGAAGTGCTTTATTTATAAAGCTGTTCTCACTGGCTGTAGCCAGGGGTGAACACTACAGGAAGACACTGTGCACAGAGTTGGAGAACAGCCCATCTGCCTTGGCAGACTTATAACTAACTTCTCTGCTTTCTGCTCCATGACTCACTCTAGCCTCTACTAATTCAGAGCTTTTCCTGGGGCTCTGTTTGAAAGATTCTCAATCGTTTCTCCCATATTCCTTCTCTCATCCCTGTGTTAGCAGGGTGTGGGTTCCACATTATAACTTCCAGAAGTTGCTTTATTGTTCCTGAAAGGTCACACAACCGTGGTTTAGCGCACCGGCTCTAGAGTCAGACGGCTTGGCTGGGACAAGCTCTTAACCTCTCTGTGGCTCTGTTTGCTAGTTGTTTTTCCAGTGTTAAAGTCTAGTTTATTGATATTGCCTTATTGGGCTAGCCCAAGAATCAGCAAACAGTTTTTCTTTTTCTTTTTAAATTGTTTTTGATGTTTATTTATTTTTGAGAGAGAGAGAGAGAGAGAGAGAGAGAGAGAGCAGGGGAGGGGCAGAGAGAGAGAGGGAGACACAGAATCCGAAGCCGACTCCAGGCTCCGAGCTGTCAGCACAGAGACCGATGCAGGGCTCGAACTCATGAACTGTGAGATCATGACCTGAGCCAAAGTTGGATGTTCAACTGATTGAGCCACCCAGGCACCCGCAAAAGAAACCCATCTTTTTTTTTTTTAATTTTTTTAATGTTTTTATTAAAAAAAATTTTTTTTCAACGTTTTTTATTTATTTTTGGGACAGAGAGAGACAGAGCATGAACGGGGGAGGGGCAGAGAGAGAGGGAGACACAGAATCGGAAACAGGCTCCGAGCCATCAGCCCAGAGCCCGACGCGGGGCTCGAACTCCCGGACCGCGAGATCGTGACCTGAGCTGAAGTCGGACGCTTAACCGACTGCGCCACCCAGGCGCCCCTTAATGTTTTTATTTTTGAGACAGAGAGAGGCAGAGCATGAGCAGGGGAGGGGCAGAGAGAGAAGGAGACACAGAATCCGAAGCCGGCTCCAGGCTCCGAGCTGTCAGCACAGAGCCCCAGGCGGGGCTCGAACTCACAAGCCATGAGATCATGACCTGAGCCGAAGTGAGACGCTCAACCGACTGCGCTCAACCGACTGAGCCACCCAGACGCCCCTTCTTTTTCTTTTTTATTGAAATGTAGTTGACATAAGAATGTATTCGTTTCAGGTGGACAACATAGTGATTCATTTATATACATTATGAAGTGATCGCTGGGATAAATCTAGCTGCCATCTGTCACCATCCGGTGTTGTTACAATATTATTAACTATATTCCCTATGCCGTACTTTACAGCCCCGCGACTTACTTATTTTGTAACTGGAAGTGTGTACCTTTTAAAGCCCTTGCCCTTTTCACCCATCCCCCCTCTGTTTACTCATCTTTCAATTTAGATAATAATTGTAACTTTTCTGGTTTTTTGTCCTTCTTTTTATATTTCTTCTGGCATTTTCTCAGGACTTTGGAAGGACGACGAGATTAAATATGTGAACTCTGTCCATCACCTTGAACTGGAAGGGAGCACTTGCATTTGAAAACAATAAAAATGGACGTTCTAGGTGGCTACTTTTCTACCATTTTGAATTTCACAATATCTTAGTTTACTTAGAATAGCACAGCCATAGGAAATCCTAGAGACCCTCTAAGAGAGTACTCAGTCTTTAAAAATGAGCAAAGACTGGGGCGCCTGGGTGGCTCAGTTGGTTGAGTGTCTCACGATCTCATCAGGCTCTGTGCTGTCGGCACAGAACCTGCTTTGGATCCTCCGTCCCCCTCTCTCTCTGCCCCTCCCCTGCTGGTTCTCTCTCTCTCTCTCTCTCTCTCTCTCTCTCTCAAAAATAAACAAACATTAAAAAATAAAATAAAATGACATCTTTTCACTTCCAAATTCCTGCCAAATACCGTCCTTGTTGCCAGTCTTTTCCTCTTGTCCCACCCCACTCGCATCTGCCTCTGGCCACATCCCTCCTTAAGATCACATATGATCTCCATGCCACAAAATCCAGCAGAAAATTCTCGGGCCCCAGACTCTTGCAGTTCTCAGCAGCATTGGCCCCAGGTGACCAGCTCTGTCATCTTGAAACATGTCCTTTGGGCTTTAGGACGCTAACACCCTCCTGTGTTTTATCCCGCTTCCTTGCCCGCTCCTTCTGGGGGTAATGTTTGCTGGCTCATGGCGACTACCCCGCCTCGGACCTCTCTCCTCACTGACCAGTGTCGTGTCTTCTCGGACGGCTCAAAGACTCCTCCAAATCAACACGTTCAAACAGCAATCTTTCTTTTCTCTCCCAAAGAAGACACTCTTGCAATGTTTCATAGCTCAGTGAGAGGCACACCAATCGATCAAGTGATGCACTAGCCAGACCCAGCAGTTATCTTTGGTCCCCTTCCCCCTCTGGATCCAATTCAGCACCAAATCTATTTTATTTGCTCAATACGTTCACTTCTCTCTACATCCACCTCCTTCCCCCCAGCCCCCAGATGCAGCTATCACCATACCTCCCCCAGACTACTTGAGCAGCGCTCTGACCGGTCGGTCCGTCCGTGTCGCCTTGATGCTGCAAGGCTTTCTCTACATCACAGCCAGACGGATGGCTTCAGCACACATCTGATTGGGTCACTTCCCCCCCCCCACCCCCCTCCACACAGACCTCCGCCAAATCCTTTAATAGCTTCTTTTTATTCCTAGGAAAAAATGCAAACTATCTCAACGCGGCCTGCAAAGCGCAGCTTGGCCCGGACCCCTGCTCAGCTTTCCACTTCATCTGGCACCTGGTGCTCCCCCTACTGGCTCCATTGCGAACGCTGCTGCCCTTTCCCCTTTCCCTGTATTTGCCAGG
This sequence comes from Prionailurus bengalensis, assembly GCF_016509475.1. Classification (NCBI taxonomy): domain Eukaryota; kingdom Metazoa; phylum Chordata; class Mammalia; order Carnivora; family Felidae; genus Prionailurus; species Prionailurus bengalensis. Next base: position 113,429,415 of record NC_057361.1, read on the forward strand.
CCGCTCCCACCACAGGGCCTTTGCACTAGCTATGACCACCCCCCAACTCCCCTCAGCCCCGCTTTGGGTGGTTTGCCGTCTCTCAGCCTATCAGATCTCAGGTCCGGTGTTAGTTCCCCAGGGAAGACAGTGTTCCCTGATGAAGTCAGAGCTGCTTATCAGTGGCGCTTCTGTGCCCCGACATTGGCTTATTACCATTGCAGATGTGCGTTCATTTGGTGCATACTTGAATCATTTGTCTCTCCCCTGCCACTCATTCCTTCATCCGGCAGATATTCACCGAGCCCCTACTGTATACCGGGCATTATTTTAGAAGGGGAGGCAAACTGTAAACAAATAAATATGCAACATGACGTCCAGCAGCAAAAAGTGCTGTGAAGAACTGAGAAATGGGCTAACGGGACAGAGAATATGGGACGTTGCTGATGTGGGATAGGGCACTTCCAGAAGCCTTCTCAAAGTGACCGAGTGGGGGCGCCTGGGTGGCTCAGTTGGTCAAACCCCAGACTCTTGATTTTGGCTGGGGTCCTGATCTCACGGTGTGTGACAGTGCTGAGCCTGCTTAAGATTCTCTCTCCCTCTCTCTCCGCCCCTCCCATACTTGTGCTCTCTCTGTCTCTCTCAACGTAAAAAAAATAAAAATAAAAATAAAAAGTAACAAAGTGACTGAGCGGAGAGGTAACAAGACGCAAGTCCTGAGGGCGTGTGGGGGATGGGCTTCCCAGGGAGAGGATGTTGACCCCATTCAAGGAAAGGCCGGGAACCCTGCAGGGCTGGAGCTTAAGGGAGGGGAGGGTGGGGAGAGCGGCCGAGAACAGGGGGTGGGGGCAGTTCCTTCCCTTGGGCCCTTGTCACCGGGACGTGGGAAGAGGAGCCAGTAGAAGCTTCCAAACAAGGAGTGACTCGATTCTACGCATGTTCTAAAATGATCCCTGGTGCTGTCTTGAGGTGTTTGGACCAAGAAGGGCCACGGGTGGAAGGAAGGAGCCCCGTTAGGCTCTGGGGCGGTGCTGAGGATAAAGGGTGGGCGCTCAGACCTGGGCGAGCCTGGGGGAGGTGGTGGGAAAGCGATGCATTTTGAAGGTAGAACCTGCGGGAGTCGTTGATGTGTTTTTCTCCAAAGCCTCCGGTGGGTTTCCTTTTCACCTGGCGCAAAAGTCAAAACCTAAGCGTGGCCCGTGGGGCCCTCTGATCTGGCCCCGTCTCCCTCGCCTCCCTCCTCTCCAGCCCCGCTGGCCTCCTCGCCCTTCTGCGAACAGACCAAGCACGAGTCCCCCCTTCCGCCTTTGGTTTCCCTCGGATATCAGGGAAAGCGGAGATGCACACGGTGTGCCCCCTCAGGGTTCTGCTCCAATGTCACTTTGTCGGAGAATCCTGTCTCCGTGGTCCCGTACGTCCCCCTTCCCTGCTTCCTTTTCCCGGCTCACTGCTCTTTGCGGCACTGGCTGCCGTCTGACATACACACGCCGCACACGTGTCTGTGAACACCCCGGCACGTAGGCTGGGTGTGTATTCCTTCCGTGACGGCGGAGATGTGGTCTCCCTCTGGGGCCCACGGAAGCCCGTGACACGTCCGGAATTCTCGGGGTGTGGGCTCCCCTCTTCTTCCCTCGGGGAGAGAGAGGGAGAACGCTGGGTTGGGCCGAACACACTTTCCCTGTCCCTGAGAGTGAAGGTGACTGATGTTCTAGACGCCGGTGACTCTGTGTGTGGTTTCCGGCAAACAACTGGCCGCCTCCTTTAAGAGACAATATCACTAAGCGCTTTTTTTTAATGCAAAAAGAAAGAAATAAGAAAGAGCTCCCTCTGTTCCTCATTCCTGCAGGTGCCCAACCCGAAGGACTTGTCGGAGTGCATTTTCTGCATTCTTAATAGATAGCCAGCAGGAAATGCCTCTTATAGCCCGGGCTGGAGGGGTAGAAAGTAGCGAGGAGAGGGTACAAAATCCCCGGCCCCTGCTTCCGCAAGCCCTGAGCTGCTCCAAAGTGGGCCAGGCGACTCTGACCACCCCTACGCACCTTTTTGCCCAGCCCTGGGATCTTGCTGTCTCAGTTTGATGGTCAGGAGTTAAGGTAAGAGAAGCTGGTGACTTTGGGGGGGCGGGGGGGGGGTGGCAAGGAGTGATGGAAACTCAACCGTGAAGGAATCGGGGCGGGGAAGCGGTGAGCATCCCACGCTTTGCTCCCTGATAGACGATCTGGTCCCTTTGGGGCTTTCGTGCGAAGTGGCGACCTCTCTGACACGACACCCCACCCCCCCACCCGAGGTGCCTGGTACCATTCTGCAGACGGGTGGGAACCGCGTCCCTGCAGGCAGACTGCTGGCATTGGAGTCCGTGTTGGAGTATTTGTGCAGAAGTTTGGCCGTTATTTTGAGGTCGAGTTGGAGCGCTTGGCGCCTTGGTCGTTTCCGTGCTGGGGACATCGCAAGCGACCAGGGTACTTTTGTGATTATGCTATTCTAGCCGCACAGCTGGCAAAGCTTGACCTTAGGGTTTTGTCTGCAAGAGGCTTTTGCTACAAGCCGGGGACTGGGACCGGGCCGTCTCCCGGAAGGTCCCACCCTCTCTCCGCCTCGCTGCTCTTCCCTGGGTTCCAGCTTTGCAGTATCCCCTTCTCTTCAGCCAGACCCCAGTTCACTCCTGGAGTCATTTGGGGACGGAACTGCCCGTGTTCCTCCCGAGGTGCTGTGAGATGCAGCTTTGCAAAGGCTGTAGATGGTAACATTTCTCTGAATTTCATAGCCCTCCGAGGGGGCTACGAACCTTCCCACCGAGGTATGGGTGCCGGCCGGACGCTGGCCCTTGAGCTAGATGCAGAGACGTAACCCATGGTTTCCCTTGGGGACGTGCGTCCGTGTGTTTGGGGAGGACGAGATAGGGCAGAGGTAGCAGTTGTGGCTTGTTCAAGATCCCACTTGCGTAAGGTCTGATCCTTCCAAGGTGATGGGGATGAGGCGTTGCCTCTGGCTCTCTCTCTAACCTTTCCTGGCTGTGGCCAGCGGCCTGTGGTCTCTGTGCTCTTTACCTGAGGAGACGAGGGCCGTGCTCCAGGGCCCTGATGTCCCCAAGGGTCCAGCCGGCTGTGGCTTCAGGGAGGCTCCGCAAAGACAGATTTGCAAGCTGTGTCAAGCCTGAGCTGAGATCAGTGGCCACTGGCATTTCCAGGGGTAAAGCCGTGAGTCCTGCAAAGGTGCGAAGCAGCCCTCGCACAGGAGGCACAGATGTTCTGCCTGTATCCCCCAAAGGAAACCAGGTGGCTGCTTTAGGGCCTGGCTCCAGGTTCCCTAGATATCAGAAGCCAAGCCTTTACGTTTGGTAGACTGGGGCGGACGGAGGCTCATAGAAGGGGACTGTTAGTCCCACCAGGTAAGGGACGGTGGGGAAAGGACAGACACTGAAGCTAGAGAGAGTTCAAATCCCAGCTCTGCCTGCCACACGCCTAGCTGGGCCGCCCGGGTAGTTCATTTCCCCTTCTGGGCCCCCATATTGCTCATCTGCAAAATGGGGTAATAGTACCTGCGCCGAGGGCTGTAAAGACTGGAGAGAATATCCATATAGCTTCAGGCACCGAGGAGGCATTTCGTAATCCGTGGCTTTAGAAAAAGTGCTGCCTCCCAACATTTATCATGACCTTATCCTTCGTAACAGCTTTGCTTTCCTTTTTTCTTTGCTTTTGCTGTGTTTTCATACAACTGTGTCCATTTAAGGTGTTCCGTGTTAATTTGATAAACGTATACGTTGTCATAGGATGGCCCCTCTAGTGATCATGCGTAACCTCACATAGTTACTTTCTATTTGGCAGCTGGGATAGTTTAGTTCTAGTCTCTGCAAATCGGAGGATTATACTGCGATAGGGTTGTGTGTGGGTTCTCTGTACGGTCTTAGGTCTTTGGGGTTTATTTACTCCTTATAACTTTGTATCCTAAACAAGACTTGCCCGGTTCCCTCCCGCCCCCCCGCCGCTTGTAATCATCACTTTAATCTCTGTTTCTATGAGTTTGGCTTTTTAAAATTATGCACACTAGTGATATTATACAGTACACTTGACTTTTGAACTACAAGGGTTTGAACTGCGCGGGTCCACTTATGCAGTCTTTTTTTTTTTTTTTTTTTTTTTTTTTTTTTTTTTTTTACAGTGCAGCACTTTAAATGTATTTTCTCTTCCTTACGATTTTCTTTACGTTTCTTTTCTCTGACTTTACTGTAAGAATGCAGCTCATAATACATATACAAAATATGCGTTAAGTGACTGTTTACGTTACCAGTAAGACTTCCGGTCAACAGTGGGCTATTCGTAGTCAGCATCCCAAACTCATAATGTGCTCAAGGATAACGCCTTTGTTTTATTTCTGCAATGCTGAGTATCTGGATATAGCACGTGCTTTAAAAAAAAAGTTTTTTTTTTAATGTTTATTTATTTTTCAGACAGAGAGAGACAGAGCATGAGCGGGGGAGGGGCAGAGAGAGAGGGAGACACAGAACCCGAAGCAGGCTCCGGGCTCTGAGCTGTCGGCACAGAGCCCGCCGCGGGGCTCGAACTCATGGACCGTGAGATCGTGACCTGAGCTGAAAAGTCAGGACGCTTAACCGACTGAGCCACCCAGGCCCCCCGCATGTGCTTTTTTTTTTTTATCGAGGAATAATTTACCTTTAGTGAAATGCGCAGATCTTAAGCGTACCATCTGATGGATTTTGACAAACGTGTACACCCACATAGGACGTTCACCCTCAAGATGTAGGACCTTTCGAACACCCGTGAGAGTTCCTCATGCCCCTTCCCGACTTCCACCCTACAGCCAGCCACTATTCTGATTTCTTACCCCCACAGGTTATTTCTGCCAGTCTCGTGTAAGTGGAATCATACAATATGTGGTCTTTTGTGTCTGGGGTTTTTTGTGATTTTTTTCACCCAACATAGTATTTTTGTGATTCTCCATGCTGTTGTGTGGATGGGTAGTTCTTTCCTTTTTCATTGTTGAATGACATTCCGTTATACGATAGTGTCACAGCTAGTTTATTTATAATCCTGGTGATGGGCATTTGGCTCATTTCCACTTTTTGGCTATTATAAATAAAGCCGCTATGAATATCCTATACAAGTCTTTGTACAGACATATGTTTTCATTTCTCCTGGCTCTATGTATCTAGAAGTAAGATTGCTGGGTCATATATATAGCAAGCATATGTTCAACTTTATAAGAAACTGCCGAACACTGTTTCAGAGTGGTTGTTGGCGTGGTTTTTTTTTTTTTTTTTTTGGAATAAGGATACAAAGGATTCCTTTTTCAGGTCGGGCCTGGTGATGCTTACTTAGCGTGGCTGTCCACCAGGGCGAAACAGAACGGTGTGCTCAATTGAAAGCTGTGTTGTTATGAAGGCTTCATGACGGCAGAGCCCGGTTATGACTGGGGCCAGAATGAGTCGGAAAGGAGAACTTTTTGGAAGGGTCCCCTGCTCATCACAGTCGATTGACACTAGGAACCTAAAAGAATGGGCTGCAAAATTCATCGTCTCCAGCCTCTTAATTTTACCCAAGAGGAATCTGCATCCCAGAGAGGCTATGTGCCTGCCCCCAAATCACACAGCTGAGGAAAACCCCAGGTCTTCTGACTCCTAATTGGTATGATTGCCTTGCGTTGTGCTTTCTCTGCATGACATGGCATTCGGGCACTCGGCCATTGTTTAGTGACTAGAGAAGAACACAGAACATAGCTATTGAACTGTAATCATTTCCATCATATTCACAAGAATGAATAAAAGTGCTTTTAGCCAGAGCACCTTGGCAAGTGGGGTTGGGGGGGCCAAAGGTTAAGAAGCACAGGCTACTTCTCTAGTAAAGCAAGGCCACGCAGGAGGTCTTGAGTGCCCACTGTATGCCCAGTCCTGGCTTTGGTACGAGAGGACAGTCTCTGCTCCAAAGGAGCTCACGGTTAGGATACAATGATGGAAGCCAAGTTTAAGGCAATTCAGCAAAGGGCTATCGAGCTTCTACGGCATCCCGGGCATTGTTCTAGGTGTGGAGCATCTGGCGGCCAACGGGGTTGACATCCTGGCAATCTTTCAAAAGCTTTTCACCAGCGTTGCCATATATATTAGTGTAAAGCATGTTCGTTCTTGAGATGTGTATTTGGTTCAGAATTTATGTGTCCGGAGGCCTTAGGACCGGTGCTGTTTTTAGGTGCTCATGTCTAGCACGGGGTGGGGGGTGGGTGCAAGGATCAACAGCATCAGGGGGTGGGGAGAATTTGATGTGTCTCATTCCCTTGCACGAAAGCGGTCAAGGCGGAAAGCAATGCTTGTTACGAAAAGTGGAATCTTCGAATACCCACTGGATTGCTTAGTCAAGCTGTCCGGGGAGGGGGATCCACATGCAGTTCCGGGTCAGTGTTGGCTCCTTTGTTTTGCAGGAGGAAGGCACTAACCCAGGAGGCAAGTTACGGTTTGGGCCTCAGTGGCCTTTTTTTTTTTTTTTTTTTTTTTAACTCCCTGCTGTTCTTGTAGTGGAGTTGCCAGATCCTTCTCATCTGAGGCTCTTGAGGACCCCTTCGGGGCTTTGTAGACCCTGTCTTGGTCCCTGAACGTTGATCACACAGGGCTCCTCGCCTGGTGCTCAGACCAGCGCAGCGGGGTGGACTAGCTCCCGGGCGCCGCTCAGGGGCATCGTGAGAGCTTTTGGGGTGCTTGCCCCCAGGGGCCCCTCATCCAAACGATAGCCAAGCCGCTCGGAAAAATGGTGCCAGTAACGTTTTGTGTTCGATCTGCAGCTGTCATCTGCGTCCCTCACGATGGAAGAAACGGGGAAGACCGCTATCCAGCTGCAGAGACCCATAAAGACTGAGTGGAATTCTCAGTGCGTCCTTTTCACCTATTTCCAAGGGGACATCGGCAGCGTAGTGGACGAACACTTCTCCAGGGCTCTGAGCAGTGTCAAGAGGCCCCAGCGACTGAGCCCCTCGAGCCAGAGTGCAGATGTGATCCTGAGGAACGGTGAGCAGGCTGGGTGGGAGGAAGCTGGAAGTTTCTATCGAGGCTGTCACGGAAAGACCGGTTCTGCGATGCCTTTGTGCTCACACGCGTGTATTTGCTGCAGGCGAGTCACACTGTAAATGAGAAGCCGCACCCGTTTCTTAGAAGTTTCTTGTCAAAATCGGGACACCTGGGTGGCTCAGTCGGTTGAGCGTCCGACCTCGGCTCGGGTCGTGATCTCGCGGTTCGTGAGTTCGAGCCGACTGAGCCACAGCAGGCGCCCCTGCTGTCTGTTTCTTTTTGAGAGAGAGAGAGACAGACCCAGTGTGAGTGGGGGAGGGGAGGTGGGCAGAGAAAGGGGGAGCACGGAGCCCGATGTGGGGCTCGATTGAACCCATGAACTGCGAGATCGTGACCTGAGCCGAAGTCAGACGCTTAACCGACCGAGGCACCCAGGCGCCCCCCTCCAAACACCATTCTGAAATGTGCAGTGGACCAGGGCCTGGTTGATTTTAAAAACTCTCTATTGGGGGAGGGGGAGGAACTCTCTACTGTACTTGCCCAGCACCCACATCGAATGCCCGGCCCCCCCTTGGGCCTTGGTTGCTTGTTTTGTGCAAAGCTGCCAAGTGGGGCCTCTGCCTGCGGGGGAAGATGTCCCCTTTCATCACTCTGGCTTTGCTCTTTGGGCCTGGACGCTGACGTGGTGTATATCTGATGTGTTCACCTTTGCAGCATTTAGTGCTTCCCCCGCTCGAGCTCTCTCTCAAAATAAATAAACTTCTAAAAAAAAAAAAAAGATTCCCTCCCTCTGCCCCTTCCCCCACTCGAGCTCTCTAAAATAAAAAATAATTAGAAAAAAACCTCCTTCATTTGGATTCCTTAACATCACACTCTCTTGGTGTTCCTCCTTCCTCTCTGGTTACTACTCCTTTAAAAAAAAAAAAAAGAGGTTTATTTATTTTTGAGAGAGAGAGAGAGTGTGTACCAGTAGGGGAGGGGCAGAGAGAGAGGGAGAGACACAGAATCGGAAGCAGGCTCCAGGCTCCGAGCTGTCAGCACAGAGCCCGACGCGGGGCTCGAACCCACAAACGGCGAGATCATGACCTGAGCTAAAGTCACATGCTTATTTTACTGAGCCACCAGGTGCCCCCAAATTCTGTCAGTTTTACCTTCAAAATATATCCAAGTTCTGGGGCGCCTGGGTGGCTCAGTCAGTTGAGTGTCAGACTCTTGATTTCGGCTCACGTCACGATCTCACAGTTCCGTGGGATCGAGCCCCATGTTGGGTTCTGAACTGGGGGCGCAGAGCCTCCTTGGGATCCTCTCTCCCTCTCTCTCTCTCTCTCTCTCTGCCCGTCTCCCGCTCACGTGCACATATGTACGTGCTCTTTCTCCCAAAATAGATAAACATGAAAAACAGTATATATCCAAGTTCTGACCACTTCTCCCCACCTCTGCTGCTTCCACCATTGCTCCCCTTCAGTCTGTTCTCAAAGTAGCCATCAGAATGGTATCACTAAAACGACAATCTCTCTTCTCTTCAGAAGCTTCTAGTAGCTTCCTGTGTCTCGGAATCAAACCCAAAGTCTTGAATGGGGCCCCACTCTCTTTCTGATTTCATCTCCTCCCACCTCCTACTTCACTCAACCCAATCTAGCCTCCTCGCTATTTGTAGGATGTGCCAAGTACAATCCCGCCTCGGGCCCTTTGCACTTCCTTTCCCCTCTCCCTGAAATGCTCTTTCCCCAGATAACTGCCTGACTTCCCCTTTTCTTCATTCAGGTCTCCCCTGGAACGTCACCTCTTCGTCCAGGCCTTCTCTGCACAATCTCTTTTAAAAATAGAAGCCCCCCCCCAACCCGTCAACCTCTGTCATCTTACACTATCTTATTTTATTTTTTATATTTTATTTTTATTATATGTTTTCTATCTTGTCTCCTCCCATCCTCTAGACTCTGAATTCCGTGGCAGCAAGGACTCTGTGTTAATTGCTGCTTCCCAAGTAGCTGGCCCAATGCCTGACACAATATCTCTTGAATGAATGAAATTGTGATTTGGATCATAGGCTACTGATGTCCGCCATAGAAGGCGCCACTCAAGAGAGTGAACACCATGTGATGTGTGGCTTTAGAACCGGATAGCCTGGGGCCCAGGCCAGCTCCACCATTGATTAACGTGATCTCCGGTCACATCACTTCCTCTATCTGTGCCTCGGTTTCCTCATCTCTACAATTGAGTATTATTGAACCATAGAAGGAGTCAGTGACATAATGCATATCCACTGGCACATAGTGCCATGTAGGTGTTATTTTGTGTGGGTACGAGGGCCTGTGTCCAAAGCATTAAGACCACAGAGCAGCAGGCCCCACCCGGAAGCCTGCACGTTTTCTAGGGACTTCTGGGCCCTCTGTGGCGGCTGTACGGTTTCCTATGCCTTCTGACTTCATTCTATTCTGTGACACCCCTGTGCGTGAAGGGAACTTGGACGTGGCCCTGTTCCTTGTCCAAACCAACCTTCCCAGGTCAGCCAGAGAGGCAGCCATCTTCCCCACTACCTTCCCGGTTGCGTTTTCCCTGTGAGAATCTCCCAGAGCCCTCGCCTGTCAAGATGTCTTCCACACAGACCGTGGGGTGGGCTAGGCAAATGTTGGCCCAGCTGACTGAGCAAAGGAGGGCCCGTCCTCCTCAAGGCCTCTCCTTGCTGTGAGGAGTCAAGTGTTTCACCAGCTTTGCTGCCTCGGGGGAGGCCCCGTGGAAAAAGGGCGGCCCCCCAGTGGTTCTCACAAGAGGTGTTGTGTGAGAGACAGGCAGCTTCGGAAGTGGTGGCAAATCCATAAAGTGGCCTTTCATGACTGACCGTTAGCAGTGTCTCAGCCCCTGCGGGCCAGGCCCAGGCTGCCCGGCCCTGGCTGAACCATGGCCGACAGAACAGGCGCCCATTCACAGGCTCTCGCTACCAACCCGGCCGCTTTCTAAGGGTGCTCTGTCAAGCCAAGTATGCAAAGCCCAAACACGGAGACCCACGTGGCTAGGAAATGCCATCGAATTTCCTGGCTGCTTTTCCCAAATCAAACTTGTTTTAATTTACCTATGTATATTTTTATACTGGCCGTACTTCAGAAAAGAAAACGCAGGGTGAAGTTGTATTTGAATGATCTCCCTTTTAAAAGGACTCCTGGGCTTCAGAGTCGGTAACCGGAGAAGCTTCAGTAGTTAACCACTTCCGGGGCAGGAGACATGGTCCCGGGGCACGTCCCGCTCCGTATTCTTCCCGTCCCAGTCCCGGCCCCAGGCCAGGCGATGTTGCTCAGGGGCTGCTGAGAGGTGAGTGGATGTATACCTGAGCACCCAAAGGCCTTGGGAGCCAGACCCAAAAGATCCCACCTTCTTCTCTCTCCCCTCAACCATAATCCACTGGGAAGGAAACTGAGGCTCAGAGAGCCACGTGATCACTTAGTGTCTATTTGAAACCAGGCTGATCTGACACAGATCCTGAGCTCTTAGCCACTTGCAAATACTGCCCACGTTCTGTGTTTCATTTTCATTTTCACCAGGGAAAAGGTTCTGGATAACCCGCCAAAGACTAGGTACCCCAGGGAGGCGACCGTAAGGCGGAGAGTGGGACTGAGCAGGTCGCCTCAGAGGCCTGGAGCAGAATCGTGTCCTGTAAGCTGTCCCTGGTGTTGTTTCAACCTCGGCTAATACAAACAATATCCTCTTTGTTTCTGGGGAGAATGAATAAGAGACCAGCGCCGCTAGCCAAGAAGGCAGAGAAGGGAGCGTCCATGCGTACAGATCGGACAGGGCCAGAGGTTGGGCTTTTCGTGGTGCAAGACGTGTGTGCTGGGAGGGTGCTTCGTTTTAACTTCTTCAGAAAGCAGGAGTTGTATTAAAGGTGGAGACAGAGGGGCGCCTGGGGGCTCGGTCGGTTAAGCGTCCGACTTCGGCTCGGGTCACGATCTCGCGGTCCGTGAGTTTGAGCCCCGCGTCGGGCTCTGTGCTGACAGCTCGGAGCCCGGAGCCGGCTTCGGATTCTGTGTCTCCCTCTCTCTCTGCCCCTCCCCTGCTCCTGCTGTCTCTGTCTCTCAAAAATAAAGGCGGAGACAGAAAGGGGAAGAGGAAGAGAAGAAAGGATGGACAGAAGGAAATCTTGCAGTTATGGATCAATCTTTTACAACGGTGACTCGAATTCTTTGAGTCACGTGGTTTCCCCAGTTTTTACTTAAAAGAACTTTTTCTAATCACAAAAGGACTGCTATCTTTTCAAAATGAGCATCTATGCACCCTGCTACGTTTTATAGCATCTCATCATTTTGGACATAAATCGCCTATCTCTGTCTCCCATGCCGTTACATTTTAAGGGCTCAAGCGTATGCATTTTAGGGCGCCTGGGTGACTCAGTCATTAATCATCTGACTTTGGCTCAGGTCATGATCTCACAGTTGGTGAGTTCGAGCCCTGCTCCGGGTGAACACAAGCCCCGGGTGAGCCCCACTTCTCTCTCTCTCTCTCTCTCTCTCTCCCCGCCCCTTTCTCTCTTTCTGCCCCTCTCTCACTTGCGTCCTCTCTCTTTCTCTCAAAAACAAAGGAGTGTGCTTTGTAAAGATCTATGGAATCTTATAATTTTTGGACACTGGATTGTTGTCAATTTTCCACCGTATTCTAAATATCACTTTGCATATCTTTGTAGCTAAATTTTTGCACCCATCATTGATTTCATCCCCAAATCGCCCTAAGGGCAATGACTGGATCAAAGGGTGCATACAAATCCCACAGAGATATTATGCCCGCCTGCCACCCTTCCAACGCCAGCAGTTCGTGAAAACGCCCAGCTCCCTCTGTTCTTTGGCAGATTGTGGAGACATAGCTGCTTAGGGCACGAGTTTGGCAATCGGACCGCTTAGCGCCATCGTGGCATCTGGCTTGCTGTGCGGGTCACATGAGATCACGCACACAGAGTGCTAAGCAAGGTGCCTGGCCCATAATAAGTGCTCAATAAACAAAACTGTTCCAGGGCTGCCCGGGCGGCTCTGTCAGTCGAGCGTCCGACTGTTGATCTTAGCTCAGGTCATGACCCCGGGGTCGTGGGATCGAGCCCCGGGCCGGGCTCTGCGCTGAGCACGGAGCCTACTTACGACTGTCTCTCTCCCTCTGCCCCTCCCCTGCTTCTCTCACCCTACTAAGAAAAAATTGCTTTAAAACCGTTCTGGATTCACAGTTGCTCCTGCCCACCCCTGATGTAGTATTCCTTGGAAATGGATACACAACGAGCAATGGCTTCTGAAAATTCTCTCCACAGCCACTGTCTACGCCATCCTCCACATTGAACATGCACCTGCTTCTGCTTCCCTGGCACCAGGTGGCCAACGGCAGGGGGCGGGGGGGGACCCTCCGGCCTCAGGCCGTTACCGGTGTGCTTTCCCCTGGGTGGATCTACGTGGAGGGTTCCAAACCAGGAAAGAAGCGTGTGACTGTGAGCCCCCAATAACAGTTGGTAATAATCAACAACAGCCACAGCCAGGTGCTATGCAAGTCCTTGAGGGTGTGATGGTGAACAAAAGAGAAATGGTTTCCGTGTTGCTTTTTTTTTAGATGTTTATTTATTCTTGAGAGAGAGAGAGAGAGACAGAGAGAGAGAGAGAGACAGAGACAGAGCATGAGTGGGGGAGAGGCAGAGAGACAAGGAGACACACAGAATCCAAAGCAGGCTCCAGGCTCCAAGCTGTCAGCACAGAGTCCGACGCGGGGCTCGAACTCATGAACTGTGAGATCATGACCTGAGCTGGAGTTCAAGGCTTAACCAACTGAGCCACCCAAGTGCTCCTGTGTTCTTTTTTTTTTTTATGTTTATTTATTTATTTTGAGGGACAGAGACAATGAGTGGGGTGGGGTGGGGGCAGAGAGAGAGGGAGAGAGACTCTCAAGCAGGCTTGGGGCTCCATCCCGGGAACTGTGAGATCATGACCTACGCCAAAATCAAAAGTCAGATGTTTAACCGACCGAGCCCCCCGGGCGCCCTGATCTCTGTGTTCTCCAAGCTTCCTGGCTAGTGGGGAAGACCAAGTGTGAGTGAGTGAGTGAGTGAGTGGAGACATTGCAGATGAGGGTTACTGCTAAAAAGTGTTCCAGAACCAACATGTCCCTTGACTGGTCTCTGCTTGTGAATGTAGTTTGGGGTTACATAAAACTGCAGTCTTCCTTGGCACTTCCTCTCTCATCTCTAGAGGTAACTGGTGGGGGGACCTTGGGGAAGAAACTGTCACCAGGGTCACTTCTAGCAGCAGCAGCAGCAACCTTGAGTCAGTCAGGACTGTGGCTCAGGATGCCTTCCCGGTTCACAGGGTAGGGGGCTGTGGCTGCTGGAAAGAGTGGCTCATTAAAATTCAGGGTCTCAACTCCGTGGGACACAAGCACCCATGCCTGCTCTAGAAAGGCGGCTTTCCCCGGGCTCCCAAGGCCCACTGTGGGGCTGCTGTGAATGTGGGATTTGGGACACTGTGCCTCCCCACACGCTGCCATCCAAACTGAGCACAGTGACCAAGCGGACCTGCTCCTGGGTAGCTCCCTTGGTTGAGCGTCCAACTCTTTACTTTCAGCTCGGGTCATGATCTCAGTCGTGGGATCGAGCCCCTCATTGGGCTCCATGCTGGGCGTGGGGACTGCTTGAGATTCTCTCCCTTTCTCTCTCTCTCTCTCTCTCTCTCTCTCTCTCTCTCTCTCTCAAAATATTCCAAAGACCCTGGGGCCCTGCCTTGCACATTTCAAGCATTCAGTGCCTAGGTCAGATGCTACACATTGTTTCTAACTTGTACTCAGGACACGCGATACCTTATTCCACACCGAGCACACACAGCGATTATACTAAGTCAGCTTAATCTTTCTCTGTTTGTGCCACGCGGGATCCTGAATCGCTGCTGGTCTGCAGATATCAATTTTCAAAAGTGGCGTTCATCCCCAAGAACAAATCTTAATACGTTCCCTTGCCCTTGGTTTCGCTGAAAGGCCAACCATCGGGCCGTTGCTCACGGTGAGTGGTGCGAAACGTTGGGTAGAATGTCTGTGCCGCGTTAAGTTAGGGCTTATTTGGCTCTTATCTATATTACATGAAAAGCTAGGACGGGAGGAGGGGGGAGGCTCCAGTGTCACTGCACAGACCACTCAGCTGTTTTTGTCTTGTACACAATCCAGGCAAGTGGAACATTCAGGAGAGCTGGGAGAGGCACATGTGCAGGGGGGCGGGGAGGAGGAGAGAAGGGGACCAGACAGTCTCCCCAGCCCTCCGATCTTCCTTTGTCTCACGCCCACGCCCCCCTTCATTATCTTGGCTAGATGAGTGCCAGACCTCTCTCCCTCCTCCCCTCTTGCCTGAGTGGGTGTTGCGAATAGAGAGAACATCCATCCGTGTCATGAGCCGTCCTAGACTTTTTGAACACTCAGATTCAGCTGCTACCATAGGAACAGTTAGAACAGTGTCTATGAGACCGAAGGAGGCTCCGGCCTCGTTAGCTGGTCCGCAAGAACTTTGCAAGAAGACACCGACTCACCCCTTGACCTTGAGCATTTTGCTTCTGCGGGAAGAGGTGCAAACAACCATTTCTGTACCCATCACTTACGGCTCCAGCTCGGATCCCTGCTTGGCTAATCTGCTCCGCTCACTTGGTCCAGTCTTAACATCCCCATGCCCCAGATCCCTCTAGAAAAAGGGGTTTCAACACCTCGACTTCTTTGAGTGACTTACACAGGCAAATGTTAAACCCTTCATAAAGTTCTGTGGGGTCCTTCTGTTTGGTGTATTCAAACCACCAGCTGTAAAATAAAGCCAGCCGGCAACAACCAAACCGAACAATGAACGCCTAACATGTCTTACGAATCTTTCCTTCCCAGATGGTGACATGCCTCCGAATCGGTGGCGTTTCTCTTCTCAGTGGACGAAGCCAGAGCCCGGAGCATCTTTTGCATACGGCGCCACCGACTGCAGCTTCCACGGGCCCGGTCTCATGACTATGGATCACTACCCGGTGCCCCTGGCGGGGAGCCCCTCCGTTCCGTCTGGCGAGCCGTGGCCTTACCCCTCCCCGGCCAGCCCCAGCTCCTCGGAGCCTGGCTACTCTCACGCCTACTCCGGCGGGCACGTGCCGTCCGAGCCCCAGCCTGACGGGAAGTATGAGCCTTTCCTGAGCCTCCTCCAGCAGGACCGATACCTAGCCCCTCCTCAGGAAGCTGCGGTGTGGGAGGATTGCAGCTCTGCTCCGACAGCCGGAAGCACGGGATTGACCTTCAACTTGCCTGCCGGCTCAGCCCACTGTAAGGAAGCGCCTCCGGACGCTCGGGGGGATGGCTTCCGATTGGTCGCAGTTGAGAGGGAGTGGGCATGAGATGGGGGGCTAAGACTCATTGCTCCCACTCCAGACGTGGGGCTTCTGAGGGATGGGACGTTGTGCTCGAACGTTCCGTAGACCTAAGTCTAAGTGAACTTGCTAAGCTTCACTGAGGGTCACAGCTTAATGATTCAGGGTTACCCAGGGAGCCAGCCAGATGGGCTTGGCCCCGAATCTTGACCCCAGTCTGTTGACTCGGGACTTATCCTAGAAAAATGATTTCGGCGGCGCCCTAAAAAAATCACAGGGTCCTGCATTCACCTCGCTGTAAGCCGCCAAAGAATCCGGCTGTAAAACGGAGCTCTGTGGCATACCTACGGGCTCCAACTCCATCCTCCAAACAGGCTGGCGACTCGCAGTGACGCCCGGTTCCCGGGCAAAACCAAGGGCCATCTATACCAACCATCTGCTCCAAACATTAAAATTCAAAGCCACTGTAGAGCCCGGCGGTCCGTGGCTTGTGCTTTGCACGCTGGGCCCCAACCTGACCGGTTTCCCTTGGGTTCCCGCTCCCTGGCCACCACCCCTCCCCCTGAACTAAAACCCCCTTAAGGCTCCTTCGCTTCTTCGGTCACTCTTTCTCCCGACAAATATTTCATTAGTGCCTACGAGATGTAAAGTACCTACCCCAGAACCAAGACTCCCTTCTTTTTTTTTTTTTTAATTTTTTTTTTAATGTTTATTTATTTTTGAGACAGAGAGACAAAGCATGAATGGGGGAGGGGCAGACAGAGAGGGAGACACAGAATCGGAAGCAGGCTTCAGGCTCTGAGCCATCAGCCCAGAGCCTGACGCGGGGCTCGAACTCACGAACCTCGAGATCGTGACCTGAGCTGAAGTCGGATGCTCGACCGACTGAGCCACCCAGGCGCCCCAAGACTCCCTTCTTTGTAAAAGGCTGAGGGAGAATTGGCCCGAAGTATACTTTCAGCCACAAGACAACCCAACCTGCTACAAAATTTGCCTTTCAGGGTAAATACTGGTAACAACATATATTTGATAGTTTCATGGGGCCAAGTCTGCATCCTCTGGCCTTCTGTACTCTGGACGAATTTTCTTTTACAGCCCCCTAGTCCATACCTATCTGTAGTTCCAGTGTCCCACGCCCGAGAGGAATTGCTAGAAGCCGCCTTTACCCTGAACTACACATACAGGGCACAAAGGGCCTGTTCAGCGTAGCCAACCTAAGTCAGGCCCTGGGTTCCAGCCTAACGTCAAAAACACATTTCCCGTTAAAATAACCACTCTGTCGCTTCTAGAGTTTGAGTAGGAAGGTACCGGATTCAGAGGAAGAATTAGGCCGACTGCGTTTGTACCTATGCCTGTGCGTACACACAGCAGAGCCCTGTTTCAGCAGTTAGTGAGAGCGCGGCTCGCGCAAATCCTCGCCTCCCAAACATAACAACTAGCTATTGTCAGGTCTGACGATAACTGCAAACTCCACACTCTCCTCCGAACGTTGACGTCAGTGGTATTACTTGGCCTGATGGTCTAGGATCTGCTGGGGAAGTCAGGAATGCTCCCTGTAAGATGGGAGCAAGGCCCAAGGTCCCTTCAAAACAGAAGCTTCTCTGTTTGTTTTTTCGTAACTTCTGATAAAAGGGAAAATATGCCCCGTGTCTGTACACTGAGGGGCAGACCATCTGGGGTCCCTGGAGCTTTGTTGGCTAATCAATGCGCTCGTTGCAAGTGAAAGTATGTCTCTGGTTCGGCCTTTGTTTGAAACACACTATCAAACCCAAGTTTGTTCTTTGTATCTTGAGAACAAACTTGAGAGGGCTGGAGTGTGCAAACCAGGCTCTTCAGCTGAAAAGATCTTCATTTCTATTATTGAGTATTTTCAGAGCCGGGATTTGTTTCGTCTTTGTCTCAAGGAACCCATGCTCTGGTTGCCTCGTGAACTGTCTTGACCGTTTTCTTTTTTTTTTTCTTTTTGAGAGAGAAAGGGAGACACAGAATCTGAAGGAGGCTCCGGGCTCTGAGCTGTCTTGACCATTTTCTTATGCCGCTATCCTCCCAGCTCGGTTGAGTTCTTTTACCTGAGCTAGATTCAACCCAAGTGACTCAGCAAAATGAAGAAATTCATGAGGATTAGTTTGCTTTGTACCAGATGTTCAGTGTTCAGGCTAGAACATCGGGCCACCCCAGGACTCTGCAGACCAAGAAAATGCCACCTGGAGCCAAAGGCCAAGACTCTGGGCTCCACACTCAGTGTTTTTTAAGCGCCATTTAAGTTTATTTATTTATTTTGAGAGACACAGAGAAAGCACGAGCAGGGGAGGGGCAGAGGGGGGCGGGATCCCAAGGAGGCTCTCTGCCCTATCAGCTCAGAGCCCGATGCAGGGCTCCGAAGCAGGGCTCCGAACCCACGAGCCGCGAGATCGTGACCCGAGCCCAAGTCAGATGTTTAGCCGACGGAGCCACCCAGGCTGCCTTCCATGCTCAAGTTGAAAGTGGTGCCAGGGGCATCTGGCTGGCTCAGTCCGTAGAACATGTGACTCTTGATTGCAGGGTTGTAAGTTTGAGCCCCATGTTGGGTGTAGGGATGATGTGGAAATAAAAAATCTTAAAAAAAAAAAAAATGCTGTCAGTAGGAACATCCAAATGGGCACAGTCTGGGTGGAAAAGCATGAGGCTCTTTATGGCCTGGGTTCCCGTTACTTACTAGCTTCAGAAACTTGGTCACATTTCTTAACCCCTCCATTCTTCGGCTCATTTGCAAAGTGAGGATTAAAATAGCGTGAGCCCCATTGAGTTTCTGTGAGGATTAAAGGAAATAATATATGTAAATGCTTAGGATTTACATTCCAATGTAAATTAGCCACAGTGAAGGGGGCGGTGGGGGGAAAGCAAGCCACCAAACCCACAGCAGGCCATCAAAGAGTGACTTCTGGGAAGAGTGCCTCAGGCTGTGCTCCGGGCTGTGTGTGTGTGTGTGTGTGTGTGTGTGTGTGTGGAAAGGCTCCCACAGTCCCAGTTGTCAAGTTCTTTACAATCTAGCGAGGAGTGGGGTGAGGGCAGTAGTAAACCGTGCTAGAATGTTCGCTCCTTGAGGGCCAAGACTTTGAAATGTGTCCCCCCACATCCTAGCACCTGCAACAGAGCTGGTCCAGAGGTCAATAGGTATTTGTTGAATGAGTGACTGAATGCTAGAAACCACAGAACATTAATTAATGAACGTCAGGATTATAAAGTCTCCGAAGTACTTGTTAATAGTGTATATCTGTATTGAGGGCACCTGTTGGGGTGAGCACTGGGTGTTGTATGGAAACCAATTTGACAATAAATTTCATATTAAAAATAGTGTGTATATATATATATATATATATATTTAATGTCAAGCCTTAGAATTACTGAAAACTTGATGCTTTAAATTGCTCATAGGCCAAAACTAACAGCAGCATGTACAGTTGGGGACTACGAGCCAGATCTTAAACACATCATCCTGCTCCGGCCCCACAGTGACCTTGTGAATTGTGTATGTGCCTTACGCAACAAGTATTCGGTAAACAGGGATTGACTGAATGAGTAAACAGTCTTATTTTATGGATGAGGAGAGTGAGTCTCAAACAGGTGAAAGGGCTTGCCTTAAGATCACACAGCGGAAGGGGCACCGGGTGGCTCCGTCGGTTAAGCGTCCGACTTTGGCTCAGGGCATGATCTCGCAGTTCGTGAGTTCTAACCCCGCATCGGGCTCTGTGCTATTAGCTCTGGGCGGGGGGGGGGGGGGCAGCAAGGCATGGGGACTGGGAAGGAGGTAACTCCCAGGAACCCCAGCAAAGCCCCTGCTCTCAAGCACGCCGCCCGGCTCCCAGTCTTGGCTGATGCTGAGTAGCACAGGAGAGCTGGTGAAATGTGCAGATTCTACGCCCTCGCTTCCTGTTTTGTAAGATTTGGCACGGAACCCAGTCGCCTGTATACATTTGATTCTTTGTATATTTTATATTAACCTGGTTTCAAAGTGAACTGGATGAATCTTTCAGTAGGAATTTCAGTAGTTCTGAAAGATTTCCTGTGTGAAGGCCCACATAAATATTTATCAAAGGAAGGAAGGCGGGGTCTCTTCCTGGCCCTCCAATACGGGCCCAGTCCCCTTGGGCTGCCCAGTCCCCTTGGGCTGCCCGTCACACACCTGTGGGGGTGAGTCCCAAAGCACTTTGGTGCCAAAATTTTTAGGGAATTTGATGGGAGGAGGGGCGTTGTAGAAACACTGTGCGTTCCTTCAATGTCTACCGGATAACGATACATTGATCTCGTTCATTGATATTGCAATTTGTCAGACACGGTGCTATGATACACATGTATGATATAATAGTGAATGAAACTATCTCTGTCCCTGCCCCCATAGAGTTAATAATCTAGCGGGGAAGGCAGGACCTCACGTCCCGAAAAAGGGAAAAAACATTTGCAACTTATAAGTGCCATGGAGGAAATATGTAGGGTGTTGAAATAGGGGTAAAGTGGGGACCAACTTTGGACAAGGCAGTCAGAGGGGGGCTTCTCTGAAGCAGTGATATGTGAGCAGGGGCCTGAATAAAGGGGGGTGAGCCAGCTTTAGGAAGAGTTGGCATGGAAATGGAGGGGGTGGGGGAGGCCTGTGAGGAACGGAGAAAGATCGGTGTGGCCAGAGCGCAGGGGGCAACGGAGCGTGTGGCACGAGACCACGCTGGAGAGGTAGACAGGAGCCACGTGACATGGGGTCTTATGGGTCGTGTTGGGAGTTTGGATTTTATGTTGTGAGTGACTTGGTAGGCCATGGCAGGATTTTAAAGGTGATCCACTTTGTACTTAACTAAGGTCACCTCAGCCGTCATGGACAGGATACCCTGGAGGAAGGCAAGAAGGAAAACAGATCAGTAAGGAGACAGGAAGCGTGAAAAGATGGCGGCTTGCTTTAGGTGGTTGCAGTGGAGACGGATAGAAGCTGATGCATTTGGGGTGCCTGGGTGGCTCAGTCAGTTAAGCGTCTGACTCTTGATCTCAGCTCACGGTTTGACCTCAGGATCATGAGTTCAGGATCGCTCTCGCTCTCTCTTTTTTTTTTTCGTTTTCTAAAATTTATTTATTTATTTATTTTTTATAAATTTCAACGTTTATTTATTTTTGGGACAGAGAGAGACAGCATGAACGGGGGAGGGGCAGAGAGAGAGGGAGACACAGAATCGGAAACAGGCTCCAGGCTCCGAGCCATCAGCCCAGAGCCCGACGCGGGGCTCGAACTCAAGGACCGCGAGATCGTGACCTGGCTGAAGTCGGACGCTTAACCGACGGCGCCACCCAGGCGCCCCTAAAATTTATTTATTTAAATTCAAGGTAGTTAACATACCTTGTGTGATGTCGGTTTCAGGAGTAGAACTCAGCGATTCGTCACTTACAGATGACACCCAGGGCTCATCCCAACAAGTGCCCTCCTTAAGGCCCCTCAACCATTTACCCCATCCCCCCCCCCCAGCAGCCCTCAGTTTGTTCTCTGTATTCAAGAGTCTCTTATGGTTTGCTTCCCTCTCTGTGTTTATATCGTTTTTCCGTCCCTTCCCTCAGTTCATCTGTTTAGTTTCTGCAATTCCACATATGAGTGAAATCAGATGATACGTCTCTTTCTCTGACTGACTTATTTCACTTAGGATACTACGCTCTAGTTCCCAAGTGGATAGATGTCGGAAACAGTTGTGTATGTAAGCGAGGAGTTCAGAAGGGAGCCCCGAGGAAAACTTTGAGGTGGATCAGTGTGTAAATGACAGTATTTAGATGCTCGAGGCAGAGGGTGTAGATAGAAGGGTGGAGGACAGTGTCCAGGAGCGTGCCGATGTTCAGAGGTTGGGGCCAAGGGGAAGCAGCAGAGGAGGGGGGCGGTCAGTGTGGTGGGAGGAGAACCGAGAGAAACTAGTAGGAGCGAATGTGTCAAAACGGGGAGTGATCCGCTGGGTCAGAGGCTTCCGGGAGATCCAAGAAAAGCGGGAAATTTCTATCGGATGCGGCATCAAATTTTGGTGACCTTGTTAAGAGCGGTTTTCCCTGAGACACCTGGGTGGCTCAGTCAGTTGAGCGTCCAACTTCGGCTCAGGTCGTGATCTCATGATTCTTGAAAGTTTCACGGGGGAGCTCATTGAGCCCATAGAAGGGACACGTGGACACAAGGACACGTGCTAGGAGGAGGGACGTCGTAACATGGAAAGTGCACAGAAGGAGAAGAGGGGACACAGATGCGAACCGATCGGCTGGGTTGTTTGTTGGGGAGTCAGAAGAGTATGGATCAAACGATCTCTGTTTCCTCCGTCGACTCTGGGGCGAGAGCGCGAAGGCCGGTGTCGAAAAGTGGGAAGGTGTGAAAGTCGTCAGTCAGCCTCCTGAACGCCCAGCGGAAGTCCGAGGTCAGGAGTCGCAGGTTGAACCAGCCGGGTTGTGTGATTTTCCTGAGTGCCGTTTGGCTAGTGCGATGCACAGAGGGCGAATGGTAACGTTCATCTGGAGGGAGGCTTTGGCGGGCGAGCGAGAAGGATGGGGAGTGAGGAAAAGGGGCCGAGGTATCTGCAGATGGAGTGGCTGTAACAGCGGGGCCTGGTCTCTGACCTGCACAAAGCAGGAAATGGAGGCCGATGGAGGGGGACGGGGTAGAGGTGGAGGTTGACGGACCGGAGGATTAGGTTATGGAAACATGTGGTGATAAGAGTACTTCCGCCAACGACACGGGAGGTGGTGGGTGGAGAGTCGGTGTTTGAAGTTGAAATGGCAAGGGTGCTACCTGTGTAGGTGACGACGGAGTCTAGCGCATGACCACGGGAATGGCTGGCTGAGGCAGAAGGAAGTGAAAGGTCATTAGAGATGAGAAGAACGATAAGGTTCACGGAGGCGAAGCAGAATAAGAACTAGTAGCGACCTACAGGGTAGGCGCTATTTTTATCCTCACTCACAGGATGGGAAAATTGCAGTTTAGGGAGGTTCAATCATTTGCCCAAAGTCAAGGTGAGTGAGTGCCAGAGTCTGCTCGCTCTGACTCCAAAGTCCTGTGCTTCCCTACGAGGCTAATTCTACTCTGCGACATATGATGACCCTGCCTCTTTAACAAGATAGTAGTTAATATTTACGGAGCAGATAGATATGTGCCAGGCACTGTGAGAAGGAGCTTTATGTGGGTTTAACTCACTTAATCCTTTCCAGGATCTTAAGAGGTAGGTTTCGCCTGTAGCCCCAGTCAACAGATGAGACAGTGGGGCTCAGATAGGCTAGGTAACTCGCCCAAGGTCACGCAACTAGGCAGTGATGGAGGCAGGATTCAAACCTGGGCTCCTCTGACCCCAGAGCCAGCTTCTTCCTCATCGTGCTTATCTTGTTTTTCAGAAAGCCAGTCTCCAGAGAGAAGAAATGTGGTTGTTGGTTTTTTTTTTTATTGAATTTCAGTCGGAAGAAGAGTATTCCTTTTTCCAAACCTGCCCGTGATTTTCTACTGTGAATCCTGAGGGTCTAGAGACTGCACCGTCCTTTTTCCCTTTCCGTCACGACAGAGCATTGCGCCAGGAGCAAGTTTCTGTTCTCCCTAAAATTCTACACTTCCCTTCGTTGGCACCTATGTCCTGTGGCAGGAGTTCTCAAACTTCAGGGACTCCCCAGCATATGAAATGTTTAAAAGAGCAGTTCAGGGACGGGGACCATAGAGGCTCATCCCGCCCTCCCTGCCCCCAACTGCTCTCCTCCTTAGAAATCATAGCGCCCTCACCCTCTACCAGCAGGGTCTTTGGTATCTTATGGGGTCGCCCCTTTTGCCAACCGAATGGAGGAGATCCGAGGAACAGCCTGAAGCTTTCCAGCCTCCCCCAGACTGTGGGCCACTGCACTCCGGCCTCTGCCAAAAGCAAAATGAACGCGCTCTCCTGAATGCAGTACTTTCTTTCTAATGTTTTCTTTACTTTTGAGAGAGCGTGTGAGCGAGAGAAGGGGGCAGGATCCGAAGCGAGCCCTGCAGTGAGAGCCGTAGGCCCCATGCGAGTCTCGAACGCACAAACTGTGACATCGCGACCCGAGCCGAAGTCAGACAATCAACTGACTGAGCCCCATCCCAAGCGGAACCCGAAGTTCTGTGCCAAGAGCGTTTGTCAGTTGCAGTTTCCGGAGTTTCTTCCTGCCCTCACTCCGAGGATGAGGATTCTGGCATCTGACGCCCCACAGGTGTCCCCCTGGACCTTGGTGACACCTTACAGCCTGCCACGGGGCCCACCTGGCTTCCCCAAACAATGAAACCTTCCCTTCGGCTCTTCCACTGTTAGGGACATCTGGGAAGTATGATCCGTCTTTTCAGTACAGAGCCGCTGGGGCCACCCATGGGGAAACCCACGGCGTCTTAGACACACTGGGGGGGAAAGACAAGGCTTGGGCCAAGCCATGGCAGCAGGACCTCCCTGCAGATTGTTCCAGATAAAGTGACACATTTCTCCAAACTCATTCATCTCATCTCTCTAATCTACCAGACGCTGTCCATGTTCCCCGTCCACACAGCCCCCACTTGCTCCTGTGTAATAGCTCAGGGGGTGAATAATAAAACTACTTTTTCGGATCACGCTGTTCTCCGTTCCACGTTCTTTCACATCCGTGGTCTCAGGCCGACTTCCCGGCAACCCTGGGTACTGAGGCTTAGGGCTGCCAAATGACCTGCCCACGGTGTCCCCACCGCACTACATCGGGGTGGCTCTTCCATACTTTCCCTCCCATCTGCTATGTGAAGAAAGACCACAGCTCTCGCATGAGTGAATTACACTCATTCTCCTGTCTCAAGAACAGTTTTTTTTTTTCTCCAGTGTGTTACATGTGTTTCCTACATCTGGGGAGAGAAAGGAAACTTGGCCAGTACAATTCGTCCAAGTTATTTACCTTCAAAAGCCATGCTCTTTTTTAGGGGTGATGCATGATTATGCAAGTGTGCGTTCCTTGGCTCACGCCAGGAAGATTCATCAGTGTTCAAAGATAGTATGTACCCCTAGGATTGAACTCCTAATGTACTGTTTAAGGAAAAAGAAATGATTCCCAGAAGCCTGGCATCTTCTGTAGCCTGGTAAAATCGGATAACGTTTCCTGAACAAATTCCTCAGCCCGGAAGCTCTATCGTGAATAAAGCTGAAAGCAGTAATCGATTTTCCCACTTTAAGAAAGAGGGAAGATCAGGCCTCTTTCCTCAGAGACCCCAGCTCCTCGGACAGACCGGTAAATCCCCACCCAGGTCAACTCCTACATAATCCCAGACTTCGATTTCCGGTTTTCTCTACCCATTCTTTCTTTTCCCGCCTCACTTCCAAAAGGCGAACTTGAAAAGCACCTCTTCAACTTAGTTTTGGCATTTGACTCTTGGAATTAAAAATGCACACCAGATGGGGGGCCACCCTTCACACACAAAGGTGGGGTGGCTGGCCCCGTCAGAAGTTGATAATCTTCTGAGATGCGAGTTTGGGGGTGAGGGGTGTAGAATTAGCAGATTGATCAAGGTCCGAAACTGGAGGGGCGCCTGGGTGGCTCAGTCGGTGAGGCGTCCGACTTCAGCTCAGGGCGTGATCTCACAGTTGGTGGGTTCGAGCCCCCAGTGGGGCTCCGTGCTGACACTGAAATTAGTTATCCCTCCACAAACAAATGCTAACTGGAATATAACAGTTCTCTCTCTCCCATATAAACAATCTCTGCCCTTTCAATAATGGTCTCCCTCTTGATATAATTAATTGAAAATAATCTAGTAAGCCATTTTGTATTTCCAAATGCACAGTAATAATGCGATGGCCCATTTCAATTCCTTCACTGTGTAAGCGTTTAAAACCGTGCGTCCCTGTGAATTTTTGTGGGATGGTGGTTTTATCGCAATTTTTAAAATAAATTTAATTAAGATTAAATGAAGCCTCAGAGATCTTCTCAAAGTGAAGCCTGGTTATTTATTTTTGTCCTTTTAATTATTCTGTATGCTTTGAAGCAAGTCGAGTCTATTAATTTACAGCAGTTACGGCTACTTTTTTGGTAAAAACTGTGACCCTCCACCAATCTTTCCAAATGAGTAGACTTATTTATTTATTTATTTATTTGTATTTTTTTAATGTTTATTCATCTTTGAGAGAGAGAGACAGAACGTGAGTGCAGTAGGGGCAGAGAGGGAAGGAGACACAGAATCCGAAGCAGGCTCCAGACGCTAAGCTGTCAGCAGAGAGCCCAACATGGGGCTCGAACTCACAAACTGTGAGATCATGACCCGAGCCGAAGCCGGATGCTCAACCAACTGATCCACCGAGGCGCCTATTTATTTATTTGTTTGTTTGTTTATTCATGAGAGAGTAAGAGCAGAGACAGAGGAGGACAGAGAGAGGATCTGTAGTAACCTTTGTGCTGACAGCACAGAGCCTGATGTGGGGCTCGAACTCACGAAACACGTGAACCGAGCATGACCTGAGCCGAAGTCAGGCCTTCAACCGACTGAGCCACCCAGGCACCCAGAGCAGCCTTTTCTTGATGCTACTGGGAACATAGACTGAGGACCTCTGTGTTCCAGTCCCGGCCCCTAGCCGGCCAGGTCTCAGTTTCTCTTTGGAAAATGAGATGATCCTGAAGTCATTTCCGGCTCTGATGGCCTTCGTTGGAGGCTGCAGGTCTGCCCTTCGGCAGCAGGGAGTGCGGATCCCCGAGTGAGTGCCTCCCCGGGCCGGAGCCTTAGCCTTTGCTGTTTGTGGGCAGTCCCCAGCCAGTGACTGAGCGTTATAGGGGTATGAAGGCCTGGCCATTTCTGCCCACCGTGGGGCTCCTCTAAGGGGCAATATTTGTTCCAGGTTCCCGTTGAAGGGGCTGAGACTTTGTCAGATCCCCATCACGGTCTGCGTCTCTCCCTGTTCACCTCTGCTTCCTCCCCCCTTGTATCTTTCACAGGTTGGAGGCCCCCCCCCCAACCCCTAAGTTCACACCACTAGCCCTTTCTCAGTGCCTGCTTCCTCTTCCAGGGTCAAAGATCCTTGCGATTACGTTGGGCACCAGATAATCAGGATAATCCCCCTGGTTTAAGTTAAGCTGATTAGCAACCTTAATTCCATCTACACCCTTAGTTCCCCTTTGCGGTGTTACAGAACACATTCCCAGGTTCCGGGGGGATTAGCCCGCGGGCCTCCCTGGGGCTGTTATCCTGCAGGCCACATCGGGTCTGAAAACAACCTACCTATCAGATGTAAAGGTTTCCCCCTGAAGCCATCATATGTGAGGACCTCTGTTTAGCAAATCTGCATATCAGATACATTTATACGCACTGATATGGAAAGCTGTATCATTAATTGAGAAAGGCAGTTACAAAATAGCCACTTTGGTATTATCCTCTCGTGCTTTTTGGAAAGGGAGTAACGTGTTAGTGTGTGTTGGGGTCGGGGCGGGGGGGAGGTTGTTGCTTTGCACAATGCCACAAAATTCCAGGGGTACCAGTCACATTCTATCACGATATTCTTTTTTGTTTTAAAATTTTTTAACGTTTATTTTTGAGAGAGAGAGAGGGAAGCGGAGGGGCAGAGAGAGGGGGAGACACAGAATCTGAAACAAGCTCCAGGTTCTGCACAGATTCCGACGTGGAGCTCGAACTCACAAACTGTGAGATCGTGATCGTGATCTGAGCTGAAGTCAGACACTCAAACGACTGAGTCACCCGGGCGCCCCTATCACCAAATTCTATGTGACTAAGGCTCTCTCCAAAACCCAGGTGTATGTATGTATATGTATATGCGTGTGTGTGTGTGTGTGTATCCAGCATATGCGTATTTGTACATGCCTAGGAAATGCGGAGATACTGGGAGAATCTCAGGCAATCCAGCAACAGTGATTTCCTTTGAGGGGTGGGTTTGGGGAGCTGATGTGGGGTGTCGTGTGTATTTGGTGATGTGAAGGAAATTTTACTTTTCACGTTACACCCTTTGGGGCCGTTTGACCTTTTTACAAGCATGGATTATTTTCATGAGAAAATAGTTTTCCTATGTGTCTCATGCAGGAAATTTTTAGAAAATGAACAGGGGTTATCTCCGAATGGAGTGATAATTGTGAAACCGCAAAATAGGTTCTGTTCTTTCAAAGCTTGTCTGATAACAGAGACCAATCCTCTTTCTGAGTCCCGTTCCTTGTTCCTTTTGTGAGCCTGGAAGAAAGTAGTAACACCCCTTGGGGCAGACACAGCCTTCAGATGCATACATTATTTAAGGGATTCAAGATAAATCATTGCCTATCAGGAAACTATTAATAACCTTCTTCGAGAAATACTAATTTCTAATACTAAGAAATAGTCTCTTGATTACTTACAACTCTGTGGACAGAAAAATGAATTTTTAACAACATCTATCGTCTGTTCCGAAGTTACCGTCCCGTGCCCTGCCGCATGTTGAACCTCACAGCGACTTGTGCAATCGACAGACAAGGAAACTGAGGCTCAGGGAGGTGTAAGCATATTGCCAAAATGGGAGAGGGGAGGGAATGAGCGTTTATGTGCCGGTCACAGTAGGTGCTTATGAAGGTGTTGTTATCCCCATCTCGCAGATGGGGAAACTGAGGCTGTCCGAGTTTCGGTTATTTCCCTCAAGGCCACGGTCTTACTCCATTCGGGGTGCCATGGCGAATTACCACAGACCCGGCGGCTTATAAACAACAGACAGTGATTTCCCACAGTTCGGGAGGCTGCAAGTGCAGGTTCAAGGCACAGGCAGATTTGGTGGCTCATGAGAGCCCGCTTTCCTGGTTCGCAGGCGGCCGCCTCTTTGCCGGGTCCTCACAGGGGGAAGGGGCGGGGACGTTGTTCCCTGGAGTGCCTTCCACTGGAGCCCTTCCCATTCTTGAGGGCTCCACCCTTGGGACCTAATCACCTCCCAAAGGCCTCACCTCCAAATGCCATCACTAAATATTTTAACCCCTTATTTTCACAGAATCCTGCGTTTAAAGGTCTCCAAACTCATTCTCCCAGCCCTCGGGGAGCAAGGGTGGTTGGCCGACAGGACCTCAGCTCAGAGATTTGGTTAGCAAAAGATAAGGTGACACTATTTCAGAATTCTTCTTTTGTTACCCAAGTAGTAGGCTGGGAAAAGGAGAAGGCCATTTGTCTTTGTGGGAATGACTGTTCGTGACAATTACTTTTCGTTTACCTCATTATATATAATATATATAATGTGTATTATATATAATTACATATTATATATATTATATATATTATATATAATATATATTATATATACATATATACATACATACATATGTATATAATATATACATATTATATGTAATATATATTATAATATATAATATATATATATATATTCGCTTAACACCACTGAACTGCACACTTGGAAATGGTTCAGACAGCCAGTTTTATGTTATGTGCTTTGTACCACAGGAAAAAAAAATTGGTTGAAAAACCTCTGAGAGGGGCGCCTGGCTGGGTCCGTCGGTAGGGTGTCGGACTCTTGATCTCAGGGTCATGAGTTCCAGCCCCACGTGGGGCGTGGAGCCTCCCCCCGAAAATAAAAACAGGGGCGCCCGGGAGGCTCAGTCGGTGAAGCGTCCGACTTTGGCTCAGGTCATGATCTTACAGTTTGTGGGTTCGAGCCCCACGTCGGGCTCTGGCTGACAGCTCGGAGCCTGGAGCCCGCTTCGGATTCTGTGTCTCCTTCTCTCTCAGCCCCTCTCCCGCGTTCTCTCTCTCTCTGTGTCTGTCTTTACCTCTCTCTCAAGAATAAACATTAAAAAAAAAATTACAAAAGAATAATAAAAAAATAAAAATAAAAACCTCTTAGAGAGTTCTGGGAACTTTAAAACCATGTTCTCACACACATAACCTATGTATGAAACAACCCACCGATCTGAGCCCTCAGAGATTCTCTTAAAGAACCGTTAACTTAAAAAAACATGTACGCGTCGGCTGTATTTGGACGCACCACTAGATGGTACAAAAACCTAGATTTCTGGTAGTGATTTGCTCATGGTGTGAAGGCAACAGCACAGTATTTAATTTGAAGCCCTCGGAGTGCGTCCTTTATGAAGCTGGAAAGTGAAGTAACATCTGGAAAAAACAGCATCACATTCTCATTTTCTGTTAGTTTGCTTTCCGCCAGCTAATGACCAAAAAAAAAAAAAAAAAAAAAAAAAAAGCACTTTGGGAAAACAGTTGGGATCCGTTTTCAAAATTTTCCAACCCCTTGGCTGGGATTCTGTGTCTCAAAACCTAACTGCGTTGGTGATATGTCCACTCCAACTGGCTTAACCTCAGCAGCTTCTAAAATTAGTGAAATTATGAAAGAAGCATTTCCTTCCATTCCGAGGTCGGCAGACGTCGGTACCTTGAAAGTATATGGTCATTTGCACTGAGAAGAAATACTTTGGAGTTCCAAAAGGGGAAGTAGCAGGATTCCATTTCTATTCAGTTAAAAACAAAAAACAAAAAACAGCCAGGCGGAACAAATCTATGGTGTAAAATGTCAAGGTTCCAAAAGCAGAAAAGACAGACCTCCGTCGGCTCGTACCGCTGACACTGAGCTTGATTTCACCCTCAAAAGCCGAAGGTCAGTCTTCAAGACTCCACTGGCGAATGCCATAACCTACAGCCACGCCAGGAGGTTCTGGAAATTCGGGTGCACTTTCCTACGTGCGAACCAACGCATTTTGTGTTGCCAGCAGAACAACTAATCGGCGGATGTTTCAGTCAGGCAGAAATCCGGCCGAGGAAACCTTCAGACGTAGTTGTCATTACATTACATTACCTGGTGCTCGTCCGGTTGGTGATTCTGGATAAACTGGAAGGCATCCCTGCCACCCCTTCTGAAAGAAAAGAGCCAGCTTTGGGAAGGGCGATACTCATGTCTGAGTCATCTTTGTTTGATCATGCCTCGCACAGTGCCTCGTCCCGTAAGTTTTTGTCCAATAAACAAATGAATGAGAGTAGCACTGTGCCACTGACCAATCGCCATTACCGTCGGCTGGCGGACGAGGACAGCAAATGAACTTTACGGATCCTTCTTGGACCCCCGGTCCCCACCCCCGCCCCAGGATCCCACAGCTCCCTGGACTTCCCTTATCACGGCAAAGGCGACTCCGTGTTTATCCGAGATGGCTTGTTTCCTTGTCTGTGTTCCTCGCCGGACAGCGAGCTGCGGGTGACCTGACCATCACCACACCCCCCAGCGCCATGTCAAGGCTAAGGAATGATGGATTTAGCACTCCTTCGTCAGGTTTCCTTGCTCAGCCAGCTGTGTGACATTAGACAAGCAACTTGGCTTCTGGGAGCCAGCCTCGGTCAGAGTGCTTGGTGTGGGGACAGCTCGTCAAGGGGGCTCAGGGCATTGTCTTACCCCAGGGCTCGGAGAGATCTAAGGCTGGAGGAAAGAAGAGATTGTCCCTCTAGAACAAAGTTGACAGAGGAGGCTCGCTTCTAGCAAGTAGGAGTAAGGCCTTGTTTCTTTACCGGGGTTTGTTGTGAGCATCTCACCCCTGCCATTGACTACCCTCAAGGCGAATTCATAATTGTGGATGTGTGTGTGTGTGTGTGTGTGTGTTTAGAATTCCTAAAATGTTTGAGGAATAAACACTGTGATTTACTGAGTGCTCATTGTGTCCCAGGCTCCGGGCTAAGTGCTTTAGATGCATCATCTCATTCGATCATCACAATAACCCTTCCTGTGGGGAATCAGAGTCACTCTTTTGCAGGCAAGGAAAATAAAACTCGGAGTGCCGAAGTGAATGACCCAGCCCACGCAGGTGGTAAGTTGCAACGCTGGGATTCAAGCCTTGTTTTGTCTGACTCCAAAGCCCATACTCTGAACCCCTCCACTCAGCTGCTGTAGAGTAATTAAGGGGCATTAAGGTGGAACCCTGTAAAAGCCAGAGAATAAGGTAAATAAATAGAAAGCTTTTGCCTTCTCTTGAAAGGCCATTAGTTCCAGCAAGCTCTTGGTGTCAAATGGAAAAAATAATAAGCTGGGCCCATCAGTTAGCAGAAGCAGGCAGCCCACTTTACCAGGATGCTGGGCCCTTCCTCCTACTGCTAGCTAAAATAATTACCGTCTATTCAACCACTTTAATGACTCCCTACCTGGGCTTGTGCGGCTTTCATTTGGCTCTCTACTTCGCTCTGGAACATCAAATTATATGTAGATAGGCGGCCCTCCCTAAGGGACCTTTGAAAGCACGATTAAAAAAAAAAAGAAAAAAGAAAAGAAAAAGAAGCAGAAGTCTCCAGTTCTCCATCTTCTTCTTTTTATTATTAAATACAATTCATCGTCCAACTGGTTTCCATACAACACCCAGCGCTCATGCCAACAGGTGCCCTCCTCGATGCCCATCACCCACTTTCCCCTCTCCCCACTCCCCCCCCCCCCATCAACCCTCAGTTTGTTCTCAGTATTTAAGAGTCTCTTACGGCTTGCCTCCCTCCCTAATTCTCAAATCTTCCAAAGCCAGGAATTCTTTCCAAATTCTGTGGGACCTTTTGTCAAACGCATTCAAGGGGTAAGCTGTCCTCCCCTCCCCTCCCCCCCACCCCTCCGCCCCCGCGCCCCCCGGGAGAGTTTCGGACCTCATGGATGCTGCGCCTAAAGTTAACACTGGGAATGGCCTTGGTGACTTCCGGTTGCCCTAGTTTTCAGGCCGAAATTTGCAAACTGCTTAGGTTGGGGGAAAACATTTTAGTCAAACCGGGCGCGATTTCCACCCCTTTGGAGAGAAGCCAAATGCGGTGCAAGGTTAGAGATGGAAGGAGGCCCGGCCCGGATGCGGAGGGGGCTGGACTCGGGGGTCTCTGCTGCCCTCTGCTGGCCGCAGGCCGGTGCCGTAGGCGCCGAGGAAGTGACTTGGCGGTGCTGCCCCGAGGCTGGGCGGCGCCCGGAGCGCTGTGACTTCCACCAACTCTGCCATTTTGCGAGAGGTCCCGAGCGGGGTGCCACGGAGACAGAGAGGACAAGTTCTCGTCCTTGTCCTTGGAAAACTCGGTGTCGCGGGGAAGGCAGATTCCCAGGGAATTACAATGAAGTGCGTAGTGTCACAGGAGAGCGACGAACAGGATCTCTG
The DNA here is from genome assembly GCF_016509475.1 of Prionailurus bengalensis. Lineage (NCBI taxonomy): Eukaryota > Metazoa > Chordata > Mammalia > Carnivora > Felidae > Prionailurus > Prionailurus bengalensis. The sequence goes on from NC_057361.1 coordinate 113,461,794, forward strand.
TGTTCTTTTAACCGGCGGCACTGAGCTCCCACTCTGCGTCAACTGCCAAGTGACGTTCTGGGCACAGAGCTTCCTTGTTGTCGCGGTCCTCTTAGCGCCCATCTCATTTGGGCGGCACAACAAACTGGCGAAGGGATGCAGAGCCAAGGGGAGTATCCCCATTACATGGATTAGGAAACCGAGGCGCAGATGGGTTGCACGTGTCGCCAGATGGAACGGAGCCGGCTGGCAGGGCACAGAGCTCGCACTTAACTGTGACTTCCCACCCACTCCCTTTGCTGTGGCACACAGCTTCATGCTGCTTACCGAGAGCTCAGAGGAGTACCCCTGAAGGCCAAGGGCTCGGGCGTCCTCCCACTGCCTAGCTGTGTGGCCTCAGGCAAATTACTTCTCTTCGCCTCATTTCCCCCATCTTTTAAATGGGAAGAAAATAGCAGAGGTCACCTCTCGGGGGCAGAATTCGTTCCTCCAGGCTCCGTAGGCAGGGGGGGAGCCGCCAGGGGGAATGGGACGTGTAAAATATTCTTGTTAAAAACAATGTTGGGGCGCCCGGGTGGCTCAGTCAGTTAAGCATCCGAGTTCAGCTCAGGTCGTGATCTCGAAGTCCGTGAGTTCGAGCCCCGCGTCGGGCTCTGGGCTGACAGCTCGGAGCCTGGAGCCTGCTTCGGATTCTGCGTCTCCCTCTCTCTCTGCCCCTCCCCCGTTCATGCTCTGTCTCTCTCTGCCTCAAAAATAAATACACGTTAAACAAATTAAAAAGAAATAAAAATAGTGTCTTCAGCGAGTGGGTGATGTGTCAATACTGCTCTGGACTCACCAGTGAGGAATCGCATGACATTCACGTCAAGGACTGGACTTACACATTAGTTTGTGTAATGATATTAGTTTGTTTCAATTATATTTTAAGAGACAAAGATGCTTCAGATACATTTTATTTTTTTTCAACTTTTTTTTTTTTTGGGGGGGGGACAGAGAGAGACAGAGCATGAACGGGGGAGGGGCAGAGAGAGAGGGAGACACAGAATCGGAAACAGGCTCCAGGATCCGAGCCATCAGCCCAGAGCCCGACGCGGGGCTCGAACTCACGGACCGCGAGATCGTGACCTGGCTGAAGTCGGACGCTTAACCGACTGCGCCACCCAGGCGCCCCAACTTCAGATACATTTTAATACGAAGGGTTGGCTCCGGTTAACAGGATATGTGTCCAAGAAGGTCCGTGTGATACGCACACACATAGGCAGCTGGAGAATTTTATCTGGCTGGGAATAAATGCATTTTGGAGCAAAAGGGGGGAAAAAAGAATGAAAACCCCCTGAGAAATTCTCACGCGAGGTTTTTAAATCATAGACAATTTGTCATCGGACAAAATTCATCTGATCCATACCTGCAAAACGAGGTCGTTAGAAGCTGGTCCTGGGAGTGCGGGACGAGGACTTAATTCTCTGGATCCCATGACAACCCATCCTCCCAGTTTTCTCCTCTCCTCGAATCTCTCCGAAGCTCCTCTTTGGCGCCTTCATGAACCTCGGATTTCTCCTTGGCCAAGGCTCTCACACACTATACCCTCTTCCTACATGCATCCTTTTCCATAACATCAGTGACCACTGATGACTGAGTTGATTGCTCCTAAGTCGATTAGGCGTCTGACCCTGGATTTCGGCTCAGGTCATGATCTCACACTTTGTGAGATCAAGCCCCACGCCGGGCTCTGGGTTGTCAATGAGGAGCCTGCTTGGGATTCTCTCCCTCCCTCTCTCTCCGCCCCTCCCTCGCTTGGGCTCTCCCTCTCTCTCTCTCTCTTTCTCAACATAAGTAAATAGACTTAAAATAAAATTGAGATATAATTTGCATATCCACCCTTTTAAAGTGTTCAGTTCAGTACTTTTTAGTAAATTCACAGTTGAGCCACTGGCCCCACAATCGAGTTTCAGGACACTTCATCACCCCCCAAAAGTCCCTCTTACCCGTCAGCAGTCATTCCCCATTCCCAGCTCCTCCCACCCTTGAAAACAACTAATCTGCTTTCTGTCTCTTTGGATTGTGCCCCTTCTGGGTTTTTCATATGAATGGGATCATAAAATACGTGGTCTTTTGTGTCTCACCTCTCTCACGGAGCGTAATGTTTGCAAGCTTCAACCATGTTGTAGCATGAATCCGAATTTCATTCTGGTTTATGGCTGAACGGTATTCCATTGTATGGACATACCACATTTGATGTCTCCATTCGTCAGTTGATGGACACTTGTGTGGCCACGTATTTCCGGGTTTCTTGAGTGCGTATTTAGAAGTGGAATTTCCGAGTCGTACGACAATCTATCTTTAGGTTTTTAAGGAACCGCCGAAGCATTTTCCAAAGTGAATGAATATGCTGTGTTATACCCCACCAGTCACATATTTCCGGGAGGGTCGAATTTCTTTGGGACTCAGTCTTGATTCCTCCCTGTCCCTGAGCTCACACAGCCAATCAGTCACCGAAGTCTTGGCAATTTAACAAGCTAAACATCTCTCCCAACTGTATCTTCGTCTCCTGTCCTATCGCTATCGCTTTGGTCCATCCTACATCATCTCTGGCCTGGACCATTGCAATTGCCTCCAAACTGGTTCTTGCCTCTGCCTTCTGTCCTCCACTTGCTGTCACCATGGGCTCTAGTAAACAGGTGCCTGACACCATCGTGGTCCTGCTTGAAACCCTTTAATGCAGTGGCTCTCAACCCTAGCTGCACAGCAGAATCACCTGGAGAGATTTCTTTTTTTTTAATGTTAATTTATTTTTGAGAGAGAGAGAGAGAGAGCATGGGAGGGGCGGGGGAGGGGTGTGGAGACACAGAATCCGAAGCAGGCTCCAGGCTCTGAGCTGTCAGCACAGAGCCCAAAGCAGGGCTGGAACCCACGAACTGCGAGATCATGACCTGAGCGGAAATCAGACACTCAACGGACCGAGCCACCCAGGCGCCCCCACCTGGACAGATTTCTAATATCCTGATGCCCACGTTGCACCCAAGGCCAATTAAATGGGGATCTTGGGGGTTGGGAATCCAGGCATCAAGCCCTCCAAGTGATTCTAATACATAGCCAAATTGGAGAAACGCTGCTTTCGTGGCTCCCTGTTGCTCATAGGCTGGAGTTCCAGGTCGTTAACATCATCCTCAGATTCTTCACCATCTGACCCACCCCCCAGCACCTCTTCATCTGAATCTCTTACCCCTCCCGGCCTCACATGGAAAACCCCAGCCAATGTTGACATGGCCAATGTTATGATTCTGACTCAGTCTTAGAATGTCCCCGAACCTGGACTTCCTCTTATGCCCAGGACCACAGAGGTTACTCGGCTGGACACAATCCAGACCACCTCCACTGGGTTTCGTTTCCCTCAGGCCTTTAAGAGTTCCCTCCTGGCCCCCCGCCCCCCCCCCCCCCCCCCCCCGCCCCGCCAGTGGCTCTGCCGGTTAAGCGTCCGACTTCAGCTCAGCTCACGATCTCATGGTTTATGGGTTCGAGCCCTGCTGGTGGTGCAGAGCCTGCTTGGGATTCTCTCTCCTTCTCTCTCTGCCCCTGCTCCACTCGTGCACTGTCTCAAAATAAGTAAATAAACTTAAAAAAAAAGAGCCTATTCTCCATTATTCCACTCTTCTTTGCAGCTTGGCCTTTTAAAATCAGCCCTTCAGGCTTTAATTTTTGGCTCGTTGTTTCTGTGTCCAAACTGAAAGCCCACAGGGAGAGAAACCCTTGCCGCAGAGTGACTCACGGGGTGGGGGTGGGGGTGCCAAAGAACCTTACAACGCCCACTTTCCAATCAAGGGTGACTAAATTGTGAACTAGCACTGTCCCCACCCCCTCCTTTTTAGTTCCTCACTTGCCTGCTATCACCTATTGTATAATTAGTAGTCGATTAGCATGAAAAAGATCTCCCTTCCTGAAGGCGGCCTCACAATTGGGTTTTTCAACTTCTGACCCAAATTGCCGGACACTTTAGGGTTGTTGTTTGTGTGCCTGCTTGCTTTTTTTTTTTTTTTTTTCCTCCCACTTGCCAAATCCCTGAAACACATTTTGAACAAAGCAGCTTCAAGGCAGAGTTAGGCTGTTTCTGCGCGCGAACAGAAGAGCACCTAACTTTGTGTTTCCACCGGGGGTAGAGAAACGACCTTTTCCTTCTGTGGGAAACGGGATTCAGTTTTGCACATGAGACCGAGTTTGTATTCCAAGGTCAGGACTTGCCAAATCAGGGCTCTCTTGTTTTCGGGGAGGGTGGGGATTCCACACAGCGGGTCTTTAGGGTGCCCTTGATGCGTGGCACTGCCGCTTTCTCCTCGAGAAGGTTCCTCTCGCAAAGCACCCCACTTCCTTTGCAAAATTTACTAATTTCGCTCATCAGCAAAAAAAAAAAAAAAAAAAAAAAAAAAAAAGAAAATGTCTGTTTCACTTCTTTGTGATCATCTCCCCAGCTCAGCAACTTAATGGCCCTCTGTCACTTTGATTTATTCAAATGATGCGAAATGTCAACCTATTGAGATCTGGAGGGGACCGTGGGTAGTGTCACCAGTGCCCTGAAAAGCCAACGGATTTCAGCTCTCTGAGCGGATGTCAGAGAGGGTCAAAGCTGAGCCCGCGGGACCTCTTCCTCCCAGGCTTCTCAGTGGAGTGACTCCGGCCAGTGTGAATGGCGCCATCCTGGAGACAAGGAAAACGGTCACGGAGACCACGAAGCAGAACCTGTCCATCCCAACCAGTCTGATCTCACTGGATGGGCAAACACAGAGGCGATCTCAACGACGGTGCCAGCGGTTGAGGACTTTAGGTGAGGCCTCATGAATCGGTCTGCAGAGATGGCCTCTCACGGTGCCTGGCACCGAGGTAGGAAGCACCCATTGCATGTTGGCATTTGCTCTGATTAACGCAAGTTCACGTCCCCAGGGTGCCACTGATGGCCGACTTGGCCCCAAACACCCTGTGAGTGTTCCCGCGGTTGTCTCCTGCCGGCGGCTGGCCTGGCGCTCCGGTGTGGTCAAAAGCACCGCCGGAAACCTCAGGGAAAGGCCTACATTCTCCAGAGAGCGCTGGAATCCAGTGAGCTCTGCTGGCTCCCGAAATAACTGGATTCGTGTCTGAGGCCTGGAAAGGCGAGAATTCTCTTTTGCTCTACGGGAAATTTGGTGCGGATTTCGCAGTAAGACCAGACCTATACCGCCTTGCCCTGTTGTCAACAGGGAGCAGCACTTTAGCTCAGTGTGAAGGAAGTTGGTCATGCGGTGCTGTATATAACAGGGCTCTGACCTTGTTCTTAGCTGAGGTCACATCGGCTTCCTCCAGAGCCTTTGCCAAGTGGCCTTTGTGGTTGAAGAGCACACCGAGCTCTCTCTGAACTTCTTTGTAGGGAGGACAAAAGGATCGATTTTTGCCTGGCTGGCTGCAGTGAACGTTAGGGAGTGTCCTCTGTGCTCGGTCGCTGGACAGTCCCAGCCTAAGTCCTCACCAAATTCACACTCGAGTTGGGGACACAGATGGTTACGGGCCGTAGCCAACTCCTGCTGGGGCCTGAGATTTGATAACTGTTCAGGAAGATTGCAAACAGACTGTGAAACACATCATTATGACAAGTAAAATCATGCAGACTGACTGTTAAATAAAACATAATTAAAACAAAGGTCGTAGGGGCGCCTGGATGGCTCAGTTGGATAGACGTCCGACTTCGGCTCAGGTCATGATCTCGCGGTTGGTGAGTTCGAGCCCCGCGTGGGGCTCTGTGCCGACAGCTCGGAGCCTGCAGCCTGCTTCCGATTCTGTGTCTCCCTCTCTCCCCGCCCCTCCCCTGCCTGTGCTCTGTCTCTCTCTGTCTCTCAAAAATAAACGTAAAAAAAAATTAAACAAACAAAAACCAAAGGTAATAAGTCCTCAAAGCTTATCACTTCCTAACCATTTTTTTGCCTTTTATTATTCTCCCTGCTCTTGAGGCAATCCACTGCTACTGTATCTGTATGGTGGAAATAATATATATAATATAATAATATATAATAATATATAATGCAGTGCCGCTGGCATATCTTCCCAGCTTTAGTGCTGCGTGGCCTCACCCCGGTAGCCTGAGATTGGCCACGGTAGGTGTATTTATATCCTGGAAATTGGCAGTCATTATAAACTAGGATTTTTTTTTTCCCCAGGAAACAAGTTATTAAACATTTACCAGCACAGCACCAGAGAGAGACTAGCAAATAGGTGATGACAGTAAATCCAGTGGACCCATGGGATTTCAGTGTAGGATGGGGGAGTGTGACGAAGTTATCACAGAAGGCTTCACAGAGGAAGTACTGCTTAAGCAAGACCCTGAAGGATAATTAGGATGAAGGCCCAGAAGCAAGATAGAGCAGAAGTGATCGAATGGATAAGATGTGTTCCTAGCCCTCGGGGAGCTCTCAGTCCAGTGGGAGAGACAAAGGAAGAAACAGATGGGAGGAAATGCAGGGTCAAGTGCCCTGTTGGGACCTGCTGGGGCTGCTCTTGAAGCACAGAGGAGGGCGCCCTGTTATTGGGGGTAAAGGAAGGCTTCCTGGAGGAGGTGATATGATTTCTTTTTCAAAAAATAATTTCTTTAATTTTGCTGAACTTTTTCCTTTGTTTTTTTTTTTAATTTTGTTTTACTGTTGATTTATTTTTTAGAGAGAGAGACAGAGTGTGAGCAGAGGAGGGGCAGAGAGAGGGAGACACAGAATCCGAAGCAGGCTCCCCACTGTCCGCAGAGGCCAATGCGAGGCCTGAACTCATGAACCGTGAGATCGTGACCTGAGCCGAAACCGAGAGTCAGATGCTTAACTGACTGAGCCACGCAGGCGCCCTACTGAACTACTTTTTTTAAGTTTATTTATTTTCTTAGTAATCTGTACATCCAACATGGGTCCCCAACTCACGACCCTGAGATCAAAGCTCACATGCCAAGGCACCTGGCTGGCTCAGTTGGTGGAGCATGCGACTCTTGATCTCAGAGTTGCAATGTGAACCCCACGTTGGGTGTAGAGATCAAATAAAAATAAAATTTTAGAGGTACCTGCGTGGCTCTGTTGGTTGAGTTGACTCTTGACTTCAGCTCGGGTCATGATCCCAGTGTCCTGGGATCGAGCCCCACATCAGGCTCCATCCATGCTGAGCATGGAGCCTGCTTAAGATTCTCTCTCTCTCCTTCTGCTCTTCTCCCGTGCTTTCTCTCTCTCTCTCTCTCCAAACATAAAATAAAATAAGGGGCGTCTGGGTGACTCAGTTGATTTAGCATCCAACTCTTGATTGCAGCTCTGGTCATGATCTCATGGTTTGTGAGATAGAGCCCCGCGTCGGGCTGTGAGCTGACATCACGGAGCCTTCTTGGGGTTCCCTCTCCCAATCTCTCTCTGCTCCTCCCCCGCTCATGCTCTCTCTATTTCTCTCTGTAAATAAATAAATAGATAAGCTTAAAAATAAATAAAATCTCATTTTAATATAATTTACGGTCACATTGGTTTCCATACAACACCCGGTGCTCATCCCGACAAGTGCCCTCCTCAACACCCATCACCCACTTTCGCCTCTCCCCCACCCCCAACAACCCTCAGTTTGTTCTCTGTATTGGAGAGTCTCTTATGGTTTGCCTCCCTCCCTCTCTGTTTGTAACTCTCTCTTCCCCTTCCCCTCCCCCATGGTCCTCTGTTAAGTTTCTCAAGATCCACAAATGAGTGAAAACATATGGTATCTGTCTTTCTCTGCCTGACTTATTTCACTCAGCATAACACTCTCCAGTTCCATCCACGTTGCTGCAGATGTTGCCAGATTTCATTCTTCCTCATTGCCAAGTAGTATTCCACTGTATATATAAACCACATCTTCTTTATCCATTCATCAGTTGATGGACGTTTAGGTTCTTTCCATAATATGGCTATTGTTGAAAACCCCGCTTATAAACGTTGGGATACAAGTGGCCCCTATGCATCAGCACTCTGGTATCCCTTGGGCAAATTCCTAGCAGTGCTATTGCTGGGTCACAGGGTAAAAAAAAAATGTCACAAGCTCCTCCAAGTGAGCCAGTCACGTGCCTCCATGACGTGATATCTGAGATCAAAAGATAATTAGGAGTAGCCATCTCTCTTGGAAACGGAGGTAGAAAAGTAATGTCTTCTTACATATTAAAATTATTGTTCTCCCACCCGATATAGGGCTTTGCTTTATGTCAGGTCTGACCGAAGGCTTCCAGCTTCTGCCTGAATGTGGGCAGAGGGCGGAGCTGGGGGAATTGGGTGTGTCTGTGGAATTCTGACCTAAACGGGACCGATTCCCTCGTTTAGGGGAGTATATACTAAATCCCATATTCAAAGCTCTGGTGTTTGCTAAGCCCTTGGATTTCACGGACAAAGCATAAGCCACGCCATTCTCTTCTCAATAATATACATTCTTATAAACACCGCAACCTAACTTTAACAAGCAAAATCGGCCCAGGGATAAGGATGGAGAATATTCCGGCATATGTGCGAGGGTCAGGCACCTTGAATTGTGAACGGGTCCCAACTACAGAGACTCTAAGAAATGAGGTGGTGTCACTTTGGTAATAAATGTCACTTGGGGAAAATACCTACTGTCTCTTTGCATTTGGTGCCTTAAAAAAAAACTAAAGGTCAGATTAGCACCCGAAAAATGTCCGCCCTTCCGTGTTACAAACAGGATTAATCCCTCTGCAAATGAACTCTTGGAGGGAAACCTGGGCTCAGCTCTTGCCGAGGCTTTGAGTTGTCATTTACTCCTTTGTATTCTACTCCGGTTTCTTGTTTGCAGGGAACAGAAACCCATCAGGCTGGCTCGGATAAAGGACGGGTGGGGAAATTGAATTCATCCTGGCATCGGCTGTATGCCAGGTTCTGAGCGAGGAGTCCCTGATAAGCAGTGACTAGGATGGGACACGGCCCCCGTCCTCAGAGACGATATCGTCTAGCAGAAAAAGCAAGCACTAAACTCACAATCACACACCTTGTTATGGAACCGTTAAGTGTGAACTGCCCTCTGAAGGAAAGGACCGCAGAGACTGTGAGATCCCATAGGGCCCAACCTAGTGGGACTGGAGGAAGGGGTCAAAGAAAACTCCCCTAAGGAAGTGATATTTATCACTTCATAACGCATGTCAATGTTGAATCACGATATCGTACACCTGAAGCCAACATAATATCGCATGTCAACTACACTTCAATAAAAAAAAAAAGTGATATTTGGAAACACTTAGGAGTTTGCTTTCAATTGCGATGAAGGAGGCACGTCTGGTCCAAACTCAGCATGAAAATTGAAAAATTCAAACTCAGAAACGGTGTCGAAAAATAATCCTCCAAATCTATTTTGCACTTGCCGGATCCTTCAACAAGAATGCTCAGTTATGTTCCCGGATCTTCCATTTCCCCAGGGGGTTATTCCTTGGATACTCCTGACAGAACGCTGTTTAGCAGGGCATCTCAAATGTGTGCAGGAACAGCACTGTGCCCAGCCCGCAACCCAGAAAGGAATTGTCGTTGGTGAATGGATGGCCTTAGTCATGGGAAGGATAGGACCCAACGGTTGTGGGAGGGCTAGTTATCATTTTTTTTTCATTTTTATTTTGGGGTGATGTTTATTTATTTTTGAGAGAGAGACAGAAAGAGCGCAAGTGGGGGAGGGGCCGAGGGAGAAGGAGACGGAATCTGAAACAAGCCTCAGGCCCTGAGCTGTCAGCGCAGAGCTCGACGGCGCGGGGCTCGAACCTGCAAACCGGGAGACCATGACCTGAGCGGGAGTCAGACGCAGAACCGACCGAGCCACCCGGGGGCCCCGGGAGTGCTAATTATTTACACAGGACGTTATGGGATTTAAAACTCAATCCTCTGTCTTCACAAACAACGGTCTTGGTCCACTCAGGCTGCTCTGGAGACTGCGAAGTCCAAAATCAAGTTAGTAGCCGATGCGGTGTCTGGTGAGAGCCCCTTTCCCGGTGAGAGCGCGTGTTGCCGTGGCCTCACGCGGTGGGAGGGGTGAGGGGTCCCTTTCATAAAGGCACTAACCCCGTTCGTGAGGGCCCCACCCACCTCAGGACTTCGTGACCTCGCGAAGGCTCCATTTCCCACTATCATCCTATTTGGGGCTCAGGGTTCAACATGTACATTTGGGGAGTGGGGACCACACATGCAGTCCATTTGCAACAACCGTTTATTTTCCCAGGGCTGTAAAACTGATATCGCCATTGTCTTGGGTTTCATACTTCACGTGGCAGGGATCGTGTGCTTTTGAGAGTGCTACCATGTTTCTGGAGTTACTTGCCATCTCAGAAGTTGGAGGGAAGGCATTTATTTGCGTTGAGCCCCACCCACACCATCCACCTTGCCTCTAAGAGCGACTAAGAGCAACCTCCTGAGGGTGATTCGATACCTCAGCAGACGCCGAGCCGCTGAGCAGGATCCCAGTTTTCCCTTTCTTACAGCCATCTCTCTGTCACCACCCCCCCCCCCCCCCGGGACCACACCTGGGTAGAGGAGGAGGCCCCTTCTCTCCCCTCAGCTAGTTCTCTCCCAGAGACAACAGAGTGGTCTAACCTAAGAAAGCCAACTGACCTCCGCTTTGTGCAAAACTCAGCACTTTCCATTTTGCAGAAACTGTTGTTCAGTTGCATTTGCATAAAGAGGGCCTTTTCCTCTTTACATTTCACTTTGAATTCCGCCTTTGGCTGAACCCAAATAGCAGAGTGAAACTCAGCCAAAACCACAGTGTAGACCCCAAAGAAGAAAAGGTTTACTTGAAACCTGAAGGTTTTCTCAAAAGTTTTTGAGGGGGCGCAGTTAGAAAGGACCAGCCTTACTCAGATTTACAATAAGGAGTGAAATCTAAAACCATAGGTTCTCAGGCCTTGGCTACCACTAGGGGTGGGTGTTGAAAGAGTGATAACGGTGCTCCATTATTAATGGACTCCTGGCAGCACCACTGCGAATTGGGCTTTTACTATTCGCCCAGGAGATGTCATGCTAAGCATTTTTATTATCTCGTTGGCTCGTGCAAGCAACCGTCTGGGGTAGTTGTGATCAGGACCCCACTTTACAGGTGAGGAGACGAGGCTTAGAGAAGTCAGCACAAATGGCTCACATTCTCACAGCCCGTGAGTGTCAGAGCTGGGATGTGGACGCACATTTACCTTGGCAATGCCTGTGCTCTCGACCGGGGTCAGCTAGAGTGGGAAATATTGGATTCTTTTTTTTTTTTTTTTTTAACATTTATTTATTTTTGAGACAGAGAGAGACACAGCATGAACGGGGGAGGGGCAGAGAGAGAGGGAGACACAGAATCGGAAGCAGGCTCCAGGCTCCGAGCCATCGGCCCCGAGCCCGACGCGGGGCTCGAACTCGCGGACCGCGAGATCGTGACCTGAGCCGAAGTCGGACGCCTAACCGACTGAGCCACCCAGGCGCCCCTAGAGTGGGAAATATTTGAACTCGTGATAAGCTCATTTCCAAAGCAAAGGAGCAGAGGGGTCATCATGTCTGGATTCCTGTAAATTAATGCCAAGTATCATACCTCTTATATATACAAATTATATATACATATATACTCTCTAACGTTTAGGATGCCGGCACTCTTGTTAACTCTTGTTCCGACCAGACATGAAGTCCACCCTTAGGCAAGTGCTTCTTACTGTGTTCATAAAAATGTGTTTTCTTGCCCATCTTGGTAGCAAGGAAGGACGAGGGGGAGGCAGCCTGATAGAGGACCCCATGATTTAGCTAGGTTGAAAAAATAATTTTGGTTTTCCTTGGGTTGACCACAACGGGCAAAGCCGCTCACTTTGGCAATATTACTTGGGGCTGTTATACATGGGGACAAGTCTGGGTCAGGAAGGTAGGTAACAATAGCACTAGTAAAGATCATATGTTACCCACCTTCTCAGTTGATGGACTTCATACACGGAGTCTCTCATTTGGTCTCCAAATGTTTTTTGTAACATCTTATCTTGAAATAATTATAAATTCCCGGAAGGTTGCAAAGAAATGCCCAAGAAAATCTTGAGCAGCCTTCTCCTAGCTTCCCTTAATGTTGGTGTCTGATACAACTCTAGAAAAATATCAGAGTCAAGAAATTGGCATTTGTAAAGTCCACAGAGCTTATTCCAATTCTGCTGGTTGTACACACGCATTCGAGTGTGTGTGTGTGTGTAGCTCTATGCAATTTTATCACACGTCAAGATTTATACAACCACCACGACAAGACACTCAACTATACTAGCCTCACAAAGCTCTCCTGTTTTACCCCGTAGCCACAGCCTTTCCCCTCCCTCGTCCCTGGCAAGCACTAGTCTGTTCTCCCTCATTACAATTTTGCCATGCTGGGAATGTTATGTAAATGGACTCACACAGTAGCTACTCTTTTGAATTTTTTCAAGTTTATCTATTTCGAGAGAGACAGAGACAGTGCAAGCAGGGAAGGAACAGAGAGAGAGGGATGGAGAGAGAATCCCAAGCAGGCTCTGCACACTTAGTGCAGAGCCTGATGCAGGGATCAAGATCACGAAACCATGAGATCATGACCTGAGCCAAAACCGAGAGTCGGATGTTTAACCAACTGAGCCACCCAGGTGCTCCTAGGTACTCTTTTGACATTGGCTTTTTCTCCCTCAGCATAATTCCCTAGAGACTCACCCAAGTTGTCGCATTTACAACTTGGTGCATTACCTTTGTATTGCTGAGTACTCTTCCATAGGGCGGATGTATCACAGTCTGCATAACCAGTCACCTACTGAAGGACGTTTGGGTGGTTTTCAGTTTGGGCTATTATGAATAAAGACGTTACCAACATTTGTGTACAAGTCTTACATAAGGATTTAGAACCATAAAGTTGTCTGTAGTATTTCTTTATTATCCTTTGCAGCATCTGCTGTGATATCCTTATCATTCCTGATATTGGTGATTTGTGTGTTTTATTGTTTTTCTTTTTCTTTACTTTGAGAGAGAGCATGAGTGGAGGAGGGGCAGAGAGAGAGAGAGGGAGAGAGAGAATTGCAAGCAGGCTCTGTGCTGTCTGCATGGAGCCCAATGTGGGGCTCAAACTCACGAATCTTGAGATCATATAACGGAGCTGAAACCAAGAGCTGGAGGCTTAACCAACTGAGCCACCCTGGTGTCCCACTGATGTTGATGATTGGTATCCCTTCTCTTTTTACCTTTTCAAACTTGCTAGTGGTTTATCAATTTTATTGAGTTTTTTTTTTTTTGAAGAATCAGCTCTTTGTTTCATTAATTTTCTCTACTGATTCCCTATTTTCAATGTCATAGATTTCTGTTCCTGTCACCATTATTTCCTTCCTTCTGCTCTCTTTGGGTTTATCTTGCTCTTCTTTTTCTAGGTCCTTGAGAAGATTAGATTATTGATTTGAGAGTTTTGTCCTTTTCTTTAAAATTTTTTTAATGTGTATTTATTTTCGAGAGAGAGAGACAGAGACAGAGACAGAGAGAAACAGACCATGAGTGGGGGAGGGAGAGACAGAGAGGGAGACACAGAATCCAAAGCAGACTCCAGGCTCTGACCTGTCAGCACAGAGCCCAACATGGGGCTAGAACTCACAGATCGCGAGATTATGACCGAAGCCCAAGTTGGGCGCTTAACTGACTGAGCGACCCAGGAGCCCCTGAGACTTTTGTCCTTTTTAAATTATAAACATTTAATGCTATGAATTTCCCTTTCAGCACTGCTTTAGATGCACCTCATACATGTTGATATGTTTATTCAGTTCTGTGTACTTTTAAATTTCTTTTGAGACCGCCTCTTTGACTCATGGATTGTTAAGTATGTTGCTTAGTTTCCAAGTGTTTGGAGATTTCCTTTTTATCTTTCTGTTATTTGCTTTCTAGTTTGACTTTGGTCAAAGAACAAACTCTACATGATTTACATTCTTTTAAATTTGTTAAGGTTTTTTTAATGATGCCAGATATAGTTATCTTGGTGTATGGCCCACGAGTGCTTGAAAAAGAATGTGTATTCTGTTGTAGATAGTTGTGATGTTTTATATATGTCATTTAGATCTTGTTGATTGTGTTAAAATCTTTGATACCTGGGGCACCTTGGTGGGTCAGTCAGTTGAGCGTCTGACTCTTGATTTCGGTTCATGTCATGATCTCATGGTCATGAGATTGAGCCCTGTGTCTAGTGCCATGCTCAGCATGGAGCCTGCTTAAGATTCTCTCTCTCTCTCTCTCTCTCTCTCTCTCTCTCTCTCTCTCTCCCCCCCCCCGCCCTGCTTGCTCTCTCAATAAATAAATAAATAAATAAATAAATAAATAAAACCTTCAATATCCTTGCTGATTATCTCACAGTTCTATCAGTTGTTAAGAGTGGGGTATTGATGTCTCCAACTTTTATTGTGGATTTGTCTCTTTCTTCTTCATATCTATGGGTTTTACTCACATATTTTGCAGCTGTGTTGTTTGGTGGTCTTCTCAATGGGTTGACCCTTTTATCATTATATAATATCCCTCTTTGTCTCTAGCAATTTACTTTGTCTGAAGTTTACTTTATCTGATGTTATCGCTGTTCTGCTTTTTTTTTTTTTAAAGTAGGCTCCACGCCCAGTGTGGGGTTTGAACTCATGACCCTGAGGTCAAGAGTTGTACACTCTACCGAGTGCGACAGCCGGACACCCCTAATTTATTTTTTAATTTTTGTTTATTTGTTTGTTTTTAAATAATCTCTACACCCCACAAGGTGCTCTGACTCACAACCCCAAAATCAAGAGTTGTATGCTCTACCGACTGAGCCACCCAGGCACCCCCACCCAATCTCTTTTAATTGGTGAATTTAGACAATTTACATTTAAAGTAATTATTAAATTGTTAGGGTTTAAGTCCGTCGTTTTAATATTTGTTTTATGTTTTTCCCTATTTCTTGCTCCCCTTTTTCTTTTCTTCTTTCTTTCATGTGAGTTGCTTAGCATTTTTAGAGTTTCATATTATTTATTTACAAGGCTTTTGAGTAATTTGCTTTGTATAGTTTTCTTAGTAGTTGCTCTGAGCATTACCACACACATATACACATTATCACAGGTTACTAAGGTTGATATTTTACTACTTTGAGTGAAGTATGGAAACCTTAATTCCATTTGGATCCTCTTACCCTCCCTGATTTTCAAATATCATTGTCTTAAATACTTTCTCTACATGCATCGAGCTCCATATCAGATGGTGTTGTATCCTTTTTCAGCAATAAAATATTATTAAAGAAACTCATGAAGTGAAGGATAGTCTATAATGTTTACTTCTATTTTTACCCATTCCATGTTCTGCTTTCCTTTCTGAAGTTTCCAGCCCTTCTTCTGTTATCATTTTTTTTCTCTTTAGAGAACTTTCTTCAGCTATACTATCAGGGTAAGTGTACAAGTGTCAAGGTCTCTTAGTTCTCCATTATCTGAGACTGTCTTGATTTCCCCTTCATTCCTCAAGGATAGTTTCAATGGATAGAGGATTTGTGGCTCCCAGGTCTTTTCTTTCAGCACTTGAAAGCTGTTATGACACTTCCTTTTGGCCTCCATGATGTCATCTGAGAAACCCACCATAATTCAAATAGGATGTTCCCTATAGAATGTTCCCTATAGAATTACCTACAATTTTGTGGTTCTCTTTGGCTGCTTTCAAGACTTTTTCTTTGTCTTCACTTTTCAGAAGTTTTCCTGATGCCGTGTCCTGGTGTGAATTTGGGGGGGGTAACGGGGGGGGCGGGGGGGGGGGGCGGGGTTGGTATCCTAACTAAAGTTTTCTCTACTTCCTGAATCTGTAGGTTTATGTCTTTTGTCAGTTTGGAGGAGTTTTCATCTATTATTACTTCGAATGGTTTTTCAGTCCCACTCTCTCTGTCTTCTCTTTCTGGGACTCATACAATATGAATGTTTTTTATGTGTTTCAAGATAATTTGTACATTCAAGAGAATTTTTAATAGATTGTTGAAGCATTTTTATGACATCTGCCTTAAAATTCTTATCAGATAATTCCAACGTACAATCCATCTCAGTATTGGTATCGGTTGACTGTAGAGTTTTTTTTTTTTTTCACTCAGATTTTAGTTTTCTTGGATTTGGTATGACAGGTGATTTTTTTATTGCATCCTGTACATTTTGACTATTATGCTAGGACTCTCTTAATTTTATTTAAGTCTTCTATTTTATCGTGTATTACCCTGCTTAGTTTACGTGTAGGTTCTGGCTTACATATGTGGGCTCCAGTGCCAATAAAAAGTAAGTTTCCTAAACCTTTGGAAGCCATCATCCTGTAGGCATCTGTTCTGGGTTTAGGCCATCTCTCAAGATTTTAGAAACTCCTGAAGTGGGGCACCTGGGTGGCTCAGTTGGTTAAGCGGCCGACTTCGGCTCAGGTCATGATCTCGCGGTCTGTGGGTTCGAGCCCCGCGTCGGGCTCTGTGCTGACAGCTCAGAGCCTGGAGCCTGTTTCAGATTCTGTGTCTCCCTCTCTCTGACCCTCCCCCATTCATGGTCTGTCTCTCTCTGTCTCAAAAATAAATAAACGTTAAAAAAATTAAAAAAAAATAGAAACTCCTGAAGAAAACTGATTAGTCTTCCAAGCTTCTATGAAGTCCAAGGGGTTTCTATTCAACTAGAATTTTCTAAGACCATAGAGATATAGCTCAAAACCCACTTTTCTGATGCTATAGCTGCCAATATTTCAGTAAATAATGTTAACAAAAGAGGATTTTCTCACATTAATTGTGATATTTTTGCCCATTCTACTTAAAGTTGGTCTATGCTGAAAAGTATACCTTCCTACATGTCATGTGTATACTTTTTCCCTACTAAGAGATTTTCTTGCAGAATTTGCTCCGAAACAGTTATCCCTCTGTCGACTTCATGAAATGATGGTAGTTCATCTTGAATATTTATTGTAAACAAATACATCTTAACCTCAAAAATTTTCAAGGATCATCTTTCTGATGGAGTAAGAGGAGCAATACTATATAACTTTTCCATACTCTCATTTTTAAAAATTACTTTGTTCTCCATCATAAGCAAAATGGTGGGTGCAATTTTACACAGGACAGTCAAGGAAGGCCACCTCTAAAGAAGGTAACATTTTGAACTGAGACGATACGATGAGAAGAGAGCTATGTAAACACCTGGGAGAATAGCCTCTAAGGCAAAGAAAACAGAAGTGCCAAGGCTCTGAGATGGGAACAAGATAAGGGTGTTTGAGGAACAACAAAGAAATCAGTGTGTCTGCAGCCGCATGAACAAGGAGACAAGTAATAAGAGATGAGATCCAAGAGAATACAAGGAGATGGTACTAGAGTCCCTACAGGCCATAATTGGGACTTTGGGTTTCATTATAAGGGAGTCCACGCAGCTAGGTAGCAAGGCATTGGAGAACTTCAAAGAGATTTTGAAAGACATGATCTGATTTACATTTTAGAATGACCATTCTGGATGTGATGTACAGAATGAATTGGAATGTAGCCAAGAACTGAGTCAGGGAGAGCAATGAGGATGCTATTACAGTGGCCCAAACGAGGATGACTAGTTTCTCTGGACCACACTTGAACTAGGGGGGTGGGTAATGGTGGAGATGATGAAGAGTGGTCAAATTTTGATATACTTTTTATTAGATACAGTCTATTGGAATTTTTGAGGGTTTGAATGTAAGGGATGAAGAGAAACTGAAGAATCAAGAATGACTCTTGGGTTTTTGCTTGAATGACTATTGGACTATTGTGCCATTAACTGAGATAGGGAAGGATGTGAGAGGATCATGTTTGTGAGGATGGGGGGGGGGGAAGATAGCGAATCAGGTGTCTTTTGGCCATGTTAAATTTGAGATGTCTGTTATACATCTAAAAGAACTGGTTAAGCAGGAGGTAGTGTATATGAATGTGGAGCTCAGAGAGGAGGTCTGGACTGAAGATAAAAACTCTGGAGTCATCAACATACGTAGATAATATATAAAGCCATGGGACTGGATGAAATCATTTAGAAATCATAGGTAGATGAAAGAGTTCAAGGTCAAACTCTAGAACACTCCAACACTCATAGATGGGATTAAAGGGAAAGCCCGGCAACAAAATTGAAGGAAACAAGCATTTTAGGTTGGAAAATATGGTGTCACTGAAATCAGGAGAAGCAGTTATTTCAAAAAAGAAGGAGTGTTCAATCATGTTGAATGCTTAAGAGTTTGAATAATACGAGAATAGCAAAGTGACTGTTGAATTAAGTAACGTAGAAGTCGTTAATGACTTTGACAAATGTATTTTCAGAGAAGTGGCGGAAATGAAAGCCCAGGTAGACAATATTGAAGAATAGATGGGTCAGTTGATGAATGGATAAGCAAAATGTGGAATATCTGTAAAATGGAGAGTTATTCAGCCATGAAATACTAATCCATGCTACAACATGGATGAATCTCGAAACATGATGCTAAATGAAAGTAACCAGGCACAAGAGACCCCATATTATATGATTCCATTTATGTGAAGTGTCCCGAATAGGCAATTCTACAGAGACAGAAAGCAGATGAGAGGTTACTTAGGGCTTGGTAAGATGAGAGGGGTTTAGAGTGTGATAGGAAAGGGTATAGAATTCTTCCTGAAGCTGAAATGTTCCAACTCCAAGACTATACTAAAAACCATTGTACTGTACATTTAAAATGGGTAAGTTGTACGATATGTGAATTATACCTTTAATAAAGCTGTTTTTTTTTTTTTTTTTTTTAAAGACTGAGGGGCGCCTGGGTGGCTCAGTTGGTGAGTGTCTGATTTTGGCTCAGGTCATGATCTCATGGTTTGTGAGTTCAAGCCCCACAATGGGTTCACTGATGTCAGCACAGAGCCCACTTTGGATCCTCTCTCTCTCTCTCTCTCTCGGCCCCTCCCATGCTCACACACTCTCTCGAAAATAATAAAATATTAAAAAAAAAAGAGTGAATGGAAAATGAAAGAGAGTATAGACAATTGTTTGCAAACATTCTTTGCAAAAGTTTTGCTTTGAGGGGGAACCACAAGTGGGACCTATAGGATCAAAAGAGAATTGTTTAAAGACAGGAACTATTAGAGTAGGTTTGTATGTTCAAGGCCTTGATGCAGTAGAAAGGGAGAGACTGGTGATGCATTGAAGAGGGAATCTCCATAGATATTTCCAACTACCTGCAAGATAGCTCCACCTGGAGGTCCTACTGGCTGTAACTCAAAATTTTATCCCACATGCATTCAGTTCTCTCCACCTCCACGCTACCACCTTGGCCCAAGCCATCAGCATCGCTCCCTAGACTCTTGTAAAAAACCTCGTAATCTGGTCTCTCTGCGGCCACTCTCGGTGTTCTCAAATCCATTCCTTAGCCTGAAGCCAGAGTGATCGTCCTAAACGGTTCATCTGATCTTCATGCCCCTCCTGAAAGCCATTCAGTGATTCCCCATTGCTCTTACAATGTAGTCTGCACTCCTTAACTTGGCCTATAAGACTCTCCAAGATCTGGTCCTAAGTTTATATCCTCATCCCTGACCCTTACACAGTAGATTGCAGTCATAGTGACTTTCTTTCTGTTCCTGGAATTCATCGTCATGCTCTTTCTCACCTCTGCACCTTTGCACATGGATATTCTCTCTTCTCCCAATTCACTTCTCACCTCATCCCCCTAGTGACATGCCTCACTTCCGCTCATTCCTTAGGACATTTTTTCTAGGTGGCCTTCTCTGCCCACCTATATTAAATTAGGCCCCTCCCTATGTATTGCCATAAACCCCTGGGCTCTTGCTCTCACAATGTATGGCGTACATTTTTGTATCTGTCCGATTATCTCTCTCCCTCACTAAAGTATAAGCTCCATGAGGCAGAATCTAGATTTTCTTTGTTCATTACTTGTATTACTTTGCTAAGGCTACTGTTACTAGGTACCACACGCTGGGTGACTGAAACAGCCGAAGGTCATTGTCTCACAGTTCTGGCGACTAGAAGTCTCAGATCAAGGTGTGGGCAGTGTTGATCCTTCTGAGGGCTGGGAGGAAGAATCTGCTCCAGGTCTCTCCCCAGCTTCTGGAAGCTTGCGGGCAATCTTTGGCATTCCTTGGCTTGTCCATGCATCGTACAGATCTCTGCCTCCATGCTCACATGGTGTTCTCCTTGTGAGCGTATCTCTGTGTCCCAATTCCCCTTTTTACAAGAGCACTTGTCATGTTAGATTAGGACCCATCCTAATGACTTAATCTTAACAGTCATCTCTTTGAAGACCCTACTTCCAATTAAGGCCACATTCTGAAATAGTAGGGATAGCAGGAGTATCGCTCAGTGTATCCTCCGTAAGGGGGACACGGTTCAACGCACAACACAGCTCTATCTCTAACACCCTGCACAGTCCTTGGCTCTGGGTCTCCAACTCCCCCTATGAATACTGAATGAACAAATGAATGAATCCGTGGATGGATTTTAAAGCATCTGCACAATGGTAAGAAATATGGTGTGTGTGTGTGTGTGCGCGCGCACGCGTGCATGTGCACATGTGCATCTGCGTCCCTACGTTTCTCTGGAGAGTGGGCTCCTAGCCTTCCATCAGATTCTCAGTAGTTTGTGGCCCTACAAGTGCTAAGACTCACTAGTTTATAGCGTAAACGCTGCTCCTTTGCTACGATACAGCAGCCCTTCATCCTATAACGCTACCTAGCTCTGCAGCCTGAGCTTTTAAACCTCCAACACGCGGTCTCCGGTCGCGCTAAACGATCTGTGCTTCCCTTCAGGAGCCATTCTCTTGCTGAGCCTTTGTATATGCATAGTTCATCTGGCAGATTCTTAATCATCTTTTTAAAAATCAGTTCTAAGGTTAGCTCCTCTAGGACAACTTGTTTGACCTCTCTGGAGAGAGGTAAGCATTTCTACTTTGGGGCTCCCTTGTTCACACCTTCACTACAGAACACACCATAGACAGATATGTCTGTGCCTTCCATTGGACGCTGATGTCCTGGAGAATGAGGACCGTGTCTTACCTCTGAATCCCCCTATGCTAGATGACTGGCATTCACAGACCAGGCCCTCAAGGGTGAGCTAAAAAAAAAAAGAATGGCTGACCTGAGGAAGACAGGTTCCAACTTAAAGGATGAGTTGCTCACTCCAACAATAAAATGGGTTGCCTAGTGAACTAAATAGTGTTTAGTCTCTAGATGCTGCACGGCCACTCATTATGAGTGATATTCTAGAAAGAGGATATGCACAGGTGGGAGGCTGGCCTGCATCTGGCCACAGAGTCCTCTTCCAAATCTGAAGAGTTTCTGATTCTATGAAAGCTTGACTTTCATCTTTAGTTTCCTTCTTGGCTGGAATGGGGCTGCTGAACTGGATGGCATGCACCTTTGAACTGACTTACTAGGCTAGGGTTAGAAAAGGTACTTTCCAGAAGTTCACCATCCCAGGCAGACCCACAGTGCCGGGCTTTGCCTTCTCAGCACCTCTGACTTCCCATCTGAAAACTGACTAATACTTGCTAATTGTATGTTCTGAAATCCTTTGATGAAAATGCCATACTATGTAAGTATCAAGTCGTGTTATGAATAATAAAAAATGGATGAAGTTTCTATTGCTTACTCCCTGAGTGGCACTATAAAAAAAAAATGGATGTCTCTTTCAAAATTACAGGTCATTATCTGCATTGGAGAAAAGAGGCTGGTAAAGCATATTCAATCCTTCAGCCCTTTGAATTCAATGTAGCAATGTATTTTCTTTTCTAAGAGTCTCCTGTCTTAGTCCATTCCATGTGCTCTAACAAATTACCATAGACTGGGTGACTTATAACCAATAGAAACTTATTTCCCACAGTTCCAGGGACTGGGAAGTCCAAAATTAAGGCCCTGGAAGATTTGGAATCTGGTGAGAGCCCACTTCCTGGTTCGTAAATGGCCGTCTTCTTGCTGTGTCCTCCCATGGCTAAAGGGTGGGAGATCTCTCTGGGGTCTCTGATGAGAGCACTGATCCCATTCATGAGGGCTACATGCTTATGACCTAAACCCCTCCCAAAGGCCCCACCTTCCAATACCATCACATCAAGCGTGGGATTTCAAGATAAGAATTTTGAGGGGGACACAAACATTCAGTCCATAGCATCTCCTGATTATAAAAATGCCATAGAACCTTTTGGTGTCATGGTGGGTCGTGCTCAGCAGACCTCCACCAAAGGCCATGGAGCCTCACTGCTGTGGTTGTCCAGTGTTCTGTCTACTCAGAGCAGCACTCCCCCTTCTGGGAAATGCTCCCTTCTCCACTCCAACCACCCATTTGAAGGACCACAGCTATGTTCTTAGAGAACTCTGTTACCTGGGCACGGGATCTAAGGGGGGGCCAAGCCTTCCTGGGATCTCTTAATACTCGGCATTAGAAAGAGTAAGTAGAAATTCCTCTGTGGCAGGAACTCTGGGAGGTGTGAGCACAGAACTGACCAGCCGCCATGCATCCAGCCGTGCGGAAGAAATGTCTGAGAGAACGAAGCTGCCGGAGAGGCAGAGATGGGAGTCGGAAGAAGAAAGGGAGAGGAGAAGGGAAACAGAGAATCCTGTCAGTTTTGCGAGTCCTTTGTTCCAGTTGTCCCTGCCCTTCCCATGGCTCGGTGACATGAGCCAGTAAGTCTCTCTTTTTCCCAGAAGCAAAATGGCAGCTGGGGTTGAGTCACCGATCACCATAAGAATCCTGAGTCATATCCACATGGATAGGCTAGCGGCTCTGGAAATGAGTGAGGAACCTCACAGTCGCCAAGGACTTTCAGCCCAAGATGAGGTACTTTTTTTTTCTTCTTCAAACCACTTTATTGAGATATGATTCACATATGAAGAGCTGTCCATTAAATATCAACATATAAAACTTGATGAGTTTGGAGATAAGTACACCCCCGTGAAACGATCATCATAATCTTGCTTTTTAAAAGCTTATTTATTTAAGTAATCCCTACACCCACTGTGGGGCTCCAGTTCGTGACTCCAAGATCAAGAGTCACATGCTTCTCCAACTGAGCCAGCCGGGCGCCCCCCCCCCCCAATCTTTGCCATAAACATATCCATCACCTTCAAAGTTTCCTCCTACCTTCTTTATGATTATTGTCATTATCATTATATTTTGTGGTAAGGACACTTAAACATAAGATCACCCTCTTAGCAAAAATTCCAGTCTACAATATGGTATTGTTAGCTACAGGAGCTGTGCTGAACCATAGATCTCTAGGACTTATTCATCTTGCAACTGAAACTTAGTGCCTTTGACTAATATCTCCCTGTTTCACCACCCCCCCCCTCCGCCCCCCGGCAACCAACATGCTACTCTCTGCTTCTATGAGTTTGACTATTTTACATTCGTCACTCAAGTGGGATCATTTGTCCTTCTGTGTGTCTGGCTTATTTCACTTTACGTAATGTCCTCCAGGTTCATGAGACGCTGTATTTACTATCACAGAGACTTTTCTCAAGAACATCCACTCCTCCTCCTATGGCAATAACCTGGGGGATAAGAGGAAAGAGAAGGAGCTGACTGGCACACGAAAGGGGCTTTGCAGATCACGTGGTCAAACCTTCCTCATACAGTTGGGGAAATGGGGCTCCGGAGAGGGGAAGACAGATGATGCTCCCAACGTCATTCCTTCAAGTTAACGACTACGTAACATGCCAAGAATTTCAAGCTCTGTATCTGCTCGAAAGTTACGGCCACGACGCTCGCAATGTTGGTTAATGTCCAATTCTCAACTTGGGCATGAAAGCCTAATGAAGGGATCAGGTCCTTGGTCTTTTTATTTTTCCTCGTATAAAACTACTTGCTATATTTGGCCTTTTAAAAACATGATGGAACCAGCTCTCGTTTTGGTGATCGTGTCCTCAAGACTTTCACAAACTGATGGCACTGTCATTGCCGTGAAATGATCCCGCAGCCACAGAGAAAACATAATAGCTATTTTGGAAATGATGATGAGATTCACATCATTGTCAGGCCCTTAAATATTCCTTCGGAGGGAAATGTGCACAAGTAAGATATTGCTGGCTATAGATCACTTGGTTGATTGACCAATCAATCGTTTGGTGTCTAGGAGGTACCTAGCACTGCTCTAGTTGGGGAACAAAACAAGTAAGGCCCTTGAGACACTTAAAATATATTGCTCCAGATGCATTTTCCATCTGAAATGCTCAGCAGCTTTCCCATGGCGGTTTGCTCTCCTGACACTAGGAAGCCACATGAAGGCTGGAAAGAGCCTGGCCTCCGGAATCAGGCAGTAGTGGAATTAAATGAGCTTTACTACTTGTGCAAACCTGGAGACGTTACAGCCGACCGCTGCCCCTCACTCTATTCATCTGTAAAGTTATAATAAACCATACATGGAAGGGGCACCTTGGTGGCTCAGTCGGTTAAACGTCCGACTTCGGCTCAGGTCATGATCTCGCGGTTCGAGCCCAGTGTCGGGCTCTGTGCTGACGGCTCGGAGCCCGGAGCCTGCTTCGGATTCTGTATCTCCCTCTCTCTCTGCCCTCCCCTGCTCACACTCTGTCTCTGTCTCTCAAAAATGAATAGATGTAAAAAAAATTTTTAATCAGCCATACATGTATTAATAACACTATTAATTAATAAATAACACCAGCATTTTAAGTGAGAGTTAAAATTCACACTGTCAGTTAGTACTCCACATCAGCATCATTAATTAATGTGAATATTACTAATCGATATTGTTAATAATTAATACTAACAATAAGTAGCACTAATTGATATTGATATTTGTTATAACAAAGAAATATTATTATTATTATTATTATTATAGCCATTATATCTACCAGGTAGGGTTTGGGGGACAATTTAAGGTGATACCAGCTGGGACGAATTTAGCACAGTGCGTTCGCTCATCGGTGAGGTTGTCCACATCTGTGCTGTAGAGACACTGTGACCGCTTTTTAAATCACTGTTATTTAGATGACATTTTCTTTCACAGGAACAACTGACCCCACTCTTCATTTTCCTCTGCTTTTGTCATAAGGGCTGAAAATAACATCGACATACAGAGACTTAAGGATTACTTAAAAAATTTTTTTTTAAATTTTTTTTTCAACGTTTATTTATTTTTGGGACAGAGAGAGACAGAGCATGAATGGGGGAGGGGCAGAGAGAGAGGGAGACACAGCATCGGAAGCAGGCTCCAGGCTCCGAGCCATCAGCCCAGAGCCCGACGTGGGGCTCGAACTCACGGACCGCGAGATCGTGACCTGGCTGAAGTCGGACGCTTAACCGACTGCGCCACCCAGGTGCTCCTAGAGACTTAAGGATTACTTTTAAAAAGCACTTAAAGATTTCAAGATGACACATCAGAGTTCCAGAAGTCTATTATTTTTCAGAGCGAGAGATAACAGATCTTCAGCAGAAACTTTTCTAGATACTAATGTAATTAAGTCATCTCCTGTTCGGGGTGCTTGCAGAGAAGAGGCACACTGTAAGTGTACAAAAATGTTTACAATGAAGTAAAATTAATCTTTTAGGTACTCTGCCATTGCGTGTAACGAATATCATGCAAATCCGGCCGCTAAAATAGTTCTACAGGAAAGATAAGACAGTCAACAGGTTGTGCCGTTTCAAATGCATTTTGTAAAAACAAAAAAAAACCAAGTTAAACGTTTTTACTGCATTAAAACTCTTAGAGTTGATTTTCTAAAGGAAACGCATTTTTTAAAACAAAGCAAAAAGATTGCACTGGACAAAACAGAAGAGACTCTGAAATATGGAGAACAAACAGAGGGTCGCTGGAGGGGTGGTGGGAGGGGGGATGGGCTAAATGGGGAAGGGCCACGAAGGAATCTACTCCTGAAATCATTGTGGCACTATAGGCTAACTCATTTGGAGGTAAATGTAAAAAGTCAATTAATTAATTAAGTCAAAAAACGAAGATTGCACGGGCTGCAGCGTCAGGCAGGAAGCCGAAGAGAGAAAACATTCATGGACTATCGGCCACATCACATGATCTCACTTAATCCTACAACAGCCCCATGAGGTGGACGCTTATGTTATTTACCCCCATTTTAGAGAGGAGAAGACAGGCCCCGCAACACGAAGTGCCTTGTTCTAGAGCACACAACGAATCAGTGACCCGAACCTGGGTCTGTTTACTTCCCAACCCCATGTTTGTTCCAGATCGGACCCTTTGCGTTGCCCCCTGTGACCCGTGTCATTTTGGTTTATCTGCGTCTTGTTGCTTAAGCTGCTTTTGGCTTCATGCAGTAGCGTAACTAACGTCAGTTTAAAGAACAAATTTCATTTTCCCACATAATAAGAACTTTGGAGATAGATAGCTGGAGAAAAGGGACGGCAGCTCAAGCCCCCAGTTCGCTCTCTCTTTCCACCCCGCCACCTTCAGTGGGCAAGTGGGTAAGCAAAGTCTCCCGCTCAGCAGCGTTCTCACCAGCTCCTGGCATCACGTCATCACCCGACAACTTCCAGAAGCAGGAAGTGGGTGCAGGGAGGAGACTTTCTCTCAACATAAGCCTCTCTCTTCGATCAGAGAGGAAAACCCTCCCCCGAAGCTCCCCCCACCATTGGACTTCTCCTTTGTCGCATTCACCAAACTAGGCCACGTTGTCACCTGTAAATGTCGCAAAAGAAAGGGGGTTGCCGCGCTTGGCTCCGTAATGACGGTGGTTAGGGACACGTTCCCTGAGATCAAGAGCTCTTGGCTCAACCAATGGGCAAGTTATCCCGAGCCACTTCTCAGTGGGATGGAGAAGAAGGCTCTAGCTACAGTTAAACAACAAAATAAGACAAAAACCTGAGACATGTAAATACACCAAATCAACATATGCACTGTGCACTCAAGGCCTTGGACGCCGCCCTTTCTCCATCCCTCAGACTATGCTGGTCTTTTGTGAGGTCTTCTCCCCATCGAAACTGACCTTGACATTCTTTTTCTTTCTTTCTTTTTAAATGTTTTTTTTTAAATGTATTTTTGAGAGAGAGGAAGAGAGCACGAGCAGGGAAGGGGCAGAGAGAAAGGCAGAGACAGAATTCCAAGCAGGCTCCACGCTGTCAGCACAGAGCCTGATTTCACAAACCGTGAGGTCATGACCTGAGCCCAAATCCGGAGTTGGACGCTTCACTGACTGAGCCACCCAGGTGCCCCTTGACATTCTTTTTAAACCAGTTTGTACAGATGGTTGTCCTAGGGGTGGGAGGGGATGGATAGGGCCTTGTCCTTCCTTGGCCTCCCTCCTCCCTCCACCCTATCATCCTAACATCTGATCACCATCAATGTGGGTTTAGGAACTTGTCCTGTCCCAAGAGAGAAAGAAAAAGAAAGAAAGAAAGAAAAGAAAGAAAGAAAGAAAGAAAGAGAAAAAGAAAAAATACAGTGGAATAGTCCATTGGGTCGCATACTAGATCCAGAACAGATCAGTTTTCTGTTCGATTTCTTAGTGAAATCTATTTCTCAATCGGAAAACTTTCCACCACATTTTATATTGTGCTTTAAAAAAGTCAACAGTTGTTGTCATATTTTCTTTAAAAGCACCTGTCAGGTTTAATCTTGTAACGGCTTCGTGGCTTAAAGCACCTCCCCAAAATGGTTTAGAGATTTAAACATTTCAACATTTTTTTTAAAAAAAAAATTTAAAACAGCAGGATATTCTAATCACATCCCTGCTCCTTCCCTACAACTTGATGTCCCTCTTGTACAGCTTATGTCTGATGATATATCACGATATTCTCAGGTCCCCCTGGCTAAGGAACCTCAAAGTCTTTTCTTTTTTAACTCTTCCCCCTTCTCCTTTTGATAATATCCACGAAGCGATTAATCAACAAAGCCTCATAGTGCTACAAGTGCATCTCTGAAATCCAACATCACACCCCCTATGGTTACTTCCTTATTTTTTAATTTTTAAATTTATTTATTTATTTATTTAGAGACAGAAAGAGAGGGAGACACAGAATCCGAAGCCGGCACCAGGCTCCGAGCCGTCAGCATGGAGCCGGACGCTGGACTCGAACCCACGAACCGTGAGATCATGACCTGAGCTGAAGTTGGACACTTAACTAACTGAGCCACCCAGGTGCCACCCCATTG
This sequence comes from Prionailurus bengalensis, assembly GCF_016509475.1. Taxonomy (NCBI): domain Eukaryota; kingdom Metazoa; phylum Chordata; class Mammalia; order Carnivora; family Felidae; genus Prionailurus; species Prionailurus bengalensis. The sequence goes on from NC_057361.1 coordinate 113,489,837, forward strand.
CTACTTCTTAAGTTTAGCCCCCGTCATTTTTTTTTTTTTTTGCTTGAGTGCAAGTTTTCCTCATGTCTTTTTCAAAATGTAATCGAGTGGAAGAAAAACACAACAGCCATTGAGTAGCCCTCCTCCTGCAGAAAGCCTGTAGTTTTGCTTTTTATTTTTGGCGGAGGCACATGGTGAATTGTGTGAGGGGTGGCTCCAATCCCAGCAGGGTGAACACAGAGTGGAAGGTGACACTGAAGGTCCCGTGGCACACATGTGTTTGTTCACCCAGATTCATGCACCACAGGAATGCGGGGCTTCCTGACATTATTCTACGTGTTTGTCCTGTGTCTGTGGGATGATCACAAACATCAAGGGAGTGTGGCCCTCCCCTCGGAATCCTTGACAGCAGAATCCCCGTGAAACCCTGAACAACTCTAAGCTCAATAGAAATTCAAAAATCGAGTTGCCTAAATGGGAGGCACCCTATGACCCAGCAATAGCACTGCTAGGAGTTGACCCAAGGGATCTTGGAGTGCTGATGCATAGGGGCACTTGTACCCCAATGTTGATAGCGGCGCTTTCAACAATAGCCATATTATGGAAAGAGCCCAAATGTGCATCCACTGATGATTGGATAAAGAAGATGTGGGTTATATACACAATGGAATACTACTTGGCTATGAGAAAGAATGAAATCCTGCCATTTGCAGCAACGTGGATGGAACTGGAGAGTGTGATGCTGAGTGAAATAAGTCAGTCAGAGAAAGACAGATACCATATGTTTTCACTCTTATGTGGATCCTGAGAAACTGAACAGAAGACCATGGGGGAAGGGAAAGGGAAAGATAGTTTCAAACAGAGAGGGAGGAAGGCAAACCATAAGAGACTCTTAAATACAGAGAACAAACTGAAGGTTGATGGGGAGGGGGGAAACGGGGGATGGGCACTGAGGAGGGGACTTGTTTATTTTTTATTAAAAATTTTTTTTAACATTTATTTATTTTTGAGAGACAGAGCGAGACAGAGCACGAGCAGAGGAAGGGCAGAGAGAGAGGGAGACACAGAATCCGAAGCAGGCTTCAGGCTCTGAGCTGTCAGCACAGAGCCTGACGCGGGGCTCAAACCCACGGACCACGAGATCATGACCTGAGCCGAAGTCGGACTCTTAACAGACTGAGCCACCCAGGGGCCCCAAGGAAGGGACTTGTTGGGATGAGCACTGGGTGTCATATGTAAGCGATCAATCACAGGAATCTACCCCTCAAACCAAGAGCACAATGTATACACTGTATGTTAGCTAACTTGACAATAAGTTGTATATATATATATATATATATATATAAGTCCCAATGCAAAGCACGCTGCCTGGGTCTTTGCCCTCATTTGTAAATTGAATAAAGATGTACTCACTTAAAAAAAAAACCCAGCAGAACATCAGATGAGTGCAGAAATGAGATCAGGATAAGGTTGAAGTGGCTTGTTCATCAGGCATTGGTATTCCCCCCCCAACACCTCCCCCAACCATATGCATTAGTTTCCTAGGGTTTTCACAATAAATTACCAGGAAATGGGTGGCTCGAAACAACAGAAATGGATTCTCTTACAGTTCCAGAGGCCAGAAGTCTGCTATCACAGTTAGCAGGGAGCCTTCTTTTGTTGTTGTTGTTGTTGTTAAGTTTTTATTTGTTTGTTTGTTTCTTTAGAGGCCGGGTGAGTGGGGGAGGGACAGCGAGAGGGAGAGAGAGAGGATCCCAAGCAGGCTCCATACTGTCAGCACAGAGCCTGACGTGGGGCACAACCTCCCGAACCCTGGGATCATGACCTGAGCTGAAATCAAGAGTCGGGCGCTTAACCGAATGAGCCACCCAGGCGTCCCAGCAGGGGGGCTTGTTTTGGAGGTGCTGAGGGAGAAATCAGGCCCGTGCCTGTCTCTCAGCTTCCGGTGCTGGCTGGCAACTCTTGGCCTTCCTTGGCTTGTGCCTGCATCACGCATCATCTTCCCTGTGTGCGTCTGTGTCCTCACGTGAGCTTCTTCTCAGGGGACGCCACTCCTGAGATCCAGGGCCCCACCCTAATCCAGAATGACCTCATCTTATTTTAACGAATTACTTCTGCACGTACCCTGACCAAAGTGGGGAATGTGTTGACAGCTTCCCATTAGGAGATCTTGTTAGTGATTCTTCCTGGAGTCAGCTAGTCGATTCTCGAGACATTTCAGGGTTGCCCCCTCCCCACCTTTTGCCTTTCTACCAAACCACATAGTAACATACCAGCCGGCTTCCGGCAACGTCAGCCTGGGAATCATCGTCATTTCAAGGGAAACGTAGCTGATCTCATCAACTGGGGAGAAGACTCTGGGAAGCAAATACCATGGCACAACTCAATCAATGAATCGAACAATCATAGTAATTACCAATTATTGACACAATTCCAGTGCCCATCTTATTTGCATGGTCATTGGTTAGCACTGTTATGAATCCTGCAGGCTGAGACCAGCTGATGTGGGGTTCTCTGAATAGGCTACCGATTCCAAGCCTGCCCCATCCTGTGGCTCCTTGAAAGTCCATGAGGCCAGGTGAAGATTGCACAGCTCTGCTACCGAACGAGCAAAGCCTTCTTACCATTGCTTTCATCTCTGACATGGAAACCTCGAGAAAGAGACAGCTGTTTGTGGTGGGAAATATACCAAAGGCCCCCATCTTGGGTAAAGTAGGGGTGATGGGAGTTTAAAATCATATTCTGATGATGAAAACGTGGGCCCCTTAGCTCATCTGGAGAACTTCTTTCTGTTCAGGATTATCTGTTTCGTTTGCCTCGTGATAACAAAAAAAAATCTGTCACCATATCCCAAGGAGAAGGCTGGGAGACATTCAGGCAAGTGTTGAAACGCTTCTGTCTGCTCAGGTTCTGGTGTGGAGGGAAAATTCTATTATCAGGAATTAAAAAACAAAACAAAACCTAAGCACATCCAGTTTGTTCTGCCCAAATTTACCAATCAGATAAATCACTTCACTGAATAAGGAACGAGCTTACGAGTAATTCCTGGGCAAAGTTTTGTACCGACAATTATTTCAAACCTATTTCTTCCCTGTCACCAGACAGATTAGGGTTCGTACAAAAATACGCCAGGCGAGAAAACAGAAAATCATTTGTTTTTGGTGGTTTGAGATTGTTTATTTCACTGACTGAAACGATTTATTTTTTTGCTGTGACACTAATCTGAGTATCCCCACTCTGAATCACCCTACCTTGCCTGTGTCCCCTCAAACAACTAGTAGAACTCAAAAATAAGCCCCGAGCACCACTCAGAGTGACCTACCATGTCCCCCAAATTCAGATATACATAATAAACATGCTGATGAAGTCAAGGGAGGGAATATGGCTCATTTCATCCCTTTTCGTTGGTCTTTAAATAAACATTTATGTTTTTACTACCCTTCCATTTGGGGCAATTTTTTTCCCCTGTCATTTGCTGTCGGGGGTGGGGGGGTGCGGAATATAACTTCATGCAGCCCTTTTGGCTACAAAATGTAAGCTTGCAAAACAGCACAAATGTCTAATGTGTGTGTGTGTGTGTGTGTGTGTGTGTTTGCTTGCGTGCTTTTTTTTCATAATGGACAATTACATTGTAGCATATTTAAAGTGTACAGGGTCGCCTGGGTGGCTCAGCCGGTTAGGCATCCGGCCTCAGCTCAGGCCATGATCTCGAAGTTCGTGGGTTCAAGCCCCGCACCAGGCTCCCTGCTGTCAACGCGGAGTGTGCTTCAAATCCTTTGTCCTCCCCTCCCTCTGCCTCTCCCCTGTTCGTGCTCTCTTTCTCCCTCTCTCAAAAATAAGTAAACATTAAAAAAGATTAAAGTGTACGACATGGTGATTCGATACACATTGTGAAAGGAGTTTCACCATCAAATCAATCAACGCATTCATCACCTCACATAGTGATTTTTTTTTTGCAAGAACACTTAAGTATTACCCTTAGCAAATTTCAATGCAGTGTTATCAGCTATAGTCACCATCCTCAGAACTTATTCATCTTATAACTGAAAGTTTGTACCCTCTTGCCAGCCCTTCCCAATTTCCCCCACTTCCCAGCTCCTGGCAACCACCAACTCTAATCTCTGTTTCTAGGAGTCTGGCTTTTTTCTTTTTTTCTTCTGTTTAGATTCCACGTATGAGTGATACCAAGTAGTATTTACAGGGTTTCCTTCTTTTTATTTTATTATTTTTTTAAGTTTATTTATTTTTCAGAGAGAGAGAAAGAGAGAGAGAGCGCGAGAGCATGTGTGAGCATGCAAGGGGGAAGGGCAGAAAAGGAGAGAGAGAGAGAGAGAGAGAGAGAGAGAATACCAAGAGATTGCGGGGCTCAATCTCACGACCGTGAGATCATGACCTGAACTGAAATCAAGAGTCGGATGCTTAGCTGGCTGAGCCACCCAGGCGCCCCAGGATTTCCTTCTTTTTAAAGAGTGAATAATATTCCCTTATATCTGTATATATGCCATGTTTTCTTTATCCGTTCATCCATTAAGTACCATTCAGGTACTTAAGTTGTTTCCGTACCTTGGCTATTGTAAATAATGCTACAATGAACACGGGTGTGCAGATAATTCTTCTAGATAATGGATTCATTTCCTTGGGACATATACTTGAAAAGTAGGGTTGCTGGATCACCTGGTAATTCTATTTTTAATTTTTTGAAAGGTCTCCATACTGTTTCCCATAGTGGTTACACCAATTTGCATTCTCACCAACAGTGCGCAAGGGTACTCACCAGGAGCCTCACCGGCATTTGTTGTTTGTTTGTTTGTTTATGTATTTATTTATGTATTTATGTATTTATTTATTTTTTGTCTCTTTGATAATAGTCATCTTAACAAGTATGAGGTGATATCTCATCGTGGGTTTGACTTGCATTTTCCTGATGAGCAGTGATGTTGAGTATCTTTGCGTGTCCTTGTTGGCCATTTGTACGTCTTCTTTGGAAGGGTCCTTTGCCCACTTTTAAATTGGGTTATTTGGGTTTTTTTGCCGTTAGGTGGTCAGAGTTCCCTGTATATTTTGGATATTAACCCTTGATCAGGCATGGGGTGTGCAAATATTATCTCCAATTCTCTAGGTTGCCTTTTCTGTTGACTGTTACCTTTGCTGTGCAAAAGCTTTTTAGTTTGATGTTGTCTCACTTGTTTATTTTTGTTTTTGCTGTCAAATAAAAAAAAAATCATTCCCTAGACCAATGTCAAGGAGCTTATTCTATGTTTTCTTCTAGGGGTTCTATGTTTCAGGTCTTAGGTTCAAGTCTTTAATCCATTTTGCATGTAGCTGTCCAGTTTTCCCAACACCATTTACTGAGGAATCTGTCTTTTCCCCATTGTATCGTCTTAACTCCTTTGTCAAAAATGAATTGACCAAAGATGCGTGGGTCTATTTCTGGGCTTCGTCTCCTGTTCCATTGATCTATGTGTCTATTTTTATGCCAGTATCGTATGGCTTTGATTATGACAGCTTTGTAATACAGTTTGAAATCGGGATGTCTAATGCCTCCAGCTTTCTTCTTTTTTCTAAAAGTCGAGTTAGCTAATCAGAGTCTTTTGTGGTTTCATACAAATTTGAGGATTATTTGTTCTAGCTCTATGAAAAATACCATTGGAATTTTGACAGGAATTGCATTGACTCTATAGATTGCTTTGGATAGTACGGACATTATTGCAATATTAATTCTCCCAGTCCATGAGCATGAAATGTCTTTCCATTTATTTGTGTCCTCCTCGATTTCTTTCATTGGTGTCTTATAGTTTTCAGTGTACAGATCTTTCACCTCCTGGGCTAAATTTATTCCTAGGTATTTTAATCTTTTTGAAGGTATTATAAATGATATTGTTTTCTTAATTTCATTTTCTGACAGTTTGTTGTTGGTGTATAGAAACACAACTGATTTTTTAATATTGATTTTTAAAAATTTATTTTTTTAAATTCAAGTTAGTTAACATACAGTGTAGTATTGGTTTTAGGGGTAGAATCTAGTGATTCATCACTTACCTATAACACCCAGTGCTCACCTTGAAAGGTGCCCTCCTTAATGCCCATCACCCATTTAACCCATCCCTCCACCAACCACCCCTCAGTTTGTTCTCTGTATTTAAGAGTCTCTTATGGTTTGCCTCCCTCTCTGTTTTTATCTTAATTTTCCTTCCCTTTCCCTGTGCTCATCTGTTGTGTTTCTTAAATTCCACATATGAGTGAAATCAGATGATACTTGTCGATCTCTGACTGACGTATTTGTGTATTGATTTTGTATCCTGCTACTTTACTAAGTGTCTTTATTAGTTCCAACAGTTTTTTTTTGACTGTAATCTTTAGGGTTTTCCATGTATAATATCACGTCTTCTACAAATAGAGACAATTTTACTTCTTTACTTTTCATTTTACTTCTTACTACTTCTTTGGATGCCTTCAATTTCTTTTTCTTGCCTTATTGCTCTGGCTAGGACTTCCAGTACTATGTTGAATAAAAGTGGCAGGAATGGCACCTGCATCAGAATTACCCATGATATTTCTTTAAAAATTACAGACTTCTGGGCCCCTTTGATTCCCTTTGTCTTTTTTTTTTGCATTGGAGTGCCCGAGCCTCAACCTCTGCTTTCTACCTTTACTTATTTCCCTGCTACTATTCTATTCTCAACACAGCAGCCAGAGCGATCCCTTAACACTTTTAAGTTAGATCATGCCTTCTTCTCCTCTCCTCAAAACTCTCTCATGGCTGGAGTCACAGGGTCCCTCTTCCATAGCTCCAGTTCGCGTGGGGCTCCTGTAATGTTGCTTTCTTTCCCTGTAGCTTCAGGCCTAGGAATCACCTGCCACTACCTCATCCCTGTGATCTCTGTGACCTTGTCTCTTATCGCCCTCCCCCTTGGATCGCTCTATTCCAGCCAGCAAGCCTCCTTGATGCTTCTCAGGTCTGTTTCTGCCTCCGCCCTTCATTTTTGACCCAGATAACCATATCGGTTACTTGCTCACTTTTTTAAGGGCCCTACCCAAATGTCACCTTCCCTAAGAGTCCTTTCTGTGTAAAATAGTGACTCCCTCTACACCCTTCGAGGCACTCCCCAGCTCTCTAACCCTGTCTTATTTTCTCCCTATCGTCACCTAGCATATTGTAGATCCATTGTTAGTTTGTTTCCTGCCTGTCTCCCTGCACTAAGATGTAAGCTCCAACAAGGAAGAGATTTTGTTGTTGTTTCTTCACAGCCTCAGCCCTGGTGTCTAGCCTGGCCCACAGGAGGCTCTAAGGGAACATTTTTTTGAACAAATGAATGAATGAATGAGTGAACCATATATAGGCATGTAAACGCATGGATGAGGATAGATACACACTAAACTGGCATAGAGGTACCTCTGGGGAGTGGGGTTATGGAAAGGGGACTTACATTTTGTACATCAGCTTCCCTGTTGTTTGAATATTTATAGCAATCAAGCACGCATTACGCGTGTAATTAGAAAAATAGAAACAATAGCGGTTTTAAAAAGAAAACGAGCTGTACAGAGCCAAAAAAAAAAACCGCTTAGGAGATCAGGTTGGGCAGCAGGTGGCAGGGTTGTTTCAACTTCTCTCTGCCAGGCTGGTGAACATCAGAACCCACAGGCATGTGGCCTGGTGCTGGCACAACGCCAGGGAGAGTGGTGTGAATACGGAAAAAAAAAAAAAAAGGCTGCAATTAACACACAGCGTGATGTGACCAGTGACTATATCTGGCAGTGAGGTTATGGCAGATATTTTTTTTAATCTCCTTGCACTTTTGTGTATAGTTTGATTTTTTTTTTCCATGATGAACACGTAGTACTCGTGGAATAGGGGGAAAGAGGAGCATTTCATCTTTTAAAACGAAAATGTTTAAAGGTGTCAAGTCTTGCGTCCCCAAGCAGGAGGCTGCCCCGGCTCTAGATTGTAGAAGGCTTCTATAGCATTTCTCTTCCCGCGAGAGCCCCAAGGAAATGCCGCCCGCTAACTATGGGACAATAAACTGGACAAACTTACCAGCGTCCGTAGATTGTGGAATCACCTCTGCCTCAGGTGACCGAGAGTTTCCCAGCGGAGGAGTTTGGCGTTCCCGTGTCGAGGCTTTAAAAGGTTCACAACTGCCGTCTCTATAAAACGACATCTCTATAGGCACAGAGTCAAAGAAAATTCTAGAAAAAGAATTTTCATCCGACACTTTTCCCTTCCCCAGCTCCCCAAGCTTTTTTCTGCTTTATAGCAGCTGCTCTCACCAGGGGCATTTTGAAGCAGGATTCTTTTGTCCTTGCCCACATAAACCAGTGACTGACGGAAGGGGCAGCCAGCTGAGCGTGACCATCCCTTGTGCCACTTGGCCTCTAGGATCTATGTGCGTATCTCACCTTTGGGTTATGATTTTGCTGTTAGTGCCCCTGCCTGTACCTGCCACACGCAAACGTACGCGTGTGTACACGTGCATGCATGCACACGCACACACATCCAGCTCCGGACAGGAAGCTCACGAGACCCCTCTGGGCCCTCTGTATTTCACCCTGTCACCAGGTGCCTCTTCCTTCACCCCACCTGTGCTGCTCCCCACCCATTGACAGGTGCGGCCTGGCCCACGTCCACCATCCTGCTGGGCATCTGCTTCCCCAACACTCCTACGTTTTCACTCCCGGCTCCCAACTCTCTACCGACCCTGCGTGTATGTCAGTCAAAGCTCCATTATGCAAGGAACAGAGACCCGCTCAAGCTGGTTCAACAACAAAGTGTGTAAGGGGACAGGAGAGTGGGGCACTGGCCGTTGTAAGGAGATGGAGGTCTTATGGCGTTCCCAAGAGAGCCACAGCAGCGGGACCCGGAACGGGCAGTGTGGCAGCTACAATTTCTGGCACTCCCCCCAAAGGCCCGGGATCTCGCTCTGTATCTCTGATCGGCTCTGCTTATCTGCCCCATTCTCCTCTCTCTGTTGGCTGGTTTCCTCTTAACTTTTGCTCATAGACGGTCCCTCATACTTGACCCAACCCCAATCTGTCTTATAGCCTTTCACCCTCATCTTAAATTGTGGCTCAGACCCTCGGCTTCCTTATACCATATTCCCAAGAGAGGAATCTGCTCAAGCTTACCTTCTGAAGCCAGGCCACAGGAGTTCTCCAAAGAGCGCGAACCTCCCTATGAAACAGCCACCATTGGTCAAACGCCAAATGCTGCCATCGGACACCACTGGGAAGGGTTGGGGTCTCAGGGACGTTTCGGATCACGGAAGCCACGTGCAGATCCCTGTGGAAGCACAGGCAAATTATAAGCATCTCTGGTACAGCAGGCCCGGAAACTGTGGTCTGATTAAAAACCCAGACCAAAGGGCTCTGTCTACCTATAAGGACTTACAAATCCTACATGATATTCATGTGTCTCGTCTATTCACAGAGACTCCCAGAATTTTCAGGTCTTCAGGTTCATTCAGCCTACTAACACCCATCTTGGTCCCTGCTCCCGGGTCCCCACTGCCTGTATTTAAGTCCCTTCACTGAAACGAAATGTGGTGTATTCATAATATGGAATGTCACTCAGCCGTGCAAAGGAATGACGTACTCGAACATGCTAAACACAGAGGAACCTTGGAAACATGTTAAGGGGAAGAAGCCAGTCATGAAAGACCACACACTATATGATTCCGTTCATATGGATGTCCAGAATAGAGACATCTATAGAGACAGAAAGAAGATCAGTGGCTGCTTAAGACTGGAGGTGGGGACGGGGTAGGGAAGTGATGACTAAAGGGTACAGAGTTTCTTTTTCAGGTTATGAGAATTCTCAATTTCGAAAACTAACTCTGGTAAAAAAAAAAAAAAGAAAAGAAAAGAAAAGAAAAGAAGAAAAGAATGAAGAAACCTGTGGCAATCGTTGCATATATCTGCGAATATCCTAAAATTCACGTCTCTCAGAAACTCAAAATGGCAGAAATGCAAAAATCCTTGTCTCAGACTAGTGAAAAACCGTTCAAGTGGAGGAAAAATACGAGACACTCTAACTTCCAATTAATTTTGCCTCATCGTGAGATGAGTCATGGCACACGCAGAGATACAAACCCCAACAAAGGTGGTCAAGCGTGGCAGTGAAATTCCAACCCAGGGCGCACGATTCTCCCACACTCGTTTTAAGGATAACAGCATGAGGGGCTGCATGTGTGGGTGATGGTATTAGACTTTTGCAAGGAGTCGTTAACAGCTAACAGAGCAATTGCTTCCACTTGTGGGAAGTGTTGCATTTATTTTTTTAAAATTTTTTTATGTTTTTATTTATTTTTGAGAGACAGAGAGAGACAGAGCGTGAGCAGGGAAGGGGCAGAGAGAGAGGGAGACACAGAATCCGAAGCAGGCTCCGGGCTCCGAGCAGTCAGCACCGAGCCCCACGCGGGGCTCGAACTCACAGAGAGCGAGATCGTGAGCTGAGCTGAAGTCGGACACGTACCGGACTGAGCCACCCAGGCGTCCCCATCTCAAAGTAGTTTAAAAAAATTTTTTTTTTCAACGTTTATTTATTTTTGGGACAGAGAGAGACAGAGCATGAACGGGGGAGGGGCAGAGAGAGAGGGAGACACAGAATCGGAAACAGGCTCCAGGCTCCGAGCCATCGGCCCAGAGCCCGACGCGGGGCTCGAACTCACGGACCGCGAGATCGTGACCTGGCTGAAGTCGGACGCTTAACCGACTGCGCCACCCAGGCGCCCCTCAAAGTAGTTTTAAAGGTAAGCAGAGCAGTTTGTGTTTCCAAAACTAATAACAGGAAAGAAATATAGGCGAATAGACCAGGGCAGACAGGGTGTGTCACGGAGGAAAGAACCAACCGTGGAGTAAACTTTTTCAAGTCTGACCTTCAGAGAAGCTAACTTATGTTACTTAGCTCTCAGTTTAGAAGTTCAGCGTCCCTGTTAGACATTTTTAAATGTGTTTAACCACGAAGTATTTAAGAAATTATAGCCGATTGCTAGCACGCCGACATGGGCTCACCGAGAGCTCATTCAAATAGCAAAAAGCAAAACGTGGTTTTCACAATTAGGTGGTGCTAAAAACAAAAAACAAAAAACAAAAAACGGCCAAGCTATGATTCATTTGCTTATTTAGCCTTCATTACAGAATTTTAAAATAGGGAATTAAGTCACTTTAATTGACACTAAAAAGTACAACACAGAGCAAGGTAGAGCAATTCATATTTACATTTTTGTATAAAATATGATATGTATCACAAAACATTTAAGAATGAGAACAGTGAGGTGTTCTTTCTAAAAAAACAAACAAACAAACAAACAAAACCTTCCCCTTAGGGGCACCTGGGTGGCTCAGTCAGTTGAGCATCTGACTCCTGATTTCGGCTCAGGTCATGATCCCAGGGACATGGGATTGAGCCCTGCATCGGGCTCCTTGCTGAGTGTGGAGCCTGCTTAAGATTCTCTCTCTCTCTCTCTCTCTCTCTCTCTCTCTCTCCCTCTGCCCCTCTCCCTCACTTACACTTTCTCTCTCTAAAAATAAAAAATAAAATAGTTGAGTCCGACTTTGGCTCAGGTCATGATCTCAAGGTTCGTGAGTTCGAGCCCTGCATCGGGCTCTCTGCTGTCAGCACAGAGCCTGCTTCAGATCTTCTGTCCCCCTCTCTCTTCCCCTTCCCCGCTGGTTCTCTCTCTCTCTATCAAAATAAATAAATACACGTAAAAACTTTTTTTAAATTAAAATAAATAAATAAATAAATAGCTCCCCTACGACACTCACTTTATATTAGGAATGAAGTTTCCTGATCTCTATGCCAGAGGTAGTATTAAGTTTATCTCCTTTTTTAAAAATTTCTTTTTTTTTAAAGTTTATTTATTTATTTTGAGAGAAAGAGTGTGTGCACAGGACAGGTGGGGGGTCGGGGGGGTGGAGAGAGGGAGAGTTTATTTCTTAACTTGCTTTTTCTTACCTGGTGATACGAAAATCCTGTTTTACAAGGGTCTGTGTTACAAAAGGAAAAAGACACAGTGCACGGTCGGCAGTGTTTGGAGACTCTAAAACTCATGAATTATTTGATATTCTACAGCTGTCTTCCCCTGATTTCTAGAAATGGGGTTGGGCTAGGCCATCTTCACTTTGAAGTAGTCTGGCTTCTTGCTTGCTTGACGCAGACCCAGTTTGAAGACCTAAATCTGTGTTTCTGGTGTCAAACTTCTTCCTTTCTGTCACAAGCTCATAGGAAATGAGCGGACGAAATATACACATGAAATAGACAAGATACGATAAATAATAATCCCAAGTCTGTGGAACCAGAAAGACAACTGTTGCCCATTTCCTCGCCTTTTCACCCCAGAGACGGTGCTAAGCACAGAATTAGTAAATCCTTACCCAGTCTCCCTTTTCTGAGATTGCAGGGGGTGGCCCTGCACTAGAAGTTGACCTACCCTCCAAAATAAGGCAAGAAATTTTCTACTTCAAAGCTTCCGCGAGCTCCTGGGGCAGGAGGCTCTGTGATCAGTTTACTTCGTATGCCTCTGGAGCACAGTGGGAAAACAGGAGAAACAAAACACTGTCACTCGTTTTTGCCATAACAGTACAACTTGGCAGGGCCAGCCTGGCAGGTGTTGTGACCCTTTGGGAAGTCTTTCTATTCCTTGCGTTGGATTGGACCGGACAGTCCTTAATAATTAATGGGTCCCCATGGGAGACGTGTTGATCCCCGAGGATCAGATCATGTCCTAAAGGTATAGGTCCCTGAGTCAGCCTGCTTAGGTTCACACTTACCATTTTCTATCTGTGGGACTTTGAGCAACCTTAACATCACTAGCTGGGTAACCCCTCTGAGCCTCAAATACATCATCTGTAAAACTACTGATAAAAATAGTCCCTCCAAGGGCACCTGGCTGGCTCAGTTGGTGGAGCATGTGACTCTTTTTAAAAAAAAATTTTGGGGGCACCTGGGTGGCGCAGTCGGTTAAGCGTCCGACTTCAGCCAGGTCACGATCTCGCGGTCCGTGAGTTCGAGCCCCGCGTCAGGCTCTGGGCTGATGGCTCGGAGCCTGGAGCCTGTTTCCGATTCTGTGTCTCCCTCTCTCTCTGCCCCTCCCCCGTTCATGCTCTGTCTCTCTCTGTCCCAAAAATAAATAAACGTTGAAAAAAAAATTTTTTTTTAATTTATTTATTTCTGAGAGACAGAGCGAGACAAAGCACAAGCCGGGGAGGGGCAGAGAGAGAGGGAGACACAGAATGTGAAGCAGGCTCCAGGCTCTGAGCTGTCAGCCCAGAGCCCGATGCCAGGCTCGAACCCATGAACCGTAAGATCATGACCCGAGCCGAAGTTGGACGCTTAACCAACTGAGCCACCCAGGCACCCGGCATGTGACTCTTGGTCTTGGGATTGTAAGTTTGAGCCCCATATCGGGTGTAGAGATTACTTCAAAATCACATCCTAAAAAAAAAAAAAAAAAAAAAAAGTCTCTCGATGACGGAGTTGTGAGGATTAAATTGCCATATCTCATTGAATCTAAGATGATCTAAGACATCATCGACTGTAGGATAGACCATTATTTTATGTACCTCTCAAAAAGAAAAGACAAGTTACCCCTTGAGCTCTATACATCTTGATGTTGACACATCTTGGCTTCAGAAATGTTAAAATACTAAATGTGCACATTTCCTAATCAATGAAATGCAGTAGTTAATATTGATACGGCACTTAGAGCAATGCACGACATATAGTGAATGCTTAAAGTTTGCTATTTTGAGGTAGGCTTTCCCCAAAGGAAGGTAGTCGTCCCCACCTTGAAAATGGAGACCTTACTGAGAACAGAAGTCCACAGCCTTCAATAGGAGAGAGTAAGGCCAGGAACCCGATGTGTCCACAGAAGACCCTTGTGTAGGAGTTAATTCTTTCATGCTTTTTTGTTGCACAACATAAAGGCAAAGCCACATTTATTTTTAAAAAAAATTTTTTTTAATGTTTACTTTTGAGAGAGAGAGGGAGAGACAGAGTGTGAGCGGGGGAAGGGCAGAGAGAGAGAGGGAGACACTGAATCCGAAGCAGGCTCCAGGCTCCGAGCTGCCAGCACAGAGCCCGGCGCGGGGCTCGAACCCACGAACCGGAAGATCATGACCTGAGCTGAAGTCGGACGTTTCACCGACTGAGCCACCCGGGGCCACATTTAATGTATGGTTTGCATCCTCTGTCCTTCATTGAAATTCTCTCCAGTTACCCTTACCCCACCCCTCCAATAAAGTCTGAAACTCCTATAAGACTCTGCGTGCTGGAGTTTGAGAGGACTGCCCAGCTTGGAGCTGATGCCCACGCAGAGATGCAGCAGCACCCTGGGAAGGACCATTGTGCAGGAGCTCCATGTGGTGACAAGGTCGGCCATGAGCGGGGGCCTGTATGGAAGAATCTCAGAGAATGGCCTGGAGGGAATCCAACCCAGAGAAGTGGCTGCCCCGGAACACCTGACCGAGAGGTAAAATACGAGGGGGCAAAACCTCCTTTCCCCAGGATTTTAGAGAAAGAAAGACCCTAGAAAGACCCTTGGGGTGGCAGAAGTGGCTAATGTTTAGGTCACATCAACGATGCTAATGCTTAGGTCACATGGATGACGAAATTATAAAACAACCCACAGAATCCATACCAGCAGTCATGGAATTGGATCGCTATCTTTACTGTGTTTCTTCACTTTAAAAAAGGCACGTGTTGGGGGGCGCCTGGTTGGCTCAGTCAGTTAGGCATGTGACTCTAGATCTCGGCTCAGGTCATGGTCTCACGGTTCGTGAGATCGAGCCCCGCGTCGGGCTCTGTGCTGACAGCACGGAGTCTGCTTGTGATTCTCTCCTTTCCTTTCTGCTCCTCCCCCACCCACACACATGCGTGCACACTCTCTCCCTCGCAAAATAAATAGACTTCTTAAAAAAGAACATTCTTCACACTTGATTATTGCTGAAATCAAGGTGTATAATTATGGTGGAGGCGATGAGGAGAATAATAACAATATAATATAATAGAGCTAGCCAGGTGTCCCTCTAAGTCCCTTATCTGTAACAACTTATTCATAACCCTATGAATTAGGTACAGGGATGATCCCCTCTTTGAGAGCTGAGGAAACCGAAGCACAAAAAAGGTGAAGTACGTCTTGCAAGGTGTCACATATGCGTACCTATTAAGAGGCAGAGGCGTGCCGAGTCGTGACCCTAACCATGACCCTGGCACCCAGTTTGCCAGAACCCTGGGGTTAGTGTTCTCTCCCGAAGCTATCTCTAAGCCAACGGTGTGCCTTAGATCCCCAGTGCTATTTTAGAATCGAGGAAATCCAACGGGTGGTGAAACAGTACCCACAGTCCAATCTCAGTCTCCCCAGACCATTTTCATCTCTCGTTTGACTTCCGGGAGTGCTCCGATGAAGGGCCTTCCCCTCGGCGGTTAGTGAAGGGGGTGGCGCTTATGCAGTGAAGACTAGCACCTTTGGACGGCGCCAGCCCTCAGCTGGCTCAAGCTTTCTAGACTCTTCTCAGTGCTTTAGAGCACACAGCGGCCTAAAGGCCCACTGCAAGGCCGCCATTTGCCCGGAGAACCCTGGCCACCGCAAACCGGGCACAACTTTGTGGCAGCTGGGAATGGGTAACATTTGCTAACTGAGACTGGAAAACCACATCTAGGTTTTTGTTTCACGTCGCTCAACTTTTTTGAATATCTCAAACCTGACCCGGGTTTGCGGGAAGCCCGGAAAGACTTCGTTAGGAAAAGCAAACACTCAAGCAAACAAAAATCAGATGCTGCCGGGCGCCTGGGTGGCTCAGTCGGTTAGAAGGCTGACTCTGGATTCTGCCTCAGGTCATGATCTCACAGTGGATGGATTAGTGAGATCGAGCCCTGCCTCCGAATGGAATGCATGCTGCCAGCGTGTAGACTGCTTGGGATTTTCTCTCTCCCTCTGTCTCCGCCCCTCCTCCTGGTGGAGGAACATGCTCTCTCTCTCAAAATAAATTAAAAAAAAAAACTTTAAAAAGTCAGGCACTGCCATCTTGAAGCAGTGAATGGCCATGTGCCAAGGAGCACGCTGGAAATTAACGATTCCAGTGCTAAAGTGAGACCTAATTAACGAGCGGAGAGGACGTTGGGAGTGAATCTGTGGTAATCAAACAAATCCCCTTTTCTTAACTGTCAGCTTATGTCCTCTTGTTCTCTCTGTGGAAAAGAAAGCAAGCTTTTAATCCCCCCCCCCCAGGCAAAAGCAACCCTTTTAATGGGTTATTAGCATGGGATCAGTGAATTTTAAAAAGGGGCTTGAGAAGGGGCGCCTGGGTGGCTCAGTTGGTTAAGCGTCTGACTCTTGGTTTCAGCTCGGGTCATGATCTCCCGGTTCGTGGGGTCGGGCTCTGTGCTGTTGGGATTCTCTCTCTCCCCCTCTCTCTGCCCCTCCCCCCACTTGCTCATGCTCTCTCTCTCAAAATAAATAAACATTAAAACAATTTTTTTTAAAGTAAGAAACGAAGGGGTTTGAGAAGAAAAGTGTAGTCGAGAGGGGAGACAAAACCGTCGGATGACCTGAGTAGTGAGAGATCTCTGTGGAGGAAGGGGGAAAAGAATCCGAGGCTGCACGGTTGTCTTTTATGGGAGCCATCTTGAAACTGAGCCATGAATTACGGGACATAAGTACAAATCTGACACCTAGCTTCCTGACGCCATTTTGTCTCATTCCTCTGGGAACGTGCATGGATCTTTGGTTTGAAGATTTCAGGTTGTCCCCCTCAGCATGTGTCCCGAGGGGCAAGACGCAAACCATAGCCAACCACCACAGCAAACTCCTCTTGCTATAAGCACACTGCTTCAACCAGCCAACTAAGCACAACTAAGCCAAGTAAGCAATCAACACAACCGCTCTCCACAAGGGCCCCAGACAGGATTTCTCGCCGTATATAATAACCAAACTCTGGTCCCCCATCCCGATATTCAGCCTGGCTCTGGGTCTGAAAATGAAATCAGTCATCTCTGAAGTCGAATATCCGCCAGGGCCATCTCTGGGCATGGGGCCCCCCAACTCATAGTTTCCAGATAATACCATGGTGCTCATTTGGGCTTTAGAAGTTCACAGCCCTGATTCTCTGAGGAAGGCACAGGTACGAAAAACACTTGGGGGAAATGTGTGTGGGTAACTAGTTATAAGCCAGCTGGTGAACGTTTGGTGACCTACTGTCCTTCTTTTAAAGATTTTTTTTCTTTCTTTTATTTGTTTTAGAGACAGAGTGAGCAGGGGGGAGAGGCAAAGAGAGAGAGAAAGAAAGAATCCCAAGGAGGATCCACGCTCGACACGGAGCCCAACACAGGGTTTGATCCCATGACCCTGGGATCATGATCTGAGCCGAAATCAAGAGTCCAAAATCAGTTCATCCGACTGAGCCACCCAGTCTCCCGGTGAACCAGTGTTCCTTAGAACCCACTTATGGGTTGAACCCTCAGGGGCTACGTCACTACCTCCCATCTTTTCTGGAAGCAGTGGAGAGGAGATAATCCATGGAATGAACAGCAGGGGCAGAGATTAAGGAAACACACAGAGCAGCCGAAAACGCTGAGAGCTGGGTACCACTTGTCACAGACAGTGGACAGAACAGGAATAGCATAATGATTTTTTTTTTAACGTTTCTTTATTTTTGAGAGACAGAGAGAGAAAGAGCATGAGCAGAGGAGGGGCAGAGAGAGAGGGAGACCCAGAATCTGAAGCAGTCCCCAAGCTGTCAGCAAAGAGACGTGGGGCTCGAACTCGCAAACCTCGAGATCATGACCCGAGCCGAAGTCGGACGCTTAACCGACTGAGCCACCCAGGTGCCCTAGGAATAGCATAAGGATTAAGAGACAGAGGAAGTGGGCTGCCTAGACTTAAACCTGCCATGCCATTCCATAGCTGGGTGAGTTAATTAACCTCCTTGGGCCTCAGTCTCCTAATCTCTAAAAAGGAGATAATAGCAGGATAGCTACCTCAGGGGGTTCGTGCGACAGTATATGTGTTGTTAAATAGACAATTATAACAGCACGCCTGAGCACATGCCAAGTGCTCTATATTATCGTTTCTGAGTTCTAAATGTTTCTAGAATGTTCTACCAACCTCAGCTGCCATGCCAGTTTGGCGAGCAGCCGTTAAGGACGGGGCAATTCAAAGGTGGGTGAGAGGACAGCTGCTATGAGGAAAACTTCCAAGTTCAGGTCATCGATTACCTCCCGCAAAGTCTAGTCCTTTTACACACCCACCTTTGGGGGGGGGGGCAGGGGAAAGTGGGAGCGTTTCCACATGGACACGAAAGATTGAAATTGCTTATTTCGGGAAAAGCAAAAGCAAACACTATGGAGATACAATGGGGGCCGTCCCCACCTACTTCCTAGGCGACTTCATAGGAAGCTGGCATTGGCCCTTTGAGCCGTGCGGGGTCATCTGGGCCTGGTTCTGTCACACACCTACTCTTTTCTATTCCACCATGTAACAAAGAACCAAGTCACCGTTCTTTGGTTACCCAGCACTTTGATGAGTGCAACTCTTCATTTCCTAGTAACCGTTTCCTTCCTCATTACTAAGCCCTACCAACCGAAGGCCTCTGAGCCCTTCCACTCTGACTCAGAACAAGAGGCCCGCACGGCAAGCCCGACGCCATGAATCAGAGCTTTTCCAGTGTTTGTTGATAGGAAGGGCAGAACGCAGATATGGCAACAGCGATCACAAAAGCTACAGCTTTGGAAACCTCGCAAACCAATTTCTAGTCACTCGTCATCTAAAGATTTTTCCTGAGGGGTAAAGCACCTTGATGTGAAGGCGGAAACGATGACACGGAAAGTGCAAAGGTCTCCCTCTCCACCCCACCTCATCCTATGCTCCACTCCGTCCCGCGGCCCACAGGTGTTTCATCGCTCAGGATGGGGAGGAAAGGGTTTGACACCGGATTCACATCAAGGTGTTAGCAGTCGTGAGTGTGACCCCTCTAGGTAGTATTTCTAGGTAGTAGGTGCAACTGTGAAGGGAGTCCCAGGTAGGGTAACAGATCTCTAAGTGGCGGACATCCCAGCCCTGTGACTTCTAGGCCCCAAGCCCCAGAATAAGATGAACTGGCCCGGATGAGACTTTTCTCAAGTATCCCAACTAAACCACTTCTCCCCGAATGGTCAGTCTCTCACCAATGACCCCCTTTGGTTTTCTTTATAAGCCTTATCACGATCTGGAATGGTCTTGTCAGTTTCTCTATTTATCTGATGATTGTCGGCCCACCCTCCTGAGAATGTAATGTACATTAGGACCGGGGCTGTGTCTGGTTCATTCACTCCTGTATCTTTTAGGGCCAAACACAGTGTCTGTCACATAATAAATAGGTGCTCAATAAATACTTGTGAAGTGAATGAAGGAGTAATGAACTGAAGTGATTTTTTTTTTTTTTTTTTTTTTGCACGAGATAGCACGGGGCTGTGGCAGTGTTAGGAGGCATCGGTCATGTTGTCCCTCAAAGGATGTTGGGCAAGGGGTAAGGTGGAATTCAGGCTGCCAGAGGCCAGAACGCTCTCCTCGGGATGTTTACACCAGCCTGGGGCAAGATGGGAACACTTCATCTTAATCGAAGCGCCGAAGAGGAGATTGAAAGGCGAAGAGAACAGGTCTCCAGGCGATAACCCCACAGCCCCGAAAGTTCAAAGGTTTCTACTTCGTTAGATGCACATCTTCCAATGACTCCTCGCTCTCCATGGCATTTGCCTACGATAACCCTCACGACAGCGGAGGGGTCTGGGACAGGCCCTCCCACCCGGCGCCCCCAGGATGTGCCACTCTGGCGTGCGGATTCTTTTGAGCTGAAGGCAAATCGAGACCCTGTGGGCTCAAGAGAAACTCTTGCGCCTCCCTTAACCGCGTAGAAGAATCTAAATTGGAGGGTCTTTTCAGAACAAGGGGTATTAGCAGAGATACATTTTATCCGAGTGACCCATCTGTACGGCAGGCACACATCTAACTACCAACATCTGCTCTTCTTCCCTCTGAAGTCCCAGACCCCTACCCCCTTGTCCTTAGTTCGGGATGACACATACGTCTCCCTTTGCCTGTCTTTGGAATTTCCACGTCCGCCTGGAGTCCCTGTACGTATGGTATTAAATTCGGCTTTCTCCTGTTCATCTGTCTCCTGCCAATGGCTTCTTAGTCCGGCTAGAAGGACCCTTGAAGGGGATAGGAGTCTTTGCTCCCCGACAACAGCAGGAAGGTGTGTGGGTGGCAAGTATTATTAGGCCTCCGTGCAGGTGGAGAAAGTGAGACACGGCAAAGGTGGGTGAGGTGAACCGACGACGTGACCTATTGTGTATTCCGTTCAAGGCGCCACTCACCGAGTGCCTGGTCTCGATCGGCCTCGTTTTCAAGCCGTGTCAACCAATAGCCCACGTTAGTTTTGTCACTCACGTAGGCCCGGCTTTGCTTAGCTCGGGACTGGGAGTCTTCTCCGATGGCCTGGAGGCCGGCCCTGAGCACACAGTCACAAATGAACTGGGCTGGGAGGATCAGAGCCTCTGTGGTGACAGTGCTTAAGAGTGCTGGGTTTCCTGTAGAGAACGAAAGGGGCCTTCCGATTGGCTCGCGATCACAAGGCTCAGTCTGGGGCCAGGCACTGTGCTTCCCTTGTGTTATCTCACTGTGTTCTCATAACCCTCCAGGTAGGAAGTCTCTTTATCCCCCTTTTATAGATGAGGAAACTGAAGCTCCCTGACCTGCCCAAGGTCACGCAGCTAAGAAGCGGCAGAGCCACTTGAACACGAGTCACCTGGGTCCACCTCGCCGTGGGGTCAACCGCAAGGCATTTGTCGTTCCAGCGGAAGACGTACCCACCAGCACCGGAACAGAGCATTGGGGATCTGTCATCCCACACACAGTAGAAAGCTCATGCAGCCAGAGCCCCACGCAATCACCACTGGCATCTAGAGCGACATAACGGCACAGGCTCTCAGCGAGGGTGCAGCGAATGCACCGGTCATGTTGGTAACGAAGCCGTTGCATCTTTCAGGAAGGGGCACCGCGTGTGTAGAGTCTTTCCTTTAGAAAGACAACACTGTAAGGTGTAAGCGCCCACCCGTCAAGGGCCGGCCCTCAGTTACATGGGAAATGGGCTTCTCTGGAAGAGGCTTGCCCCCGTCGGTTCTGGGTAGCTGGGCTTGCCTGCCCCCACTGTCCTCCCTTCCCACGCAGCCACGACGCGGCAGTCAGCTGCGGCGATTGGGAGCACAGGCTCTGAAGTCAGACCGCTGGGGTTCTAATCTTGGCTCCGTCACTTGTTAGCACTAGGATCTCAGGCAAGTCACTTCGTCTTTGTGCCCCCATTTCCTCACCTGTCACTCATTAAATGCGTTATTATTTGTAAGGCACTTAAAACGGAACCCGGCGTAAACACTGCATGAGCTGCCGTGCTGCTTCAAGTAAGAAATGACCCCGTGATGACAAACTGGCTCGTGGACAGGCCACCAAATAGACAAAGTACAAGCAGCCAGTTGAAGGCGAAGCCTGGAAGGTAAAACTTCCGTGCACCAAGGACTTCTGTCCTCTTCCCGCTGTTTGTTGTTGGGCTCCAGGGTAGTTAGACCGTGGCCCGCCAGAAGCCACACTCTGTGACCACCGACACTCAGAATTGCCCACCTCTGTCTTCTAGCAATTCTGCGTAGGTGACTCGGCGCTCACTTTCTAATTCCCCCTTAGCACTGAAGCCCGAGGCGAGCCCGAACCACAACAGCCAATGATATTGTCAGTATACATTGGGCGGCCCCTCTCGCTCCTTCCTTCGGAGTCTCCCTCCTCCGATCTCCCAGGCACTCTGGGCCTTTAGTAGGAGCCCTGGCCGGGCAGGACTCCTCGCAGAGACATCCCACAGGTTATTGGCCTGGGGCTCCAGTCCTTCCCCGTACGGGATTCCGATTGAGTACAACCTACACCCGAGTAGCTAGCTGGATTCGAATGGCCTAAGCCCTCATTCGCAAAACAGATACACTCCATCCGTAATAGCTCCCTAATCTTTATTAGTGATCTGCAGGACTGATCCAAGGTGGCTTGGTGTTTCCATCCACCTCAGGATGTCCTCCCTCCCCTTGCCAGGCCACCCTTGATAGCTAGGACCTCTCCTTTTTTCAAAGTCGGCCATAGCAAACCACATCTTGGGAGCATCAGAATAGGTCTATAGCATCTCTACTTATGTCCTCGGTAGGGAAATGTTGGATGACTTTGTATCTCTTTTAAAATTTCTGAGGTCATCTGTTAACTATTTTCCTCTGAGAGTTAAGCGATTTGGGCAACTTTATACTTAGAGAAATCTCCAAAAGATTAAAGGCATGATTGCCCCTTTTTTTTTATTCAGAAGAGCACATTTTATCGGTAAAATATAAGATCAATTCATGCATGCAGAGAGTTTTCATGAAACATTCATCCGTCCTTATGAAATGTTGGATTTTATGCAAATGGAAGTATATGGTACATGACTTTGGTAATGAGTTGATGGCAATGCCTCCCTGATATCTGACTTCTCTTACTGAACAAACACTTTTCCCTTCATTCGGCAGGCCTACGCTTAGGTTTCTTTCCACTTTTCTGCTCCTCTCCACCCCTTCCTCCCTACCCATCCCACCCCATCTCTATTTATTACAGAAATGAACAAAGACAACATGCTATGGGTTGAGTTGTGTCCTTCAAAATCCAACTGTTGAGGGGCACCTGGCTGGCTCGGTCGTTGGAGCATGCGACTCTTGATCGCAGGGTCCTGAGTTCGAGTCCCATGTGTGGTGTAGAGTTTACACAGTTTAAGGAATTGATAAGATTAAAACAAATAATGATAAAAAAGTAAAAATTCAAATGTTGAAACCCCAACCCCCAGTGCCTCAGAATATGACTGTATTTGGAGATTGAGTCTTCAAAGAGGTGATTAAGCTAGAAGAGGTCATAGAGGTGGGTCTTAATCCAATACGACTGGTGTCCTTACAAGAAGAGATCAGAACACAGAGACAAACAGAGGGAAGATGGAGTGAAGACACAGGGAGAAAGCGGGCATCTATAAGCCAAGGAGAAAGGCCTCAGATGAAACCACCCCTTGGACCTCTAACCTTCAGAACTGTTAGACCTTACATTTCTATTGTTTAAGCCACCCAGTACATGGTATTTTGTTACATCAGTGTTAGCAAACGAATACACTGTATTGCACAGGCAATTAATACTACTCTTCCTGTACACTTAAGGTGATCAAGCATGCAAATCTTTAATAACCTGTATATGCCAAAGGGCCGTGTATCCTGGGGCAAGTCTTCAACAGGACAGGTCTATTCCAGAGCTCAGGGTCACCGATGTGAAATAGCTGGCTGGCTTGACCAACAGTGACTATAGACCTCAGCACTTTGTCCTTACAGTCTGGCACTCTGGCAGCAGGAGAGCCTGTGTCACAGTTCGCTCTGTTTATGGGGGAACAACCAAGCTAAGGGGGCCGGATCCACTTTGTGGATGCCCCTCCGCTAAGATCACAGCCCACGCAGTCTGAGGCCTGTCGTGAAAAGAGCTACCAGCCCCAACTTGAAACAATAGGGCTGACTGCCTTGGTCATTGGCACAGGCTCAGGTGGTGAGCAGAGAAGAAGGAAAAAGAGCTCACTCTTGAACCATAGCAGAAGGGGAAAGGCCCTGGGTTGCAAAACCTGGCTTCTTGATCTGAGTCTCAAGGATTCTAAGTTACTTAGCCTCTCAAGGTCTTTTTTACACCTGTAAAATGAATGAGTTGCACCCCCTTCCCGCTGAGACAGAGGTTCTCAAGGTGGGATCAACATGAACCACCTATAGCACAATCATCTGGGATACTTGTCGCCCATGAAATCCTGGGCCCTACCCCAGACCCACTAAATCAGAATCTCCTACCTCGGGGCCTCGGGATCTGCATTTCAAGAAACTTTGTTGCTCCAAGCTCTCTTCCAACTCAACATCTCATGAGCCTATGACCTTTTATCCACTCTGCCTCTCCCTGGCATCTGTTTAGAACTAGGATCACTTTCTTGCTTGGACCCCTTGCTACTCTTAGCTGCTGGTTTGATCCTTAGTGCAGCTGGTGATGTCCTCAAGTGCTATCAGCTATAGAAGCCCTATTTGTACTTTTAAGTGGGGAGAAAAGGAAAACTAACAGTTTGGTGGGAATTAAGTTTGAAACTACTAGTTTAATATAAACTTTTGATGCTGAGTTGCTTTTGATCCTCCAGAACTTGTTTGTCTCTCATGGACACAAATACCCAGTGGGTAACCTCACTGAAAATTTCCTTGAACTGGTTCCTTTGACCAACCAACCAAGCAACAAAAAAACAACGGCGGAGAGAAGGGTTCACTAATCACTTGAGTTCTACCAAACAAAGCATAATGGTTTTGCATATCACTGTTTTGGCCTTTCCTGCTAAAGGTCTTTCCTTGGGTTTGCAAACAGGAGTTTGACAAGAGTCCTGGTACTGGCTGAGCTTTCTTGGTAATGTCACAACATTTCCAACCACAAAGTTGGTCTGCATTTGAGTCAGAGCCATTAGAGGAAGATTAATGTCTGTGGACAAAACTACTGAAATCTTTTATTGGGGAAGCCAACTAGGTAATTACATTGAGAAAATGTCTTTTTACAATGGTGAGGTACAACCTGCCACCTCTTAGCAGAGAAATGCCCAGAAGATATTCTTCAAGAAGAGGAGAGGGGCGCCTGGGTGGCTCCATTGGTTAGGCGTCCGACTCTTGATTTCAGCTCAGGTCATGATCTCAGAGTTCGTGGGATGAGCCCTGTGGGGGCTCTGTGCTGACAGTGCAGAGCCTGCTTAGGATTCTCTCTCTCTCTCTCTGCCCCTCCCCTGCTCTCTCTCTTTCTCAATAAATAAATAAACTTTTGAAAAGAGAGGAGACAATATGAATATTTGAGACTCTCTCCCACAGGCTGTAGGGAATGGCATTGAAGGATGACTTCCTGGGATTTTCTCTGACATCTGTTTTCACAATCTTCCTGTAACTCAGGGCTTCCACCTTTATTTCCAGATGATCTGGGTTGGTGTCTCAAGGAAAGCCTTGTTTCAACTAGTCCCAGGTACTTTTAATCAAAGTCAATGGGAAGTTCACAGACACACATGATCTTGGGTTGAGCATAAACACGTACCGTGGAAATGGTTGGAAAAGTCATTTTTAGAAAAGCTGAGTATTGCCTAAAGGAGCGGTACCCTATATAGAAGTCAGGATAGGTAAAGCCACCAAATGTTCAAATGGCTCTTTTCACTTGAGAATACACTGGCCCTGGTAGCTTTATTTCCTGAGCATTGGCAGTCAATGATGAAGATTTTCTTGTGTCAAGATCATGCTTTCTTCTAATGGAATCCGGGATAATAAAGAGAGTCTATACTTATAAAAGAAGCTCACAGTGCAAACGATTTGGATTGATAATGCTTGTGCAAATCAACAAAGACAAATTATGGATTGTAAACATTTCCAAACATTCACGGGGCCCTAAGTAAAGCTCAGGGTTAGAACTTTTCAGCAGTGTGACAAGATGCAAGGAACCCCCATCCGGACTCTAGAGTCTGGGTAACACCTCCGTCAGCTGAGCCACTTAGAACCAGAAAGATTCTGCTTATTACCTTAGGATTTCATCTGATGCCTTCCAAGATGCTAGAATCTTCTCACTTGGTTACCACGGAGGTAAGGTGTAAACCCATCAGGGTACACTCTCCATCAAACCAACCAACCAGATTAAAAGGGTGTGGGAGAGGCCTCCACATGTGCAGCCTCCACATCAAGGCCACTGAAACATGACATTAGCTAGCAGTAGGTGAGACAGGTGCCAATACAGAATCTGAGTTTGAGGGTGGTAAACTTGAGCCGCTGAAAATGACTCATCCGATTGCTCCCATACGTGCTCCATTGCTCATGGAGGGGTATCTGTTTAGACAGTCCTCAGTTGGAGGCGCCTGGGTGGCTCAGTCGGTTGAGCGTCCGGCTTCGGCTCGGGTCATGATCTCACGGTCCGTGAGTTCGAGCCCCGCGTCGGGCTCTGGGCCGACAGCTCAGAGCCTGGAGCCTGCTTCGGATGCTGTGGCTCCCTCTCTCTCTGCTCCCCCCATTCCATTCATGCTCTGTCTCTCTCTGTCTGAAAAATAAATAAACATTAAAAAAAATTTCTGGACAGTCCTCAGTTTGATGCTACTCATGCTTGGTGGCTCCAACTTAAGGGTCTTTGAAGAAATGACTGTCTTCCCCGAATAGAATAAGAGCTCTTTGGGGGCACCAGCCACATCTCCAACCTCTTAACCTTGTGCCTTTTGCAGACAAGCAGGAGAAAAACCACAATATGACAGTGATGCAATGTTATTAAAAAGAAAGCATTCTGAGCACCCCGGGGGGGCTCAGTGGGTTAAGCACCCAGCTACTGATTTCGGCTCAAGTCACGATCTCACGGTTCGTGGGATCCAGCCCCGCATCAGGCTCTGTGCTGATGGCTCAGAGCCTGCTTGAGATTCTCTCCCTCTCTCCGCACCTCCCCACCTCAAAATAAATACACAAACACTTAAAAAATTCTGTTATGTTGCCTTTTAAAGCAGTGGTTACTAGAACGTGGAGCAATGTCAGATGCTTAGTAGAAAAGGCTAAGTGAAGATAACTGTGAGATGGTGGACGTGGTAATTAACTCAATGGGGGCATCTTTCCACGGCACGTATGTACATCAAATCACCACGATGTACGCTTTAAATACCTTACCGTTTTCTTTGTTAATGATACCTCGATAAAGCTGAAGGAAAGCTAAGCGAGAAAAAAAAAAAAAAAAGCACGATACAATCATTACCTCGATCCTATAATCACAACTATGAAAAGGTTTATGTGAGGGAAAGACCAGAAAGAGATTTAACAACGATGGTTATGCTAGAAAGGTAAGTTTACGGGTAATTTCGTTCCTTTTCTCTCCATTTGGCAACATCATTAAATAACACTTTTCCAGAATTGTATTTCAAAGAGGGCTTTCTGTTCAGTTACAAGTGTCCAAGTTGAAAGCATGAATTGATTTTTTTCCCCCTTGCCTAACTCAATCTTCCAGACACTGAGACTCGATGGGGTGAGCCATTCTTCATCCTAAAAAGATTGCCCAGGAGAGGGGCTCCGCTGGGCTCTTCGCTTCAGTAAGTAAGCCCAGAGCAACTCTGAGTCATCCCAGAAAAAGAGCCAGCAGCCTCATTTCTGACCGTCCTTTCAAATCGAGGCCATCACGTAGCCCATTCTTACGCGTGCCTACCAGAGTGGTTTCAGAAAGCTGAGTCTCAAGGTGGATCAAGGGCAGCTGGAAAGCCCTGATTTGGGCTCAGTGTGGACGGGCCCGGAACTTGGGAAAGGGAAATGGAGCATGCTGCGTACAAGATGGGGCCTCCTCTCCCTTGGAAGGAAGATGACCTTTGTGGCTAAGTTTGCCACCGAAGAACTTTCCCTGTCCCCACAGATCATCAAGTGAATCACCAGGTTCACCGAAATATTTTGGGGGATGGCTGCTTACTACCTTGACACACACACACACACACACACACACTCTATCAAAACCACATTTGAATCAATCCCGCAATTTTTTTTTTTTTTGAAAATGGGGAGTGAAGCTTAATACGTAGTGTTTGTTGAGGAGACAAAAAACAGTTAAGTGCCAGCGTCTGGTGCTACATAAGTAAGTACAACGTGAATGGAAGACCACTCCGAGGCTACTAGAACAAACTCCAAGTTACTCTGCCACCTTCTAGGCTCCGGAGCTGTTTGCCTTTATTAGGATTTGCTATTTAATAGTGATGGAACGTGCTTCTGAGAACCAGCGCTAAACTCGTCTTATTCGTTTACAAAACCAGTTCCCAATAGGGATGAAGGGGGGGGGGGGACTTAAGTAGAAAAATGCTCACTCCTCCCAGTGTTCAGGGGAGAGTGAGTACGAAGTTGTATGGCCGGTATGAATCCAGTGATGCAAAAGGTATGTATATTTATTTCTTTATTGAGAGAGAGTGCATGCAAGGCAGTGAGCCTAGAAGGAAATACTCCAAAATGTTATCAGTGTTTATCTTTGGGTTGTGGGTGCTTTTTGTTTCCTTCTTTATATTTTTCTGCATTTTAAAGTTTCCCACAACGAGCACTTATCACTTTTCGCATCAGAAAACCAGAGCTCCAGCAGGCATTGGTGGGTGAAGCATTCTAAAACACAGGGCCCTACGTGACAATAATAAAATGGGTTTAAGAACGATTTTAGAGAAATCTTTGGCTAAGTGAAAATGAATTCTTCGCAGAAATTAAGGCCTCTTCGAGGAAAACTTTTTTTTCTGTTGAGATCTAATGCGGCAGCCATCCCCCCCCCACACACACACACATACACAAACTTGCCCTAATATCTCAGCATCTTGCCCCATCACCCAGGGCCCGAGCAAGAGGGAGCTGAAGGCCTACGGTATGGCCAGCGTTGCACCGGGTGTGATGGGGCTGCAGGAATCTCTCCTCTCCGTTGTGAGTGAGCTCAGCCCCCATTAGCTACGAGAGAAATTTGGATTTCATCTGCCCATGCCCCCTCCAGCGTCCCTTACTTACCGTAGCGGGAGCCCTCATGGAACAGAGCTTAAAAGCACAACACAGGAATCAGGCTCGGATTTCCATGATTCTCGGTGCTGCTTACTCGCTTGGCCAAGTAACTTGACCCTTCCCAGCTTCCGTCCTACCTCACAGGCCACCGTTGGGAGCCTCCGGGCAGATAAAGCGCCCGAACTCTTTGGCAGGGACCGGGCATATCGTAAGTGCCCAAACGATGCTGGTCCCATCCTGTGCCCTTCCCAACGTCACCTCAAGTTCTGAAGTATGGTGGTATCTTGCCAGGTGTCGAGCAGGAAAGAACCACAGAAACAGCCATACGAGGCACTGGGTGGACAAAAGGGGGTGGTGATGTGGGAGGCAGTGCAAACATTTCGTACCATTCCTAGCCACCCACAAGAAGTACAGACTTTCTCTCTAGAAGGAAGGGCCGCGTTGCGTGGTAGATGGTTCGGTTGCCGCAGGAGCTTAGATAAAAGAGAGACTCCTGTGGGGCTTCCTGGAGAAGGTACAGCTGCAGCTGAGTCTTGGAGAGACGGGTGTGGGGAGGTACAAAGGAGTGGAAGGGGTTGCAGGGAAGGTGAATGGAAGGGGAGGCATGATGGACGCAGTAACGCTGGGCTGTTGACCTAAACTCATACGTTTTACGGTCCACGTGGTCACACAGCTGTTCAACAGCACAGCCAGGGCTAGGAACTCGGTCTTCTGCCCGCCCAGAGTTGAGTGGGGATGGGAGGGCGGGGAGGAGGGCACGACCGCAAAAGGGGATGCTCCAGAAGTGGATCGTGGTGATGTTGGCACAACTCTGTGAATATGCTAAAAAGCCATTGAAACGTATACTTTAAACGGAAGAATTATGGGATTTACGTCTTGATAAAAAGTGTGGTAAAAAGTACCGAGGGCCCCAGGGCCCATCCTGGGTCCTGGCCCAGATCAGGGGCCCAGGTGCCAGGAGAGGAGCGGGGCAGGTGAGCGGCCGTCATGAACCGTTGAGCTCAGACGGTGCCCCTTGTGTTAGAAGTGCCAACTGTTAGGTTCCGGGTGCCGGCAAAGAGCTAGCTGGGTGGGTGCGTGGAGACCTGTGGTTTGGGAAGTGCTCGGGCCAGCAGAGGCCCCAGGCAGCGTCCCCACTGCCTCTGGTAACATGACAAGCACCAAAGAGGGGTGCGGCTTTGATGCCTGCCTCGTTTGTATGCTCCACGGCTTTCCAGAACCTTCTGTGAAGCTGTAAGGGGTCCCTCGACTTCTTGAACACAATGGTCAGGCTCTCGATGAATCGAAACACACATATCCACAACTGTTTCCCCTTCATTCATGCCACAAAACAGGAATGGCCCGTGCCCTTGTGGACGTCGTGATCCAGTGCGAGAGAGGGTAATCAAATAGGCACTGTGGTAGGCAGAATTCTAAGATGGTTCCCGAGATTCCTACACCCTGACGTGCATGCCTTGTACCGTCCCCTCCCCTGGCAGGTGGGCAGGACCCATGAGTATGATGGGGATATTACTCCTGTGATTCGGTTACATAGTATGGCCAAGGGGAGGGGACCCTGCAGATGTGCTTAAGGTCCCAAATCAGTTGGCTTTGAGTTACTCAAAAAGGAGAGTCTGCCGGTGGAGCTGACTTAAAAAGCAAAAAAAAAAAAAAAAAAAAAAAAAGTGGGAGATGACCATTGGCACAAACATTACAGAAAGGGAATGTAGGGTGCTAAGAAGGTCTGCAAAGGGGATATTTAACTATATATATACATACATTTGTATATATATACGACAATAGCTAACACTCAACATAATATGTCCTATTTTCCAGGTGCTGTTTTTTTAAGTTTATCTTTTATTTTAAAATTTATTTTATTATTTATTTATTTTAGAGAGAGAAAGTGCGGGGGGGGGGAGGGGCAAGAGGGGGGGAGAGAGAGAGAATCTTAAGCAGGCTCCACACTCATCGTGGAGCCCGCCACAGGGGCTTGACGTGGGGCTCGATCCCACGACCCTGGGATCATGACCGGAGCTGAAATCAAGAGTCGGACGCTCAACCGACCAAGCCACCCAGGTGCCCCAACTCCGGGTCCTGTTCTGGGTGCCTGTTTAGGGCTCACTATAGTCCTAGGAGCAGAGGCCATTGTCCCGTTTTGTAGCTGATGAGCTAGAGATGCGGCAAATTTACTGACTTCTGTGATGTTGTGGGCTTGGAGAATGGTGAAATTGGGAAGCTGGGCAGTGTGGTTCTGATGCTGACGGCCAGTCCTAGCTGATTAGCACAGAAAAAGCCTTCGTTGGGTGGGGAGGTGGGCAGTGCTCCAGGGGAAACCAGAAGGATGGGCTTAGTTCTTTTGCATCTTTCCCCCTCTTTGGTTTCTATGCTATCACCCGGTCCTGATTCTCTGTTCTTTTGACCCCCTCCTTGCTTTTCTTTTCCCTTTTACCTCATTTTGAGACTCTCCCAAGGGCTGGCTACTTCCTCTCTGCCCTCTTTCAATTTGAGACTCTCCCAAGGGCTGGCTACCTCCTCTCTGCCCTCTTTCAATTTGAGACTCTCCCAAGGGCTGGCTACTTCCTCTCTGCCTCCTCCTTTCTGAAAGTGCACTTACTCTAATGGGTGATCTTTTGGGGTGTTAGGGAGTTGTTCGATCAAGCGTCAGTAATGGATCACAACGAATTTCAGAATCCAATGGCATGCATGTCACTTTGTGTGAAACGGAGAGAAAGTACTCGGAGAGAAATGGCTACTGTGCCAGCTACCCAGCAGAAGCACGTGAGAAAGCTGCTCAGGTGATTCTCATGTGTAGCCAGGCCTGGGAACCATTGGGTTAATGCCAATAAAGCCAATGAATACAGTCTTCCTTTAAGGGGTTCTAAGGAGTAAGCACGGAGGGGTGTGCACTGTTGCCTTGCCGACGAGACCATGCATGAGTCAACACAAGCTAGAGCAGCAGGAAGAACATCCTACAGCCACCGGTGCAAATTTTACAAATCGGGAAAAAAGAAAAATGGTGGTACATCCTTGTCCTTGGTGTACTCCACGTGAGACTGATGATAGACAGTTTAATTTTTTATGCTCTTTTTCGGGTTTTTACATTTTATTTTATCATCGTAAGAACACCTGAGATCCAGCCACTTAACAAACTTTTCAGTGCACAATGCACTATTGTGGATATAGGTACGATGCTGTACGGCAGATCTCTCAACCTTATTCATCTTGCTCAAACTGGGAATTTACACCTGTTGATTAGAAGTCCCCATTCCCCCCATCCCAGCCCTTGGCAAACACCATTGCAGTCTTTTGCGTCTATGAATTTGACTATTTTAGATACCTTACCTAAGTGGAATCATGCAGGGGTTGTCTGTGTTTTCATGACTGACTGAGTTCATTCAGCATACTCTCCTCAAGGTTCACCCACCCTTCTTTTTAAAGGCTGAATAGTATTCCATTGGATGTATATACTACATTTTCTCGATCCAATCTTCTGGAGATAGACATTTGAGTTGTTTCCACATCTAGGCTATTGCTGCAATGAACACAGCAGTGCTCCTATCTCTTTAAGATACTGATTTCAATTCTTTTGGATAAATACCCAGACGTGGGATTGCTGGATCACATAATAGTTCTATTTTTAATGTTTTGAGGAATTCCCATACTGTTTTCCACAGTGGCTGCACCATTTTGAATTCCTATCAACATGTGCAAGGGTTCTAATCTCTCAATGTTCTCATCAACACTTGTCGCCTTTTTTTTATATATATAGTAGCAGTCATGACAGGTGTGAGGTGATGTCTCATTGTGGTTTTGATTTGCATTTCCCTGATGATTAGCGACATTGAACATTTTTTTATATATCTGTTGGCCATTTATTTCTACGTCTTCTTTGGAGAAGTGTCTATTTGAGTCCTTGGTCCATTTTTAAATTGGGTGGTTAGTTGTTTGTTTTCAACTGCGAGTTGTACAAGTTCCTTATATATTTCAGAGACTAACCCCTAATCAGATGTATGGTTTGCATATATTTTCTCCCTTTCTGTAGGTTGCCTTTTCTTTTTTTTTTTAAATTTTTTTTTTCAACGTTTATTTATTTTTGGGACAGAGAGAGACAGAGCATGAACGGGGGAGGGGCAGAGAGAGAGGGAGACACAGAATGGGAAACAGGCTCCAGGCTCTTAGCCATCAGCCCAGAGCCTGACGCGGGGCTCGAACTCACGGACCGCGAGATCGTGACCTGGCTGAAGTCGGACGCTTAACCGACTGCGTCACCCAGGCGCCCCTAGGTTGCCTTTTCATTCTGTTGAATGTTTCCCTTGCCGTGCAGAAGCTTTTAGTTTGATGTAGTCTCGTTTGTTTATTTTTGGTTTTGTTGCCTACGCTTTTGGTGTCATATCCATGAAATCATTACCAAGACCAATACCATGAGACTTTCCCCTAAATGTTCTTCTAGGAATTTTATGGTTTCACGTCTATTGTCTAAGTCTTAAATTCATTTTGAGTTGATTTTTGTGTATGGTACAAGATAAGGGTCCCGTTTCATTCCTTTTGCGTGTGGATGTCCACTTTACCTAATAGCATTTGTTAGAGAGACTGTCCCATTCCTGCCGTGAATTCTTGGCACTCTTGTGACTCAGTTGACAGTATACATGTGGACTTCCTTCCGGGGTCCCTATTCATTTCCAAAGGTCTAGTTGGTGTCTTTATGCCAGTGTCTTACTGTTGCGATTATCGTAGCTTTGTAATACATTTTCGAGTCACGAAGGATGAGGCTTCCAGCTTTGTTCTTCTTTCTCAAGGTAGTTCTGGCTATCCACAATCCTTCGTTGTTTCACATGATATTTAGGATTTTTTTTTTCTATTTCTGTAAATAGTACCATTGGAATTTTGTTAGCGCTGCATTGAATCTGTAGATCGCGTTGGGCACTATGGGCATTTTTACCTTATTAAGTCTTTTGATCTATGAACATGCAGTGTCTTTCCATTTGCTTTTATCTTGCTTAATTTTTTCATCAGTTTTGTAGTTTTCAGTAGACAAGACCTATACCTTCTTATTTGAATTGGTTCCCGAGTATCTTATTCTTTTGGGTGCTATTTATGAATGGAATTGTTTTCCTGATTTCCTTTTCAGAGAGTTTGTCATTAGTGTATAGGAACGCAACTGATTTTTGTACATTGATTTTGTGTCCTACAACTTTACTGAATTCGTTTATTAGTATTAGCAGGTTTTGAAAAGGACTCTTTAGGGTTTCCTGTATATAAAGTCATGTCATCTGCAAACAGGGACAGTTTTACTTCTTTTCTGATTTGGATGCCTTTTCTTTCTTTTTCTTGCCTGATTACTCTGGCTAGAACATCCAGTTCAATGGCGAATAGAAGGGGCAAGAGTGCGCATCGTTGCCTTGCTCCTGATCTTAGGGGAAAAACTTTCAGTTTTCCACCATTGATCATGATAGCAGCTCCGGGCTTGTTGTGCATGGCCTTTATTATGTTGAGGTACGTTCCTTCTATTCCCAGTTTGCTGCGAGTTTTTATCCTGAAAAGGTGTTGGATTTTGTGAAATGCTTTTTCTTCATCCATTGAGATGATCATGTGATTTTTACCCTTTGTTCTGTGAATGTGGAGTATCACATTGGTTGATTTGTGTATATTCAACCATTTTTGCATCCTAGGGATAAATCTCACTCGGTCGTGGTGTTTGAGCCTTTTAATGAGCTGTTGAAACCAGTTCGCTAGTATTTTGTTGAGGATTTTTGCTTCTGTATTCACTGGGGATACTGACCTACAGCCTCCTTGTGGTGTCTTTGTCTGGCTTTGGTATCAGGTATCATTGTGCAGACGTCCCAGAATGAGTTTGCAAGTGTTCCTTTCTCTTCCTTTTGTTTTTGGGAAAGTTTGAGAATGAATAGTATTGGTTCTTCTTTAACGTTTGGTACAATTTTCAAGCCATCCAGTTCTGGGCTTTTCTTTCTTGGGAGGTTTTTCATTATTGACTCCATCTCCTTACTCATATGGGTCTGTTCAGATTTTCGATTTCTTCGTGATTCATTCTTAGTAGCTTGTATGTTTCTAGGGATGTATCCATTTCTTTTAGTTTGTCGAGTGTGTTGGTGTGTACTTCTTCATATTAGTCTTGTGCGATCTTTTTTATCTCTGTGGCATCAGTTGTATTGTCCCTTCTTTCATTTCTGATTTTATTTGAGTCTTCTCCCTCTCTCTCTTTTTTTAGTTAGTCTAGCTAAGGTTCATCAATTTTGTTTACCTTTTCAAAAAGTTAACTTAGGGTTGTTGATTTTTTTAAAATCGATTTTCCATTTCATTTATTTCTTCTCTAATCTGTGTGATTTCCTCCTTTCTGCTAGCATTCGCAGGCAACTTTTGAGTTAAGAATGTTCTGGACCTCCTGAGACTGACATCAATTTTTCTGCTGTTTCCTCTACTTCCTTTTCCCCATTTATTGAATCAGATCCCCTGTGCTAGGGGAGGAGACTAAAGAGAGTGGAAAACGATCAGAAACTTTCATTGGGAATTAGATTTTCCCTGCCTCCCCCCTCCTACCCCAAAAGGCCTACATTTCTTCCGGGCCATGGTTTGAGCCTGCCAGTCTAGAATGTTCCATAATGCAACGATTACTTTCCTGCAGAGGTCATGAAATGTAGAGTTTTGGCTTTCCGGTCTTGCTCAAAGATCGTCTTCATTTCAGTGAAATACCAGTCCAGAAGCTACCTCATTTGAAAAGTGTCATATGCCGTCCCCAGCCTCGGTTTAGGAATCATTTGTGCAAAAGCCACAATTGCTCTTCTTTACAAAACCTCTACTGTGGTTTTCGCACATCACTGCTACCTTGAGCACAGTCTTTCCTCTTTCTTACAGGAGTAAGAGAAAGTATTAGTACTAAGTCAGCTCTGCACACATTTCCGGTTTCAGAGGGGCGAACTCCGAAGATGCAGGTCATTTTCATTGTTCACCGACCTTGTGAAGGACACCCCCCAAACCCACCTCACTGATAGAAAATTCTCTGGAGCCCTAAGCTGCAAATGAACATTTTGCTCTGAGGTGGGAGTAGATTTTGAGATAGGTCTTTGCTAAGAATTATGAAAGTAGGAACATCAGTCATTGGCAAGATGTACGAATTCCCAGGTGCAGCCCACATATAGCCAGGAAGTTGCCTTAAAAAGGAAAGCTCACATTGCTGTGTCCAGGTAGCTCAAAGGCCTGGAAGACGTCCTTTCCCAGAATGCACGTGGCTCTACCTGGACACAGAAATGTGGCCTCTCTCAAAATCTTTTGCTATCAAAACTGCACCCTCTCCTTGTCTAGCAAATTAGCCAGTAATGGTCCTTAATTAAGATAGTGGTGTGAGCTTTCCTTTTTAAGGCAACTTCCTTCCCTACAATTAATTGGCCCCAAACCCTCCTTAGGCTTGCCCTTCCTGTCCCGGGGGGTGTGGAAAAGGCCAGGAAAGGGAAGAATTATGAAATCCTACGGGGTCCCCAGAGCTCTGCTCCTCACCCCAGTGCCCAGAGGCCCCTGACCCTCCCTCCTTTTCTCCAATCTCTTGGCTGGCTTCCCAACTTCCAGAGAGCCAATCCTTGGCACTGAGAGTAGCCACACGGCCCCCAGCACCCCCACGCAGGGCATGAGGTAACTTTAAAGCTTCCTGGGAAATTGGACTTGAAAGGAAGACCTGGGTACAAAGCTTGCCCTCTGGGAGAACCTCCCCACCCCCGCAAGAGGGCCCGGTGGGAATGGTGGGAAGGTGTCACCTGCATGGGGGATGGGGGGATATTCTTAGGAGAAGGCGTGAGAACTGGAGGTTGGGCTAGGGTGACAGCCAGGGATGGAGGTACCTTCTGCCTGCCCCACCCCACTTCCTTTTTCCTATTTGTTTCAACGAGTCTTCCTTTTTGATTGGCTTTTAGACATTTTCTGTACTTCTCATGTTCTGTTCCTGACCTGAGACCTTTCTCCAACCACTTTGCTGCCATTTTCTCTCTCTGTCTGTCTCCGTGTCTCTTGATGTGTCCTGCCCCCGTCCCAGAACCAAATAAATCATTCTGCTGTTGATAAGCCCGCCAACCTGCAGAGCCTGCCCTCCCCTTGACCCTGGATCTGTTTTTCCTGGGTGGTGCTATTTTTGGACAAGGAGCCCTATTTAGTATGTATGTATTTAAAAGATTTTCTTTTTCAGTGATCTCTATACCCAGCGTGGAGCTTGAACCCACAACCCCAAGATCAAGAGTCATACGCACTACTGACCGAGCCAGCCGG
This sequence comes from Prionailurus bengalensis, assembly GCF_016509475.1. Lineage (NCBI taxonomy): Eukaryota > Metazoa > Chordata > Mammalia > Carnivora > Felidae > Prionailurus > Prionailurus bengalensis. Next base: position 113,526,645 of record NC_057361.1, read on the forward strand.
GTGCCCAAGGAGCTCTTTTTATTTAAAAAGGTTTTTTGAAGTTTATTTATTTATTTTGAAAGAGAGAGAGAGAGAGAACATGAAGGGGAAGGGCAGAGAAACAGAGAGAGAATCCCAAGCACGATCTGTGCCATCAGCGCAGAGCCCGATGTGGGCCTCAGTCCCATAAACCATGAGATCAGGACCTGAGCCAGAATCAAGAGCCAGACACTTGAACTGAGCCACCCCGATGCCCCATAAGGAGCTCTTTTTAGACTCGCCTTGTATGAGGTGAACGTTATAATCACTGCACTGTGGAAACTGACTTTTCAGACTCACCTTGAATTGTACCACATAGGAAGGAGCCTCCTTGTAGGCGATATGAGAGGTCATCTCCAGAAATTAGCTATCCTTTGCCTGGGGAGTGGGAGGTGGAGGAGAAGGCTGTAGAAGGGCAGAGACTAAGAGAGAGGAACCCCCTCAGCAGTCCTGCTGCTTTTTGCAGAGCACAACAGCTTGGCTTGGATAAAAACATCCCTAATAGCAGAAAATTCTTCTAGGGAGAAGCTTGCATTTGTCACATTCATTCAATAAAACCTACCGATGACCTACTGTATGCCAGGCACCATTCTAAATGCTGGAGATATAAGTGCTTGGGGAACATGACAGACAGAAAGTGCTATCCTTATGGATCTTACATTCTAGAAACTTCTACTGGGCCAGGTGTCAGGACCATGAGTGCTAGTCACAGCCCCGTGAATTCTTAGCGATGAGACCCCGGAGGAGTTCTTTAACAACTCTTCGAGCCTGAGAATTCTTATCAATCAGAAGGGTATAAGTTTGAATGGGTCGATGGATACGGAAGTGTGCTCTTTGAAGAGTGTCAAATACCATATAAATATATGGTTTTGTTTTTGTCTACCCTCACTCCTTCCAGGGTTTTTAGAGAGTAGGTTTTTAGGGAGGACACCATGGGCCTACAAGAAATGAAGGCACCCTGAGACTCTTTCACTTGGATTCTGTGAGTGCATGAGAGTACTAGTAATCAAAGATAGGTAGATGGATAAATGATGAAAGGTAGACAGAGACACAGATTTTTTAAGTTTATCTTGAGAGAGAGGGAGGGAGAGAGAGAGAGAAGGGGGGCACAGAGATCTCAAGAACCGTGAGATCATGACATGAGCTCAGATCAAGTCAGACACGCTGAACCGACTGAGCCACCCAGGTGCCCCGAGACACATATATTTTACAAAAGTCACACATACCCATTGTAGGAAACTTAGAAAATACAGACAAGTTGAAGCAAACAGAGAGAAATGTTCCAGAATTTATCACTCAGAGATAAGTCTTCTGGTACCTTCCAGGCTTATTTCTCTAGAGCAGTGTACAGCATAAACAGAGGGGCCGCCCAGTCCTTATGCTTGAGGGCGCGTCCTCTGGGGAGGAGCATCTTTCTTTTCATGTCACAACTGGCGCAGCCTTTCATAAGATGGGGCCAACTTTTTCCATATAAGTGTTGTATTTGTTTCCAGTGGCTTCCATAACCCTACAGCAAGCTTACACACTCCACACATATGCTACCACAAACCAGGTAGCTTGAAACAACAGAAGGTTATTCTCACACAGTTCTGGAGGCCAGAAGTTCAAGGTCAAGGCGTCAGCAGGGCCACAGTCCCTCTGAAGGCTCTAAGGAAGAATCAATCTTTCCTTGCCTCTCCCAGCCTCTGGCGGTTGCCAACAATCCTTGATGTCACTTGGCTTCTGGCAGCATCAGTGTATGTCTGTGGCCAAACTGTCCTCTTCTTATAAGGACACCAGTCGTTGGATTGGAGCCCACCCTAATTCAGTATAGCCTCATCTGGATTTAACTAATATCTGCAAAGATTCTATTTCCAGATAAAGTCACATTCACAGGTTCCCGTGGACAAGAATTTTGGGTGGATGCTATTCGACCGTGTACAAGTGTCACCCCCCATTATTTACTGGAACACGCTTCAGATATGATTGGCTCTCCCAATTTGGGAGAGAGGTATCCAGGCATCCATGACCTTATCACAATAGGGGGTGTCAGGGCTTCCTGCCCCTCTGCGTCAGAAGACATCTTGACGTCAAAATCCTTGGTTGGAGGGGCACCTGGTTGGCTCAGTCGGTGGAGCGTGCAACTCTTGATATCAAGGTTGTGAGTTCAAGCCCCACGTTGGGCATGGAGATTACTTAAAAAAAAAAAAATCCTTGAGGGTTAGATGTTGGATGAGATATAGATGTGCTCTGGTGGGAGCTGTTCTAAGTCTACACTTAGCAAGATGGCACCGTTCACCGTGGCACATTGTGAAGGAGAAAAGTTCTCAACTCCATGTATTGGCAGGTGAATGCTTGAGCCCCAGCAGATCTCAAAGGTTGTGGTAATTGTTTCCAGCTACCAACCCGTAGATAAAAATTAACATGGGTGCAGAGAATGGAGAGGAACATACAGCTCATTTCTAATTAGTACTCATAGGCACTCTGGGGACTCTCGCCTCCCTTTTACTTTGCAGCCTTAAGTGGAACTGTGGAAACATTCTATTTTTGCCATGACATTTGTACTAACGGTGTATCACGGGGGTCCCTCTACACCAGCAACTCTACTTTGGTACCAAAATGTATTTAACTACTAATCCCAAATCCTTGGATACAGCCCTTCTCCCCCTCACCCCACCCCTACCGTGGTCCCTGACATCTTACCATTTAATCGAATCTCTTCATCTCCTTCTGTACCCTCCACTCTGCCAGGAAAAAGAAATGCTTCCTGCGCCTGGCATTTCCGTAATTGTATGCAGACATGGTTGGATGTTCTTTGCGAGGCTGCTGAGTCAGAAGCCTGGACGGGCCAGCTGCAGTCTTAATGAACTGACTCAGGAAGGAAGTGCTTACAGAGATGGTGTACCGTGCAGGCAGGGGGTGGGAGCAAATGTCGGCTAGAAGACCTGAGCCTTGGGAAGGGGCGGCCTGATTCCCGGGGAAGAGCATTGGCTGGAAGTCTGGAGGCCTGGGCTAGTCTCTGCTCTGCCACTAACTTGCTGCATGACTTTGGTAAGTCGTCCCCTCTCTCCGAGCCTCAATTTCCCCATTTATGAAACCATGGGGCCGGCCCCAGGAGACCCTGTGGGAGCACCAGAGGTTCTCTGAGTGAGGTCCCCACCAAGAAGACAGTCTCCTGTGAGGATATTAGGAAATGAGTTGGGAGCAGGAGTGCTGTTTCAGAAAGAGCCCCAGGAGTGAACCACAGGACGGGGCAGAGGGACTGCTGGAGCCCAGGGTCAGGACTAACGAGAGCAGCCTGGAGAGTAGTAGTTAGAAGTTGGGGAGAGACAGAATGAGAAAGACAGGAGAGAACCCTGAACCTGTGAAGTCAAGAAGGATTGGGTAGGGGTAAATTAAGAGGGGCCCAAGGAAAGGCTGTGTGGTGGGGGGTCTCGGTGCATAGGAGCGTGGGGCCAGCCTACCAGGGTTCTGGAGCTCTAAGGGAGGTACAGAAGGCAAGCTGAGACCAGAAGGAAGGAGGTTAAAAGTGGGCTTCAACCACACAGACAAGCCTCATATGTTCATATCAGGCTGATTTCTAAAGGAAAACGGGTGCCAATAACATACCTACCTAGGGTGTACTTGATCCCTGATCTTCACTCTGGAGCAGAGGGGATTTTGTCTACCTATAAAGCCCTAATAGCCTGTGCTCCACCTTAAGGGCCCATTGGAAGAAGCTGGGGTGCTATGCAGAGCCCGGAGCAAGGCTTTGGTCCCAAGCATGCAGCCTCACGAGAAGAAAGATGCTCGGTCTCCGGGTCTTTGCGTGTGTTATTTCCTGTACCTGGAGGGCACCCAGAAAATCCCCTCAGGGTTCTAACATTACCTCCTCCAGGAACCTTCCCTGGCCCTGTCACACTTCACCCCCACTCCTCCTGCGTGCTCCCACAACCCCATCTACTTGCCTTGTTCTGATGCTTCCCCAGTGCACTGTGGTTGACTCCTTGCTTTCCTATCTCCTTAACTAGTAGCTCTTTCTTCTTCGTTTTAGTTCCCCAGACCTATCAGAGAGCCCAGCGCTTGCTAAGTGCTGAGCCAATATTTGCTACATGGATGTTGACCACTTGGTGTCAGCCACAAGGCACCTCAGGCAGTCCTGCCATAGGACACATCAATGGGAAGACCTTTGTGAATTATACAGAAAGAGTCCATGGGACTTGTGTCTTTCTGTTAGACGCACAGCAGGAGGTGTTAAACTCATACGAGGGACGCGGCAGCTTCCAAAAGCCCAGTTGTGACTAGAAATTTCTTCTAGAATTTTCCTTGTGCTGGTTGGGGGTGGGGAGCACAGCAGGGAGTGAAGGGACAGAATCCTGCATCCAGAACACAACCCTGAAGGGTTTTTTTTTTTTCCTTAGAGCCAGAAAAAGAGGGATCACTCACCCATTCTCCGTCAGATACTAAGCTGCTGACTGCCTCAAGGACGAACTTCTCTCCCTTGTCTTTCCAGGCTTGGCCAGATAGGTAGAGAGAACATGGACGAACATTTACCGTGTCAGGCATGGAGCAGATTGCCTTATATAGTTTTCTCATCTAATTCTCAGGACCACCCTCTGAAGCAGGAACTATTGTTACCTCTGCTTTATAGACAAAGCGACCTAAGGAACCAAAAGGTTAAATAGTTTACCCAAGATCCCACAGCAGGGTAGTCTGTAATGTCTGCTACCGAATTCTGGCTATTCCCACCCCCCATATCCGCCCCTCCGAAGGATTGTTACACTTAAAGACCCCTAGTCAGGTTAGTGGCATTAGTATTTTCAAGCAATTGTTTTAAATGACCACGTTCTATATTTTTGTTGTTTTAAATGACCACGTTCTATGTTTTTGAAAGATGCTAGCAACAAAGAGGACATATGGGTGGCAAATGAGCACACACAAAGATGTTCAACGTCATTAGCCATCAGGGAAATACAAATCAAAATTCTAATGAGATAATATTACAGACCTATTAAATAATACAGATGGTACCAAGTGCTAGCAAGGATAAGAAGCAACTAGAACTCCCGGCCAGAGCTATCTTTGGTGACAGAAGGCAGCACAGCGGTTACCTTTGTGAGAAGTAGAGGTGACTGAGAAGGGGGGTTTCAGAGGTAAAGGTCTACATCTGGGTGATGATTCCGACGGGCGTGTTCACTTCATGAAAATTCATTAAGCTTATGAGTTGTGTGCTTTTCTGTCTGTAAAGGTTTATTTAAGTAAAAAGTTTATGGAAAAGTAAATTATTACAGGGGCACCCGGGTGGCTCAGTCGGTCAGGCGTCCGACTTCGGCTCAGGTCATGATCTCCCGGCTTGTGGGTTCGAGCCCCACGTCGGGCTCTGTGCTGACGGCTCGGAGCCTGGAGCCTGCTTCGGATTCTGTGTCTCCCTCTCTGTCTGCCCCTTCCACACCTGTGTCCTATCTCTGTCTCTCAAAACAAATAAATGTAAAAACATTGTTTTTAATAAAAAAATAAAAAAATTTTTTTTTCCAAAAAACTAAGTTATTACAAAAGCAAAATACGTTCATTGTAAACATCATGCCAGCCTCCAGTTCTACTCCCCAGGGGCAATCGGTGTTACCTGTGTTCCTTTTCCATCTAGGCATATAGATAAATATAGCTTTATTTTTCTTACACGAATGGGGCACGGAGGTAAAGTGCCTCCCAAGTCAGAAACAAGGAGCAAGCATTTGCCAACAAAATTCACTTTGGGGATCTGGGATGGAGATAGGCAGCTGGTAAGAAGAGAGATTGAGGATTACGGTCACGCTGGCAAAACTAATACCTCCAACCAGGCCAACCTTCCACGTATCCCTGTCCCCAACATCCTTTGTCAATGCTGATTATCCCGAACCCTTTCCTACCTTACTCCTCCTGAGCCTTTGGAGTGTCAGAGTCAATATAGTCAACTAGAAGATGGCTGCACAATGAAAACAGATAGGAGGTTCTGGATTAGAAAAGCCAAGGACAGTAGATGGATGTTGAACGCTGGGATTTGTCAGTGGAGTGCTAGAAGCCAGGATACAAAGTGATGGCAGGGATCTCTCCTCCTAGGGAAGCTTCTCTGATATTCTTTCTATTCCAGCCCCCTGGCTGGGTAGGTACTCCTCCTTAATGTTCCCACAGCCGTCTGTGTTCCCCTCTACTGTGGCACTTCTCACTTTGTTTTATGTTTGTCTGCTCCTGTACTGGTTGGCTTCTCTGAACTGGGACCTCCTGGCAAGGTAGGGACCACCATTATTTTATTTTATTTTATTTTATTTTATTTTAGAGAGAGAGAGAGATTGAGCACGAGGCGGGGAGAGGAGCAGAGGGAGAGAGAGAGAATCTTAAGCAGGCTCCATGCTCCGGGCAGAGCCCGATGCAGGGCTCAATCCCACGATGCTGGGATCACGATCTGAGCTGAAATCAAGAGTCAGACGCTCAACTGACTGGGCCACCCAGGCGCCCTGGCACTATCATCTCTATCCTTGTCTCCCCAGCATCCAGTTCAGCACCTGGCCCGCAGCAGACACTCAGTGAATGTTGATTTGAGCAAATGAACTGATAGAAAGAAATGTCTCCTGTAATTGCTTCTTACCAATCTAGCCAACAACGGCAGCATTGTGGATGGAGGCACCAGAGAACACATCGTCTCTGGCTTTTTGCTGCAGCTCTACATGGAGAATCACACACGGGGCAACAAAGATTCTCAAGGCCAGGTAGGGCTTTGCATTGGAAGCTTGAAAATGCAATGTCTGGCTTTGAAGAAGATGTATACCGCAAATAATTTGCTATGCGTTGATAACAGAAATTTTTATTTTCCACTGGCTAATAGAAAATAAACAATGACTTTTAAATTATCTTCCTCTTAGGGTGATGTGTTTAGGTCAACATGTTGATTGTTTAATGTTTTAAAAAGTGTGATTTTGGGGCGCCTGGGTGGCGCAGTTGGTGAAGCGTCCGACTTCAGCCAGGTCACGATCTCGCGGTCCGGGAGTTCGAGCCCCGCGTCGGGCTCTGGGCCGATGGCTCAGAGCCTGGAGCCAGTTTCCGATTCTGTGTCTCCCTCTCTCTCTGCCCCTCCCCGGTGCATGCGCTGTCTCTCTCTGTCCCAAAAAGAAATAAACGTTGAAAAAAAAATTTAAAAAAAAAAGTGTGATTTCTTTTTGCTTTCCAGATCCCGCAGAAATGTCTGAAAGGAAACTTTAAAAAATGAATACGTACGGGTTTGTTGTTGTTGTTGTTGTTGCAGCATGGTCTAATATCATGTGACTGGAAACAACCTAAATGTTCGTCAATAGGGAACTAGTTAAATAAGTTATGGTATATCATCATACAGTGGAATACTATGCAGTTGTAAAAAAAAAAGAAAGAAAGAAAGAAAGAATAAAGAAGCATTTGCTGACATGGAATGATCTCCAAAATATATTGTTAAATGAAAAAACAAAGATGTCGAACAATGTATTGTATACTACTGTGTGTAAAATAAGGGTTGGTGAGAATATCTACGTACTTGCTTGGATGCACGTAAAGGCATCTCTGCAAGAGATCTAAGAGACTGACGACACTGGGTGACGATGGAGGACTGGGAGAAAGCAGTGGACGGGAGACTTTACGTTGCACATTCGTTCTCTCACGCCATTTACCTTTGTAACCATGTGAATGTATTATGTGGCCAAAAATAAATGTAAAAAGAACGAAATCACAGCAACCATGGGGAACAAGAAAAAGTGAAATAAATTTTGAGAAATCCGAACAAGTAAGAAAGGCAATGACTTTGGACTAGCAGACAGATGAGAGCATTGCACCGCAACGCAAGAACTCGGAGGCGAGAGTGGGTTTTCCCAAGGAAACATCAAGCTCAGAGACGGTCAATGCAAAGAGCAGGGGTAAGCTGAGAGGTAACCCTCATGGTAACTCATTAAAGAGCTGCGGCAGAAACTGCTGGGACAGGTGGGCTCTTTCCCCCTTCTCTCCCTTCCCCCCTGAACCCTTAGCAGCAGCATTTGGCCTTTGCCCTCAGGCTAAAGTTGCCCCAGGAGGGCTCTGGGGAGGGTGCTAAGACCTCCACGAAAGGCAGGAAAAAGAAAACAAAAGAAAAAACCAGCGTCAGTCAAGAGTGAAACCCTCTACAGGGCTTCACCCCAGAGAAAAGCCCTCCTGGTTTCATCGGTTGTGGGGGTCCCTGGCCTTCCTGCCTCTCCACCCACATAACCTAAAGGGAAGCCTGCCTGTTGACAGGCTCCACCCACTGAAACAGAACCCGCAGCCAGCCCTCCCATTCCGGAGAAGGGTTTGTGGGGGGAAACAGATCAATGCAATTTGCAGAGGAAACCCATGCCGTCTGCCCATAAAAATGAACATAGTTTTTCATTCATAAATATGACCAGACAACTAGGGGTCATCAGGCATTTGAGGAGAACTACCAACATGAAAGAGAAGAACCAAAAATAAACGAGTGGAACTGACCGCAGAAGAAAGAAAGATAACTAAAGGAATAGAAGAAAACTTAAATATATTGTGACTTCTATCGCCAGAGAAGCTCGCCAGTGCTATTCTATCAGACTAGATAGAATGTTGAACAACTCCCCTTTCTATGCCCTTAAAAAAAAAGTTAGTAGATTGGCAGAGATTCACTAATTCCTTGCCATGGGTCAGGAAGCAAGGGTTCTGAGCTTTGAGTTTTTAACGGTCTCTTTGCTCTAGGAGCCAATGGTAGGGAAATCAAATGAGTCAGTTATGAGGCAACATGGCACATGCAATGATAGATTAAGCACAGAAGATAGATTAAGACGGAGTAAACTTTCCACATTGTCTGCTGGGAGGGGATATTTCAGAAGGGGTGTCTCTTCCTCGACCTTAATGGATAAGGGCAGAGGGAGTCAGCATGGGCGCAGGGAACAGCTTGAGCAGGAACAGCACGTTTAGGGGGATAAACCTGGCTTGACATGGCAGGGGACAGGTCGTGTGTCGGGCTAAGAATTGAGATGCCGTGCCCTAGGCTAGGGTTTTCCAGACATGTTCAGGGCAAAGAGTCCGTGTGAGGCCCTTTGTAGAACAAACAAAACGCTGATACATTTAACTCTTTCATATGTACTGGAAATAATTTTCCTAGCAGAAACTATGACGGTGTTCTAGGTTATCAATATAAAATCACAACCACAAGCATACGCACACCCAAGACAAACTGTTGAGGTACGATCCATTGTTTTCTGAATTTTTCCCTTGGTACTTATTCGCGGCAATGCAGTCACTAGTTAGCAGGAGAGCGGCAGCAAAACAAGGGGACAGAGATGGCATAAGAAAAACCGAAAAGTGACCCAACCTATTAACTTAATGCTCCCTGCGAATTCAGAAAAAGATGGCTATTATTTGACCTTGGTTGTAGGCACTTTCGCGCGCTCCAGAGATCTACGGATCTCTTGGAAACTAAGTTTAAGAATCACTTCTGGATGCATTAGGCGGCTGGGGAATTTTTTTAATGTGTACTTACTCTGAGAGAGGGGGAGGGAGAGAGAGAATCCCAAGCAGGCTCCACGCTGTCAACGCGGAGCCTGACGCGGGGCTCGAACCCGTGAACCGGGAGATCATGACCTGAGCTGAACTCGAGAGTCGGACGCTTAACTGACTGAGCCCCCCAGGCGTCCCTAGGCAGCCGAAGATTTTTAAAGGGGGCCAACACCAGGGCAAGGCCACTCTTTTGGGGAGGAGAGACGGGTGTGGGATGTCCTGACACAAAGGACAAATTGATACAGAATCAGAAATCAGAAACCAGAGCTCAAGTTTGGAAGCCGGAAAGGCAGCCAATTGTTGTAGAGGACCAGGCAGAAGGACGAAAGAAAGAGGAGGCTTCCAGGATTGAAGGGCAAGCAAGCTATTCTGGAGCTAATCCCATCCATGTTGAACATGCCAGGGCACTGCCAATCTGTTTCCCTGGGTCTGGGGCAGAGTCTGAGGGAGTCAGGTCAGATTAGATGAGATGGTCAGTTACAAGATTCAGAATCAACGTTCTGCTGGCAGGATGAAGGGTGGGTGGGGCAGGGCAGGAAGGGAAGCAAGGAGATACGTTAGGAGAATGCAAGTCAGTAATCTAGGAGAGAGGGGATGTGGGACTAGACTCAGACGTTGACAGGAAAAGAGTAATGGCTCTCGAGAAGCTTTGGGGAAGAAGAAGCCACTGGGATTGGGGAGGAATCTGGGCAAGAGGTAGGGAAGAGTCGTGGCTGGCATCCAGGTCTCTGACCCAGGCAGTTAGGTGGGTGTAGCAGCACTCTTCCCCAAGATGGGAAGAACCTTGAGGGAGAACGGGGCTGGGCAGGAAGTGGAGTCAAGGGTAGGGGTGTGCAAATGTGAGGTGGCTTTGGGATGCCCAAGTGGAGACGTTGAGCGGCAGCTATACTTACAAATCTGAGACTCAAGGCCATGGTTATAGACTTGGGATTTATCACAGTGAGGGTCATGGTGAAAACCCTGAGGGTGGATGGGAATCGCCCAAGGAAAACGTGTAGAGTGAGAGGTGCGGAGGGGAGGCGCAGGGAGGAGAGGAGGGTAAGGATAGGGAATACCAAAGTTTTTTTGTTTTTTTTCTAATTTTTTTTTTTAATGTTTATTTATTTCTGAGACAGAGAGAGACAGAGCATGAACGGGGGAGGGGCAGAGAGAGAGGGAGACACAGAATCGGAAACAGGCTCCGGGCTCCGAGCGGTCAGCCCAGAGCCCGACGCGGGGCTCGAACTCACGGGCCGCGAGATCGTGACCTGAGCCGAAGCCGGACGCCCAACCGACTGAGCCACCCAGGCGCCCCGGGAATACCAAAGTTTTAAGGGGAACAAAGAAAAAAAAGGGGATCACACAAAGAAGTATTCTGAGAGGCAAGTGGGCAACGTAGAAGGGTGACAACAGAATCGCAGGTCAACAGACTAATAGAAAAGGTCACGCAAAATGCACTCTAAGAAAGGATTCGGCCCAAACGGTTGGGCTAATAGTGGTGTGGGTGGTTCCCGGGGAATGGTGGGGGTGGAAGTCAGACTGCAGGGGGCTGAAGCTGAGAAAGCGGGAAGCAGGGAGCTCGGACAACTTTTTCTTAAAGGCAGTCACGTGAAATGAAGCCTGCCGTTGCCCCCAACCCTGGGGTCCCTTCGGCGTCCTGTCCCTGGGCGGTTGGCCGAGCTGATCTTGGCAGGGCCCTCGCCGTTCTGGCATTCTGTGATCTGGTAACCATACGAAACTGGCTTTGGAGAAGTCCCCGAGCCCCTGTCTTGGCGCCCGTGATCGTTTTCCTTCAGTGGAACGGAGGTTACTTGTCTAAGAACTGAAGCCTCTGACCTGACGGATGGAAGTTTATCATGTGCATCGAAGCCACCTACTTGGCAGATGCAGTGAGGAGCTGCACAGATCTGGGCCCGGGACAGGATGCTGACGCGTGGGAGGGGAAGAGAGCAGGTGCTAACTATACAGAGAGTGTGCCTGCCTGAGCACTTTGTTACATTTCCTATTTGTCTCTCAAAACAATTTTATAGGAATCACCAAAGTGATCTCATCATGGTTTCTTGACCAGGTTGGGATGTGGGGTAGGGATTTCCACAGCTGCTTTTATTTTGAAGGCAATCTGATAAGACGACGCAAAAACCATTGAGAAATGCATAATCCTACACCCCTCAATGATTCAATGTGTTGTCAAAACTTTGGGTGTTTTTGACGTTGTTGTTCTCTTGGTTTTTACTAGCGTGTAAGGAGGTAACAATTATGTCGAAAACTCACTCTCTTCTGCTAAACCAATTCCCCCAAATTCAGGGCGACTTGTTTGTCTATTGCTTAACACGTCTCAAAGATCTTTTGTGCACCTTTTTTGAAGTTTTTTTTTTTAACGTTTATTTATTTTTGAGACAGAGCGAGACAGAGCATGAACGGGGGAGGGGCAGAGAGAGAGGGAGACACAGAATCTGAAACAGGCTCCAGGCTCTGAGCCGTCAGCGCAGAGCCCGACGCGGGGCTCGAACCCACGAGCTGTGAGATCATGACCTGAGCCGAAGTCGGACGCTTCACCGACGGAGCCACCCGGGCGCCCCTGTGCACGTTTTTATTTGATCTTCATGGGGCGCCTGGGTGGCGCAGTCGGTTAAGCGTCCGACTTCAGCCAGGTCACGATCTCGCGGTCCGTGAGTTCGAGCCCCGCGTCGGGCTCTGGGCTGATGGCTCAGAGCCTGGAGCCTGGTTCCGATTCTGTGTCTCCCTCTCTCTCTCTGCCCCTCCCCCGTTCATGCTCTGTCTCTCTCTGTCTCAAAAATAAATAAACATTGATCTTCACAACAGCCTGTAGGCTAGGCAAGGCAGCTCTTTGGAGATGGGGAAACTGAGACCTGGAGAGGTCAAGTGATTTGTCTGAGGTCCATAGCGATTTGTTGGTGGAGCAAGGGCTAGAATTCAGGTCTCTTAACTGGAGCCTATTGTCTCTATTCCGAGCCATTATCTGACAGATTAGAACAGCGTAGACAAGCAATCCGGCTAAGTCAAGCCAAGATTCCCACTTTAACCTCGATCCCAGAGCTTGGGACTGATTTCTTTCAAGACCCTACTCCTCTTGGCCTTGGAGAATTTTATTTTTCTCGAATTACCTTTCCAGCTAAATTCTATTTAATAACTGTCAGCCCTCCTTTGTGCTTTATGCCATGCAGACCCGACTTGACAAGCTTCTGGGATTTCGTTGGGTTTTAAAGATGAAAGGAGTCTCGAGGAGCAATTCGCCAGTGGCCCAGCAGCCACAAAATCAATCCAAACTTTTGTTGACGTTTGTTTCTTTCCCCATACGCCAGGTTCCTGGGTGGTATTAGTAAGATTGAAATTGAAATAAGTCGGTTGCTGGTGGATGAATTTGTCACTTTCCTTGAAACTGGTGAACCCAGAACGTTAGCGATAGGAAAAACACTGCCATTGTCTGTTAAGAAGCCTATGACATTTCAAGGCAAGAATGAATGTATGGAAGAAGAAACTTGTTTCTTCTTTACTAACAAAAGGGAAAGCCTGGAAGGGAATGATATGGGTAGAATTAAAAAAAAAAAAAAAGAAAGAAAAGAAAAGAAAAACCTTTACGTAACTTTTTTTTTTTTTTTTTTTTGCTGGGAGAGAAGACTGCGAAACACAATTTCCAGGAAGTGTGGGCTGCAACGATTGTGCGCTCTTAACTAATCCTGAGTAAGGTGGCCACTTTGACAGTGTTCTCATGCTGCTGCTGCCACCTCCTCGGTCTGAAGATCTCGTTCCAACTCTAACACAGCATGATCGAAACATATAGCCAAACTGCTCCCCGCTCCGTGGCCCCTGGACCACCCGTCAGTATGAAAATTTTTATGTATTTACTTACTGTGTTTCTCATCACCCAGATGATTGGGTCAGCACTCTTTGCTGTGTATCTTCACAGAAGACTGGACAAGGTAAGACGAACCACAAGCCCTTATTAATTACGTGTGGGGGTCCTTACCGCCGGGCGGGTCGGTTGGGGTCCGTTCTGCCCTGATGGGCAATGGTAGGAACCCAACTAGAGACATGGTCTTGTGGCATCACGTTCGGCACCTCGTCCTGGAGGACAAGGTGTCCTCTTCTGGTCTCTGGGCGAGAGCCTGGGCTCTGGAGTCAGGCTGCTTGGGTTCAAACCGCGACTCGGCTCCCTGTTGGCCCCGTGATCCCGGGCAAGTCATTTTTTATTTCTAGGCCTCAGTTTCCACATTCGAGAAATGGGGACGAGAGTAGTGTCCACCCCGCAGATTAAGTGAATTTGGCCTTTGTAGCAAGCTTCGAACAGGCTTTGTCCTATGCGGACACCAGCTGTGGTTATTCGCTCAAGTTTTGCTTAAAAACTACACTTTTCTTCTGCTAGAGACAGCTTTTGTTTTTTAATTGCCGACTAGAGGAGAGCGTGAATTTGATCTGAAACGTCCTAGTGCTTCAGAGCAGCGCAGACACGGCTAAGTCCCAGAATTTGCACATTTACGGCAAACGTGGCGTTCTCTCTGTAATTCCTCAAACACTGATGGTAGCTGCAAGCCCCTCAGTCTCCCTCTGAGGGGTTTTACCTTCTTAAGCGGCTGGACTTCCAGGAACAGAACAGTGGAGCAACTTAGCAGGCGGTTTTGCATCCCGGAGGGAAAAATAACCGTTAGGATTTATCCTGTCTCCGTGCGTCTTTCCACTTCCCCCGCGGGGCATTGCCGGCCGGGCCAACAAAACATCGATCATATATGAAGAGGAGAAATTTGATCAATTATCTGGCTGGTCCGAAAAGTCCGGGTGTAGGAATGGTGGGCGTTCGGCCTCGGGAGGCTGCATGTTCCCAGGGATGTTTGAATGCCCTCTGTTGGGAGGCCAGCCTAGAACTAAGGCCGTGAAGGTTACCATCAGGATAAGGAGGGGCAGGGATGGTCGAGGCCATCCACTGGGTTAGTCAAGTTTTAGCTTTCACAGCCGCGAAAAGAGGGGGGGTTCTGGGTCTGTTTGTTTGTGTTTGGCCTGGTGGGCTCTTTCAGTCAAGCGCACAAACTAAAATGAAGTAGGCAAACGAGCTCAGCAGAAAACTGGGCTCACAGTGACCGATCATTACTGGACCAATGAGGGATAGATCATTCTAGAATATTGCTGCTTATCATACGTGGACAAAATGCACACTTCGTGATGGAAGTTTATTAGAATGGCTGTGATTTCTACCTGGACTTTCAGATAATATGGTGCTTTAATTGCTGCCTTTGGTGATTACACTGACAGACGTCATTAGCTGCATGTTCCAGAAATATGTTTCTCATGTCCCTGTCCCTTCACAGATAGAAGATGAAAGGAATCTTTATGAAGATTTTGTGTTCATGAAAACATTACAGAAATGCAACAAAGGAGAGGGGGCCTTATCCTTACTGAACTGTGAGGAAATTAAAAGCCGGTTTGAAGCCTTTCTCAAGGTAAGGAGCCCAGTTGTTCGTTAAAGTGTCATCGAAACGCGTTGCTGCTTTTGCTAGGTCGGGAGACGGAAACCTGGCAATGTAAAAGTGTAGACATTTGTTTCATATACCTACATACGTAGGTGCATACATACACGTGGGTAAAGGTATCTCCCTCTCCCCCCTCCCCCCCCCAAAAAAAGGAAAGGAAAAATGAAGCCGAGATCCCATGTGAAAAGGGAAAGGAGAATGGGAGGGGCGCGTGTTCATAGGAATGTTCCTGAACAAAAAGGCCTCTCCCGGGGACATTACACGCTCTCACGGCCGCATTCGCACACATCACGGGCTCACACATGCAGCCGCCTCTGTGAATGTGACGAAGGACACCGACTTTGTCCTCCGGTATTTTCTTGTCTGTCCATCCAAACCTCGATGCCTTCTCACTGGGGACCTGTGGCCACGTTACGGTCCTGCCTTCACCACGCTAGGTGGCTACGGTGGGTACCAGGGACTTCGCAAGGCTGATGCTCTCACACTGGAAGGAATGTTTCTCCGGTGACAGAATTTCAGGCGCCACCAAAGGGAGGCCTTTTCCTTTGCTCGTGGGGAGAGGTGTGGGGAAAGGGGGGCGGACTTTCTCGGTGCCGCTCACACCAGACCCTACGTAACACCACTTGCTGGTGAAGCCAGTCCACCCTAGGGCCGGGCAACACCTGAGACGGACAGAGGACCCAGCAGGAAATCACTGCAGTCCCTGGGGCCTCTAAAGGGTACCCCAAACAAGAAGTTTTAGAATGTCATTTACAACATGGACTCCATCATCACGGACAAGGAGTCTAGAAGCTCCTTTTCCTGAGGCAGAGCATCAAAAAGTCTTTCTGCCTGTTCTGCTCTCAGAGCACTAAGTACCCTTGGCCCTCAACTCGCTTTGGGGCCATGAATAGGAAGCCGCTCCCCATGTTGAAGGCAGTTTTGTGCCAATCGGGGGGGGGGGGGCGGTATCTAGATAAGCCAACAGGAGTTGGTTCTCACGTATAAATGATGTATAGTTTAGGGACTCCTGGGTGGCTCAGTGGGTGAAGCATCCGACTCTTGATTTCAGCTCAGGTCACCATCTCACAATTCCTGAGTTCGAGCCCCACATCGGGCTCTGTGCTGACAGTGTGGAGCCTGCTTGGGGTTCTCTCTCTCTCTCTCTCTCTCTCTCTCCCTCTCTCTCTCTGCTCCTCCCCTGCTCGCACTCACCCTCTGTGTCTCAAAATAAATAAACATGAATACATACATACGTACATATATACATGCTCTGCAATTCAACCCGGGAGTAAAGGGCTTACGATGCAACCTGAGCTTACGCCTGTCCTTCTGCACTGTCCCCGAGGTGGAATTTAATCCAGTAGCGAAGACTCCGAAGCCTATGAAGGTGTCACCTACAGGAATCAGAACGCAGCCCGAATCTGCTGCTGGCTTTTGCGTTCTTTACGCCAACCTAGGGTTTAGATGGAGACTCCTCTTCCTCTGCCAGGCTTGGAAATGACTTGAGTTTCTCATGACTTGAGTTTCTCTGGTTCTTCAAGGATTCTCGCCAGAACCACGGGGCATTGGGAGGTGTTGCAAAATTAAAGCCACTTTCAGAACAACAGTCAGTCATCCAACTGGCCTACTTAATGCGCTCGGCCTTGTGACCTTGGGCAAGTGACTTCACCTCCCTGGGCCTGTTTTCTCGTCTGTAAGTGAGAGGGCTGAGATTATCTGCTCTGCCGTGCTGTAATTATACGATCAGCCTTGCGTTCCCTCCAAGGCAGTGCGAGTGGCTGTTGGGTTTTCTCCTCCCTCTTTCTTACTGAGAGGTCAGATGTGTAAAACTTCCCAAGCCAGCCTCCCAGGATAAGAGCGAGGAGGACAGCCGGCTTGGCCCCTCCAGCTGCTTGCCTAAAAATAGTGACAGCTCCAGAGTCTCACATGCAGAAAGGAAGACCTTCTCAACATGCCACCCAGGGCTCCTTGCGTGTAACAGAGGAAGCCCCTTGCCTCTCCTGCCACAGGGGCGGGATCCAAGGCAGCGCCCTGTGTACCTATGATACGCGCAGTGGTTAGACAACGAGTCCTTTTCCAAGACCGACCCCCTTTCCAATATCTGTTCTCCCAAATTTCTCATTCTAAACAATATTTTGGAATCTTAAAAAAAATCCAACAGGCCAACCGCATAGTAACCCCAAACTGGATTTTAATATTCTTAGTGAGCGTTAACAGGCTTTCTTTCTGGGGTTCACGGTCTGACTGGTCCAGGGCAACCTAAGGTTTGATTCGGGGGGCTCCAAATCATAGGACTTGAAGGGGTCCTAGAAATCACCGGATCTAAGGGTGCCTGGGTGGCTCAGTCGGTGTCTGTCTCTTGACTTCAGCTCAGGTCTTGATCTCAGGGTCCTGAGTTCAAGCCTTGCACTGGGCTCCACGCTGAGCATAAAACCTACTAAAAAAAAGAAGGAAAGAAAGAAAGAAAGAAAGAAAGAAAGAAAGAAAGAAAGAAATCACCAGATGCAATTATCAACCCAGGACTTCAGTTTTCTCCCCAGTAGTCCCTACCCAGAGGTCACCAAACTCTGGACACCTCTAGTAACAGGCAACTCATTATCTCCTGAGGCAGGGAACACCTACCTGTTCACTTGGACAGGATGGGATTCAGGGTTTATGCTAGGGTAAGTGGAGGCGGCATGTTGAATAGTGTAATTTCACACTAAAACATACTACCCACCCCACCCCACCCCGCTAGACTGGTCAGTTCCAGGGTCGTCTGCCCACTGAGGCCTGAGACGTCTTTGAGGTGTCAAAGCATTTCCTCTTCAAGGTAAAGGTCCACCTGTCCATCCCTGCCACATAGACCTCCCACTAAGAGAGAAATAACCAGTCCCAGATTTTCTGAAAGTCAACTTTAAGAAGTCTTTCAGTCGAGGTGGGGAGTGAAGCAAGGGGGAAAAAGGCTCTGGGGAGCGCGGCTGAGGGAAAGTTCACAGAAAGGCAAGGCTGGGCACATAAAAGACAAACTTTGCTGACTTCACCTTTTCACGTAGCCTAAAAGTATCTCACCCTCGATCATCACACTCCATTTTTGAAAAGACGCTAAATACTCATTTGTTTACTTGCTGTCTCACAAACATTTTCCTGTCACCGCACTTTCTTCAGCGCCACAATCTAGCTCAAGTGGAAAGTTAAAGCCCTGCGGGCCCCTGTGAGCATTTCGAGGCTCAGATTCCCCGCTAGGGCTCTGTGGCTTACACCCTCACATCTGGCAACCGAGCCGAGCCTCCAACGAGACCCTCAACAGTACCGCCACGGATTCCTTCTGGGGAAGAACGGAAAAGGAAGGGCCCTATAGAAAATGGAGTCCGGTAATGGGACTTTGATGATCAGATGTGAAAATACTACCTTGTTCCTCCCTTGTGTTTAGAGTCCAGAGTGATGGTGTGAGCTCAGTCGGCCTCTGAATGTGATCTCATGGTTTCTGCTCTTGGCTTCCACCCCAGACCCCTTGGGTGACCTCATGCCAGCCAGTTAAGCCCTCTAGGCCTTGTATTCAGGATCTTTAAAATGGCAGCCGTAGCCATTAGTACCTGCCTGCTTGCGTTGAGGGCTGTCCCCGTTAACTTCTTTGAGTATTTCCAGCTTTCCCCAGTTGCTAAGTGAAAAGAAACCCCTTAAGAAGTGTTGCATTTGCCTTTGAACGCTGGCCTCACTGGGAGATTATCTGTGTCTCCCATCTGCTGATTACTCTGAATAAATACAGGCCACGCAAGGCGACCAGCAACCAGAGAATTTCCTCATCCCCTTGACAGGGATAAAAAAAAAAAAATGTCTGAGGGTCTTTTCACAGTCTGGAATTTCTTCCCAAGGTCGAACTTACTCTTACCATTTCCTAAGAGATTTCAGACCAATTTTATTCCAATGGACACACACCATGCTTCGCGTTTAATATTATTCTGTATACTAGTTCCCAGGGTAGAAACGTCTCCCCATTCAGCATTATTTGTCAATACCTGTCAGAGGCAGGGAGGCTGGGGTCATAGGAAGGGTCAGCACCACAGCCTCTGGTCTGGAGAGAGCACCACAGTGGAGATTAATAAGGCCCGGATTCCGCTTCCAGGTTCGCCCCTGGGCTTTCTGGGCTGTCAGCTCATCTGTCAGAGCCATGGGCTCCCAATCAGGATGATGGGATTAATGACAGGATCTAAGTCCGTGTGATAATCCTCATCAGGAACAGGCGATAAAGCAATGACAGACGCCCAATGAATGATACCTCTAAACCCCCCACGCCCGATTTCCTGTCAAAATGACCTTTTGCAATGATTCTTATTTTAGGAGATAATGCTAAACAAAGAAACGAAGAAAGAAAAAAATGTTGCAATGCAAAAAGGTAGGTTGCTCTCTACTCATTTTTGTGAATACTTAAAAACTAAAAGGAAGCTTTGGGCTGATGACACTGAACAGCCCGGTTGGTGAATGAGGGAACTTTTGGCCCTAGAAATAAAACAGGAATACGATGGCCAAATCGACACCTTCTCTAATGCCTGCGATTTGGGAAGGCTTTGTTTATACGTGTCTATGGGGAAGTCATCATCTGGGAGCAGGGGCGTTCACCGCTCAGCGATAACAGGTTTTCATGGGGGACCG
The DNA here is from genome assembly GCF_016509475.1 of Prionailurus bengalensis. Taxonomy (NCBI): domain Eukaryota; kingdom Metazoa; phylum Chordata; class Mammalia; order Carnivora; family Felidae; genus Prionailurus; species Prionailurus bengalensis. The sequence continues at coordinate 113,546,231 of NC_057361.1, forward strand.
TGGCCAGTGGAGCATCTGGGATCGAGGAACGATACCGTGTGACAACGTTCTACTCTTCTGAGATGTCAGGACATCTCAAACATCTCAGGGGCGGAAAGGGTCTCGACTGGAAGGGTTCTCAAATGTAGCACCACCCACACGATACGCATCTCCTTCACCACGGCACTGACCTTCTGTCCTCTGATCCAACATGCCTAGGCACCCTCTGTCTCATTAATCATCTGGGTCCATTTTTAAGTGGCTCTAAGAATGATAATAAGATTGCTCTACCACTCGAGAGAAATCTTTTCTCCTCTGGAGTTGAAAGTCGTTCCTGTGATCTCCCACCCACTGGACCCAGTTCTGCTCTTGGGGGCCGTACTGAGCAAAGCAGAATTCTTCTTCTTATGCAGCAGCTGTCCAGATGTTGAAAACGGCAGTCGTGGCCCTTGAGCCTTGTCTTGTCCAGGCTGAACACCCCCAGTGTCTTCCACTGTTCCTCCTATGACGCTTTCTAGGGCCTTTCCTCTCCCGCCCACCTCCTTTTCTGGACACTCGCAACGGGTCATCTGATTTCCACGAAAGTTTTGGTCCTCAGAATGAAATTTGAGGAACCAGTTCACATGGATGCTGTCTAGCGGTCTGCAGGGAAAGGATCAACTTGACGAAACTGCTTATCTAGGTCATGCAATTTGATTCAATATTTATAGGGCACCTCCAAGGTGTCTGACATCAGGCCCATTACCGGGGGGGGGGGGGGGCGGGGAAGAAACTTCCCCATAGTCTCTGCACTCAGGAGATCAACACATCTGATTAAAAAGCAAGCTTTCTACACGAGAAACAACTCGAGATAGGCACAACAGTTTGGCCTGTTGCCTGACCACGTCAGACACGGCCTGGGCGCCCAGTGAGATCCCCAGCGGATGGGAGCTGTTTCCAAAAGCAAAGCTTCCAAATATGTTTCATGGAGACCAGGAGTTTAGCCGGAGTCCACGTAGGTAAAGAGGAGTCGGGTATCGAAGAGCCATGAGGGGAACAGCCTCGGTGCCAAGAGCCGGTTCAGGCGTTCAGATTCTTGAAACCAACCTGTCCCTGTGGCAGGGACTTCAGACTTTTGCGTCACCGGTTTAAGCCCGGCCTCTCTCACGTGGCTGAGAACTAGATCCAATGGCTCTGCGGGCAGTTTCGCATTGCTCTTGGCCTGACAGTTGGCTCTTGGTTTCAATTTCAGGCGACCAGGATCCTCGAGTTGCAGCACATGTCATAAGTGAGGCCAGCAGTAGCACAGCGTCTGGTAAGTCCAAAGCATCTGAGTCGGGCACCCGGGCGGGAGGGCGGGGATGCTGAAGCGACACGGCCTACTGGGCGGGTTCCTCTCTTCCTCTGGGGCCCAGTCTACCAACCCACCCATACACCTGTCGTCCGCCCTCCTTTGTCTTCAAAGTGAGCTCCGACGGACAGATGGGCCTTGAAGGGACAAAAGGAGGTGGGAAGCAGTCCCGGTGTCCTCATTATGTTCTTGTTCAATGGCCGATTCCAAATGATGAATTGCTGGGTGGAGGGACCATTATTCTGACAACGCAGAAGACATGGCAGGGAGTGAGTGACCTCCCGACTGGGAGCATCCCTCATGCTAACCCCTCTTCACTGTGCGTAAATGGGCCTCCGGAGGTATTTCCCGCCATCTGTCAATCCCTGTATGATTAACCCCAGGCTCGCTGGGGCCAACCCCGGGGAAATTAAAGGTAAAATCATTCTGCAAAGATCGATCGCTGCCAGGACGTTAGCTTTTCCGATGAAGTAACGACAGACGACACGCCGTAATCTCCGCAACTCCGAATGATTTTATTTCCGTATGTGTTCTGCCATCATCCTGGCTCTGGGATCTTTTTCAACCAAACGCGTGCCTTGGGATAGCCAGTGCCAGAGAGTGCGTTGCATCTGACAAATGGGTGGAAATGTGCACACGGGCGTGAAACCGCCTCGGGAAAACATGCGGCACAGTGCTCCAGAACGGAGTTCGACACAGCATGTGTATGTGTGTGTGTGTGTGTGTGTGTGTGTGAGAGAGAGAGAGAGAGAGACACACACACACACACACACACACACACAATGAGAAAGAGACAGAGATAGAAATAGGAGACAGAGAGAGAGGAGAGGAGACACCACCTCGTATCTGAGGCAGCTTGGGCGTCTCAGTGGGTGTAACCCATAAATGATTGTCGGAGATCATGATATGGAAGGAAGAGCACGGGATAGGAAGTTTTTGAACCCTGAGATTCCAGGACCGTGACTACCACTTGCTAGATGAGCTCGGGCCAGTGCCTTCACCGCTGTTTCCTGCCTCGTTGACTCACGGGGTGGCTCTCAGCGTCACATCAGCCAATGTGGAAGAAGGCTACACTGTCATGTGCTCTCCAAATGTAAGGTGTCGTTCCTGAGCTTACCTTACTGTACTTTAGATGGCGGAAGAGCCGCGTAAAGCCCTTCGTTCCCACCCCTTGTTCCTACAACATTTAATAATTCTGCCAAGTAGCCATTCTCAGAAAATACACTTATGGGAAAACATCACAAGTCGATGGGCATGTCCGGGGTGGCTGTTCGCATGACACTGGCACATCCAGATCGCACGACAGCAACAGAGCCACCACCTAGAAGAGTAGCTTCCCACTGGTCTTTGTCCACCTGTACCTAGACCCTGGCCCTTGGCTATATTCCACGGCGCTCAGATTCTGCCCAAAGCCCCATGATCGATATTGGTCCTAGCGTATTTCCCCATCTGCATCCCAGGAGGCCCACAGGCGATCAGATGCCAAGACAGTAACATCCCTCACCCCACCCCAGTCCCAACGCCCTCACTCCTGCCCGCTCATGCTGCCACAGACTTGACCTGGATCCCACAGCAAGGACAAAGATTAGGTAAAAGGGCTTAGGAAAATAATGTTGGTGGACTAAAAGATAGAGAACCCGCGCCCTTGTTTTGTCAAACGGTCCCAAAGGGAAAACCCCGTAATGAAGCGTCCTTTCTGGAGTGGTCTGGAGGGCCAAGAAATGTCAGACATTTCAGGATGCCTTTCCTGTTACCGAAGGATGAGTCTTGATGGGTTGAATCTGACACCCCGATAGACCACCAAGTAGGGAATTTAAGAAAAACAAAAAAAAGAGCTCAAGGAAGCAAATGATCGATACTTTCACTTCTCCCCAACCCCCACAGCCGGCAGTCTGGCTCTCTGTGGGAGCTGAGATTTGAAATCGGGCGCACACACTACTTTGAACCCACTCAACATCTCAGCCGAGAAATGGCACACTGTTGGTGGGTACTCAGGTTTCGCCACAAGAACACAGGTACTTTCAAGTTGGTGACGCCCCACTACAATGGAAGATCAAAACACACAGTGAAATGACAGCTTTATTTTCATACTCCCTTGCCTAATTTTAGTCCTTGCTGTGGGAGGCAGGTCGGGCTTGCGACAGCACGATCAGGGAGGAAGAAATGGGGTCTCTCCCCTTGTGGGCTAAGGCTGAGCTACGTGGAACGGGCAGCTCTCGGACTTTGTGAAATCCCAGGAGAGCAAGATGCCAGTGTTCCTGTTAGCAAGGGCTTTGTCTGACCGGGTTAGCGTGCGTGACTTATGACGTGGAATTTTGAAATCACTCGCACCTTAAAGTTCACGGGCAAATCGGCTTCCAAAGCTCTAAAGGAGGAAGGAAACTCACGGCGTTCAGTGGCCGTACTTAATCCTCAGAACAAGTTTCCGAAAGACGCTGTGCTACCAGCCCCGTGTTTCAGAGGAGGAACTACAAAGCTCAGAGAGGTTAAGTGACCTGTGCTGGCTTGCACCACGCCCGGATTGGAACCCAGCTCCGTCCGAAGCCGCTGCCGAGTGGTCAGCAGCTGCTCCGTGGACGGAGGTCCGGAAGGGTCCTCAGGAGCCCCTCTCCCCCCAAACTCTCATTCGTAGAGGAAGCCAGGGTCCCACATTAGACTCTGTGTTGTGTTAGAATGCGAACCACGTCCGCGTCATCTCACCGTGAATCTCCCCTCTCCATTGCAGTTCTCCAGTGGGCCCCCAAAGGCTACTACACCATAAGCAGCAACTTGGTAACCCTCGAGAATGGGAAGCAGCTGGCCGTTAAAAGACAAGGACTCTATTATATCTACGCCCAGGTCACCTTCTGTTCCAATCGGGAAGCTTCGAGTCAAGCTCCGTTTGTAGCCAGCCTCTGCCTGCATTCCCCGAGTGGATCCGAGAGAGTCTTACTCAGAGCTGCAAATGCCCGCAGTCCCTCCAAACCCTGTGGGCAGCAATCCATTCACTTGGGAGGAGTCTTCGAACTGCATCCGGGTGCCTCGGTGTTCGTGAACGTGACTGATCCGAGCCAAGTGAGCCACGGGACGGGCTTCACGTCTTTTGGCTTGCTCAAACTCTGAACACTGGCACCTCGCAGGCCGCGGCTGAGCTCACGCTGGTGGTCTTCTAGTACAGCAAAGCAGTTAAGCCCACCCCCTGTTGAACTGCCTATTTATAACCCTAGGATCCTCCTCGCGGAGAACTATTTATTATACACCCCCAGGCCTGTAGGGCTGCGACTCGCGAACCGCGGGGCCGAGCAGCCCAAGCAGGCCCCGGTCCGTCAGAGTCTATAGCCTGAAGCGACAAGCCCCCCCCCACCCCCCACCCGAGGCAGACGTCCGGAGAGTCCCATGAAAAGACGAGACCATTATGCACAGATTGAGTTCAGAGTAAACGGCAGAAAATTCGTCAAGTTTAGTTTTGTGTCTTTGCGTGCAGTGTCTTTCCGTGGGTGATGTCTTTGATTACTGAAGACGTTGGTTCCGGGTTCCTGCGGCCCCTACGATGGAGGGGGCAGGCTCTAGAAAGTCTGCTGCAGAGGAGAACTGAAAAACCCTGCCCCCCCCCCGCCTCCCCCCCGCCCCACACTCATTCTCTCCCTCCTCCGCCCCCCTCATCCGCACACAGTCAGGCTGTTACTACTCGTTTCTCTTATTTCAACCCTGTCCCGTCTCCACCACTGTAGGTGGGAGGAAGAGAGCAGAGGCAGCCGCTCTCAGCCTGCCCACTCCTCCTCCCGAAATGACTGTATTTAAAGGAAATCTCTCGTATCTACCTGCAGTCTCCATTGTTTCCAGAGTGAACTTGTGATTATCTTGTTATTTATTTTTTGAATAATAAAGAGCCCTTAACATGACTGCTGTGATCCAGCCCCTCGAGCCCGCCGCCGCCGGGGTTGGGGGCGGGGGTGGGGGGTGGGGGGTGGGGGGATCTTTCCGAGGGGGTCTCTTTCCGACCTTGGTGATGTTTTCGCAAACTCGGTTCTCAAGCTCGGTTGCACCACAAAGTATCTTGGTGACAGCACAGTCCCCGGAGGTCTGCGATAGCCTTTGATGAATGATGTGAAGCCCGTTCAGGGAAAAGCGATCGGGGTCTTTATCTCCAGCCTGCTCTGGAAAGGCTGCAGGAGATTAAAAAGAGACTTTGTTTTTCCCTTGATTAATCACAATTTAGTGAGGCTGGAGGTGAGGGGGGGGTGCTTAGATGAGAAGCAGTTGCCTTACCTTTTTATTTTTAAATTTTTTTCCTAATGTTTATTTATTCTTGAGAGAGAGAGAGAGAGAGCATGAGCAGGGGAGGGGCAGAGCGAGAGAGGGACGCAGAATCCGAAGCAGGCTCTGGGCTCTGAGCTGTCGGGACAGAGCCTGATGCGGGGCTCGAACTCACAAGCCGTGAGATCATGACCTGGGCTAAGGTCAGACGTTTAACCGACTGAGCCACCCAGGCGCCCCTGCTTTACCTTTTTAATAGCTGCCTAGGTGGTTCTACCTTAGGCGAGAGGGCCTGGAGCTGGGAAACTGGCCCTCCATCCTTCCACCGAGGCCGACAGGGCCATTCTTTGTCCCTTTGTCTTTTTCACATAAGAGACCCAGAGTGGCTGTACTTGCTCGGCTGCACACTTTCTTCAACAAGAGAACTTTGGTGTGAGCAGAGGTGACATGTGTTGACTCGGGGACCCACGTCCCGATACGTCCACAGTGCCGTCTTGTCCTCCGGAGCGGAAGATCCTGCTTCCGCATTGTCCTCCGCATGGGACGCTTGAAGGAGGTGGGGCAGCGGCCATGACAGCAAGCAGACGTTGCTCGTGAGGTTCTTACAGATGTCAGGCTCCCGTAGGAAGGCCAGGACCCCAGGTCCAGCTGAGAAGAGGGCTTGGCCCGGTCCAGAGAAAAGAGACCATACACCGGGCCATGACTCTCCCTGCCTCGCGGTAGCTCAGTGCCACTTTGTGCACAGCCACACTTGCCTGGCGGGGTCATGGGGGCGGGGGAGGGCGAGAGGCATCACCCCTTTGGTAGGCTTCCTCCAAAGGGAACCTACGTCCAGCCTGGACGAAACTTTTAGTCTTCGTATCCTCACCTCCCCGGGTTTAAACATCGCCCCTGCACGTCACCCCGCCTTCTTCTTCTTTGGGAACGGTATCTCCCCGTTATCTTGGCCTCTGGCGACCAAGTTGCTGACCACATCTGTTATCAGAAGGAACGCTCTAGATACAAAGACTACATTTTCTAGTCTATTTCTCCTGCTCTCATACCTCCTACTGCTCGCTAAAGGACACCTCCCGTAGCTCCGGCCCAGAACCTTCTTTCCCCTGAGCGTCAGCCTCACCAAGCCAACTGCCTTCACCCCCTCAGAGTACTTCCTCATGAGGTCACCCTGTCCTTTCCAAGAACTCCAGGTCCCACCCGTTACCCTCTTCTCTTCCTGTCCCACATGCTCGCAGCAGGCCATCTCCCCCGGCATGAACACAACCAGCTCTCTTTCTGAAACAGCTCCTACGTTAATCTACTTCTTTCTATCTCGGCTGCCACTATCCTAAGTCCGCGTCACTGTCACCTCGCTTCCGGAATGCTACACCAGGCTCCCAGCCTCCCCGCCTCCACTCTTGCTCCCTGTCATTTGACCTCCACACACAGCCAAGGTGACTTCTTGTGTGGTTTTTTTGGTTTTTAACGTTTATTTGCTTTTGAGACAGACCGAGACAGAAGGCGCGTGGGTTAGGGGCAGAGAGAGCGGGAGACACGGAATCCGAAGCGGGCTCCGGGCTCTGAGCCGTCAGCACGGAGCCCGACGCGGGGCTCGAACTCAGGAGCCGTGACATCGTGACCTGAGCCGAAGTCGGCCGCTCAGCCGACTGAGCCACCCAGGCGCCCCCAAGGTGAATTCTTAAACACAAGTCTGATTTCTCCACTCCCCTGCTTCAGCGTCTCCTGCCTATACGCCTCTCGGCGTCTTAAGTTCCAACCCTCGGTACCGCATGTGGTTTACTCTGCTTGGAACACCCCTCCCCCTCCCCCTCCCCCACCGCGCCCACAGCTCTTAGCCAAGTGGAAGACGTTCCTACTCTTCTGTGAGCTTTTTGAGGACCAAGACTGTGTCCTATTCACCTGTTCATGGTGACTTCAGTGTCTACCACAGGGCCTGACATAGAATTGGCTCTTTATTTATCGCATGAAGGAAAAATGAATAAATGCAGCTGCTTATCACTCGGTGAAGTAGCTCATGAAATAATTCTGGGGGTTGGGTAAAGCAAAAAAAAAAAAATTGCAATACTGTAAAAATAGTTTATGTCGACAACATTTCTATGATAAAAACGTACTCGGGGAGTAGAGAACGAGAATTATAGTGTAGATAAAAATAAATAATCTATTTCTATGGGGCGCCTGGGGGGCTCGGTCGGTTAAGCGTCCGACTTCGGCTCAGATCGTAAGTCTCACGGTCCGTGAGATCGAGCCCCGCGTCGGGCTCCGTGCTCACCGCTCAGAGCCTGGAGCCTGTTTCCGATTCTGGGTCTCCCTCTCTCTCTGCCCCTCCCCTGTTCATGCTCTGTCTCTCTCTGCCCCGAAAACAAATAAATGTTAAAAAAAAAATTAAAAATAAATAAAAATAAAAAAAATAAAGAATCCGTTTTTATTATATAGTTCATGGTAGGTCGCATTTCTGGTCTACCTATAACGTTCTGATTATAAATTATCTAACTTCATTCCATTTTTTTTTTTAAACAAACATGTTACTTTTACATTCCCTCTAAGGGTTGGGGGAGGGAAGGCTTGAAAATGAGCCTAGTATGAAATATTCACGATCTCTGTTACCTGGTAGGAAGCAAATGTGTACAAAATGCAGTGTGCGCCTCGTAGGGGGAAATCGCAGTTAAACGAAGGCAACAGAAACGCGGAACCTGAAACTAAGTACAATTTTTTTCTCTGTGAAACCTCCAGTTAAAAAAGAAAAAATAGGAGGGGAGCCTGAGTAGCACAGACTCTTGATTTTTGGCTCGGGTCATGACCCCAGGGTTGTGGGATCGAGCCCCACATCGGGCTCCATGCGGAGCGTAGCACCTGCTTGGGATTCTCTCTCTCCCTCTTCCCCTCTCCCCGACTCTCTCTCTCACACACACACTCTCTCTGTCTCTCAAATTAAAAAAAAAATGTTTTAAAGCAGAAATACTCACTGCCGTGTAATGATTGTGTCTGGAGTCAGACAGATACAGTCTTAATCTAGGCTCTTCTATTTTACTAACTTTATAACCAGGGCAAATCACTTCTCCTCCTGCGGGCCTCAGTGTCCACGTCTGGAAAGTGGGGATGATAATACCTGCTTGACAGGGTTGGTGAGGATTTAATGAGGTCGTTCCCCGAGAGCGCCCAGCAGAACCTGGAGTCCGGAACGGACCGTCACAGACAGCAGCGCTCGGGTGGGTTTCCACGCGGCCCCCAGAACACCTGCCTGCACCCAGAGGTGCAAGTGCACAGGAAGGCATCTTAAAATGGTTGAGATGTAGGAGACCAAGGAAAATAGGCCTTGCCAGGCAGCAGACCAAAGACCACACCCACATTGAGGGTATTTAGGAAGGTTTCTTTTTTTTAAAAAAATTTTTTGTTAATGTTTTTATTTATTTTTGAGACAGAGAAAGACAGAGCATGAGCAGGGGAGGGGCAGAGAGAGAGGGAGACCCAGAATCCGAAGCAGGCTCCAGGCTCCTAGCGGTCAGCACAGAGCCCGACGCGGGGCTCGAACTCACGGACCACAAGATCACGACCTGAGCCGAAGTCGGACACTCTCAACCGACGGAGCCACCCGGGCACCCCTAGGAAGGTTTCTTTTTAAAAAGACTGTAATCTGGGGCGCCCGGGTGGCTCTGTCGGCTGAGCACCTGACTTCGGCTCAGGTCACGATCTCCTTGTGAGTTCGAGTCCCTCCTCGGGCTCGCTGCTGTCACCGCGATCCTCTGCCTCCCTGTCTCTCTCCCCTTGCCCCGCTCACACACACTCTCTCTCAAAAAATGAATAAAAAAGTCTGCGACCCTTGATTTCCAATCCAGAGGACATCAGCACGCAAATGTACCCCCTCCAGACCACACTCCTCTGAGTAACCCCAGCAGGCAATTCGGCAACTCTCAAGAACGCCAGTGAAATAGACAGGGAACTTCCCACGGCCCGCTCCTGGAGCTCCTCTGAATTCTCCTGCACGCTTTCCTGTGGACTTGAGCCCCACTTGAGTCCAATAATCCATCACAAACCTTACTCCTCTCTCCCGCACCTCTCTGCTGTGAATGTCTCGAACGCACAGCCTTTAACTCAGATTTGATGCCCATTTCTGGTTACTGCTTCTTTTTGTTGTTGTTACCCATCCAGCCACCCATCCAACACTGATCGACGGTACGTGCAGTCTTCTGCACGACACGTGTGCAAGCTCCGGGAGCGGTGGCACAGACTGGGTCCTAAAGGATGTTGGGGTGGAGGAAAGGAGCCCCCGGGGGAGAGCACGGAGCACACAAGACCGCAGAGGTGTGCGCGTGGATAAAGGGTCCGGGGGCGCGGGCAGGAGTCAGCTCATCGCGGGCGTCGTGTGGAGGGCAGTCTTGGTGTCTGGGCTGACTTCCCACGGCATGCTGCGCGACAGCGTGGCTCAGGTGGCCGGCGGGGCAAGTTGTGAGGAAGCGGCCAGGAGGCTGGGTCACTGGGCAGACCCTGCAGGCTTGGAGGACGCAGACAGCTTAGACCCCCGGTTGGCTTCCACTATAGACACTGAGGCAAGCTTTCAGTTTTCCCACCCCAATTATTGGAACATTTACTCGCTCAACACATACGGCGTAGGTACTACGGACTTGACCCTGTATCGGGCTCTGAATATACGAACAGGAAAGGAGAGAAGCCCTCCTCTTAAGGTACGTCACGTTTGGTGTGGAAAAAGACACAAGCAAATGAAGTGCAAGGCGGGGCCACGGAAAAGGGGTGTTGGAATCTGGATTCCCTGAGGACGCAATCAATACTTGAGCTTTTTTTTTTTTTTTAGAAATTATTTCAAAGTTACGGAAAAGTTGCAAAAATACTGATATAAATACCAAGTGTATCTTTTTTCTGAACCATCTGAGGTTTTGTACATCATGGCCTCGCCCCTGAATATTTCGGCGTGTATTTTCTAAGAAGAAAGATATTCTTGTTTATAACCACAGCCCAGGTGAGCCTCAGATAACACAGGTTTTAAGTATGTGGGCACACTTACATGCAGGAGATAGGGTACAGCACTACAAACGTATTTTCTTTTCCTTAAGATTTTCTTAATAAATTTCCTTTTCTCTAGCTTACTTGGTTGTAAGAATATGGTGTATGATACATACGACATACAAAATATGTGTTGACTGTATGTTATCAATAAGGCTTCTAGTCAAGAGTAGGCTGTTGGTGTCGTTTGGGGAGAGTCGAAATTATACGTGGATTTTTGTGCGGGGCAGTTGGCGACCTCGCCCCCCATGCCCTTCAAGAGTCAACTCTACACTTAATCAACTTCCGTAAATTTAACGCTGATACTGATCTGCCATTTGTATTCCTGAAAATTCTGTTAAGTGACACAATAATGTCCTTTAATATCATTTTCCCCTTCCAGTAGGATCCAGTCTGGGGTCAGGTATTGAATCTAGTTGTTATGTCTCTTTAGTCACCTTTAATCTGGAACATTTCCACAGCCTTTCTTTGTATTTAATGACGTTGACATTTCTAAATAACAGTCTCTCCCCTTTAAAACGAAAAAAGAATGTTCCGGGGGCGCCCGGGTGGCTCAGTCAGTTAAGCGACCGACTTAGGCTCAGGTCACCATCTCGCGGTCCGTGAGTTCGAGCCCCGCGTCGGGCTCTGGGCTGATGGCTCAGAGCCTGGAGCCTGATTCTGTGTCTCCCTCTCTCTCTGCCCCTCCCCTGCTCTCTCTCTCTCTCTCTCTCTCTCTCTCTTTCTCTCTCAAAAAAATAAACATTTAAAAAAAAATGTTCCTTATTTTGTCTGATGTTTCCTCATGCTTAAATTCCAGTTACGCCTTCCTGGATGGAAAACTACATGCACGATGTTGTGTTCTTCTCAGGGTTCCTACCACATCTGGACGCACACAATGGCCATCAGTCTCTCATCGCTGATGTGAATTTTGATCACTCGGTGAAGGTGTTGTCCAAGGTCTCCATTCTATAGTTACCATTTTCCCCTTTGTAACTAGGAAGCAGTCCCAGGGGGAGACGCTCTGAGACTACGCAAGTATCTCTCGCATCATCATCTCCCCCTTGATTTAGCATCTGACAGTCATTTTTGCCTGGATCAGTCTTTGGTACGCTGGTGGCGACGTGATGGCTTTCCCGCTCCCGCGTCCCTTGCGCGTCTACGAGTCAACACTAACCAGGGTCTGTACACAAGAGCTTGCTGTTTCTCCCCACTTATTGATTAGTATGGACTCACAGACTTCTCCTGTTTTCAACGCTAATTCATTACTGTTCTTATTTTGGTGCCCATCGGGTTCTTTTTTTTAGCATTCTGTTACTTTCTGGCACAACAAGATGTTCCAGGCTCATCTAGTACCTTCCCTGCTTTAGCCGTAGACTCAGCCATTTCTCCAAGGAGCTCTGCCGCCTTTCAGCACGGAGTAGAAGTGCTTACTGCTCCCAGGAAACGTATATATACACTAATTATATGGTGAGAGACTAAATACATATAAGAATAAACTAAGAAATATAAATATATATTTTATATACACGCACACATACAAAAGCTGTCAGAGTGAGCAAATAAAAATTCAGGAGACCCACTTATGTTTGAATTTCAGGTAAACACTGAAAACCTTAGTATACATACATCCCATGCGGTATTTGGGACATGATCTCTACCAACATTATTTGTTGTACAGCTGAAACTCAAATTTTTAAAAAGTGAGTGAGCTCTACGCCCTTCGTGGGGCTTGAACTCGAGGCCGCAAGATCAAGAGTCACATGCTTTACGGACTGGGCCAGCCGGGTGCCCCATCTGAAATTCAAATTTAACTGAGCACCTTGTATTTTGTCTGGCAATCGTGATACATACAGACACACATTCACATGCAGAGACACGCCTATATGCACGCGTTTTAGAAATTGTGAGTTCACATAGATACTTGAGCTGCCCCCTAATGGAAAGGGAAGAATTTGCTCAATGGACAGCTATGGGAAAGGGATTTTAGGAAGGACAAAAGGCATATTACAGGACTTAGGGGAAATTCATGGAGACTAAATTTTGCTGTGTGCTGGGGAATGGCGAGAGATTAAATTTTGAAACAGAGGAGTGACATACATCTTGCAGGTAATCACTCTACTGGCACGAAAGAGGACAGACTGGAGAAGGTGACCCAAGAGGGAAGGAGGTGACAAGTGCTAAAAATAGGCGATGGTCAGGAGGATGGAGAGGAATTCAGAGGATACAAGAGAGTTAAAACTGGTAAGATGGATGGCTAGACTTATAAAGCATCGATGTAGAAACTTATACACGGTTGAGGGAGAAGACAGAGTGGAGGAGAATGCCCATTTTCCTGGCTGGGGCAACGAGGTGGCCGGGGGTGCTGTTCACTGGGATGGGAAACACTGGACGAACAGACCCGGGAATGCAAATGAGGAGTCCAGCTTTGGATATGTTGAGTTTGAGGTGCTGAAGGACACCCAAGCTGAGACCGTCCGGCAAAAAGCTGCATCCATGGGTCTGGAACTCAGGAGAAAGATCGCGATGGGAAAATACGGACGCGGGAGTCACCTGCGTTGTGATAAATGAAGTTACAGGAGTAGACAGGGCTGTCCAGGAAGAGGCTATAGAAAGGAAGAGGAGAAGAAAAGTGTCGAGGATCAGCCAATGTTCAAGGGACAGGCAAAGGAGGCAGAGCCAGCAAAGGAGACGGGGTTGGTCAGGTTGGATGAATGCCAGAAAAGTTGGGCTCGTGCAAGCCAAGAAGATCTATCAAGGAGGCGAGGGTCAAACACTGTGGAGAGATCAAGATAAGAGTTGAAAAGGCTTCCCTGGATTTTCCAATTAAGAGCTCAGTAGTCTGAGGGTTGATGGGGGGTGGGATGGAGGGGAGGGGAGGTGATGGGCATTGAAGAGGGCATCTTTTGGGATGAGCACTGGGTGTTGTATGGAAACCAATTTGACTATAAATTTCATATATTAAAAAAAAAAGTTCAGTAGTGACTTCAGGCGAGTGGATGGCTGAGGCAGAAGCTTACTGAGCAGGTGCCAAGTATAGAGGAGGAAACGTGGTAGAGACAGCACGGATCCAAGAGGCAGACAGAGCAGGGTTTCACGTCTCGGCTCCACACACCCCGCTATCTTGCTCAACGTCTGCGCCTCTGTCCATTTGTAAGATACCCCACAGGGTCGCTGGGAGGGTTTTGTGAGCTTAGCCATGTAAAACACTTAGGATAGAGCCTAGCACCCGGGAGGTGCTGCGTCGTAGCTTCGACTTCAGAGTAGGAAACGTAAACTGCCAAAGGCATGGTGAGCAGAAAGGTAATACTAGGTGCCTGCAAAGTCACTGGCTACGGAAGTGAAAGTCGGGGGGCCTCCATTGGACGGATGGATCCAAGGTCATGGTTGCTGCTGCTACGGTCTCCCATGCACAAAGCTGCACCCTCTGGAGGCCGGGGTACAGAAACCACCAACACGTCCCTGGAACCACCCACATTGTATACGGAGCCTTAGCTGCAAGGGAGCCTGGGATAGGTCTTTTTTTTAAGGCTTCTGGGGAGAAACATAAGAGGGGGCACAACTCAGGAAACAGGTGTTGACGAGGATGCGGAGAAAGGGGAACCCTCGTGCGCTGCTGGTGGGAATGCAAACGGGTGCAGCCGCTCTGGAAAACGGTATGGAGGCTCCTCAAAAAATTAAAAGTAGGACTTCCCTCCGACCCAGCAGTCACACCACTAGGTATTTCGCCAAAGGATACAAAAATGATGATTCAGAGGGGGCACAGGCGCCCCAATGTTTATAGCAGCGCTATTGACAACAGCCAGATGTCCATCGACTGACGAATAGATGAAGAAGACGTGGTATGTATACACGGTGGAATATTACTTGGCGAGCAAAAAGAGCGACCGCTTGCCACGTGCAACAAGTGAAATAAGTCCGTCAGAGGAAGACCAGTACCATATGATTTCACTCATATGTGGAATTTGAGAAACACAACAGATGAACATAGGGGAAGGGAAGGAAAAATAAGATAAAAACGGGAAGGGAGGCAAGCCATAAGAGACTCTTAAATACAGAGAAGAAACTGAGGGTTGCTGGAGGGGTATTGGGTGGGGAGATGGGCATGAAGGAGGGCACTTGTCGGGATGAGCACTGGGCGTTATACGTAAGCGATGAATCCCTGGGTTCTACTCCCGAAACCAATGCCACGCCGTATGTTCACTAGCTTGGACTTAAATAAAATGAAAAAAAAAATTTTTTTTAAGGGGGCAGGACCAGATGCATCTGTCTCGAGGGGGAGCAAATATTTTCATCGTGACTGCTGACACCAGCATTCCAACTGTGGGCAAGATAGAGGCTACCGCTGGTTGACAAAAGCCCGATACCGGGCGGAAAATGGTGTAGACAGGTCGTAGGCTGGGGCCAGAAGGAGAGGGGCGGAGAGGTTACGGGAGGTCCCATCTCATGGCCTGAAGTATCTCTGTAAAGTGGGGAGCAAACGTCCCCTGCCCTGAGTGGAGACACGCGGGAGGAAACTGCCACCAGCTGGTGGGGGCGGGGGGAGAAAAGGAAAGAAACACAGGACTTAGTTTATAAAGCACTGTTATTCTCGTTTATTGAAAATGTCCGTTGGAAAAGTCTTCAAAATAAAAACAAGTTAGAAAATCTGAGCTTGTGTCAGAAGGGACGCGACGGAAGAGGAGCTACAAAGCCTCTAAGGGCAGCGGTTTAATTACAGGGTGACAGGAACCCACTTATAGAGTATTGTCAACGACACAACTACGGAGACACTGCTCTCGGGCTAACATGGCTTCGTTTCCTTTATATTATTGTTTAACGTGCGAGTGCGGACATCACTCGGCGCAAGCTTCAGTACCCAGCGTACCGAGGGCCTTTCCTGAGAAGGGCCGGGTTCCAGACACATGCATAGGTACACGTCACTTTAAAATAAAGACCTTTCGCTATGCTAAGCAATCCTACACCTTATCAACTAAAGGATTTCGCAATCGCAACAATGTTCCCTAGGGGTATAGTTTGTGCCATTCACTGCAAGCCATTGGTTAACCCCAGACGGGGCGGACGCTAAGATCTGTGTGGCTGTTGTTAAGTTTTAGGTGAAGGACGGCACATCTAGACTGCTGGGCTTCCACACAGCTTCCAGAGACGGCCGCCTGGGGTTGGCTGATGGTGGGCGGCGGGAATAGTCCGTTTCCCGTGGATGGTGTCATTTCTGCCGGGCGGCAAGCAGTCAACAGCCCCGTACTGTGTAGCTGTGGGAACTTGAGACCCCCGGTACCAAAAAAGGAAAACGGGCTTAGCAGGCTGGGGGTGTTCAAGCTTCAAGTTTGGTTTCTAGACAACACTTGCAAAACCCACATTTATAGGCACCCGTCAAACGTATCTGGAAGACAACCTTGACCGGTCCATTGGCCCTTTGCCTCTCTTTCCAGTGATCGTCCCTGCCTGCCCAAGGGCACCTGTCTTTGGGAGACAGAGGGGCGGGTTGTGCTGCTCTGTCCCGGAGCCTCGTGCCAACGTTCGATTGTGTCGAATTCAGATGGATGCTGCTCTTCTGTGACCCTCTTCTAAACCGGGTTTACGTGGTGCTCATTTTTGAGACACTTACAGAGGCGATCACTTGATTCGAAGGGCAACTTTGGCAAACCGGTTCGAAATACTCAGCTTCACTAATAACCAGCGCACGACCACTGGAGGGGTCCTTTCTTTCTGGATATACAAACCGGACCAATAGCACATCTCTGCAAATGATGCTTCGAGCCCTACTCGAAGAGGCTGATGAACATACAGCTGCTTCTCACAGCGTATCTGGGAGAGCAATACGGGGAATTAAAGCTGTCTACTAGGGCACAATATCTCCTCAATGCAGATCGTTTTGAAGGATGAGAAGTCGCGAGGCGGATACGCAGTGTGGATGAAGGAGCGGCTCACAGTCCGTATTTTTTAAAAGTAAGCAAAGCGCACACTTACTAGTTTATGCACCACTTGGTATGGTTGGCTTAAAGCACTGGGGAGACATAAACCTTACGCGGGAGGCAGAAGGTTAGGGGAGGAAACCTATCATGCGCTGGGGAGAGATGGCCAGCTCTGCTGCTGAAGGGGAAGATTGTCTAGTGCAATTTGCTAATGGGTCTGGTGTTGGCATGGATGCGTGGGGCTTCTGCCCCGTAGAGTGAAAATGTCAACCCGCACAAAAGAAATAAGGGTGCTACTGTCTTCTTGGCCCTACAGACAACACAGGGCGGTAACAATAATAATAATAATAATAATAAAAAGTGTGCATTGAGGGGTGGCACATGATCACCCGGGGAAGGGTGGCTGGGTCATTGGGCAAATGTGCTAGTCTTCTACTCACCCTACCCTAGTCACAGCTCGGGGAGCTTCGCCTTCATTAAATTGGGTACTGAGGGGCTTCCAGATACAAGAAAGCGTTCGAGAAAAAGTCAAGTTCACATTTACTAAGCCACGGCCAGCCACTTTGCTCTGGTAGCCAGCCGCAAAAGAGTGACCCAGGGGTAATGGCTGGTAAAGAGGCACTATGAATTGAAGGCCATCTGAAGACCATTTAAGTCACTTGCCTACACTAGGTTTCCCTTTTCTCATCGGATGGAAAAGACTCTGGGGAGAGTTCTACCACCTGTCAGAAGGATCTGTCAGAAGGAAAACAACCAACCAATAACCAACCAACCAACACTCAAGCAAACAGGGAGACAGAGAGAGAAAGCGAAGGAGAGAGAGAGAGAGAGAGAGAGAGAGAGAGAGACTGACTCCGATACAAAATGAAAACCGAAGAAGTGAGCAAACAGAGCGTTTGAAGCTGGACATTTCAAGATGTCCCGAAGGCAACATCTGCCCAGCTGCACAGTGATGGTTATGGAAGGATGGAGATCTTGCTACTGGACTCGGCCCGAATACACTCATCAGTTTGCTTCAACAGCCTCCGGACCAGCTTTTCTAGGTCCCTCCTTGATTTCAATTCTTCTTCCAGGCATTGCTTCATTCTTTTATTTTCCTGTGATGGGAAAAGACTTGTCAATTCCCCAACCAAGTGGCCCCTTCTCAGGGCTCCTCCTGCTTATCCTGTTAGCAGCCGTCACCACTGACTGTACTTTCCTTTCTCGTGCTCCTCGGTCTCACCCTGAGTTTTGTGACAACCTCCCGAGTGTTCTCCCCCCTCCAGTCCATCCTTTACCCCGTCACCAGGCACAGCCAGACCCCAAACACTGGGAAGACTGTGCATCATGAAACAGCGGATCACATCTCTAGAGGAGCCCACAACTCAAGATTTATGGTCCTCTTTACACTTATCCACTCACGGATGACTTGGCTTTGTAAAAAAAAAAAAAAAAAAAAATTCTGTTTACAAATGTCCGAGAGCGTGAAAGTTGTAACTAAGTTGGGGACCCTTTTGTAAACTGCTAAATAGGTATATGAGCAATCCTGAGAAATTTAAACCCAAGACCACATGGGAAAACCAACAAGACCCACCTTGAAGACACAAGGAAAATAAAAATCCCCACCTCATCAGTTCTATGAGCTGAGAGAATGACTTTTATATTTCATTACCTGTTTCAGTTCTTTGACCTCATCCTTCAAGGCATAAACAGTATCGACAAGACTCCTAGAACATAAAGTTCAGAGTTCAACAGCTGGCACTGAAATACTGTTAAGCAAAGCGTAACAATAAAAGCAGCTTTCTAGAAATACAGATCCTGAAAAGCAGTGGACTTTCCAGCTGGTCGGGAGACATAACCGCCAAGAACGGTCCTCGTGGGGCCCTATTTTTGTGGGTGAACAACCATCAGCACACGTGGTCATTCAAACACGATGTCATCACACCTTTTCTACACCGCCCTCCTCTTTGGCCACTTGCTTCCCAGCTGGGTGAACACAAAAGAAGAGACTAGGGCTCATCGAAAGGTTTCGATTCTTTCTCTGGGGCAGGAATGAACATCACCTAACATACAACGAGGGCCGTCATGAGGTCCTGCCTATCCTACAAGATCTGTGCCGTGGCATTGCACCTTTCATCTCTCTGACCCTACATGACACAAAGTCAGAGGCGTTATTTCTGGAAGATTCCATCTATTCCGAAAGAGAATTAAAGTGCCCTGGCTGAGTCAGGACAGTCACTTTCCGGCTGGCTCTGCTCCTGGACAAGAACTTTGGAGATCTGGGTTCCAGTTCTGATCCCACCACCTACCAGTCCTCCAACCTTGGGTAACCTTGGGTAACCTTGGGGACCTTGGGGACCTTGGGTAGTTTCTTTCTCCTCCTCTCCTTGTCTTAACTTTCTTCACAGACAGAATGGGGATAATAGTACATTCCCCAAAAACCTCACAAAGTTATCGTGGGGAATAATATAGCTACAACAATTATAATGACAATGATTATCATCTATTAAGTGATTACCATGTGCTAGCCTTTGTATTTATTTTTCCATTTAACCTCACAACAAACCTTAAAGTAGTACTATCATACCCATTTACAGATGAGGAAACTGAGGCACAGAGAGGTAAAGAGGTTTGCACCTAGGCCATACAGCTAACATGATGCAGAATTTGGACTTGAACCAGGGCTGTCCCCTTGAGCCCAAGTGCTTTACCATTTTGCCACATCACTTCATGTACCAGATGGAAAAACACATCGACGATGTCAAGCACTTTGAAATATGCTGTCCTAGGCAAATTTAGGCCCGACTTCAGAAATGACTCAAGTTTAAACAAACCATTTGGCTGGCCACTTTGTGTTTATTTTATGAGCCCACGGGTACTTAACCTGATTCTTGCCCGTTAGGTCACCCTCACTACCGTGCAAAGGTAGACCAGGGACATCATCTCCCTGAACCCCAGCTTCCTCGCCTAGAGAAGTGGTGAACATAAAGCTTATCTCACTGGGTTTCTGTAGGATTCTAAACAGGTCAAGTATGTGAAAGTCCAGTGTTTGACTCAGTATGCATGAGAAGCATCCATCTGGGCAGGGAAATTGGTGCTGTGGCCTTCCCCAGCGCCATCTAGATTCCTCTAGAGTGCTATTCTTGTGTGCCCTGAAGCACCGTACCGTATGAGGGAGCTGATCCCAGGGGCAGCCACCAAGCAGAGAGTTCTGCCCGCTTGGCCTCCCTTTCCCCCTTCCCTTTGTTGGGGGGGGGGGGGCAGCCCTCCCACCGCTCCCAACTGCATGAGAGCAAAGAGGGGTCTATTCCCGGAGAAGGACGGACTATCCTTCGGTGCAGGCTTTGCAAGAGACCCACTGCCCTGCCAGAACCTTCTTTCCGGCCCCCAGACAGATCAGAAACAGCAGCCTGCTCTACTCACTTCTCTTCAATGATGGTCTGGCCGTTGCTCCTGGTTTCTTCAATGATGAGCTTCTCTTCCTCGGGGAGTAAGACCTGTGGAAGCGAATCTTTGCGAGCACCTACAAGCAAGGATTGAGAGAGGGCGGAAAGGGGACAGTTACTGGAGACTATTCTAGGTGTTGGCCCCTTCCACTGTTGTCATCGAGGGGTCTTTGTGGATGGCATGCTGCTGCCTTGCACCCCAGAGAGCAGTCACCCAACATTTGGTGACTACACCTTCCCGACTGAGGAAACGGCCAAATACACCGATTCAGTCTCGAAGCGGGGGGCCGGGGTGGGGTGCGTTCAGTCAGTCAAGGCCATTTTGGTCAAGGGTAGAGCGGGGGTTGGGGATTATCACATCAGCTCAAAGATGTGGGCATCCTTAGGGCTCTGCTCAGACTGCCTCAAAGCTCTGGGACAGAAGAGGTGACGGAACAGACAAGGGACCTGGCCAAACAGCTCTCCTGTATGTCCAACCTCTCCCTCACTTCTGGATCCTTCCTTTCAGAGCTCAGGCCCTTAAACTTCAGTCTCCCTGAGCCACTGGCGTCCTCTCTTCGAAGCCTAATTCCTTCAAGTCGTGAGTGCTCACTCCCTCCCCTTTGCTGAGGTGGCCCTGTGTCTGCCTTCCACGGGGCCCAGCACTTGGTAGGTGCCTAATGAGGAGACAGCGGACCGACTGACTGATCGGTTAAATGCAGCAGGAAACAACAGCAGTCGTTTCCAGGGAAGCACGACTTCTGGCCGGAGAGGGACAGAGGATGGGAGGTCACCATGATGCTAGACGCTTGCCACGTGTCAGGGGCAGGCTGGGCAGGAGGGGCGGACACGTGACTCTTTAGGCCACAACACCTGCCTGCCCCTGTGACACATCTACAGACACTGTCGACATGAAGAGAGCGGGTTCGGGGAGCAGGTGAGGTCAGGTTTTGCACGAGGGAGGCTTCTTCTGGGGCCTCCCTGTCCCCCTCGCTTTCCTAGTTTTCACGACACACATTGCTCTCCCTTTCCTTTCCTGCCTCCTCGAAACTTGTCCTCAGAGCTGGCCATGCCCAAGGCCACAGCCAGGATTTGTCTGTGAACTAGATGGTGTGACAGTCCTCCCTTCACCGCCAAACGTGTCAAGTTCGACATCAAACCTCTTCCTCCCGCCAGCCTTAGGGACAAGTTACTCCGAAGGCATCGGTCAAGGCAACCCACCCAAGTGATCCCCTCCCCCCCCACCCACCCAAGTGATTGGGCAGTGGCTGTGTTACGGAGCACTCGTGTCTTAGGCAAATGCAAACAGCAGACACCTCACTTGTGGTCCCCTGAACGCCTATAGTCACGGAAGACTCGTGTCTATGTGACTCGGTTTGGAAAAAAAAAAAAAAAAAAAAAAAAGCTCAAGGATCAATCAGAAAACATCCGCTTGCTTTCCTTTGGTGCCTGAAAGTTGCTGGGGGGAGGGGTGCGGGGAGGGGGGGGATTACCCTCCCCCAATAGCTCCCTGTAAATTGCACACATTCCAAACAGCCCCGGCTAAGCAGCTACATTTCCAGAATTTCAGAGCAACTTTGAAACTTGAGCTTGGTGAAGCACTGTTCGCTTAAATATGCAGCTGATCGGAGATAGTATTGTGACTTCCTTTCCAAATCTGCCCATGAGAGGAGATTAGCATCAGTTCACAGACACAGGAACTCTCTGGGTTCTTTAATTCCTAACTAGTGCTGGTGAAGGCATCTGCGTACTTCAAAGGAGAATGACTTTTTAAAAAACTTCTTTTGTTTTCATTTCTATCACCTCCAGCTTTTTTACTCTTGCGTGTCTCTTTCTCTCCGGGTGAAAAGAAAACACTGCGTAAACAAACCGCCCGGGCAGCTAAAAGCCCCTTATCGGAAAGATGCAGTTCTGCTCTTCTGCGCGCTGCTCCTCGGCACGAAGTCACCTGCTCTCCACGCCCTGCAACCCAGCTGGGCTGCTTTTCTCTTCTTCAAAGAGGCGCCGAGCAGTAAAGAAGAAACAGGGCTCATTAGAGAAAGTGGTTTGGGGGAACCTACTTGAGCCATGGCCCTGTTGAAAGTTTGCGCTGGTGCAGTAGGCTTCGATCACTTTCAGGATCTGAGCATCTTCTTCCAGAGCAGCCGTACCTGTGAGATTTAATTACCAATGAGTTGGCAGAGACATCTACGCCCCTGGACCCTCAGAATCATGCACTGCACTCAACTGCTAGGGACCGGCCTCCGTGACCGGAAAGCTTCCTCCCCCAGTGGCTTTCTTTCCAGAGTTCTTTCCTGAAGAAATGTCCTCATCACTTTGGGGCTTTTGGTTTTAACTTTATTTTGAGAGAGAGAGAGAGAGTGTGTGTGTGTGTGTGTGTGTGAGAGAGAGAGAGAGAGAGAGAGAGAGAGCGAGAGCGGGGAAGGGGCAGAGAGAGAGACAGGAAGACAGAGTCCCCTCCACGTTGTCAGCACAGAGTCCGACGCGGGGCTCGAACTCATGAACCTCAAGATCACAACCTGAGCTGAAGTCGGACGCTTAACCGACTGAGCCACCCAGGCGGCCCTGGGGCTTTTACTAGACTCTTAGAGGCCGCAATGACAGCCCTAGCCTCAGTTCTCATCCGATATATACCACAACCTGCCTCTCCTTCAAACTTCAAGGCTTCCCTTCTCTAGGAAGCTTTCCCCCACAGACCTCACCCGTTTTTCCAACCAGCCAGCAGAGTCATTGATTCCCCCTCCTGTCTCTCCTCCTCCAACTCATTCTTGAAATGACTGGAGGGCGAAACCCTGCTAGCTAGCGGGCGGGCGGCGGATGCGCACATCCCGGTGGGGGGTGGGGTGGGGTAGATGCAGAAGCTGGAGTCCAGCAGATCTTTCCAGACTGTATTTTTGGCCGGGACGCACAGATCCGTCACCCCTTGGTGATACATCACTTACTCCTTCATGTGTGTCCCAAAGGACCTCGTTCCCAGCCATAGAGGCAAATACATACATATGCAGCAGCTGCCCGATTCCTCGGCTAACTCAGAGAACGTCACTGAGCATTAACCTTCCAGAAGGATTTCAGCCTTCAGGTCTATTTAGTGTATCCTGGTAGAGGAAAATATCTTGGGCATCAGAAACTAAGGGAAAAAATGTATCCGTAGCAAACAGGTCCCTTTAGTGGTTCTCAACCAGGCGGGGCAAAATATTCGAAACGAAATCATACAGGCGGCAGCTGACTCGAAAATCTTAGAGGTGACCAAACCCTTGAATGCATGCATTTTTTCTTCATGAAACAGGGGGTACGGAGGACAAACTGCTCTAATCATCTGCTTTCAAAAGAATCCTTCCGCTAGTTCATCCATAACCGACCTTCCAAAAGTACAAAACACATACTTTTCCGAATCACATACTCCTCCTCCGATGGCTTTCTTTCCGTCTTTCTTTTATGAAGAAACTTCTTCATCGTTTTGGGGCTTTTACTAGACTCCTGTAAGGACAGAGGTTTGTTTAGGAATTAAAATTCTCCCCCCAAGACAAATTAAAAAGAGCAAATGAAATGAAACCGAATGGCTCTCTCTTATTTTGACAGTCCCCAAAGGGCATCGAAGTTTAATAATGTACACAATAAAAAATGGCTCCAAGAAACTCTAAAAGCTTCCATAAAACAGAGGCAGAACAACTGGCCTCTCAACCGCCATAGGGACGGGTGCCGTGTGCAGAGAAAATAGTGGGTGTAGATCCTAGGGAAAAACCGCATTCCTAACTTGGTTTATAGTCCTCGCTGATACAGTTTCCAGGGAATCAAGTAACAGTTGTAAATACTAATATGGTACATACTGCTTTTCAAGGAGCTTCAAAGCTTTTTAAATACATTTTCCTTAGCGACAGTCCCACAGAGAAGAATATTAATTTCCATTTGTCAGCTGGGAAAATTAAGGGACCAAATAATTTCCCTGAACTCAGAGAGAAGAGCCAAATGAGGGATGTCCTGATAAATAATTTGGCGTCAGGAGCGATGGGTGTAGACCGAAGCTTAAATGTACATACAGAAAGCCGTATTTTTAATTAGCAGATACAAGAGCCATGGATTACTGAATTTGCTTTTGCCGGATAAGTAACCGGTGCTCATTATCAGGTATCCAAACAAAGAGATGAGAATCTCAGACCCTAGTGACCGTCTTATCCCAATGTCCCCTGCAAGGTATATACGTGATGGGTGGGTCATAATTAGTACCTTAAAATATATGGGACAAAAGAATTTAATTTCTTCCACTTAGCCACAGCGACCCACTTAGACTTGAAAACGGACATGGAAAACTCACATGTGACAAAAAGGATCGGAGAAAGAGCGTTTACCAAAAAGACACAAGGAAAACAGGCATTTTCAAGGCGTCTAAGACAACATTTTCATGTGGATTTCACAAGAGGCTGCTTTCTGAAGAAAATGTACTTACATGTCAGAACTGCATCTTCGTACTTTAGCCACCAATGAGAACAAGGGACAAAACAAGCATAAAGGAAAAGCTTCATTCATCAGAGGTGACAGCACAGCATTATGAGGCCACTGTAAGCCAAAGATATTGTTCTACCCTTACCTTTAAGATATAAGACATCCTCTAAAGTGAATATGTAAAGAAAGAGAAAATGAGCGTGAGAGGTCGATGGTTATAATGATCAAATCCATTTATCAGTAATTCTAAAACAACAGTCAAATGTTAGTGTCATCATCAATTACACAGAACATCATCACGTTTCCCGCATTAGTCTCAGATGCAATATTGTCATGCGAAAGCCCAAGGAATACAGTTCTGTGCAGAGTAACAAATACTGAAAATAACTGAAATACACACTCTACGGTAAGAGTATATTAATAGCTCTCTTTCTCCCAGCAGAAACAACGTGATCATGCCTTAGTTTTAATGGATTAGTTCTGCAAAGGATTAAGTTAACTGGACCCTTCAAGGCTCACCTGAATTCGAACTTAGGAACTGACAATTACGAAATAGCGATCGTTAAAAAGGGGACCCAGATAACTACGATTTTCCCGGGTCGATTTCCACAGCAAACCTGTGGGACTGTTTCCTGGCCCAATTCTGAACAGAGGTACATAATAAGGATTCAGCTCAAGCATTATTTCTCCTGTCACGCCCAGCTGAAACGATCAAAAATTCCTCCGGTGTCAATACCGCTCTATTTTTACCGCACTCGGAGGCAACAATTAATCGAGACAGTAGCACAGTGTTTGAAATCAAAACAAACTTGAGATTGAGCTAAATCTGTGTCGCGCATCAAAACACACAGTCGATATGGCAATATATGCTGTCTTTGCTCCCTAATTCTAAGATGCGTCTCATAACCGCCACGATCTTAAACCTTCACTCAGGAAGACCTAGTTAAAGAACAGTTACTTATAAATGAGGCTCTTCACTGAAAGCTGAAATGATGATTAACATCTTAGGGAAACAAAACAAAACAAAACAAAACACCGTTTGGATGGAGAAACTAACACTCCACACAGTTACAGAAGCCAGTGACTGACATTTCCTGACTGCGACTTTGAGGAAAAAAATAGAAAGAACCTTGAAGTCCCCACACGACCCAAATATCCAATGTTGCTTAGAAGCCTCACTTGAAAAGACATTCTTTTCATTAAATTCTTTTCCCTTTCCAACTGCAGCAGAAGGTCCAGACTCTCATAGTTCAGACTTATGGCTTGGTCCCATAAGACTTTCCTGATTTGGCTTTAATAGATCAAAATGATCCAAAATGCAGAACTGGGTCTGCTTGGTCGCAAACTGAACTCCAAGGAAGTGGCTTCTGTTTAAGATGTGTGGACATTATATACAATTATCAGGAAGGGACCGGGGAACCCAGGCAGTGCACATAAACCCTTCTGGATAAATATTTGCACAGGGACAATGGGGAAATGGAAAATTAAGAAATGAAAACATCCCCGAGTCTAACGATTCACGACTGACTGACATGTATCACCTGGATAAATATTTGCACAGGGACAATGGGGAAATGGAAAATTAAGAAATGAAAACATCCCCGAGTCTAACGATTCACGACTGACTGACATGTATCACCTGGATAAATATTTGCACAGGGACAATGGGGAAATGGAAAATTAAGAAATGAAAACATCCCCGAGTCTAACGATTCACGACTGACTGACATGTATCACCTAGCATAAATTCTAGCACATCCCCACAGAACTCTTCGGAATAAGCTGTGACATTAGCTTGACAGACACGTTTTATACCATATGTAGCAAAATTACCTCTTTATAACCTAGTGCTGCTGATGGTCTAAGTGGAGGTGCGGGTCGTAGACAACTTAAACTCCACGGTTTTATAATTTGAGGAGGCTCCAAGGGTCCTCGGGGCTGTCCGGTAGAGCTAAAAGACTGGGAAAATGTCTGATGAGATGCTGGCGATCTGCCACCTGAACCCGACCTTGTGCCGCACGGCAAGAGAACAATAGTTTCATTGGATAGCAAAGCCAACCACAGGAAAGGAAAGGCGGGAAAACAAAAGTCCAGATGATGGGGTCTCTAAGGAACGGCACAAAATCGACTCAACCTCCTACGGGCCTGTCTTCCCTCTCTCTTCTGGAATTTGATTCACTAAAGTCAGGGGTGGCTTTCCTTCATAAGAGAGGAGAGCGGAGTCAGCACTGGATGGCTTCGGTCGGGCGCTTGGCACTCTATCAGGTGCTGGAATAGGTTATCTCAGCAGAACTGCCTATGACAAACCTTAGCGAAGTGAAGTAACTAACTAGCTGGCAATTGACAAAGCCAAGATTTGACCTCAGATCTGATGCCGGAGCCCTTGTTCTTCCCACCACATCGCACAGTGCCTGAGACTGGAATTTTGGCATCACCGGTTGGAGTGTTAACAGCACTGCAATCTTCGCTCTCACTCAACAAGTACAGTAAAATCTCATCAATTCCAAGTCCAGGAATTCCAAATTCGTGATGACTTGGAAGAAGGCAGCGGCTGCAAGTTTACCCTTGAAGGTTGCCCGGTGAATGTGGTAGCCTAAATGAGATTACGTGGAGATGGTGAAGTACGTGGGCAGGTAAACTACCTGTTTTTTGACTCAGCACACAACGAATAGGAGAGTAACGGCTGCTAATTAACCCGTTGGGATGAGCACTGGGTGCTGTATGGAAACCGATTTGACAATAAACTATATGTAATAAAAAAAAAGTGAAAAAAAAATAAATCTCGTTTACCGCTAAAACATCTCAGTGGGACTTCTGATTAGACAAAACTTTGCGGGCAGTTGGCGGGAGCTCCTCAACGCCGTCCGACAAAGCCGCACACCTCTACGTAAAACCTCTCATTAATTTGGATGGACCTCCCTCCACAAGTAATCAGAATTAGTGAGGTTTAACTGTACTTCAAGACCTACGAATATAGACAACCCAAAGACTAAGGGCATGCTCACTGCTTCTTGTAAGTCCTCTGCAGGCAGGTGTGACGAGAGACTCAGTAGTCCCCGGACCGCACAAGTGGACAACTTACGGAATGAGCACCAGAAGAGGACGACGATGTTTTGGATAATGAGCTGCAAGAGGCAGGTCCCCTGATCAGTCTGCACAGCTGCTCCAGCCATTCCTGGAAGTCCTGGCTGTTGTTGCAATGGACCACAGTCCTCTCTACTAGGTTACCTGCATTGCCCCATTGGGAGCATTTGGAGACAAAAGACACGGAGGGCCTTGGGTTCACCTCATTCATAAACACACGTCGAGCAACTAAGGCTGGGGTGTCTGTTTCCATGAGTGTCCACACCGATGAGATAACCCCTGTTGAAACCCCTGCTGAAGCAAGGCCAACATCCGATCTCGGGCTCCCTACTGGGGAACGAAGGGGGTAAGGCCCGGGGCCACCATCCCAGCGTGAGCTGCTGCGCCCTCTCGGTGCAGAGTGCAACCGTCACATGGAAATCACACGGGCCTGGCAAAAGGGACCGTAGGCCAAAAGGTCAGGCCTTACCAGGCCTGCTCAATTTGTGCCTCTACATCAGTCCATTCTGTTAGTTCTAACAAGTAGCTCCGACGCAAGAAAAGATTGAAACCAATGGCCCCGCTGAGGCTTTTGAGTGGCCAGGAGACTTGGTTCTATCGCCGGACCCTAATCATCCCAGAAAATGGAAGACACCTTGCTGTGGCCAGGTAAAACTTGCTCACGGACTTAGAGCAGAAAATAATAGCTTTTACTTACTCGAATCCCACTTCATTCCAAAAAGGATTTCAAGTAGCTACTCGAAAAAGACAAGAGTGCCCACCTGTGATTTCAAATGTGTAGTCATTGCCTTCGATTTCATCTAATCTGGTCACCACGATTCCCGCGACTGGTATTTTTCCCTATCAGAAAAGGAACATTCCCATCAGTTCTGTGGTTAGATGTGCCCCGGCTTATGTCTATTAGATTTTCTGACCCTCTCGGAAATCACTGCTGATTCAGGGCTCGACATATTTCTCTGGCCTGCATGCTTCCCTGCTTTCAAATGTGATCAGACAAGAAAGCAAGGGGGCAATGTGGCTTGTGTTTTGCTAACACATCCTAAACCATACGGTCAGGATTTACAAACAGGCTTACTTGTTTTCTAACACATTTTCCGGAGAATCAGTCAACAGAGTAAAGACTCAAAAAAAAATTTTTTTTTCCAGTTTCATGAACATTAGTCATTGCTAGGCCAGCTATAATAAGCAACAGTAACTTATAGCACTCCATCTTTGGGGAGCGGACTGAAGGAAGTTTAATTTCCCAACGAGTGGAAGGACTTCTATCGGAACATTCGTAACCGGGCTCACAGCCAGTGCGATGGACGTTCAAGATAAACTCATTACGGCAATACAAAGGTTTTCCATCTAAGGAACATCTGCTCTTATAAGCTGTATAATTACAACAAAGGGTCAGAACATTCTGCATTTTCTGGCTGGAGCTTTTAGTGCCATAGAACAGATATTGCAATGGGATGCAAACCTGTTTTCATTCTGGGTCCTGCTGTTTGCTTTATATGAAATCTACTGACCTGATAGATGAAGCCACTCATCCGAGGACTTGCGGATAACATTATCAAGACACTTGAAAACAACATGAGGTACCGCTCCTCTTTTTCCTAAAGTGAAATGGAAAATATTAAGTGGAGGACAGAAAGTGGACACTTTGTTTGTTAAGAATTTCTGGAGTCACTGTTGTATATCACAGGGCTTATATAAGGCAACGAAACATGAACAGTGACCTTTTAAAAAAGATACCAAACTTTGGGGCGCCTGGGTGGCGCAGTCGGTTAAGCGTCCGACTTCAGCCAGGTCACGATCTCGCGGTCCGTGAGTTCGAGCCCCGCGTCAGGCTCTGGGCTGATGGCTCGGAGCCTGGAGCCTGTTTCCGATTCTGTGTCTCCCTCTCTCTCTGCCCCTCCCCCATTCATGCTCTGTCTCTCTCTGTCCCAAAAATAAAATAAAAACGCTGAAAAAAAAAAAAAAACCAAAAAAGATACCAAACTTAAAAGCACAAGACTAGTTGAATTCGACTTCGAAGTGAATATAAAGCCACAGTTTATCCCTCTTTTTCCTATACATAACGGTTAAATACAAATAACGTGCCTGTTTCCCAAGTATATATGCCTGAGCAGTCACACAGTTAATGCCTTGCTACGCGAGCTGTAGCCAAAGCACAAGTCTCTAGGTTCACAAAATGAAAATGATTTTACTCTGAAAAGTAGCAAAACAGAAGGGGCTTTCAGGTAGGAAAGGCTGAAATAGGAAATGTATTCTGCTCTGGCATGTGTGTTAAGGTCTTATCCATAAAATTACTTTTAATCAGTAAGAACATGAAAACTATCGTACTCATGTGAAACAAAGAAATAAATACCTTTCGAAAATGGCACCAAGGGAGATTTTACACGTGAGGGCTTCCCTGAACTCTACAAACGGATGCACGTGTAGTAGATGCGGAAAAAATTACATCCAGGGGTGCCTGGGTGGCTCAGGTCACGATCTCACGGTGCGTGAGTTCGAGCCCCGCGTCGGACTCTGTGCTGACAGCTCAGAGCCTGGAGCCTCCTTCGGATTCTGTGTCTCCCCGTGTCTGTCTCCCTGTCTCTGTCTGTCTCTCTCTCTTTCAAAAATAAATAAACATTAAAAAAAATTTTTTTAAATTACATTCGGCTTACATGTCCAGCCATGTTAGCTCCAATGATCTCCATGCCTTTCTACAGACACTTAATCTCTTCTTCCTCCTTCCAGCAGCGTCGCCTGCTTAATGAGCCTTTCCTCTTCTGCCTTTAACATACGCACATCTCCTGTCCTAACAGGCCTTCCCGGGCCCCCGTGGCGCCTTCGATATAATACAGGCCTGCCTTGTTTTCTTGCGGTTCACTTCATTGCGCGTCACAGGCAGTCGTGTTCTTTAACAGACTGAAGGCCTGTGGCATCCCCGCGTGGAGCAGGTGGGCAAGTGCCATGCTTCCGGCAGCATTTGCTCGCTTCATGTCTGTCGCGTTAGGGTGATTGCTGCCATATTTCAGTACCCTGTTTCTCGGTATTTTATGGCCAAGTGACTTGCTGCCTTCATTTTTCTCCTCATCGATTCCTCCCTACCTGCAGCCCCGCCGCTGTCTCCGAGCCATCAATAACTGCCTTCTAGCAAAATCCGATGGCTTCTTCTTGGTCTCCATACTGCTTGACCTTTGAACCTTCTGCAGCACCCACCAACCTTCCCCAGGGTATCTGCGTCTTCAGTGAGATTGCTTATTAACCCAAAGTAATGAATCTCTGACAGAGACCTGCCAGGGAGTATAGGAAGATGTCTGGGGACGGGGAAGGCAATTCTAACAGCCGATAAATCAGGCCGGGTGACATAACCAACCTTCCCCCCTCGCTGGACTGCCCCCTTCCTAAAAGACCTATTCCATCTCAGCCCTCCGTGCTTCTCTCTGGATACTTACTTCCTAGGAAGGCACATCTGTCAGGGACATCTAAATCCCTGCCTCTAACTCTGACCTCCCGCCCACGTTTCTCTACTGTTTTAATGGCCGCCCACAAGACATCTGCCCCTGGAGACCCACGGTCACTTGGAAGTTCACAGGTCTAAGATGGCGGCCATCATCTCCTCCAGCCCATAGGTCACTGCTTCCTATCGGCTTTCCCTCCTAAATGGGGCTCAGATTTGGCCCTGAAGTTTCATTTTCTGCCCCCACCAGCTTCGTGGGGAAGCGGGGGGGGGGGGTACTGCTCACTTGCCAACCCAGCCGGTCCTTCTGTTTATGATACTACTACTCGAGCCTCTAACAGTTCCTTGTTGCCTGCTGGGTGGATCTGAACGACTCTTGCCTGACGCCCAGCGTTCTCATAACCTGACTCTGTCTCGCTCCACGGCTTTCCCTCTCCCAACACACTTCCTCTGCTCCCGAGAGACCGGCTTCCTCGCCTTCCTGCAGCAAAAGGCCACGCTCCTGTTCTCTCCTGAGATAAGAATGACCTCTACCTTACGACATGCTCGCCTTTTCCCTTCGTGGCCCTCCTCCTCGAGTCCCCTCTCCACAGCCTCCTTGCTCTCTCCCTTCTCTGAGCTTCTGTGCAACCCACTGTTGAGGCGCACCCTCTACACTGACTAGCTGGGTTCGTTTTCTGGCCGCAGCCTGTGTTTTCATCTGTTTTTAAGGCACGGCTCATCGCGTGGTCTCTCTTCCTCTCTCCCACAGCACCTAGCAGAGTGTGGGGCAAAGAAGAGGCACTCGGTTTCCTGGCACGTTCGAGCAACCTGGCCTGGACGGACGAACGAATCAAAGAAGAACAAGAAGAAAGATGGCAGCAATGGCGTTGAGCTGTGAAACCTCTTACCTCACATGTTCCATACTGCACCATCACTTGGGACATAAACAGAACATTCCCCAAGGTTTTAATACTCTCTCCTTCCCACGCCTGAATAGGTTCAGAAAGTATCTGCAACTCCAGCTGTTTTCTCTTCCTTAGATCTTGGCACTGCCCCTATGGAACCAAAGCAGAACATACTGGAAGAGGAATTCTTGCGAAACAGACCGAAAACAAGAGCAGAGTTAGAGGAAGCTTTGGGCTCTCGGATTTCCACAGCGTCCTGATTCCTCACCACGAATCCCATCACCAGATCCGTTCCTCACGGACAGAGAGACCCACGGCCCTGAGGCTCTAGCCTGGGGCCCCCAGAGGTTTTGCGAGGAAGAGCCACCTTTCTCTGTGCCAAATGACTCCAGGGGCTCTAGAAAAAGGGAAAACTAAATTTCTCCTGCCGCAGCGAATCAAATAGACCTTACAACGAAACAGGCACTGCCTATACTTTGTTTAGGGACTGGGAGTAGGTTGGTATGGAGAAAAAATACTACATTAATTCTGTTCCTAAAAGAATTTTAAGAAAGAGATACAACTGAATTTTATGAATACAAAGTAAAAATACAAACCAGGAAACAAAATGTGGGGTATGAATACTATATCTATCTATCTACATATAGATAGATATAGATCACTGTTTCAGAAAGTGTGAAGTCATCTTAGAATAATTTTTAACAGTATTTACACATTTGTTAAAAAACGTAACAGCATTTACTCCAAATTGAATATGAAAATAAGCATATGGTTAGTTATGTTACTGTTTCCAAATAAATGTCACAGTTCCTTGGGGGCCGTGTTTTCTATAAAATCTCTGCTGCCCCTTTCGGCTAAATGGAAACTTGAAGAAATCAGTTCACTGGACACATGTTTCTGAAGCATCTAAAGTGGGAATAAATATACTAGAACCATCAAAGCAAGCTTCATAACATGTACTATGGTCAGAAAGAAATATTGTTTTCAAAAGGAATTTTATATTCAATTTATGTAGGACAAAATAAAAGGGACCCAAATAGTAATAAATGCCATGTAAAACTGCCAAGATTAAACTGTTTGTGACCTATGACAACAAAAGGTATTTAATGTAATACCTTACTCTGGACTTCAACTTGCTGTTTACCTGTGGACGCATCAGGTACTGATCTTTCAACAGCAATACAAATGAGGTGATGGCGAATGTTGCATCACAACCTTATAGCAAGAACCGACAACTAACCATGGATCCCAATCCCTTGGAATGCTACATTAATGTCTAGAATGGGGGCACCTGGGTGGCTCACTAGGGTAAGCGTCTGCCTCTTGGTTTCAGCTCAGGTCACGATCTTACCGTTCGTGGGTTCGAGCCCACACTGACAGCCTGCTTGAGATTCTCTCTCTCTCTCTCTCTCTCTCTTTCTCTCTCTCTCTCTCCCTCTCTCTGCACCTCCCCTGCTTGCTTGCTCTCTCTCTCAAAATAAATACATAGACATTAAAAAAAAAAGAAATGTCTAGCATGAAGCTAAACTTAATCAATCACCCAAAGTGATGCTTTGTTTTCTCCTAAAAGGCCACCAAGTGCTTTTACATCAGTGGGTTCAAGAAGACATTAACAATCATGCTCAAGATACAAGATTACAAAACAATTGCATTTTAGTAGGTTTTTTTCCTTTTAGATTTGATGAAGGATTTCTTTTTCATACGCAAAGAGTCAAACTCACACCCTTTGGCATAAATAGATGTATCCAGCACCGATGGCAATCAGTGAGTGACAAGTTGCACAGACACAAGGTGAACGACACGGGGGCAAAGACAAAGAGACAAAAGGAAACCCCCCACCTACACAACAATGCTTAATGTGGCAGAGACTTCAAATGTGAGTGCTTTATACCCTCGGCCTGGCAACCTTTCATAGGTAAGCATGATTTTTGGAAGACAAAATTAAATGAAACAATCACTGCGATACTGTCGCCAAAGCTTATTGTTTCCACTCTAAAGACCTTTGCATTGGGAAGGAGACGTTACACACAAATCACTCTTTTAGGAACAACGCATACACGACGGAGAATTATAATTTGAGAGCATCACCTACCATGAGAGTTTTGAATGCTACGATCGCTTTCAGAATATCCTGATGGTCTGGATGCGTATCCTAGTAAAGGAATACATTGTAAAACAATGTTAAAGGAGAACACATCAGCGGTCGCCAGGGGTTAGGGGTGGGAGGAGGGTTGCGGCTGCAAAGAGAGGGGAAATCCGAGGGGATGACGGAACCGTTCTGGATCCCCGTTGGGGCGGTGGTAACACAAATTTAAAGATTACATAATACAACAGCACTTGAGCCTTTGGAATCTCAGCACCTCCGATTATCAGGCGAGCAAGAAATTAAGACAGCCGGTAACACATCATGGGTTTGGCAACAACATACTAGGTGCTGCTATACTTGAGATAAGAAATAACCATTAGTTGGCGGGGGAGGGGGGGGGCATCGTCCGGCCATGTTGTTGATAAGTGACCAGAGGCAGGGAGTTGCGGAAACAGAGGAGTGGTCGGAGAAAAATCAATCCAGTCCCGTTTCCCAAAATGCCTCCATTTTCTTTCGGCGGGTTCAACGTGGCAGACGGGGAAAAGAATTCCAAGCTTCATACCGTGTGTTCTTTTGCAAGCGAGGTTCTTACGTATGGCCCACAATTCCACGGTACTTGCAACCCCGAAGAGTGGACAGCTTCAGAAACTACTTGCAGGGATCCACATCTCCATAACTGTCCACGTAGGGAAAGGGGTGATGCTTGGGGAAGCTGTATACCTAACATGGGGGGCACATGGGGTGCAGCTGCGTACCTCACCTCGGGGGCATATGTACACCTAA
Organism: Prionailurus bengalensis; assembly: GCF_016509475.1. Taxonomy (NCBI): domain Eukaryota; kingdom Metazoa; phylum Chordata; class Mammalia; order Carnivora; family Felidae; genus Prionailurus; species Prionailurus bengalensis. Next base: position 113,580,800 of record NC_057361.1, read on the forward strand.
CCTTTGGAATTCAGCTGGAATAAATGGAAGGAGAAAATCCACTGTTCGGCCAGCCTTGGGTCACAAAGCGCAGCTGAACAGACCAGGGGTCTGCCCCAAGCCAAGAACTGGGGGCATCTGGGGAGTCTTCTCCTCAAACGGAGCGCATATTAGTACCTCAGCCCTGAGCAGTAACAGAAACTGATGCCGCTGCTTTCTGGATTTTTGTGATAAGCAAGGAGGGGCAAACCTCAAACGGTTCGGCAAACTGGTTGAGCTTTTGGAAAGGCATCCGGAGGTCAACACCTTCCCAAGCCCTAACTGAAATTTCACTCCGGCAGGCTTTACTCACTCACGGGCTCCCCACTGCCTCCAGCTTTCCGGCAGGTCAAATAACCTGAGAATGTGGTTTTGCTCAGAGTACATGCTTTCAATCCTTACAAATGCTGACGAGACCGGCAGTGTGCAACCTTTTTCTTTAAAGATAATCAAGCCCTTTAAAACCTCAAAACCTTTCCCCAGACACAGGAAGAGCAACCTCCCCCAGAGGGCCCTCCTCTCCCACCCACACCACCTCCGGCGCCCATGCTCGATGGCACAAGGACAATTCTAAAAGCTATCCCTGTTGATTGGTTTTTAAGAAAAGGATTGGGCCTCGCAATGAAATAATATTCAGTTATCAGGCCTCGGTGCAAAGCTTAATATTCAGAGAAGATTATAGCTATGCCACGGCTGGGGCAAGCCAACTAGAAGATTGTAGATCTGTGATGCGGAGACAGATAAACTAATATTGGACCCGTCTATGAATCTTTAAGGAAATACCAGAATCCTCCAGTGTCATCCAGGGTCAGAAAGCTGAGTGATCACAGGGCTGTAGAGATACCGACCCCTGTCTATAGTGAAAGCGGTATTTCTATTTTCTGACGTTTTGCTCTGTTTGTCTCCCACAGTCCGGTTGGTTCATATACCGGAACAAGGGAAGATCTTGGTCGATTTTGATCGAACTGCCGTCTACAGATGAAGAAAACCTAAGTCAACCGGTTAGCATGGGCTTGAGAGAAGCGGCTGGACCGAGAAGGGGAACGATCATGAATATTGAGTAGTAAAGGAGGTGGGACCTTTGGTTATAAGATGAATAAATTCTGGGGATCTAATGTGCAGCGTGCTGGCCACAGTTTATACCACTGTGTCGTATACTTGAAATTTACTGAGAATCATTTTACAATGTATACATATATTAAACCATCATATTGTAACACTTTAAAACTCACAGTGTACAACCTAAATATACACAATTTTTATTTGTCAATCAGACCCCAGTAAAAGTGGGAAGATTAAATAAACTAAGTAAAACTTAAAAAAAAATCTCCAGAAGGGGGAAATAAAGGAATGCTCCCCCCCCCCCCCCCCCGCCGCCTTATTTTGCTGCATAATGAGGAAAACTAGAAGCCCGGGGAAGCGGGAAGATTGAATCAGGTAAAATTTGAAACCCGGCCTTTTCTGAATTCCTCGGCAAGCTTAGTCTGGAAGGAGACTGGCTGCTTCTTCCAGAGCACAGGCCCATGCGTGGCCTTCCCTTACCTCCATATGGCGTTCCAGCTCTTGCAAGAGAGTAACATACTTTTCCAGTCGCATGAACGGTTTGCTGAGGCTGGTTGTTAAAATGAGGATACCTGGGCTGGACGCACCTTGACTTTCCATAAATTGTTCCAGATCATCGCTAGAAAAAAGAACGAACACGGCTTTGCTATTGCTTCACGTTCTATAGAAAGAATTGTCAACCAAGCATCATTTTCCTATATTTCGTACAATATAAAACCAAACAGAAGTTAGTCGCGCTAATCCAAATGCTGTCCCATTCACGTCAGTGCAAGCGGAGGAGGGGCAGAGAGAGAGAGAGACACAGAGTCCGAGGCAGGCTCCAGGCTCGGAGCTGTCAGCACAGAGCCCGACACGGGGCTCGAACTCACGGACCGTGAGATCATGACCTGAGCCGAAGTCGGACGCTCAACCGACTGAGCCACCCAGGCGCCCCAACGTATGGTTTTAAAAAGTATTTTCTCAGTCGCCGCAAACATTCAAGTTATTGGCTGGTCAAAGGCGCAGGGTAGCGACTCACCACATGCTCCCTATCACCGGGCACCCACTCATAATGTTCAGAATCAAGTTGAAAATTCGGATAGCCGCGTGTTTGTGTGACTAACCACAAAGTCACGGAGCCTAGGATCTGAAACCAGTGCAGCAGGCGACACAGACAATTCCCATAAGGCAACAACTCGGTTAAAAGGAAAAGGCTATTCATATGTTGTGAACTGTGCCCAGGAAGCTCGTGCTTCTCCTGCCTTTTTGCACCGTCTGGATTGTCTCCTTTCCCCCCGGCGTGATATTGAGGCCTGGGGCTGAAAGATCATTTTAATATTCATTTATGCAAAATGAAATTAAAGGAGGACACCCACTGCCTACCTGCCAGCCTATTCTGAAACTTCTGCTTATTACTTGGCCCCTTTTACCTCTTTGCTTGCCCGGGCGTATCCAATCAGTCTCGCGTTTATTCCTTTGCATTCCTGCTGCCACTGCCTTGCTTCGGACCTTTCTTTCATCCCATCTGGTTCACTCCAAGAGCCCAACTGGTCTCCTGGCTTCCGGGCCTTTTTGCTTCCAAGCCGTCCTGCAGACCACGGCTCTAAGCCTCTTCCTTTCTCACTCAAGAACCTCTGCTTGCCTCCAAAACCAAGCCTTAACTTTGTAGACTCCTGCTGGTCCCACCAATCTTTCTCATCACCCTCGATCAGGAACCTTCTCCTACAAAATGACCTACTTCCTTGTGTTCAAGGAAACTTGGGGAGGGGGTGCATGGCAGGTCACCCCTATTAATAGTCACTGCCTTAACGGAAGCTGGATCGCATGGGAGAGGTCACACCTGACAATCCACACCGAGTACTGTCATCGGATGTTGCAGTCTGGCCCCCGAAGCCCCTGAGAGGAGAGAAGTACCCTGACCTGCAGTCATAAAACAGGTCTGGTCACCCTGGATCGCTTACCTAGCCTCAGCTGACTCATCTGTACAACAGAGATAAAACCCACTTCCTAGGAGCGCCTGGATGGCTCAGGCGGTTAAGCGCCCGACTGAGGCTCAGGTCATGATCTCATGGTTTGGTTCGTGAGTAACGGTTCGGTTTATGAGTTGGAGCCCCGCATCAGGCTCGCTGCTGTCAGCACAGAGCCCCCTTTGGATCCTCTGTCCCCCCTCTCTCTCTCTGCCCCTCCCTCGCTAGCCCGCACTCGCTCTCTCTCTCTCTCTCTCTCAAAAATAAATAAACACTTTCAACAAAAAACCAAGGGGGCCTGGGTGGCTCAGTCAGTTCAGCGTCCAACTTTCGGTGTCAGCTCAGGTCATGATCGCACAGTTCGTGAGTTTGAGCCCCGCAGTGGGGCTCACTGTGCTGGCCGTGAGGAACGGGCTTGGGATTCTCTCTCGCCCTCTCTCCCTCCGCCCCTCCCCAACTCCCGCTCACGCTCTCTCTCAAAATAAAGAAATAAACTTAAAAAAAAAAAAGATAAAAACAAACAAAAAAAACCTACTTCCTACTAAAATTCTGAAGATTCGGTATTGGGGTTTAGAGGGCTACTGTTTCATGCTAAGATCTTTGCACACATTCATTCTTATTTAATATGGATGCCAACACTTCAAAACAGATGTTATCCTCATTTACAGATGAGAGACCTGAGATTCAGGAAGAGAGAGTACTCCTGAGTAAGTAGCTAAGTTGGGGTCCATGCCCAGGTCTGAGGTCAGAGCCTCAAGTCTTTCCATGATGCCACGCTGCCTCTGTACAGAAAAGTATTTTGTAAACTTCAGCCGGAAAACAGATCTTTATTACTATTATTACTATGCCAAGGCAAATACCTTTTGCTAAAATCACATCTTTAAAAACTACCATTAAGCTGTGATTTCCAGCTTAATGGAAACTCAATTGATGTTAAGTTTCCAACCAAGAGCACAAGGAGGTTTAAAAATTCATTACATAAAAAATATAATTAGGAAAATAACTTGAATTTGGAGAAGGCATCTGAGAAGAAATGTAATTTAGAGAAAATCACTTTCCTAATTTCTTTTCAATTTGGTAAACAAGTCTTTCTGTGACTACAGAATTGCCCGCATCCTCAATACTCTAACTCTAATTGATACAGGGGTTACAACAATTAAAAGCAAATGTTAGCGTGTACTTTGTTATTACTTTCCGTGCAGCATTCCAACTTCTAGGCTGGCTTAATATTATAAGAGAATTAAATTTTTTTTTCCATTTAACATGAGATCATCGGCTATCAGGAAGAAATGAACATTTGACGAGTGCAACGGAAGAACAAAATGGTCTTAGTAAAGCCACTGCCCATTACAATTAATAGGTCCTAAAAGACACATTTTACTTAGCCCGATAAATTTAATGCACAAATTAATATCGTTATACAAAAATGAAACACTCAAATATATATTGTGATACCAAAGAACAAGCTGTCTTGAAAACGCAGTTTTTAACTTTATGCAGCCTATTGGAAATGTCAACGGGCTGACTTGTTTTTCAAGCTTAACATGTTCTGTACACGTGATATTATAAAACACAAGCAGTTGTCAAGGTATGGATGCCATTTTAGACTCAACATATAGTGTATGTCACAGAATGCATGGTGGATGGGGCTCTGGGACGTTCTGGGTTGGGCTGGAAGGCTCCAGAAAACTATCTTACCTTATAGTACCTATACAGAGCTTAACCACATCATATAAGAGTGTTTCTGTGGAACTTTTGCAGAGATTTCTACTTTGTTGTTTTTTTTTTAACATTTATTTATTTTTGAGACAGAGACAGAGTGTGAGCAGGGGAGGGGCAGAGATAGAGAGGGAGACACAGAATGGAAGCAGGCTCCAGGATCTCAGCTGTCAGCACAGAGCCCGACGCGGGGCTCGAACCCATGAACCGTGAGAACATGACCTGAGCTGAAGTCGGATGTTTCACCGACTGAGCCACTCAGGCGCCCCTGAGATTTCTACTTTGAATGATGAGAGGTCTACCTAGAGCAGCTGGAAAAGGGTCAGAGATCTCCCCTCCACAGCCCCCTCCTTCCCACTCCCCTTTCGTGGAAATCACTCTGTTGGAGGCCCCGGGGTGGGGGTGGGGAGTCTGGCCAGTGGAAGATCCCAGGGATGCCACTCAACTGGGCTGGGTGGATCCCTCTTATTCCTTTTTCATTCACCTCGTCCCACAGACCAGGCTGTCTGCTTCTTTTTTGTTCCCACCACTTTCTTTTCCTGACCAGTCTCACTTGACCCCTTCCCCGGTTCCTCAAAGACACAAACGGAACAGAAGCTACTTTCAGAATGTTCCCAACACTCCTTGTCCCGAGGCAAATACACAACACAGTTCTTTGGGTTTTTCTCAAAGTCTTCTGTTGCTGACAACATGGTAAACAGAGGGTGAAAACTCACAAGAGGGAAAGGGCCCAGCGGGGTTTGTCGCTGCAGTGGAGACAGAAGTAGGTAGGGTTCAGACCTGTCTTAGCGCTCATTCTCCCGTCTCCTTGCTCTCTCTTCAAATCCGGGCCCCTCTCTCTCGTCAAAAGGATGGGAGCCACACCAGAGCGCGGGAGAGAAGTGGGTATTTTTGTAAGGGAGAGGTTAATCCCAGGAAGAAGGAAGAGCTTCAGTAATAGGCCTGAAGGGGAGAGAGAGGGGAAATCCCAAAAGACCTCAACCAGGGGATAACAAAAGACTGGGGCAGATATATGTAAATATGGGGACACATCAAGGTGGGGGTCTGCCTCTATATCCAAATTCAGATCATACATTACTGCATTTTTCACCAGGTGCTAACACGCCACGAATTTTAAAGCCTTAGACCTCATGGCCCATTGTCAGGCGCATTTCTGGTATGATACTGCCACCTGCAGGCTGAAAGGGAGAAGTTCGACTCACTGGCCTGCCCAGGCTCCAGTGATTTTCCAGCGTCTGACCATCCACAGATTCGGCAGGCAAAGAACAGAAACCCACCAGAGTCCTTATTTCAGCTGACAGCTTCGTCTAAAACAGGGTTTTAGACCGAAATTTCTGGAAATTTCATTCAACTACGCCTCGCCTTTACTGTGTCAGCACAAATCGCCACAAAATGCATGTAAAACAGCTGAGATTATGTTAGAACCACGTCTGGGGAAACCCCCCGAGTATTTCAATTTAATTTTCACTCCTTACATGGAAATCAAAGGTTCGATAAAAATTCCGTTCTATGGGACTCCAATGAGTCCTCCATCATTTCAAGGGATAGTATAAAATTCTCAAAAAACATCACCAACCCAAAGGAAGCAAACCGGATATAATCCCCCCCCCCAAAAGTTGAGAACCTCTAAATTAACTACGTGGCAAACTTTAAATCATCATGTTTGAAGGAGTTTCTACGGTTATTCATAAAATTAAATTCCTAACATGGGGAAATGCAGTCAGTAACATTTTAACACACAGTTACAACAGAAACTTCTCTGAACACTACAGAAGTCTGCTACTTGAGGCACACTGTTTCTGGAATTGCTACTCTCAGGTTAAAAGGAAAAGAATATGTGCTCATAAAAATGGTAAGCGAACATGAGGGGGATCTCTTTTTTCCATGTTTAGTTTATATTTGAGAAAGAGAGAGAGAGAGAGAGAGAAAGCAAGCAGGTAGGGGGCAGAGAGAGAGAGAAAGCAAGCAGGTAGGGGGCAGAGAGAGAGGAAGATACAGAATACGAACCAGGCTCCAGGCTCCAAGCTGTCAGCACAGAGCCTGACACGGGGCTCGAACTCACGAAAAGTGAGATCATGACCTGAGCCGAAGTCAGACGCTTAACCAACTGAGCCACCCAGGCGCCCCAGAGGGATCTCTTTTTATTGGTATTTAAAAAATTGCCCTTTGGGCACCTGGGTGGCTCAGCTGGTTAAGCGTCCAATTCTTGGTTTGGGCTCAGGTCATGATCTCACAGTTCGTGAGTTCAAGCCCAACGTCGGGCTCTCTGCTGTCAGCGCAGAGCCTGCTTTGGATCCTCTGCCCCCCTTTCTCCGCCCCTCCCTTGCTCGCATTCTCCCTCTCTCTCTCAAAAATAAACAAACATATAAAATTAAAAAAAAAAAGAAATTTGCCCTTTTACACACAGGATGTTTATGTATCCGCCACAAGAAAAATGTCTCTGAACCATTTTTTTTTCTTTATTGAAGATGGGTGGCAAAGTATGAGAGCGTTCCTGGAAATGACAGGAACAAATCCAGGACTGCGGTCCCCTCCGGTGAGGGAGGGAGAAGCAGGAAATACGAGGGAGCACACACACAGAACTCCAGCTGCAGCTGTATTTTGTTTTATAAGCTGAATGGTGGCTACCTGGATGGGATTTATTTTAGCTCTGGTTTTTGTGTGCTGGAAATATTTTTTTCTAAAAAGGAACTAGCAGCTCGCAGCAGATGAATAAAGTCGAAATAAGGGGTGGTGACGACCACCTTGGTTTTGCTTTAAATTTGTTTTATTTTGAGACAGAGAGAGGTGGGAGGCAGAGAAAGCGAGGGGCAGGGGCGAGAGAATCCCAAACAGGCTCTGTGCCGTCAGCACAGAGCCCAGTGTGGGACTCGATCCCATGAACCATGAGATCATGACCTGAGCCGAAATCAAGAGTCGGACGCTCGACGGACTGGGCCAGCCAGGGGGGGCCCGAAGCCAGAGACTTTGGTATACATTACTTCATTTAACCCACAAACCTGCAAGCTGGTGGAAACTATAAAAGCAACCATTTAAGGCTTCTAGAAACTATCCTAATGGCATAACAATAAGTGAAAAAATATGTATTCGAGAAAACATTCTTATACTCACACAGAACGGGGAGAGTTCATGGCCTCTGAGCCAGGACCTGCTCCCCTCGCCTCTCCTTCCTTCCCAGCTCAGCCTGACAGAGACCCTAGTGGCCAAGAAGACAGGTGTCCCTCTCCCCTTCGCTTCCAATCCAAGGACACCATATCTCACTAGCATATCTCATGTGCTTCAACGTTGAACTGAAAAAGCCAATTCCTGGCAAGGGTGGCTGAGAGGCCGGAGGCTTCCTTCTGTGCTCAGCACCCCCACAGACATAGGGAGGGGGCTCTACCCCAGGAGTGGCAGGCTGAAAATACCGGGGCCCCGCACCCTCACCCCCACTCACTGTTGGGCACAAGTTCTGTGCAGGGTGAGGCAAGCAGAGAAGGGCAGAGGCTAGTGCCGTGCCCAGACCACTGGCACAAAGATTCTGCCAGGGGAGGAGGGCAGTCTACAAGAACAGAGGGCTCTGGAGCTCTCCCCAAAGGAACTGGTTTTAGTTGAAAAAGAGCGTGGGGAGGAGCGCGGGGCTGGCTCCGTCAGTAGAGCATAAGACTCTTGATCTCTGGGTCATGAGTTTGAGCCCCACATTGGACACAGAGCCTACTTTAAAAAGAAGAAAGAAAGAAAGAAAGAAAGAAAGAAAGAAAGAAAGAAAGAGAAAAAGAGAAAGAAAGAAAAAGAAAGAGAAAGAAAGAAAGAAAGAAAAGAAAGAAAGAGAGAGAGAGAGGAGAAATTCAAGCCTAAAGGCTCTTGCGAAAACAATGAAGATTTTGGTGGTGAGCAAATGAGAGGGCGCTGGCAGCTTTTCTTAATTAAGAGCAAGAATGTAAACCATAGGCCACTGAGGTCACTAGACAGAACCAAGGAAAGAGACAGCTAAGAACGGTCAGAACAAACTTCAAAGACTGGTCTCAAAAACAACCCCTGCGCGAACTTAATTGGATCAGATGACAGATCAATTTATGCCCCCAGGGGTAAACAGCTTAACAGGAAAATCAGGGAGAGATGGTCAAAGAGAACCCCGCTAAAACCACTGTCATTTCGGGGTGACTGTGTGTGCATGACCAAGGCTGTGCCCTCTGAGGCGTGACCTCAGCGGATGCACGCTGTGGGCAAAACAGACCTCACTAAGACAGTCCAGTCAAGTCACTAAACAAACAAATAGGCAAACAACAACAACAACAACAAAAACATCCCCCTCCAAGAGGGGAGAAAAGAATCCGTATCCAGAGTTGCTAAATCTAAAATTACATAAAGTGCCTAGTTTTCAAAAAAAAAAAATATGTACGACACTGGGGCACCTGGGTGGCTCAGTTAGTTCAGTGTCTGATTTCAGCTCAGGTCACGATCTCGTGGTTCGTGGGTTCAAGCCCCACATCTGGCTCTGTGGTGACAGCTCAGAACCTGGAACCTGCTTCGGATTCTGTCTCCCTCTCTCTCTGCCCCTCCCCTACTTGTGCTCTGTCTCTCAAAAAATGAATAAACGTTAACAAAAAAAAAATTTTTTTAATGTAACACACAAAGAAAAAGGAGTGTGTGACCCATACACAGGAGATAAAAAGAGACAACAGAAATTGTGAGAGTGACAAAATGTCAGATTTAACAAAGACTTCAAAGTAGCCATAATAAATGTGTTCTAAGAACAAAAGGAAACCATGCTTAAAGAATTACAAGAAGCTATAATGACAATGTCTCATCAAACAGAGAGTATCAGTAAAGAGATAGAAATTATAAAAAAAAGAACCAAATGGAAATTCAGGCTATAAAGTACAATCATTGTGGGGCGCCTGGGTGGCTCAGTCGGTTAAGCATCCGACTTCAGCTCAGGTCACGATCTCTCAGTTTGTGAGTTTGAGCCCCACACTGGGCTCTGTGCCGACAGCTCAGAGCCTGGAGCCTGCTTCACATTCTGTGCCTCCGTCTCTCTCTCTGCCCCTCCCCCGCTTGTGCGTGTGTGTACGTGTGTGTGTGTGTGCATGCGCGTTCTCTCCCTCTCTCTCAAAAATAAATACACATTTTTTTCTAAAAAATTAAAATGAAGGGCACCTGGATGGCTCAGTCAGTTAAGCCTCTCACTTTGGCTCAGGTCACGATTTCGTAGTTCGTGAGTTCGAGCCCCACATCTGGCTCTGTGGTGACAGCTCAGAACCTGGAACCTGCTTCGGATTCTGTGTCTCCCTCTCTCTCTGCCCCTCCCCTGCTCTCTTTCTCAAAAATAAATAAACATTTAAAAGAAAAAAAGAAAAATGAACAAGCCTCAGAGAAATGTGGGACATCTTTAAGCACAACAACACGTGCATCATGAGGGTCCCAAAAGAGAGAATGAAGCAGAAAAATATTTGAAGAAATAATGACTGAAAACTTTCCCAAACTTGAGGAAAATGTTAATCTACACATCCAAGAAATTCAATGAATTCCAAGCAGAAAAAATGCAAAGAGATCCATATATAAATTATCGTAAAAATGCTGAGAGACAAAAGCAAAGAGAAAATCTTAAAAAGAGAAAGAGAAAAACAATTCATGGTGCGCTAGGGAACCTGAATAAGATTAACTGCTAATTTCTCATCAGAATTAATAAGGGCAAGGAGGCAGTGAAATGATATACTCAAAGTAAAGAAACAAAACTGCCCACCAAGAATTCTATATCCATCCAAACTATCTTTCAAAAATTTAGGTGGAAAAGGGGCACCTGGGTGGCTCAGTTGTTTAAGCATCTGGCTCTTGATTTCGGCTCAGGTCATGATCTCTCAGTTTGTGGGTTCGAGCCCCACATAGAGCCCTGAGTCAGACTCCATGCTGACAGCCCAGTGCCTGCTCAGGATTCTCTCTCTCTCTCTCTCTCTCTCTCTCTCTCTCAAAATAAAGAAATAAACTTAAAACAAAATTTAGGTGGAATGAAAATATCCCCCGATAAACAAAAACTGAAAGAACTCTTTGCTGGAAGACCCACCTTACAAGAAATACTAAAGTTACGTGAGAAAATCAAGTAAATCCAGATGTAAACTCAAATCTACCTGTAAGAAGAAGAGAGATGTAAACTGACCGATCATAAAAGACAGTAAAAATACATATGTCTCCTTCTTCTCTTAACTAATGTAAAAACAATTGCATAAAGCCTGCAACATACAGAAATGTAATGTATTTTACAACCACAGCACGGTAACTCAAATCCACAGGAAGAAATAAACACATAGTCAACGAGAATGTTAATGTAACTGATGCTATAAATACATCCTTGCCCTCTTTTCTTCTCTCATTTTCATTATTACACATAAAATAATATTTGTAGCAATATACTATTGGGCTTGTAACTTACAGATGTAATATGTGTAACAATCGTAGCCCAAAAAGGGAAGAGGAAACAGAGTTATACCAGGAATCACATTCGTATATCTCACTAGAATTAACTTCGTGTGACTTATAAAGGAGATTCTGATAAGATATATATGGAAAGCATCAGAGCAACTACCAAAGACAGAATTCAAAAAAAAAAAAAAAAAAAAAAAACCCAAATCACTGAAGGACTTCTGGTTTCAGCTCTGACATGTAGAGTTCGGAAGGCATCATTACTATTCTCCCAAGTAAAAAACTAATTGAGAAATCAATGACTTTTCTTAGATCTACTAGGAATTGGGATCACAGGGAAACCACCTCCCCCAAATCTGGAAAGACAGGTAAATACAGAGACTTAAAACAGAGATATGTTTCCCTGAAGGACAAACCACTGGCTCCGGTAACTGGCAGAAACATTCAAATGCTAATTTTAAGAGTCTGTTGGGGCCTGGAACCTGCTTTGGATTCTGTGTCCTCCCCCAACCCTAGGACTCTCTCTGCCTCTCCCCTGCCCGTGCTCTGTCTCGCTCTGCATCTCAAAAATAAATATTAAAAAAAAATTTTTTTAAAGACTCTAAGTGTGGACGACCTGGACAGTTAAAAAAAACCCAGCAACTCAGTATCAGGATCCAAATATTTTTGTGGGTTTTGCATCCAAGAGCCCAAGCAAGTTCTCACGGTAAAGATCAGGGGAAAATCCTCTCGTGTGCTGATCTTTACACTTAAAAGTTTGTTAAGAGGACAGATCTCATGCTACATGTTTTTTTTTTTTTTTTTTGGTCACCATAAAAATAAAAGAGAAAAAAATTAAGTAAAGGAGAAATAAAACTTCCCCAGGCACACAAAAACTGAGGGCAACTATCGCCAATAGACCACCTTTGCAAAAATTGTTAAAACAAGTTCTTTGGAGAGAAGGAAACTTGGACCTACATACAAAAGGAAGAGTGTTGGGGTGCCTGGGTGGCTCAGTTGGTTAAGCGTCCAACTCTTGATTTTGGCTCAGGTCATGATCTCACAGATTGTGGGATCGAGTCCCACATCGGGCTCTGTGCTGACAATGTGGAGCCTACTTGGGGTTCTCCCCGCTCTGTCTCTGCTCTCCCCTGGCTTGTGGGAACACTCTCTTTATCTCTCAAAATAAATACATTTTTAAAAAGGAAGAGTGTTAGAGAATAATAAATGCAGGTAAAAGAAAACCTTTTCTTCTTCTGATTCTTCGTGGATCTAATAGATAACTTTTAAAAGTAATAATAGTGACAATATATTAGGTGGTTTTACCTTATGGAAAAATAAAATGAATGAGCACAATGTTATAAGAGATGACGGAGAATTGAGAATACTCTTTTATAAAGTACCTACACTACCTATGAAATGGTGAAGTGTTATGTGAAAGTGCTGTTAGATTAGTTATAAATGGATATTATAAACTCTAAAGCACTAAAGTTTTTTTAGAAGTATAATATGCTAGGAGAGAAGATAAACTGAAATCATATAAAACATTTAACTAAAATCAGAGAAGTCAGTAAAAGCAGGGAGGGGGGGCGGATAGTAAAGAAACAAAGAACAAGTGCAATGAATAGGAAAGTTATAAACATGGTAAACATGAATCTGACTATATCAATAAGCACTTTAAATGTAAATGGTCTAAATACACCAATTAAAAGACAGAGACTGTCAGGGTGGGTTAAACAACAAGACTCAACTGCATATTGTCTACAAGACACAGACAGAATACAAGGAAAAGGATGCAAGAGATATATCATATTAACGGGAATCAAAAAAATAGCTGGCTTCAGGGCACCTGGGTGGCTCAGTCAGTTGAGCATCCGACTTCGGCTCAGGTCATGATCTCTGGGTTTCTGAGTTCGAGCCCCACGTCGGGCTCTGTGCTGACAACTCGGAGCCTGGAGCCTGCTTCCGATTCTGTGTCTCTTCCTCTCTGTCCCTCCCTTGCTCATGCTCTGTCTCTCTCTGTTTCTCAATAATAAATAAACGTTAAAAATTGTTTTAAAAATGCTGGATTAGCTATATTAATTTCAGAAAAAGCTGATATCAGAATAAGGAAAATTATCAGGGATAAAGAGGAAGCATTACATAGAGATAAAAGGGCCAATCCCCAATAAGACAAAATAATCCTTAACATGAATACACCTAAGAAGGGAACATCAAGGGGCGCCTGGGTGGCACAGTCGGTTAAGCGTCCGACTTCAGCCAGGTCACGATCTCGCGGTCCGTGAGTTCGAGCCCCGCGTTGGGCTCTGGGCTGATGGCTCAGAGCCTGGAGCCTGTTTCTGATTCTGTGTCTCCCTCTCTCTCTGCCCCTCCCCCGTTCATGCTCTGTCTCTCTCTGTCCCCAAAAAAATAAATAAACGTTGAAAAAAAAATTTTTTTAAAAAAGAAGGGAACATCAAAATACACAAGGCAAACATTGATAGAACGGACAGGAGAAATAGATAAATCCATTATTATGGTTAGAAACCTCAACATCTCTCTATCAATAAACAGATCCAGCAGATAGAAAATTAGTAAGGATATAGTTGAATTGAACAGCACCATCAATCTAGTGATCTAGTTGACATTTATAGGATACTTTATCTAATCACAGCAAAATATAAATTCTTCTCAACCTCACATGGAACAGTCACCAAGATAGACCCAATTCTGAGACATAAAACACAGTATAACAAATTTATAAGAATAGAAATCAACAAAAGGTGCTGGGACATTAGACATACACACACAAAAGAATGAAGTTGGACCCCTACCTCATACCATATGAAAAATTAACTCAAAAATAGATTAAACAGGGGCACATAGGTGGCTCAGTCGGTTAAGCATCTGACTCTTGGTTTCAGCTGAGGTCATGACTTCAAGGTTCATGAGTTCAATCCCCACATCGGGCTCTGCGCTGACAGCTGTGGAGCCTGCTTGGGATTCTCTGTCTCTCTTTCTCTCTCGGCCCCTCCCCCGCTCACTCTCTCTTTCTCAAAATAAATAAATAAATAAACATCTTTTAAAAATAGATTGAAGAGCTAAAGGTAAGAGATAACACTATAAAATTCTTAATCAGGCATAAATCCTCATGACTTGGATGAGGCAATAGTTTTTTTTAGATAGAACACCAAAAGTGCAAGCAACAGAAGACAAATTCGAAATTAAAACGTTTGTGATTCAAAAGACACCATCAAAAAACAAACAAAAAAGGACCCCATCAAGAAAGTGAATAGAAAATCCACAAAGTGGGAGAGAATGTCTGCCAATCATATATCTAATAAGAGGATATAAAGAAGAATATATAAAGTATTGCAAGTCAACAATGAAAAGAGGAATAACCCAACTGAAAAATGGGCAAAGGATTTAAAAAAAAATTTTTTAATGTTTATTTATTTTTAAGAGAGAGAGACAGAGTGCAAGCAGGGGAGGGGCAGAGAGAGAGGGAGAAAAGGAGGCTCCAGGGGCGCCTGGGTGGCACAGTCGGTTAAGCGTCCGACTTCAGCCAGGTCACGATCTCGCAGTCCGTGAGTTTGAGCCCCGTGTCGGGCTCGGGGCTGATGGCTCGGAGCCTGGAGCCTGTTTCCAATTCTGTGTCTCCCTCTCTCTCTGCCCCTCCCCCGTTCATGCTCTGTCTCTCTCTGTTCCAAAAATAAATAAACGTTGAAAAAAAAAAAAAAGAAAAGGAGGCTCCAGGCTCCGAGCTGTCAGCGCAGAGCCCAATGCGGGGCTTGAACTCACGAACCGTGAGATCATGACCTGAGCCGAAGTCTGAAGCTTAACCGACTGAGCCACCTAGGCACCCCCAAAATAGGCAAAGGATGGAGGTACCTGGGTGGCTCAATCGGTTAAGCATCCGACTTCATCTCAGGTCATGATCTCAGCGTTCATGAGTTTGAGACCCGCATTGGGCTCTCTGCTGTCAGCGCAGAACCCACTTCAGATCCTCTGTCTCCCTCTCTCTCTGCCCCTCCCCCACTCACTTGCGCGCTCTCTCTCTCTCTCTCAAAAATAAGTAAACATTAAAAACAAATAAAATAGGCAAAGATCTGAATAGACATTTCCCCCAAAGAAGCTATACAAATGGCCAAAAAGCCCATGAAAGATATTTAACAGCATCCTTCATCAGGGAAATGCAAAGCAAATCACAATGAGATATTACTTCACACCCGTCAGGATGGCTACAATCACAAACGCTGATGATAAAAAATGGCGGGAATGAATATAAATTGGTGCAGCCACCTTGGAAACCAGTCTGTCAGCTCCTCTAAAGGTGAAACATAAGTTTTCATATGACCTAGCGATTTCACGCCTGGGTGTCCACCCCAGAGAAATGAAAACATGTCCACACAAAGACTTGTAGCTAATGTTCATAGAGGCATTATTCACAATCCATATGTCCACCACCTTGAATGGAAGAATATTATGCTGTCTATTGCATATAGTATATTGTATATTGTATGCTGTATATTGTGTATCTAAACAATGGAATCTTTTTTTTTTTTTTTTTTTTTGGTGATTTAAAAAACACGGTACTTAGGGGCACCTGGGTGGCTCACTCGGTTGAGTGCCTGACTCTTGATTTTGGCTCAGGTCATGATCTCACGGATCCTGAGATTGAGCCCCGTGTCATTGGGCTCCAACAGGGTAGAGGCGACTTGGGATTCTCTCTCTCCCTCTCTCTCTCTGCACCCCCCACTTGCATGCTCTCTCTCTCTCTCTCTCTCAAAAATAAATAAACTTAATTGGGGCGCCTGGGTGGCGCCGTCGGTGAAGCGTCCGACTTCAGCCAGGTCACGATCTCACGGTCCGGGAGTTCGAGCCCCGCGTCGGGCTCTGGGCTGACGGCTCGGAGCCTGGAGCCTATTTCCGATTCTGTGTCTCCCTCTCTCTCTGCCCCTCCCCCGTTCATGCTCTGTCTCTCTCTGTCCCAAAAATGAATAAACGTTGAAAAAAAAATAAAATAAATAAATAAACTTAAAAAATTAAAAATTAACAAATAAAGACCAAGGTGCTAATAAGTGCTACAACACGGATGAACCCGGAAAACATTACGAGAAGGGAAAAAAGCCAGACCCAAACGGCCCTGTGCTATGTGATTCCACTTAAATGAAATGTCCAGAGTGCCAGCGAGTGCCTGGCAATTAGGATGGGTTTGTTTCGGGAGTGATAAAAATGGTCTCCAATCGATTGTGGGGATGGTTGCACAACTGTGAATATGCTAAGAATAATTTAACTGTATGTGAATTCGAACCCAGTAAGCCTTAAGCTGGGTGGTGTGTATTATGGGTGTTCACTTTATTGCAATTCCTTAAATTTGCATTTAAGTTATTCTTTGTAGGTAAAATATATATCTTAACAAACATATCTGTTTAGAAGTCTGGCAGACCTGGGTTCTAATTCTGGCTCAACCGCTTAACGGCTATGGGTTCTCGGGCAGATTCCTTGACCTTCCAACGTCTTATCTGTAAAGCAGAGACGGTAATAATAGTAATTCCCTCATAGGCTCTTACATCATGTGCCTGGCACACTATCAGTGCTATTATTAGCTAATATTAGCTCTAAGGAGTTGAGCCACTTGCCTAAATAACTCAGATTCACGGCTCCGCTTTCTTTAAACTCCAACTTCCGGGTTTGCTATTCTACAAGAATTCACGACGTTGGTCAGGGAAATAAAAACTGACCTTCGAGTAGGACCCACTGAATTCTACCTTAAAAATGTCGTTACTTAACGGCTCTATGAAGTCAATAACGCTCCTAACAGAGCAGGACAAAGCCCCAAATTCCGCCACCTCCGAGGGTTGGTGTTGACTAGTGTTCCAGTCCGGCTCTGGGAGTTCAAGTCTGAGCCAGATTGAGAGAAGAATATTCCTCTTGGCCATGAGCAGTCTCTACAACTCCTATCCATTCAGAATCTAGTCTCCAGGTTAAGTCCTGAGAGACCCTGTGTGTTGTACTTGCTACTGTCCCCACCACGTCAGATTTCTAGCACATGATTTCAAAGTTCGAACGGCATCTTTAAACCTACCGTACAGGGGCACCTGAGGGGCTCACTTGGTCAAGCACCTGACTCTCGATCTTGGCTCAGGTCATGATCTCATGGTTCATGGGATCGAGCCCCATGCTGGGTTCTGTGCTGACAGCGCGGAGCCTGCTTGGGATTCTTCCTCTCCCTCTCTTTCTGCCCCTCCCCTCCTCGCTCGTGCGCGCTCTCCCTCTCTCTCTCTCCCAAAATAAATAAATAAACTTACAAAAAGAAACCCACCATGCAGCGTGCTGGCCCAGATGAATGCATCAGTAAATGTGTCAGGGACAGGGAGCCCGAGGGTCAGGAGGGGCAGGAGAGAGAGAAGCATTTATCAAGGTCCCTTGCGAGGACTCTGAAAGGAGACACTATTCTGTTATGCCCCACGAATCTGAAACAATTTCTAATCCTGTACAATTGTTATCACAGCCCACTGCATAAAGTACCTGCCAGGTAGTTCACACCGCTCGTGTCCTTCCGCCCTCCATGTTAGTAAATATCTGCCTTCCAGTCACAGCACTGCTTGAGACGTCCCCCACCAGACAAAGGGAAAGTGAAACCGAGATGACCCCTGGCCCTTGAGCTATTTGTCAGCAACTCAGAAAAACCATTCACGGGGGCACCGGAAGACTACACCAAAGGATCCAAATAGAGTTTCGCTTCAGGAAGGCCTTCCCTGAGCCTCCCCTGCCCCCACACTAAGCTGAAACCACGTTGCACAGTCTCACCCCATCCTTTTCGTTACCCTTTTGTCCAACATGTTTATGGTGTTTGATTTCACGTCTGCATTGCTCTCAAGAGTCTATGCTCTGAGGGGAGGGACTTCCTCTTCCTTGCTTACTGCTGTATCCCCACCAGCCAGTACAGGACCTTGCACATAGCAGCTGCTCAGTCATCACAAGTTCAGCTGGCGACCTTGGACGTCCAAACGAAGCAGTCCTAGGAAAGGATCCCGCTGTCAAGCAGCCTAGTTGGGGAAATGGTGACAACTTACCTGTGCTGTGTGAGTACATTGACAGCTGAAGGGTGGTTTGCGCAGTAAGCCAGATACATAGATTTAAAATGAGGCATGAGGTTCAGTAGACAGCCTCCTACTTTGTGTTGGTTTTCTGGAAACCTGTAAGTAAAAACAGATGAAACACAGGATGTAAAATAATAAATGCAATAAAGGAAGATGGCTCCAATCAAACCTGGCAACGTGCAAACCTTTGGAATTCTTTTGCTAAAATTAAGAGAAACTCTATTATAATCACTTCCTCCATGAAATGGAAGTTCTCGACCACCAAACACAGCACCGATACATAAGGTCAGGTACTTACCTGGAATTACGAAGTAGGGTGTTTTGGGTTTTTTTTTTTTTTAAGATATTTATTCAAGGGCGCCTGGCTGGCTCAGTCGTTAAGCATCTGACTTGGCTCAGGTCGTGATCTCATGGTTCGTGAGTTCGAGGACCACATCGGGTGAGCTCGAGCTCTGCTTCGGGTGAGCCTGCCTCTCTATCTCTGACTCTCCTGGGATTCTCTCCTCTGCGTCTCCCTCACTTGGGCCTCTCTCTCTTTCTCAAAAAAGGTATTTATTCAAATTATAATATTCAAGTTTTTGGCCAGGCACACACAAAAATACTGTCGGCTAATGTATATGAAGTTCAAGTACAGACACAACGAATCAACTCCAAAAATGACATATCACAAAAGAGTATTATGTAGTCTTAGTGGCCTGGTGGTCCCTAGGCAGGATGGCCTCAAGATCTTTTTAATTAATTTTTTTTAAGTTACAAGCCACCTGTTTTTATTTGCAGAAAAAATCAGTAAAGTGCAAGAAAGAAAAAATATTACCCAGAACCCCACCATTCGGGGATAGCTATTATAATAATTTTGGCATTTTCCTTGGACTTCCTCCTACCTCTTTCTCTATAAGATGGAAAACGAAGATTACAAATCTAGTTTGTGATCTGCTCTTCTCACCTGGTGACTTCTCTTCCCTCATCAACAAGCTGGATCCCTATGCACATTGAGGATGGCTCCACAGGTCTCTTTGGTGTGGGCTCTTACCATCTTCCTTCCTGGATGACCACCCGTGTCCCAGAAAGCTCAAGAAACAGGCAATCCCTCCAGTTTCGCTATAGACGATGAAAGTTGCCAACTTCTCCAAGATACACTGCTTGGAAAATGAATCTTGCTACCGAAATATACTGCCTGATGATCATTACAGCCCATTTCATAGTTGAACACTTCAACTATCGAGCTAGCCATCAAATATGTATTGTGGTTCACACAAAGATATACTTTCCTTTCCCCACTTCTTCAAGTTTCAACTGTTAATATAACAGATAAGATCCTGGGTGTGATTTAAAGAGAAGCAGCAGCTTGTGCAACCAAATGAGTCATCTAATTTTCCATTTGCAATGTACAAAAGAAAATACCTAATCAATGTCAAAGGCATCATCCGCGGTCGATCGAGACCTTACTTGGCTCTTACACTGCCCAGGAGCAGTAAAAGCAATACAATTTTTCAGTAAAGTCAGGAACAATTTACTGCACGTAGAGCCCTGATATATACAACTAATGGTTTGGCCCTGTGAATGCCACCACCTAGCGTATTTTCTCTGTACCGGGACTGTTTATCAGAGTTGTAACAAATGAGTGAACATAAAATGCCCTTAATCTAAGACAACAGTTAAAAGGAAAACAAAACACGCCAAGGAAGCGATGTTGCTGGCTATCTTGATGGCAATATGTGACACTTACTTTGAACATTCTTCCAAGGCTTGGCAGAGCGTCTGTTGAAATGAGCATACTTCTTCAAAGTTCCCCAATAAAGATGTAAACTCCACAGTACTCAGACTGGAAAAAAAAAAAAAAACATACATAGTTTCAGTGGCTAGAATTTAAGGATGATTCTAGTCATCTATCTCTGGTCTAGCGAGCCGATGATTTGCTAATAACTGGCAAAGGGGACAAGGGAAGCAACCTCTAGATTTTAACTTTCGCTTTTTAATTTACACCAAGTCCGTGTTCTTAAACAATTTGTAAAAGCATCTTTAGTTGGGGTGCCTGGGTGGCTCAGTTGGTTAAGCGTTCGACTCTTGGTTTCGGCCCAGGTCGTGATCCCGCGGTTTCGTGAGTTCAAGCCCAGCGTCGGGCTCTGCACTGGCAGCATGGAGCCTGCTTGGGATTCTCTCTCTCCCTCTCTTTCTGTGCCCTGCCCCCCAACGCTGTCTCTGTCTCTCTCAAAATAAGTAAATAAACTTAAAAAAAAATAAAAGTGAAAGCGTCTTTCCTTGATTTTCTTTTCCTGCAGTAAGAATAATGATCGTCAAGCAAACGAAGGTTTATAAAAGCCATTTAGGCATTTTACAGTGCAACGAGTGAACGAATTACAACTGCATACTATCTAAATATCTTAATAGGCAAAATGCATCATAACGGGGGATAAACGTAAAGCATTTTGAGTCTTCTAGAGCCGCTGGGAGAGCAATCGAAGGACAGTATATATGCTCGCAGAATGCACAGGGGAAAAATCACAAAACCCAGTTTCTCCCAATCTGCAATGCTCATAGATCAACGAAAGGAAATGTTTAGGAGAGGAGGTCCAGGAGAAGAAACTAGTACTGATTTGTCTGCGGGGCGGAACGGAGCAGATAAAGGCAAACAGAACAGTTTTATCCAGAGCTTCCGCGCTGTGACTTCTGTCCACTCCTCCCCTACCAGACAGTACATGATAACAGAAGCGCCAACCACACTCACCCGGCACTTAACACGGAGGCGGGCGTTTCACACATAACGCATCGTAACCTGCCCACAACTTTATGAGGTAGGGACCGTTGCCTCCGTTTTTAATTAATTTTTTAAGTGTTTTTTTAAATTTATTTCTGAGACAGAGAGAGACAGAGCATGAGCAGGGGAGGGGCAGAGAGAGAGGGAGACCCAGAATCGGAAGCAGGCTCCAGGCTCCGAGCTGTCAGCCCAGAGCCCGAGGTGGGGCTCGGACTCACGGACTGTGAGATCGTGACCTGAGCCGAAGCCGGACGCTTCACGGACTGAGCCGCCCAGGGGCCCCTGTGGCTTCCGTTTTACAGGTCAGGAAACCCAGGCACAGAGAGGTCCAGCAAATCGCCCGGAGTCACAAAGCCAGTGAAGGGTGAAGCCAGGATGCCAATCAAAACGTTCTAGCTCCCGAGTCTATGCTCTTAGACCGTTTCGGGGAGGAGGCTTTTCTGAAGACTTAAAAGGCCTTTCTTCTTCATGTATTAATACCAGGGGCGTGTTTCCCAGAGAGTCATTTTTGCTGACAAAGAAAAGGAACACCCAAACAAACGTTACCCGAAACCCCTCGGGCATAAAAAGCTGCCAGCTTCTCTGCCCCCATCGCCCTCCTGAACCACACGCTGGAAAACCCCTATGATGGGGAGTCAAAAGCAAAACCTTCAGCCAGCCAGCTTCCCTTTCCTCTTACTGTTTCCAGCTTGCTAATCAGTCACTCCTTCATTTGAAATCTCACCATCTCCCCTCCCAGGGTCACCGCCTCCGTGTCCTGCCTCTGCCTGTCACCTCCGCGAAACGGAAGGCACATGTCACCGGTGGCAGGAGGCACAGTGGGTCGAGCGTGGCCACTTCCTGGCTGTGTGATGGGTACGGCAGTAAGCCCTTCTGGACTTGAGTTTTCTTATGTGTTCAGTGGGGATGGTGATTTCTTCCCGGGCGCTGGACCCAGTGATTCACTGGGGTTCCTTCCATTCAGCTCAAAGAAGCATGATTCACAGAATTCACTTCGTGCTTTACATAATAATAACAAAGGACACTTTGTTGTTGATCGCGTTTAAGCTCTTACAAAACATAGGACTATAAAATCCTTTCACGCTGGAGTAATATTCCCATAGTGCCGTGGAAAATTCCCAATTGGGAAATTCAGCCAGGCTTTACGCCTTAGCAAACATGATGTGGAAAAAAGGGAGAAAAATCGTGAAATATATGAAACATATTTCCCTGACTGAAGCCCAATACTTTAGGCAGCTGTCCAGCAAAAGGAAACTCTTCCCGAGGAAAAAGAGGAGGCTTTTGTCCCCCATTACATGGGCCAACTGCTACATTTTCTATTTGACTTATACATCGTAATCCCCAGTAAAGGGTAATCAAGTAAGATATAAACACAAACAAATGCAGTTAGCCACTGTTTAATATGCTTTTCTAGAAGCGCGCACACACACACACACACACACAGACACCCAAAATGAGTGGTCGATGTTTTTCTTTCACGAAGACTAAGTTTTCAATTCCAGCCTCAGACAGTCACTTCGAAGACCAGAATAAGGTTTGAATGTTTTGTTTAAAAAAAAAAAAAAAAGAAAGAAAAGAAAACATTTTAACATCTCTATCATTCTCTTTTTGCCTGGCTGAAATACAGGCTTGAAGTGCCCTTATGAACATTCACAAAATGCCACACTCTTTCCGCGCTCAGACTGCGGGAAAGAGTTTCTGCCCTGGCAAGAAAAGGTCACGGGGAGCACGAAACTTTCCAGTTTACATGTTTGCTGCATAGAAACACCAGCAGGCCCTCTTGGGGCGAGGTAAAACCGCATGTGTCGCTTTTAGGATGTACAAGATAAAATCCTTCCACAGCCCAAAGAGACAGAAAGCCAAGCTCTCCAGCAGCAACGTCTTGCATAATTTCCGTTGCCTTGACCGTGTTTCTTGGCAACCTGTGATCTGTGGAAATTCTTCTAAAGGGCAAAATCAATTATTCAGTGACATAAGAGTAATGACTCGATGCTGACATTATCTTGCTTTATTTAGCAACGGGTTTAAAACGTAAATCTTACTTGTTATTGGCCTGCAGGGGTCTTAAGTAAGTGACAAGCAGAGACTGAAGTTCTTTAGCATAATCCTTTTCCGTGTCCAAAATGTTCTGTAACACCTATGGAGAAACAAAGGTCAGGGTCTTGTATTTGTCAGGACAGTCCCAGGTAAGAAAGAGCTTTTAACCAAATTATGAGGCTAGCACTGTAAGTGAGAAGCACAAAATCTGAATGCCCTTTGTTTCATTCTAGCAAACTACTTTAATGATTATGGTTATATTGCATAAGTCATATGAATACAATTTTTCAAAGTCACCCATAACCGGAGGGGCCTGGCCATTTACACAGTACTGTTGAGAATGCTTTTGTTTGGGTACCAATTTGACAGTAAAATATATTTAATAAAAAAAGAGAGAGAGAGAGAGAGAGAATGCTTTTGTGTGCTTAAATCATTGATCCTCGGGAAAGGGCTCAGTTAGCTAACAAAGGATCGTTATTCCCATTTTATGGAGGAGAACGTGGAGACCAGCCACCTTAGAACGCGCAGATTCAATGTCAGGATAATTTAATGAAAATGGACGTCAAATGCCGTCAAATGGCTTTACGTGTTTGGTAAGACCTTTAGGGGACAAAAATCTGAGGCCACGGTGAATTTTTAAGTAGAGTTAAACCTAGTCTTTCAAAACAACCCACGTACGGTCCACAGTCTCTCTTGCCCCACCAGTGCTAGGCCCCACCATCCCCCAGCCTCTTCCGGGGGCAGCTCCAACCTTCCCTTCAAGCTCCTCGAGACACACAAGCCAACATTTTCATACCTTTCCTCTCCTACCTCCTAATTCATTCAACAAACATGTACCGAACGCCTACTCTGGGCCGAATGCCGCGCGGCCTGCCGGGAGCTTCCACTCCGTTCGCAGGGCCAGACAGCGTGAGGCGTTCTTAGCTGGGACGTGTACTCACAGGGCAGTCCATGACGATCTGCCTTCGAAAGGTGGAGTGAGCAAGGCGAGCAGAGGCCTGGGCGACTGTGGGCGTTTGGGGGGGACACAACCGGACTGGAGGGTGGTCGTCCAGGCTCTGCTCCCGACTGACAGCCTGGCTACAGTTTTAAGGCTTCACCCGCCTCACCTCAGATTGTGACGTTTCACCTACCTCAGGGACCATTGTGAAGAGGCACTGAGACACTGGACAGGTAGGTGCTAAGTGAGCAGGAGACAGTCCCGCCAACGTAAGGGGGCAAGAAAAGGTTTCTCCACGGCAGCGCTGTTGACATTTCAGACCAGATAACTGTCCGCTGTGAGGGGGCGCCCTGTGCATTACAGCAGCCTAGCAGCATCCCTGGCCTCTACCCGAGAGATGCTAGACGCCACTAGCCAACCCCTGCTCCAGCCTGGCGATGACACACGTGTCCCGGCATTGTTCAGTGTCACCGAGGGACAATACTGGCCCTAGGTCAGAATCCCTGCTTTAGAGGGAAGCCGCCCACAGGGTGGCTTCTGAAGCGACGACTGAGGTCACACGGCCTTCTCCTCAGCCACTTCTGTCTCCTTTCAGTTCCTGTCTTCCTCAGAAACCACTGTCGAAAGGTGTTAGTGGAAACAAATCCCGGGGCCTGGAGGTTCCACTGCTCCCTGAAATTAATCCAGTGACGGGCTGGCGATGCTTTCCTCCCCCCCATAGAAAGTTTAGGCACCCCAAAGGAAGTCAGCAACTACCCTGAGATGAACAAAAAGAGAAAACACAACGTAAAAACACTCACGGGATGCCCTTAAGGCAGACGATATGTAGCTATAAATGTCTCTATCGAAAAATAAGCAACAGGACTTCTGGTTTCTGGGCCAGCATTTAAGGAGCTTGGAAGTCATTACTCCAGCCTAACAATCAGCAGACTAGCTGAACTAACTGGGGGAAAAAAAAAAAAAAAACCAACTAACTCTTCTTCTCAGGGAATTGAGGTCACAGGGGACAATGCTACCCCCAGAACTGGAGAGACAGACAAGCGGACACTGAAAATCAAACTTGCTGGAGCAGAAACCCATGAGCAGAGGCCTCTGCGGAACTCAGCAGCAGGGCAGGAGAATCCGAACTGTGACCGAATTGCTGGGGGGCTCAGCGTGGCCCAGTCTGAGAGTTGAAAACCCCAGGGGGCCCAGTCACGGGACAGCCCGCCCATCTTTTGTTTTACCTCCGCTAGCCACCAGGTTGTCTCAGTGAAGTAGGAGGAAAGGAAGGGGAGCCATCTTGAAATACGCCACAGCATTCTGTTCATCCTAACAAGGTCTGCCCTCAAGAGAGAAACTATTTGACCAGAGCTTGATCTATCGGGTTTTTCGTCAGAGCCTAACCCACCTAGGGGAAAGGAAATACCCTATCCCAGTCGCCCTAGCCTTCCTGTCCCACCTAAGGGAGGAAAGCTGCTGAGCAGCACTGGTGAAGCTCGTAATCCAGAGACATAAACTCACCAAAAGACTGAGACCTAATCACCGGGCTCCAGAACACTGCCCCTGCCCCCCGTGCCATGCCACCATATTACTAAAGACCTATTTACTGCAGTTCCTTTCAACTAGTACATCATGTTTGGCTCTCAACAAAAAGCAACAAGGCGTACTCTAAGGCAAAAAACGCAGTTTGAAGACACAGAGAAAACATTAGAACCATGGTCAGATATGGCAGGAATGTTGGAATTAATGAGACTAGGATTTTAATATAACTATGTAACATGCTCTACTGAAAGTAGACAACATACAAGAACAGACGGGAACTGTAAGCAGAATCAGAGAAATATTTAGAATAAAAATGAAACGGCAGAGGTCCAAAACACTCTAATAGAAATGAAGAATGCCTTTGGCGGGCTCCTTAGTACACTGGCCCACTAAAAAAACAATCTCTGAGGGGCTCAGTTGGCTAGGCGTCTCACTTAGGCTCAGGTCATGATCTCACGGTTCAAGCCCCGTGTCGGGCACTGTGCTGACAGCTCAGAGCCTGCAGCCTGCTTCCGATTCTGTGTCTCCCTCTCTCTCTGCTCCCCCCTGCTCATGGTCTGTCTCTCTCTGTCTCTCAAAAATTAAAAAAAAAATTTTTTTTAATTAAAAGAAGAGTCTCTGAACTTGTGGATATGTCAATACAAGATTTCAAAACTGAAAAGCAAACAGGAAAGAAAAAAAGACTAGAGAAAATGGAACAAGATACCAAAGATGACATATGTTTAATGAGGCTACCAGGAGAAGACAAAGAGAAAGGGATGGAAGAAATACCTGAAACAACAATGACTGAGAATTTTTCCACATTCATGTCAAACACCAAACAAGAGATCCAGGAAGCTCAGAAAACACCAAGCAGGCAGATCATATTTAAACTGCAGGAAAAAACAATGATAAAGAAAAAGTCCTGAAAGAAGGCAGGGGGAAGGGTGGGGAGGGTTGGGAACAGCTTACCTAGAGAGGAGCTAAGATAAGAATTATATTCAACTTATCCTCAAAAACTATGCAAGTAAGAGAGGAGTGGAGAGCAATGTTTAAAGTGTTGAGAAAAACAAAAATCTCCCCAACTTGGCATTCTGTACCTTGTGAAATTTTCCTTCAGAACTCAGGCATATAAAAATTGAGGGAATTTGTTGCCGGTAGACCTGCCTTGCAAGAAATGTTCCCCAAAAGGTTCTTCAGGAAGAAGGAAAATGCTATATAGGTCAGAGACCCAGATCTACATAAAGAAAGAAAGTACGGGAGAAGTAGCAAGTGAAGCATCTGACTATTTCAGCTCAGGTCACGATCCCAGGGTCATGGGATCAAGCCCCGCGTCAGTCACGCGCTGAGTGTGGAACTTGCCTGGGATTCTCTCTCCCTCTGCCCTTCTCCCCATCTCTCTCGCTTGCACGCTCTCTCTCTCTCTCAAATAAAAAAAAATGAAATAAGAGAAAAACTCGAATTTTTTGTATTCTTTTTTTTTTAATGTTTATTTATTTATTTTGAGGGGGAGGAGGGGACGGGAGAGAGGGAGAGAGAGAAGCCCAAGCAGGCTCTGTGCAGCCATCACACAGCCCTCCGTGGGACCCGAACCCACAAACCACGAGATCATGACCTGAGCTGAAAGCAAGAGTGGGTCGCGTAACCGACCGAGCCACCCAGGTGCCCCATCTACTTTTTTTGTATTCTTAATTGATCTAACAGATAACAGTTTGTTCAAAATAGTAACAGGAACAATGTATTCAATTATATATGCTTATCTACAAGCATATATATGATGCCTATGTATGTTTATGTATAAATGAAATGAATGACAGTAATGATGCCAGGGGTGGGAAGGAAGAATTAGGTATACTCTGTTATTATAAGGTGCTTGTGCTACCTGTGAAGCGGTATAGTGCTCTGTGACAACGGACCCGGATTCCTTCTAAATATATATTGCAAACTCTAGGTCGACCACCCAAAAAAGTAAAAAAAAAAAAAAAAAATCTACAAAGATACAAACTACCAAAACCGACTCACAAAAGAAATAGAAAATCCAGGAGCGCCTGGGTGGCTCAGTCGGTTCAGCGCCCGACTCTCGATTTAGGCTCAGGCCATGATCTCACAGTCATGAGATTAAGCCCCACATGGAGCTCCGTGCTAGGCATGAGGCACGCTTAAGATTCTGTCTCCTTCTGGGGCGCCTGGGTGGCTCAGTCGGTTAAGCGTCCGACTTCAGCTCAGGTCACGATCTCGCGGTCCGCGAGTTCGAGCCCCGCGTCGGGCTCTGGGCTGATGGCTCAGAGCCTGGAGCCTGCTTCTGATTCGGTGCCTCCCTCTCTCCCTGCCCCTCCCCCGTTCGTGCTCTGTCTCTCTCTGTCTCAAAAATAAATAAACGTTAAAAAAAATTTTGGGGGGGACGCCTGGGTGGCGCAGTCGGTTAAGTGTCCGACTTTAGCCAGGTCACGATCTCGCGGTCCGTGAGTTCGAGCCCCGCGTCAGGCTCTGGGCTGATGGCTCAGAGCCTGGAGCCTGTTCCCGATTCTGTGTCTCCCTCTCTCTCTGCCCCTCCCCCGTTCATGCTCTGTCTCTCTCTGTCCCAAAAATAAATAAATGTTGAAAAAAAAATTTAAAAATAAATAAATAAATAAAAAATTAAAAAAAAATTTTTTTAAAGATTCTGTCTCCTTCTTCCTCTGCCCCTCCCCCGCCTCAAGAAAAAAAAAAAAGAAATAGAAAATCTGAATACATCTATAACAAGTAAAGCCATTGAATAAAGCATTCGAAACAATTCCCATAATTTAAAGCCCAGGATGAGATGGCCTTACTGGTCGGTTCTACCAAAAGTTGAAAGAATTCATATCAACCCTTCACAAACTCTTATAATCTTAGAAAAGAACAAAGTACAGGGTACATTTCCCAATTCCAAAACACACTCCAAAACTACAGTAACAAGATAGTTTAGTACTGGCATAGGATAGATACATAAATCAACGGAGTAGTCCAGAAATGAACCCCTGGTCAACTGATTTTTGACAAGTGTGCGAGACCTTTCAATAGGGAAAGAACAATCTTTTCAGCAAATGGTGCTGGGACCACTGGGTGTCTACATGCCAAAGAATCTGCACTCCAACTTTATACCATATACAAAAATTAAGTCAAAATGGACTCAAGAGTTAAAACTACCAAACTCTTAGAAGAAAACAGAGGAGAAAATCTTCAAGACTTCAGATCTGACACCAAAAGCACAAGCAACAAGAGAAAAAAAATACATGAATTGGAATTCATAAAAATTAAAAACTTACGTGTGTCAAAGGGCATTATCGAGGACGTGAGAAGACAACCCACAGAATGGGAGAAATATTTACAAGTCGTATATCTGATAAGGATCCAGTATCCAGAATATATAAAGAACTCTTACAACTCAACAGTAAAAATAATTAATTAAAAGTTGGCTAAGGGGGCGCCTGGGTGGCTCGGTCGGTTAAGCTTCCGACTTCGACTCGGGTCATGATCTCACGGTCCGTGAGTTCGAGCCCTGCGTTGGGCTCTGTGCTGACAGCTCAGATTCTGGAACCTGCTTCAGATTCTGTGTCTCCCTCTCTCTCTGCCCTTCCCCCGCTTGTACTCAGTCTCTCTATCTCTTAAAAAAATAAACAAACATTAAAAAAAAAAAAGTTGGCTGAGGATTTGAATAGCCCTAGAGTTACCATATGACCCAGCAGTTCAATAACTAGAGAAATGAAAACCTATGTCCACACAAAAATTTGCACATGAATTTTCACAGAGCGTCATTAATAGTACCCAAAAAGTGGCAATGATCCGAAGGTCCATAAACTGGGGAATGTCTACACAAAACCTCGTGTGTCTATACAATGGAATATTAGCCGCAAAAAGGAAAGAAGCACTGATATATTCTACAACATGGATGAACCATGAAAATATTATTCTAAGTGAAAGAAGCCAGACACAAAGGAACAAATGTTGTCAGCACAGAGCCCGTGCGGGACTTGAACTCACAAACCGTGAGATCACGACCCGAGCCAAAATCAAGCGTCGGACGCTTCCCCCACTGAGCCACCCAGGCGCGCCCGTGCAAGTTTAAAACGGTGAGTCTTGGGGCGCCTGGGTGGCTCAGTCGGTTGAGCGGCCGACTTCGGCTCAGGTCACGATCTCGCGGCCCGTGAGTTCGAGCCCCGCGTCGGGCTCTGTGCTGAGAGCTCAGAGCCTGGAGCCTGTTTCAGATTCTGTGTCTCCCTCTCTCTGACCCTCCCCCATTCATGCTCTGTCTCTCTCTGTCTCAAAAATAAATAAAACTTAAAAAAAAAAAAAAACAACGGTGAGTCTTGTGGTATGGAAATTATACGGCCAAAAAAGCGATTTTAAAGACTCAAAGCACATATTTCTCATCTGTTAATGGAAACTCTTTATACGTTTTTTTCTCCCTGACCCCACGTCCTTACCCAGGATGGTCCTTCCAAACTCTAGTTTGTCCATCAGTGAAACTGCCTGCCCAGCTGGGCTGGGGTCGCCTGTGGTACCTCAGCTAATCGCCTACATAAATGCGCTGCACTCATATTCATTTTGTATTCTTAGAAATGGGGAGAACTACACCAGAATTCAGCAGCACCGTCTTTTAGTAAGTAAGAGGGAAAACATACGCAGACTGCTTCATTAACAAGATTTATTTGTCTACAGCATTTGTATCAAGGGTGGGAAAAGGCTGGTAGCGTGCCTTCCTGCTAATGTTCAGGAAGGGATGAAATCATCTAATCATCTCCTTTTGTTCACATTTTTCTACAAAGACCGGGTCTGGATATGAGCCATCTCACATCCTCACCCTCCTTTCGAGCACTGTTGCCTAGAGCTGTGACACTACCCAAATCATCACGTCTGTTGAAAATAAGAAAAACAAAAGAAAAAAAAAAAAATCAAACCGAATCCGCTCACCCATTGCCCGAAGGAACTTTTTAAATTAGAAACTGCAGGCGTTATTTACCTCGTAAAATGAGGTTTTCATTTTCTTTTTTACTTTTTTTATCTTATTTTAGAGAGAGCGTGCACTCATGTGCCCGGGGGAGACGGGAAGAGAGAGAGAGAGAGAGAGAGAGAGAGAGAGAGAGAGAGAGAATCTTAAGCAGGCTCTACGCTCGGAGCGGAGCCCGATGCGGGGCTCAATCCCATGACCCTGGGATCATGACCTGAGCCCCAGTCAAGAGTCGGATGCTCAATTGACGGTGCTCCACAGGCGCCCCATAAAATGTGATTCTTGACACAATTGAACAGCATTGTTTGAATCCGACCTCCCTCTCACCACTGAAACAGCGTTATTGTTTCAATGTCCTTCAAAACGCTATCATCTGGGGCTCCTTCACAAGAAATCAGTAGGATTTTGCACGAAAGGTGCCAACTGTCCTGCTCCAGTGGCTTTATTTGCCAGGTGAGGCGGCGCACGTTCTAGAAGTCCCACTCTCGCTGGACCCACCAGCCTGGGACACGCAGAAGGCAAAGGTGAGGGAAGCAGGCGGATAGCTCCCGCCGCCTTTCAGTGAGCAAAACTGAAACAAATTTCATAGCTAAACATTTCCTCCTTCAGAGCTAAACAGAAAACATATTTTAACTCCTATTGTTGAAAGTTTTGAGGGTGGCTGAATGCCGACTTTACAAAACTAAACTGACAGACATGATCCACGATTCCTTCACTTACCAATGCAAAACAACAACAACAACAACAAAAACCCAATTGAACGGTAACATGTTAAATAGCGCTGCCCTGGCTGCGGTCTGACGAGCCGAAATGCTCATCAGGGTGGACACTTAGGATTCTTTCTCAAATTCATTTGAGCTTTTATTGCTTTCCTCAATCTCAAAAGACCAACTGATGAACTTCTGAGACTGGTTCTTTATTTTTCAGGCCACAGGGCATGTACTGTAAAGGGATAAAAAGGGAAGCAGACAGAGGAGGCTATGTGTTCCCAAACAGAAGGCCTCAGTGGTGAGTCAGAAAGCAAGGGGTTTGGCAAGCCAAACAGCAGCACAGTTTGATCGAGATGAAATCCATTCAAACTTACTAAAATAGACTGCATCCAGACATTGCCTTTGCCTCCCTGACTCTGTCTTCACAAGGGCGACGGAGTATTCTTTTGCTCAATTAACCTTTGACTAAATTCAGAGCGAGACAGATGGTAAGAAGCCATAGAAAAACAGGTGGCGGCCTTTTATGCCTCTATCCTGGGCTATTGATTTTCCAGTAAAATATATTTCCCACATTTCCTGGAAAGGCTTTAGAGTGAGTTCGTTTTTATAACTCTTCTTTTTTTTTTTTTTTTCCCAAAGGGAAAGAGTCATAGAATATGAAGAAATTATTTTAAGAGGCTAAAATGCATAAACAGCCGACCCTTGAACGACAGAGCTTTGAACTGCGGGTCCGCTTACCGTAAATGTCTTTTCTGTTCCTTATGATATTTACATTTTTTTTAAGTTTATTTATTTTTTAGGGAGAGGGAGAGACGGAGTGTGAGCAGGGGAAGGGCAGAGAGAGAGAGGGAGACACAGAATCCCAAGCAGGCTCCAGGCTCCAAGCTGTCGGCCCAGAGCCCGACGCGGGGCTCGGACTCCCGCACCGTGAGATCGTGACCTGAGCTGAAGTCGGACGCTTAACCGACGGAGCCACCCGGGAACCCCCCTGCTCCTTACGATATTTTAAATAGCATTTTCTTTTCTCTCGCTAACTTCGCTGTAAGAAGACAGGATGTAATACATATGACATACAAAATATGTGTTAATCAACTGTTCATGTTAGCGGTAAGGCTTCTGGTTAAGCTCTTGGGGAGTCAAGAGTTCTCCATGGATCTTCGACCGTGCAGGGGGTCAGCGCCCCTAACTCCCGAGCTGTTCAAGGGTCAACCGTATATGGATGAGTAAGACAGGAAATGGGTAGGTAAAAAAAAAAAAAAAAAAAAAAGTACAGGGAATGTGGAGAAGGAATAAATGGGCAGATTGTAGGGAGTAGTTCAGGCTGGTGGATTTAAAAGGGGAAGGTGCACAGAGGATTTTGAGGGCAGTGAAAATACTCTGTGTGATACTATAATGATGGATACAGGCCATTATACATTCGTCCAGACCCACAGAACATACAACACCAAGAGGGAACCCCAATGTAAACGATGGACTTTGGGAGATCGTGACGCGTCAGCGTAGATCCTTCGCTTGTCACAAGTTGCCACCGATTCTGGTGGGAGACGCTGGTAGCGGGTGAGGCTGTGCGTGTGTGCGGGTGGGAGGGTTCCGCTCGATTTTGCTGTGAACCCCAAACCGCTCTGTAAAATAAAGTCTTAAAAAAGAGGGGGGGGGGGCGGATAAGCGCTAAAAAGGTAGAGAGAACTCCGGGTGGGAGCAGGTGGGTAGAGAGATGAGTAAGAGGGAAAATGGGGTAAGCAGAAGGTGGGTGGTGAGAGCAGAAATTGCAGGAGGCTTCCTGGGATTTTTATGTGAGGTCACATGTTACACACTCCCCACCTTTCCCACTGCGTACGGGTTCTCCAAGGCATACCCTCTAGGCATCTGCCACAAGTTACAATGAAGGAGAAGAAAGTTAGGAGAAAAATAAATTGTGCTGGCCGCTACTGATTGTACCTTCCTGTCTGCAGGTAGGGAGAGATCATCTCTCCCTCTGCAGACGGATAGATGCTCGCGCCCAGAATCGAATATTCGGATCACTGCGTGTGAATACAGCACTCCACCTTCCCGGGGGGCATTCTGACGGGCGAAGAAGACAGTGCAGTCCACTCTATGACCAGCAGGGAGGGATCGCGGGCGCGCCCACTCTTGCCCGGGGGGATGCGCCCATGTAGCCCCCCTGCCTGAATTCCTTTCCAGCTCTTCTCTGCTTAGCTAAGTCTCGACACGCTTGAATCCCGTCTTCCACTGAACCTTTCCCTTTACTGGTTCTCCAACTTCAGTTTAGTGAGCAGCAGAATCAGCCGTTTCCTGGGGCGCCTGGGTGGCTCAATCGGTTGGGCATCCGACTTCGGCTCAGGTCATGATCTCATGGTTCGTGGGTTCGAGCCCCGTGGTGGGGTCTGCGCGGACAGCTCGGAGCCTGCTTCGGATTCTGGGTCTCCCTCTCCCTCTGCCCCTCCCCCACTCATGCTCTGTCTCTGTCTGTCTGTCTCTCTCTCAAAAATAAATAAACATGAAAAAAAAGTACTGTTTCCTGAGATCTATGGCCAGAGATTCTGATATACAGCAAGTCCGGTATGGGGCCCGGACGTGTGCACTTTTAACAAGCTCCCCGGGGCCTTCTGAGGTAGGATCCCCCAACCACGTTTTGAGAAGCCCATCTTAGGACACTTTATAACTGCATCATTCTCTGCCACGTGGCTTCCTATCACGTCTGTCCTACGTTCCCAGTGAGACAGACCATGGGCGCGAAGAGCTAAGCACTGCGCACAGATTCAGCCTGATCGCTAAGCCACATCGATCCCTTTTCCTGTTCTTTGTTTTCTCAGTTTTACTGAGGTATGATTGACAAATAAAAAGTGTCTATGCTTGAGGTGTATAACTTGATATATTTTTGAAAGATTTTATTTTTCAGTGATCTCTACACCCGACAGGGGGCTCGAACCCACAACCCCGAGATCAAGAGTCACACGCTGCTCCGACTGAGCCAGCCAGGGGCCCCTATAACTTGGGCTTTTGATATAGGTACGCAGTGTGCAGAGATCGCCACAGTCAAGCTAATTAACACCAGCGCCTCACATCGTTACCATTTTCCTTTGTTGTTGTTGTTCTTTATTCTTAAATGCCTCCTGGCACGTCACAGCAAGTTATGAAGGGCAGAGAAAGCCAACAAGCAGCATAAGATTATTAGAAAAACAATGGATAGAAAAATGGCATGCTGTTTCTCAGTAGTGAGAGAAGTTTAACAAACGGCAGTGAATTTTGAGAACGCGGAAGGAACCACGGTCAGGGGCAGCAAAAGCCTCCTCTGGGCTGCCACGGCCCTGAAGGATCCTGAGCACCTATTCCAAGCACCAGGCCAGGAGTGGGCAAGCCTCAGTTAGACACACTGAACGTGGCTCATGGCACATGCAGGTCTGGGCTGGGTACCCAAAGCCACTTTGGTCACACCGGAGAACTTGCATCAAGGCCCGGGTGGGGCAGAAATCAGCACCCGGTCCCCTGGAAACTTGAAAAGGGGGAGACAAATCTACAGACTTGCAAATTCAAGGAGTCTCTATCCTGCCCAAATTTATCGGATGCGATTGGTTCATTTTACATGTCGACTTGACTAGGTCACAAGGTACCGAGCTTAGACATTATTTGGGTGTGTCTGGGAGGGTGTCTGCAGACGGCTTTGGTAGGTTGAGGAAAGCAGACTGCCCACCCCAGCGTGGCTGGGCATCATCCAATCTTTTGAGGGCCTGGAAAGAACAAAAAGGGAGAAGAAGGGAGAATTTGCTCCCTCTGCCTGACTTCTTGAGCTAAAAATATCAGTCTTTTCCTCCCTCAGACTCGAATTTACACCATTGGCTCTCCTGGCCCTCAGGCCTTTGGATAGTTGAACTTCCAGGAATCCAGCTACAGCTCTTCATATGCCTTGCCAAAGTCCTACGTAGAAGATGTTCACTGCAGAATCGTTTAGAGTAGTAAGGTACGAGAAGCTATGCACATGGCTTTCATATCTCAACTATTGTAAATAACGCTGCAATTAAACATAAGGGTACGTGTATCCCTTCGGATTAGTTCTTGTATTCTCCGGGTAAATACCCAGTAGTACAACTGCTGGATTGTAAAGTAGTTCTATTTTTAACTCTTTGAGTTAAACACACACACACACACACACACACACAGACACACACACACACACACACACAGACACACACACAGACACACACACCCCATTGGAATATTATTCGGCCATAAAAAAGAATGAAAAGAATGAAATCGAGCCATTTGCAATGACACGGATGGAGCGAGAGAGCATAATGCGGAGAGAAACAAGCCAGTCAGAGAGAGAGAAATGGCATACAATTGTATTCATCAAGAAACAAAACAAACGAGCAAAGGGGAACAAAATAAAAGAGAGGAAAACCAAGACACAGACTCTCAACCACAGAGAACAAACTGACGGCTACCAGAGGGGAGGTGGGGGGGAACAGTTAAATAGGTGATGGACGTGCACAGTTAAACAGGTGATAGGAGGGCACTTGTTGTGATGAGCACAGCGTACTTTATGAAAGTGTAGAACCACTGTAGTGCACACCTGAAACTAATATAACACTGTATGTTACGTAACGGGATTTTAAATACAAACTTAAAAAAATAAATAGCATCAGCAGAGGCAGAGACAGCTCCAGAGCAGTGTGATGGCATGCTCCAGATGCAAAGAGAGAAGAAGCTACTGCAACGTTTTCATCCGCCATCTGACTGCATACTTTCTTTAAAAATTAAATCACGGTGGGGAGGGGGCGCCTAGGTGGCTCAGTCGGTTAAGCGCCGGACGACGACGGCTCGGGTCATGATCTCACGGTTCGTGGGTTCGAGCCCTGCATCAGGCTCTGTGCTGATGGCTCGGAGCCTGGAGCCTGCTTCGGATTCCGTGTCTCCCGCTCTCTCTGCCCTTCCGCCGCTCATGCTCTGACTCTCCCTCTCAAAAATCAGTAAACGTTAAAAAAAAAGTTTTTGTAAATAAAAAAAAAAAAGAAATGTAAGAAGAAAAATAGTGACAAGATTGTCCCCTATGATTATTGCCCATGTCCCCTATGAAGCTTCTTCTTGAGTTTTCATACCCACGACCACTCATGTCATCATTATGGAGCAAACTCGTGGAAGGGTGCAATTCTGACTTTTGGAACGCTACGTATAGAGATGTTGAACAAGATTATCCATGTGCAAAATGAAAGGAGTATGCAGTCCAAATGCACATCCAATATTGGGTGAAAAGTGACACTAAGGAGCGCCTGGGTGGCTCAATCGGTTAAGCGCCCGACTCTTGATCTCGGTTCAGGTCACGATCCCACGGTTCGTGAGAGCTGTGCTGATGGCACACAGCCTGCCCGAGATTGTCTCTCTCTCTCTCTCCTCTCCCTCTCTCTCTCTCTCTCTCAAAAGTGACACTATTTCAGACAAGAAAACTTAGAGCTTACAATGATTTGTCCTTTTCATTAGTGATTGGGCCGAGTCTGGAAAGGAGACGTGAAGGAAAGCAGAGGGAAGATTAAGGAGAATAATACAATTTTTTTTTCTCAAATGGGAACTTATTTTGAGTACTGTATCTGTCCTATTTATAGCTAATATATTTTGACATGTCTGTGTTCAAGCCAGAGTCATTCCACGCCTCCCGCTGTGCCAGAGGGCAGTCTTCCCTCTGGGCTCTCCTCAAATACAAGGTTCATAATATTTTGGAGGACACCATAATGGATTGATTGACTCGAAAATAAAATCACAGTATGCGATCACTTAAAACTAATAGCATTAGAGGAACGTGGGAACTCACCTTCTTAATATCTGGTAAGGCTATATCTAACTGCTGGGTTTCCCCATCACGCCTACTGATGAACCAATTTCTCTTTGGGCTACCTTGGAATTTTTCAGTACGGTGGATGTAAAACTTCTAGACATCTGTAAGAGGCCTACCAGCAGAAGAGCTCCACGGTAGCACAGCTGACATTAGACCCTTGCGATACTTTACCCAGTCTCCTGTGAGCGTCACCTCAACGCATCAGTGGCTCAGCAAGTGAAAAGGTTCCATACAGAGAGTCAAGAAATTTTGTTAGTTCTGATCTGAACACTCACCACAGTATAATAGTTCTTGGTAAGTGGAGTAGTTTCGAATCCTTTGCCAGCCTTGGGGGAGAGGGGTCTCTCTGTGGAATAGACATTTAAATTATGTTAAGATCACACAGATCTAAGATGAACATTTTATAACTGAAGTCGACTCACATACTATAAATTTTGTCAAATGGAAGGATCAGTGGAAATGTACATTCCCCGACAAGTGACACTCTAATTTTACTAAACTCTAGATGGTCCAAGCTAGGGTTCTTGTCCAGACCCCTTCAATTTCCGAGAAGTTAAGGCCCAGCTAATGAATGGCAGGGCCAGACCAAGAACTTCACTCCATTCGGGCTCGTTTCTTTATTCCAGTCTGCCTCGCCACTCACCTCATTCAAAACAGATAAGCCAAATTAATGCTAGCCAAATACACATATTTGTAACCTGTAAGTTACTATACAAGTATAGTACAGACATATATTATAACATAGGTAATAGCAGCCATCCTTTCTTGGGGCTCTCTACTGTGCCAAAAATAAAATAATCAGAATCTCTAACACACTGAAAACGAGCAGAAAATTCTTCTTTCTTTTATGTATCGTTTGAGTATCATGACATCGTGCTACAAAATGCTGCCTTTCTTTTACCAAGTTAATCTTACCTGTTAAACTCATGACTAAGAGACATCCTAACGCGTTCTTTCTTAAAAAAAGAAAAAACACCTCAGGAAAATACAAGATGGCGATCATAAATGTTTAACAGTGTCACTAACACTATCGTTCCTCCCCTCATTTTCTCCTTTGCTTCATTTTGTTTTACATTCCATTTTTATCTTGCTATATTATATGCTGCTTTAAACTCTTTCTGAAGTATAGTCGAGTACATATAAGTAACCAATGCATAAGATATCATCGCACTTGATTTTTCTTTTTAAAAAATATTTTCTAGTTTTAAATCTATTACATCCCAACCCTAAAAAATGCAAATTATAGAGAAAACATAAAAACCAATGATTAGTCAGAGTTAACCATCATCAGAGTAACATTATTAAGCATGTCTTCTCATTCTTTTTATATGTGTATTTGTGAACACACACACATACACACACACACACACACACACACACATACACACAGAGGGATCTTTCTTACTTTACTTATGGTTTTGTAATTCTCCTAACAACCTTTTTAAAAATTTTTTATTTATTTACTTATTTTTAAGTGTTTTCTATTTATTTTGACAGAGACAGACAAAGAGAGAGAGAGCCCCAAGCAGGCTCCGTGCCATCAGCGCAGAGCCCGATGTGGGGCTTGATCCCACCAACTGTGAGATCATGACCTGAGCCGAGATCAAGAGTCGGACGCTTAACCGACCGACCCACCCAGGTACCCCTTTAATCTTATGTTTTTATGTAAGCTCGAACCCCAGTGTGGGGCTCCAGCTCATAACCCCAAGGTCAAGAGTCACATGCCCTACTGACTGAGCCAGCCAGGCGCTCCTCTGTAATTCTATCACATTATCGCATGAATATTTTCTCATTTAACCTTGACTTTTAATTATTATTATATGTAAAATATTATATTATATTAAAATAATCCTTTTATTTATTTGGCACTTAATAGCTTTTCAGACATTTTATTTGAGCCTCACGACCCTAGCAGGCAGAGATGATTGCATTTTGCAGAGAAGGTCACTCAGGTCCAGGGAGGTGAAGTTAGTTACCTAAGGGCATGTGTCTAGGACATGGCAGGGCCAAGACTGAAGCTCAGGCGTGCCTTGACAAGAGCCTGTGCTCCTAACCAATATGATGTCCAGAGGTAAATCTACCGAGAAGGGCTTGGTCAATGGCATTTACAGTGATTCTTACTGGCGTTCAGAGAGGCCATCAGTTTGAGCTGGGATGCTCAGAGAAGACCTTGCTGGGCAGGAGGCACTCGATCTAGTCCTGGAGGGTGGTGAGAATTCAAACCAGGAGAGAAAACAGTAGAGAACTTTCTGGGCAGGGAAGATTCCAGAAGCACAGTTGTAGACATGGCAATGCTCAAGGCAGGACTGTTCCTGTGCCAATCAATTGTCCAGCTGGGCCTTGCTGGGTAGGGTGAAAACAAGGCAAAAAGGCAGCCCTCTGGGCCAACTGTGTCACGTCCGAGTGATGACAAGTGGGGTACAGCCAGTTGCTGGAAGCTTCACGCCATTTCAAGATCCTCCTGGATCTACCTGGTGGCTTCACAAGATCGTAAGTGGCAGAGCCAGGACTTGAAATCAAGTATTGTACCAAGCCGGCTGTGCTTCCCAGGCACCACTGTTGGACTCTTAGACTTATTTGAAATTGACAGTTACCAAATTCTTTCAGTGTTTAGGAGGCCAGTTTAGTGATAATGGTTCTACTTAGAACTCATAGCCGAGAGCACCTGGGTGGCTCAGTCGGTTCAGCACCCGACTCTTGGTTTCAGCTCAGGTCATGATCTCCCAGTTCGTCAGTTGGAGCTCCACACTGGTCTCCGTGCTGATGGTGTGGAACCCACCTGGGATCCCCTCTCTCTCCCTCTGTCTCTGCCCCTCCCCTGCTCGCTCGCTCTCAAAATAAATAAATAAATAAATAAATAAACAAACAAACAAACAAACCTAAGAACATTTTTTTTCTAAAAGAACGCACAATCGTTTTGTGCGACTGTAATGGAAGCCAGTCTTGATAAAAATGAAACTTTCTAGAGATACCGGCAAGATAGGGTCGGCTTTCAAAAGCCAGGCTGAACGGGAGGGTAAACAGTAATGGAGAGCCTGCCAAGACGGAGAAGCAGGAAGAAAAGGCCACAGGAATGGGTGATTGCAATGGAAACAAAATGTTACCTATGCGGAGTAGGACAGAGAAACATGACCCGAAAAGAAAGGACTGGCTGCATGGAGGTTCCTGGGTGGCTGAACAGGATGCAAAAAAACAGCTGGTGCTTTAATAAGATCAATACCATTGTCAAACCTCTAGCAGGATTGACAGAGGCCAAAAGAAGACACGAATTACCAATATCAGGAGTGAAACAGGGGCTGTCACTACCTCTCAAAAAGATGACAGGGGCACCTGGGTGGTTCAGTCGGTTTATGATCCGACTCTTGATTTCAGCTCAGGGCATGATCCCTGAGTCATGGGATCGAGCCCCGGCACGCTCTAGGCTGCTCGTGGAGCCTGCTTAAGATTCTCCTTCTCTCTCTCTCTCTCTCTCTCTCTCTCTCTCTGCCCCTCTCCCCTACTCGCACTCTCTTTAAACAAAAAAAAAGATGATCAAGCAATACTCTGAGCAACTCTACACATATTAACTTGATAATTAGATGTGAAACGAACCAACTCTTCGGAAAACAAAAACTACCACAACTCACCCAGTATGGACTAGACCATTTGAACAGACTTAGAACTATTAGGGAAATTGAATTTCTAAACTTGAAACTCCAGAAAAAGAAATCTCCAGGCCTATATGGTTTCACTGGAGCACGCTATCACACGTTTAAGGAAGAGGCAATACCAATTCTTCACAATCTCTTAGAGAAAATAAGAGGAGGGATAACCTTCCAACTCATTTTATGAAGTCACTATCACACGGACACCAAAGCCAGACAAAGATAGTATAAAAAAAATGACAACTGCAGACCAATAGCCCTCATGAATATAGATGCAAAAAACCTTAACAAAATATTAGCAAATAAAATTCCGCAACATTTTTAAAGCATTGTAGACCACGGAATCCATCCCCATGGACGCCAGGTTGGTTAAACATTCCAAAATCAATCGATGTAACCCACAATATTAACAGTCTACAAAGAAAAGTCGCATGATAATACCCGTCAGTGCAGAAAAAGCACCTGAGAAAACTCAACAATCCCTCAAGGGGAAGAAACTCCCACCTCCTGTCCCCCCCGAAATAGGAATAAAGTGGAAGTCCTTCAACTCAATAAAGAGTATCTACCAAACACCTGCAGCTGACGTAGACATACATGGCACAAGATGTAAGGCTGAGCGTGGTCCCCCTGAGATCAGGAAACAAGGCAAGGTGGTCTCTCTCACCACCTCTTATTCAATTCAGTTCAGCTCAATTCAATTCAATTCAATTCAACTCAATCGCTGACATCAACCAACGTCATGAAGAATTCAAATGGGTTACCTGGCATAAGAGAACTCCAACAACAGCACTGTCCCACAGATAAAGCCATAAGAAACCCTCCTAATCCTGATATAAAGAGCCTTTTGCAATTAACGTTTGGTTCTTTCCCCTCCCCTGCTGCTGTACAGATTCCTATTGCCTGTTGGTGGTGATGGGACAAAAAGAAATCTAGTGACAATGGGTTTCTCTGGATATGAAACATCTATGTGACATACCCAGGGGATTACAACAGGAAGTCTAAATATAAAGCTCAAT
This sequence comes from Prionailurus bengalensis, assembly GCF_016509475.1. Lineage (NCBI taxonomy): Eukaryota > Metazoa > Chordata > Mammalia > Carnivora > Felidae > Prionailurus > Prionailurus bengalensis. The sequence goes on from NC_057361.1 coordinate 113,622,409, forward strand.
CTTAGTTTTGGTTTACAATCAGCAGGAAGAGTCATTTCTTAAGCTGCCTTAATACAAATTTAATTAGCCAGCTACCTAATCTCCTCATCTGATAACTATATTTACCTGCTAATAAAAAGTCTTAGAAGGATTTAATGACCCTTTAACGGAACCAGTTGCAGAAAACAGAATTTGCTTAAAATATCTGTTCTGATCATACTTGCTTCAATACTTCCTTGGCAGGACATTTTGCCAGGAAAATTTTAATGCAAAGTCCTTAGCTTTTCTCTAAGACAAAAACGAAAAAAAGATACAATTTATGGTGTTACTGATGTATTGGCAGGAATTTTTTTTTCATGCATAAATAACATGTTAATTTACAGGTCACCACTGATTTTTAAATAAAGGACTGAAAATTGTTATCAATGGCTAATTTTCTTATTTATAATGTATCTGACTCAAACAAAGGAGCAAAGGCCCTTAATATATCCTCTGACGCTTATATAATGCCTAATTGATTCATACATACATTTTCATGAAATAAAATCTTTGAGAAAATGTTTTTGTTCAAAAGGGTTTATTTTTCTCGTGCAACAAGAAAACGAGAGGTACGCAAGCAGGACTGGGAACAATGGCTCCATAATGTCACCACCGTCCAGGTCCCATCATTCTTGGTGAGAGGCTTTTATTATCACGGTCACCAAATCCTACCCTACCTTCAGCCTCAAGCTCATGTTGAAAGGAGTCTCGTGCGTGCGTGTGCGTGCACGAGATACTCAAATATTCTACTTCCTCACTTCCTACGGTAGTAGACTGGTGGCTTCACAGGTCCTCTGAAACCAGTCTCCTCCTGATGGGAGGGAAGAAGCTGTCCCCAGGGCCTTGACCATAATCATCTTCTAGACAAAAGTTACAGTGGAATCTCAAACTTAACATGCCACTCCCCAAGGGCGACTTTACCAGAGCACAAAGTGCTCCTGTCCATAGCAGGCTCAAGGGAAGAAAAGCGGGCACAGCGCTCCCACGGCACCGAAATCTGCAGGGTGGGGGTTTGCACAGGGCCAGGGTTGCTTTGTTCCGTTTTGAAGACAATACAAAGGCACGTGGAATACCGGCCGAATGAAAAGTACCCCAGGCTACCACGAATGAAGGTCAGAATCACTGACTATTCAAGTGACCTCAGCGTTACCCGCTTGACCCAAGAGTAAACGGAGATCACAGGAGTTCTTGACTTCCATGCCTGATTCAACCTCCCAAACGACCCAAGAGTTTGTGTGGCCGTGGGGTTTAAAACTCTAAATGGATGGTTTCATTTCAATGAAAGACGCATTTAATCTAGGAGTCATTTTTTTAAAACTCCTTACAGACAAATCTTCCCTAAGCTTATACATCAGTATGAACTTCATGAAAAGAAATAAAACATTGCAGGGCACCTGGGTGGCTCAGTCGGGTAAGCATCCGACTTCGGCTCAGGTCATGATCTTGCGGTTCGTGAGTTCAAGCCCCGCATCGGGCTCTGTGTTGACAGCTCGGAGCCCAGAGCCTGCTTCAGATTCTGTGTCTCCCCTTCTCTCTGCCCCTCCCATGCTCATGCTCTGTCTCTCTGTCTCTCAATAAGTAAACATTAAAAAAAATTTTTTTTAAAGAAAGAAAATGTTGACAGGTGCATTTTCTACACCAAACATAAAATAGCACAACACTGAACTTAATGTGTCCCTCGGCAGCATCCTAAATAGGTTCCGGCCAACTTGCCACCCTGTGGAGGCAGCGAGAGGTGGTATGGGCAAGAATTCGGGTCAACAAAGACTCATCACCTCCTTCCCAACAAGACATTTTCATTACACCGAGCTGATCTCCTCCACCACCCCAAGCTCCCTCTGCTCAGTCCTACCACGGATCCTCTGTGGCTTTGGTCCTCCCTGACCAGTCACTATGGCTTGGATTGTCCTCCCCTCTCATCTGGACCTATCCACAGCCTACATGTCTCAAGCCCTACCTCCTCCACGAAGCCACTTCCAACCTCTCCAGCCACAGCACACTCTCTGTCCGCTGACAATCTGCTATGTATTTTTATGCTTTATCATCTACTACTTTATGGCGTCGGTTGTCAGTTTCATCTCCGGCTGTTAGCTCTGCCCCGGACTCCAAATCAATAATGACAGCTACCTGCTGGAAATCTTCAGAACGATGACTCTCTGGTGCCTCCACTCAACATGCCCAAAGCAACTCATCATCTTCAGTGAGATCTCCCCGTCACTAGACTACAAACATGAGGACAAAACTCATGTCTTAGGTTTCTCTGCCTCGCCAGTGCCGGGACAGAGCCTGATATCCCAGTCATGGCAAAGAAACCTTTGCTGGCTGGCTGGGTGCATGACGCCACATGCCCTTAAGGAGCTCACCCTCAAGCTGGACCTCTAGACTTGGAATTATCTTCACCTCCTCCCTTCTGCTCATCACAAATCATCAGCAAATTTTCCTGATTGTTTTTTAACAGTATCTACTGCATCCGCCCACTTTTTCCGCTCCACTATCACAAAAGCAGCCCGCACGGCTCTCTGGATTGCCAAGATCTCAGCAAGAGTCTCTACTGGCTTCCCCACATCCTCGTTGGTTACCCCTACCACTTCTCTGCCATCCAGCCCCCACGTGACCACTAGAAACAGCTTTCGAAACCACATACTGTCCCCTACTATCCCCTGCTTTGTGTTGACACCCTTCTTCATATAGCTCCAGCCGAAGCCCCACTCCTCTTTACTTGCCTTACCCTCAACCCAAATCACCCTACCACCCACTCCACCCCTTCCTACCTCCATGCTTTAACTTACTAATGCCCTCTAACCTTCTACCTGTCAGAAGCGTCTTTTCATCCTTCAAGGCCCGATTCAAGTGCTTCCCCCTCCCGCCGAGGTTATTGTCCATAGAACCTTTTTTTTTTTTTTGCCTGCACCAATAGCATCTTGTCTAGACTTAGAGCTTTGTCTGCGCTACTTATCCCGTGCTACCCTGTTACAGTTGTCTATGTACACACCTATCTTGACCACTAGACTGTAAGGTCATTAGAGGCAGGGTCCCCGAGGACAGACTAATATAGTCCCACCACCACTACTACCAAGTATATAACTGATGCTCAGTGAACAAGCTGAACAGAATATAATGACCTGCCCCACGGTATCCATTCATTTTACAGATACTTAGAGAGCCTAAACAGAACAGAACATCTCTGCCCTCATGGTGCTTACATTCTCATGGGAATATACAGATGGTAAGTGAAGTAAATAAGCACACGTACACTACGTTAGGTGGAGAGAAATGGTTAACAAAAAATAGAGCAGGGAAGGGGGAGAGGGGCAATGGGGATAGGGTTCCATTTTCTTGGGTGACCAGGGAAGGCCCTACTGCAAAGCGGACAAGTAAGCAGAGACCTGAAGGAGGTGAGGGGACCAGGCATGTAGACATCCAGGGAGCGTCCTAGGCAGAGGATCAGTAAGTGAGGTAGGTGCCCATTTGGCACAGGAAACCGGGAGCCAGTGTGGCTGAAGTGGAATGAGTGAGGGGGAGAAAGGTCATAGAGGAGGTCAGAGGGGCAACGGGAAGCTGAATCCTGGAGGACCTTGTAGGCTAGTGAGATGACCTTGGCTTTTACTCTTTTTGAGATGGGGAGCCATTAGCCAAGTTCCATTTTGAAAGAATCACTCTGGCTGCTGAGTTTAAATTCGGTTTAATTAAAGTAGCAGGCTTCCTGGCCCCAGCTGTCCAGACCTATCCTTGATGGCTGGGTAAGACGCTTCAAAGGGTTACCTAGGTGCTCAAATCAGAGCCAGAGATTGCCACGTGAGTCCTTAACTGAGCTCCAAACCAAAGAGAGTATAGAAGAAACCCTAAGGGAAGGGTCCAAAGCCCAGAACAAACAGCCCAGGGCAGTCCACAATGCAGCAGCCAGACTGTGCTACAAGGCAACTCAGCGAGGGACATGATGATGAAGGCATGCTGTCTGTCTACTTCCAGTGTCCTCGAGACAATGCTTGGACAATGCCTTGGGGAATCCCCAGGCAAGGCGGCAAGACCTGTGCCTTTCAATCTGGGGGATGAAGACACTGAATCAACGAACAAAGCTAGAGTGAATCTGGAAAGGTGGAGACCGTAACAACCAGACCAAAGCAACTGAAAGATGTAGTGAGGGGTAAAAATCAGCTGTGAGAATCATCAAAACCAAGGAAATTCCAAGAAGGCCTGTGAAAATATTTCAGGGATCAACAGAAACATCTCAATTCCCAGTAATAAAAAAAAAGCTAAGGGGCACCTGGTTGGCTCTGTCGGTAGAGCATGCAAGTCTTGACCTTGGGGTTGTAAGTTCGTGCCCAATGTTGGGTGTAGACATTACTCAAAAATAAAATCTTCTAGGGGCGCCTGGGTGGCGCAGTCGGTTAAGCGTCCGACTTCAGCCAGGTCATGATCTCGCGGTCCGTGAGTTCGAGCCCCGCGTCGGGCTCTGGGCTGATGGCTCGGAGCCTGGAGCCTGTTTCCGATTCTGTGTCTCCCTCTCTCTCTGCCCCTCCCCCGTTCATGCTCTGTCTCTCTCTGTCCCAAAAATAAATAAACGTTGAAAAAAAAATCTTCTAAAAAATGCTAAGAAGTCTACACATACATATATAACTATAAATCTTTTAGTAAACACTTATTCCATTAAGGGAGGTGCCCCCTGCCTTAAACCAACACACGACACAGGAAAGCGTGCAAACCAAACTTTCTCTTAAATGCGTTCGGGAAAAGCTCCTAAGAGGGGTTATCTGGGGGAGGATGCAAAGGAGAGAGGAATTTGTATCGCCTATATTATACATCTTTGGAATTTTTTAGTTTATTTACAATGAGCCTATGATTATATTAGCCGACAGTATTAATTTTGAGTCATTAAAAAAGCGACGAAGACGTCTACAAAAGAAAAAGCACACTGAGCAGCTAACCACTCAAAGGAGCCCTTGGGTAAATATTTTGGGGAAGTGAAGAGATATAACAATGTGAATAACCGAACACTACTTTATCTGTATTGTGACATATTTTTATATATCAGGGTTTTTTTTGGTGATATAGGCAGGGCCTCCTTGCTCAAATAACAAAAGGCAAGGAAGTGACCTAAGAAAGTTCTAGAAAGACTACTGAAGAATTCTTAGATTTCATTCTCCCGATATTATTACAAAAGAGGATAAGCAGTTAGCAGTACGTAAGAGTTAAGGGCAATTTTATTCAGAATCAAAGCAGCCAGACGGCTTCCTGCAGCCCTATGATTGTTATTTCTCGAACACATGTCTGAGGCATTTAGACTTAGGTCTGCTTAAAGAGCTTAGGGCTAAAAAAAGGAAGTTAGCACATGGCCTCTCTTATTATTCTTTTCTACCATGGTGATTCTTAGAGTGGCAGGAAGGGGACACAGTTAAGGTGGAACAGTTGTCTGAGCTTTGAATTCTTTAGCTGTTTTAGGTTTTTGCTGTCTTGATGTAATCGAAATGCAACTTCGTTTCAAAATATCTAATCATCGATTTTTCCCAGTTCCCTCCTACCCTAATTGTCGGCTTATAAATGCAAATACAAACAGTTTCTGTTGACCAATTAAAACTACAAGATTGTCAATAGGGGGGGGGGGGCGCCTGGATGGCTCAGTCGGTTAAGCGTCCTACTTCGGCTCCGGTCATGATCTCCTGGTTTGTGAGTTCGAGCCCCTCATCAGGCTCTGTGCTGACAGCTCCGAGCCTGGAGCCTGCTTCGGATTCTGTGTCTCCCTCTCTCTCTGCCCCTACCCCGCTCACGCTCTGTCTCTCTCTCTCTCTCTCTCTCTCAAAACTGAATAAACGGTAAATAAATAAATAAATAAATAAATAAATAAATAAAGATTGTCAGTAGGAATACAAGAGAGTACATGAGTCACGTTCCAAAAGGCTTTTGAAAGATCCACTTACCACTGGACTTAATTTCTCGGACATAATTACTAGGGAACCAGCCTGTTCTGCCATTTAATGTGCCTTCCCACCAGCCTCCTTCTTCAACTCTGGTGACATAAATGATGTCCCCTTTACAAACTGACAGTTCATCTTCATTAGTCTGCTTAAAGTTGAATCTTGCCTTTACTATCAACTGGTGGCCTCCATTTTCCATCATCTCCTAGGGAAATAAAAGCCACACCAGATTAAGCACCCATCTACATGGGGCAGGGGCACAAATGACATGAATTGAGGCAAATAACGTGGGAATGCGCAAGGACGGAACCCCAGGTCCACAGCCGTCTTGAGTCTTTAACTTAGGAGTGGGGCTGGGGTGGGGGAGGGTAATAAACGGCGCAGAAGTGCATGCGACTTTTTGTGTGTATTTTGAAGGGGGCCATAGCTTTCATTCCCCCCTCCCCTCACCAATTGCCTAAAGATACTTGCTAAATGCGCCAGGAAACAAAGTAGAGTGATAAACTATTCCACCCTGCCTCTCCCCAACACCCAGACACGGTCTTACATAATTGTAGGGCCAAGATTAAGTACTGATCTACACATAAAATCTGCCTCCCACCTCTCAATGGCTAAGAATATCTTAAATTGGCTGATTTAGTCATATGCAAACATCAAATATCCCGTAGATACCTAAGGCGGAGTTGTTAACCTGTCACGGGCCCCTTTGAGAAGCTGATGCGCACAGGGATCTTTACCTAAACCACCCGTAAGTTCCTGCACGGGAGGTTTGCACACAATTTGAGAGGGTCCAAGGGGGCGCGGAACCGTAGTGTTCATCAGCTCCCCAACGGGAGCCGGGAGCCGTGATCTCAAAAGGTTAAGCGTAGTGTTCATCAGCTCCCCAAAGGGAGCCGTGATCTCAAAAGGTTAAGCGCTTTGGAAGTAATTAAAGTCTTTGGAAGTTACAGCTCCTGATGGCTTAAAGCAAGTGGGTGGCTTTTGACAAGGAATAAAGGTCTCCAAAGAGCCAGCCGAGGATGAGGCGGTTCCTCCCAAATAAAAGCTCCTATTAAGACCAAATGCAGAGCTAACTGGGCTACCCCACGAGGGGAGTTCATCATCACAGGCTCAATAGGAAGGCACAGAGAAAAAGCAAATGACAGTAACGATGATGATGGCAAGTAATGCATATTGATTGTCTGTTATGTGCCAGGCACTATCTAGTTCTCCTAATAAGCCAGAGGTAGAGGAAATGCCAGCAAGCTGCCATCAGGAAGCTGTTCTAACGACTTCCATTTGCACGGCATTCCCCGCTAAACGAGTCACTCGGTCCCAGGAAGGGAAAGAACTCTGGGACTTCAGCCCCGATTTTCTGACCCTCTGCCCCACATGCCTTTGATGCGCGCCAGCGGGCCAGCCCGAACTGGCGCTAGGTTTAAAGTAGTTTCACCGGCGACGCCCCAAACGCACAGGACGGCTATCTCGCCACACGGGGAGATGAAACCAGGATATCGATTTCATTTGACAGACTGTGAAACAGGCAAGGGGAATTGGCTTCTATACTTACCACTGCCTTTGACTGCCTCTGCAGCCCTGGAGCTGTGCTAACAACTGCTCCCTGTGGGCTTGTCTGAGAACTATTAGCACTAAGAGAAGAGGAACGTCCACATGGTCTTTCTGATAGCTGATCTGTGAAAAGAGGAAAAGGCAAGATAAAGGGAGCCACTCATGTCAGAAGCACGTCTAGAACATAACACAATCTTTCACGGGACATTAGCACGGGCGCCCTGGCCGTAATCCTCACGGTTACCATTCGGAACGTGCCAAGTGAATTTCCTCCCCCCGCCTCCCATTTTGGTGGCCAACTTCTTCATAGCCTTACTGGCCATCGCTGTCCAGTAGAATGAAAAACAGCGACAGAGCCACATTTTCTCTTAACCCATTTCCCTACGACTCTCCCCTCTTGAACCGGTTGAGACAGTACGCCCTGTTATCCAAGGCAGAACTATATTGGGTACCAAACAGCTGTTTGTGGCTCTTATTACTTTGAAATATTTCAAACTTCTCTCTTTGTGTTTTGGCCCTTAACTGGGTGGTTCTTGTCTTCCTCATATGCGGTAACGTGTGTAGCGTATGTAATGTAAATTCTCACAGAAACTGGGGGGGCGGCGGGGGGGGGGCCGGTGGGCGAGGCGAAGGAGAATCGGAGTCAGAGTGTGTCTGGGAAAGATGCGATCTTCAAAAATTACACTCGAGAATCTTCTCTTCCTTGAAACCTTGTGAAATTCGATCAGACCAGCGCTGAGCTGGGTGTTTTCCGTATGCTGGCTTCTCGACAAATTCAAATGAGGGCTTTTTTCCTCTCCGTTTATTTTTAAAAGACATAAACTGCAAAAGTCTAAAGCCCAAACATTCCCTAGGCGACAAGCTCAGTATCCAAGTAATTTCCTTGATGCTGTGGGTTTTAACTTTCACCTCCTTGTATTTTATAAATATCCGCGGCAAGGGAAGAGACTATAAAACTTGCTAGCAGAGTTTGGCAAAGGAACGTATAATTTGGATGGCATAATGCTAGAATGATACGATCCTCCCTGCCTAGCACTGGCTAGTTGTCATATGTCTTAAATATAGTTACTCGAATTAGCTGTACTTCTGCTATACGCCTTTGCAATAGCTCAAAAGCCTCCTTTTTTTTTTCCCAAATAGCAAAAGAACAACTCTAGAGAAGTATTTTTACATTTATTGCTATTATGTACAGCTCTTTTGACTAAAACTATAATTACTTGATAGCTTCCTAGATGCTCCATTCTATTTGGCACTCGACTATATTGTCTGCTCTCGTGCGCTAATTGTTTCACGTGGGTAAGTTGAGTCTCCCTAAATAGATGGTAATTTTCTCAGGGGCGGGGACCATATCTTACACTTCCTTTGTCGCACCTGGCGGTGCCGGGCACACAGCCTGTGGACTCTCCAACAGTCTGAGCACCAAGACCTATGTTTGGGGGGGCGGTCAGTCCGATGTGGGTTTGAACCCCAGCTCTGCCACTTACTTCCCGGTTGGGCAACTGTGGGCCGGACTTCCCTTATCTGTAAGACGGACCTAATAATAATACCTACCCCCAGGGTCATTTCAAAGAGGAGAACCACCGATGATTCTTAGAATTGCTTAGACCCATGGTGAGGGTTCAGTGCATCTCAACTATGCTTATTCCCACCCAGCTGTACGAAAGATGTTGTCTCACAGGAGTAAGGTTATACTCCAAGGCTATGGGGCGTTTTCTTTACATTTGCTAGGATTTATACTTAATGCCTCCAATGTGGTGGGTATTAAACACTTAAATAAAAAATACTCTTTTCACTCACTACGACCCTGAGGTTTCGTTTCCAGTGCAAGGTTACTGACGAGTTCTTTTTTTTTTTAAAGTATGTGGATTTCTTTTTTTTTTTTTTTAATGTTTATTTGATTTTTTTTTTTAATTTTTTTTTTTTCAACGTTTATTTATTTTTGGGACAGAGAGAGACAGAGCATGAACGGGGGAGGGGCAGAGAGAGAGGGAGACACAGAATCGGAAACAGGCTCCAGGCTCTGAGCCATTAGCCCAGAGCCTGATGCGGGGCTCGAACTCCCGGACCGCGAGATCGTGACCTGGCTGAAGTCGGACGCTTAACCAACTGCGCCACCCAGGCGCCCCTGATTTTTTTTTTGAGAGAGAGATTGACAGAGTGTGAGCAGGGGAGAGGCAGAGAGACAGAGGAAGACACAGAATCCGAAACAGGCTCCAGGCTCTGGGCTGTCAGCACAGAGCCTGATGTGGGGATTGAACCCACGAACTGTGAGATCATGACCTGAGCTGAAGTCGGGCGCTCTACTGACTGAGCCACCCAGGCGCCCCACTGACAACTTCTTTTACGTGGACAGACACATACAAAAATCTATGAGAAAAACATGGCTCTAATGGGGAAGTAACTGCTATCTTCTGTAAACTTTATGAAAAGGGGAACTCATCTTTTCCTTTTCATTTTCTGTCTTGTTGTTCTCAGTTGCGTATTCTGTAGCTTTGGACGAAATAGTTCCTTGGTTCTTATCATTATATGAAGGTCATTACAATAACATCTGTGATAGATGTGTTTAAATCCTAAACTCTGAACAATTAAAAGGGGCGCCTGGGCAGTTCAGTCAGTTAAGCGTCCGACTCTTGGTTTCAGCTCAGGTCATGATCTCACGGTTCATGGGTTCGAGCCCTGCATGGGGCTCAGTGCTGGCAGTGCAGAGCCTGCCTGGGATTCTCTCTCTCTCTCTCTCTCTCTCTCCCCCTCTCTCTCTGCCCCTACCCTGCTCACTCTCTATCCACCTCACCTCAAAATAAATAAGTAAACATTTAAAAAAAAAAAAGCATTTGACACCCACTGGGGTTGACTTGCAGGGAGGGGAGAGATGTGCACCGATCGAACAATCGTGGCCAAAGTTGGCTCCTAGGGGAATGAGACGCCCGTGGATCCAAACGTGTCACGCACGACTCACAAATCGCAAACCCAGCTCACCTTCTGTTGCTTTGTTGACAGCTAAAAGCGTGCTCAGAACCTTGGAGAAATTGACCCCTGCATAAAGGTCCTCAGGATCAAACGCCTATGAGAAAGGAAATTGAAACTGTCAGACGCCGTTAAGGGTTCAACTCAGCAATCCAACCTATCGAAAAGGCCACTCCCTCCAGCTCTCAGGAGAAAACGATGTAAAAGCCAAGAGCCAAACCTCCGTAGAGCCTTGCGAGAAGTGAAAGCGGCAGCTGAGCCGCCTAATGACATGTGGCAGGGCCCTCGGTGAGTCAGAGCGAAGCAGTGCTGGGAAATGAGAGCCGAGCCGAGAAGCCGAGCCCATCAGCAGACGCGCGCTCTGGCCCTGAGCGTGTCAATGCTCGGCCCCGTTACCAGAGCCCTGTAGGCACCTGTTACAGTTCGTGCCCGCCACCTACACAACGCCCTTCCAGCCCACGAAGAAGGTGCTGGAGCCCTTCTGACACGTTGCCACCTGCACAGTTCAATCGCTGGGCTCAGGAGGGCCACTGGGGCATGCTGTCTCTTCCTCTGCTGTCCTCCCTGCTGCCACCCACCGGGTCCCAACGGCCTGGGATCCCAGCTCCGTGGTCACTCAAACTTTTCCAGGTGGGTCTTTTGCTCCCAGCCTTGGTTCCTGGTTTCTGCCGTTTGACCTCGCCCCTCTCAGCTCATCGTCGTGGATTTGAACCTGTGCCGGCTCTTCCTGGCCTCAGGTGACTTTTCCAGACGTGGCCTCTGGCCTTCCTAGTACTCCGCAAGTGTCAGCAACAAAACATGAAATAGATATGATATTTCACTTCGCCTTCGTTCTGGTATGCCACCGTCCCTGGTGAAGACTCCTATCGGTTGTTGTCTTAAATACAAATTAATTATTGATTTGTAAATGTCTTCAATGTATTAAAATGCACATAGAATTCTTCCAGTCTCATATATGAATATTTGAAGCTAGCAATATTCTCAAACACAGGCACAATCTATTCATCTGCCAGCCAGCCCACAATATAGATATACATATCTATAGGTAACCAGATGCCCAGGTTCTGGATGCAAGTTCACCTTCTAAAAGCATTTCATTCTTTGGGGCGCCTGGGTGACTCAGTCGGTTAAGTCTCCGACTTCGGCTCAGGTCACGATCTCACAGCTCATGAGTTCGAGCCCTGCATCCGGCTCTGTGCTGACAGCTCAGAGCCTGGAGCCCGCTTCAGGTTCTGTGTCTCCCCCTCTCTCTGCCCCTCCCCTGCTTGCACCCTGTCTCTCTCTCTCTCATTCTCTCAAAAATAAACATTAAAAAAATTAAAAATAAAATAAATAAAATCATTTCATTCCAGGAGGGCTAGAAGTCTGAATCTTCTTTTCCCAGATACAGTGACAGGAATAAAATGTACCTTTTCATGTGGGTCGTCCCATTAGATGGAGCCATGTGTTTCATTCCCAATCTGCGTGTTTTCTGAAAGCCATGTCAAGGCAAAATTTTATCTTCTTTGTGTACATATTCTCCAAGACCTGAACTCTGTCTCTAGAATGAAGGTACATAGTATCCATTTTTTTCGGGGGGGGGGGGGGCGTCAATATAGATAATATATGCAAATGTGAACCTATAAAATCTGTGTATTCTGGGATTGACGATGATACTGTTCATTTAATCAATGGATGTTTCGCATTCAAACTTAATATGCCTGAAAAGCCCAATCACATCTAAAAATGACGCACTAGGGGCGCCTGGGTGGCTCAGTCGGTTGAGCGTCTCAACTCTTGATTTCGGCTCAGGTCGTGATCTCACGGTTCGTGAGGTCGGGCTTCGTGCTGGCTGTGGATCCTACTTGAGTTTCTCTCTCTCCCTCTCTCTCTGCCCCTCCCCTGCTCATGCTGTCTCTCTAAAAAAAAAAAAAAGACACACTCATTCTACTTTTAGTAAAGGGGTAATCCCAATATTACTAAAGAGTCAAATGACAGTACGATCCAAATATGTCTCTGAATCCCACAATATGAAATTCAAAGTTGTCCAGGAATAAAGGGGTAGGCACTCTGTTTTAGTCTGCCAAAGCCTGGGTGAGCAAGATACAACAGACCCCGGAGAGCGTATCTAGTATCCCAGAGGATTCCAGATTCACTGAATCTCCCTTAGAGCACATCGGTGGGGAAGTCTTAAGGGCACGGGTGCCACGATGGTAACCAAGCCGAAAGGTCATTTGTTTTTAGCCTCTAATTCCTAACGGGAGCGTGAATACGTGTGCGCGTGTGGATGCGGGTGCTGGGGAGGTGTGGTGGGGATGAGCAGCCTAAAATAAAAACCACGAGTAAATATCAGTAGGATGAGACATGAGAGCAACAGCTGTGAGAAAAACGTCCCCCCTTTCCTTTTCTGTTGCTCCCTGATCCAGGTGAATTGACTGCCTACGTGCGGCAGATACTGGCCCACATCAGGGGCCCGTACCGTACAAGGGCACTTGATTGAGATTAAGACAAATAACCCGATCAGAAAATGAAACACGCATCCACAAGAGTCACCGCCTGTGCTTGTGGGAAGCTGCCGGGACTATACAGGGTTTCCTTTTTAGAAAACCCCCATATGCTAGAGTTTACCCACGGACACTGTTTTTCTCCCTGCAAGCCTATTCTGTAGCAGCAGCAACTACACAGGAAGGAGCTGGAAGAGGCCTCTAGGGAGTAGCAGAGACAGCAGAGCCTAAGAGTTATGATTTCAGAGCAGTTGGAAGATTAAATATAGCCAGGAACACCCTCCACCGCACCACACCCTTCCAAACCTCAAACTGCATGCTATTAAAAATTCCGCCCCAGACTTTTCTTCCGCGCACCGAGATGGGTCCCTTACTAAAATGGAAACACTGGGAGGGAGCCTAACGCTTTCAGCTGTTAGCAGTCTTGTAGACCTTAATGGAAATGACAGGCATGAGACCAAGTTTAGAGCTGATGGTGTGGAAAACGTAAAGACATTAGCGCCCAACTTGGGAAAAAGCGAGGGAGAACGGCCGGACGACGTGGGGAGGGTAGGGGACAACGAGGAGAACTGGACTGCAGTACGGGGCCGTTTGCCTGGGAGCGATCCCAACCATTTATACACGCAAAATGGAGAGCCAATTCCCCTTTTCTGTCCGCAGAGCCCCGGGGCTTGTTAAAGGAAACGCACATTTGCACATTTACGGCGTTGGTGCTTTTCCGACGGGAAGCCGTGATGTTACTACTCCCCGTCTGCTACTCCGCGTGAGCCCGAGTCCCGGATTAGCTGAACTTGCTCTATACCATTTGGGTCCAGAAATTAGCTGGTTAGTCGCAGTTGGGTCTGTGAAGGTCGGATGAACGGCAGGATTCCTTCCCTCCATCTACCACGACTGTGATGCAGACAAGAAAGGGCGGCTTCTGGAACTACTACGAGATGCTTTCAAGGTCCCGCCTCCTGCAACGGGGGGGGGGGGGGCGGGGGGTGGGGGAGGGGGGGGCGGCGAGGTTCAAGGACAACAACGACGGACATTTACTCTACTCTGGGTAAGCAACAGGAGAGACCGAGATTAAACCTCATGAAAGATGTTTTTTTAAGTGCCGTTGACCCTTGAACAACACAGGTTTGAACTGTGCGGGTCCACTTACACGTGGGCTTTTTTCGATAAATACAGTACAGTACTGTAAAAGTGTCTGCTCTTCCTTATGAGTTTTTTTTTTTTAATGTTTATTTATTTTTGAAAGAGACCGAGAGAGAGCAGGCGGGGAAGGGGCAGAGAGGGAAGGAGACCGAGGATCCGAAGCGGGCTCTGCGCAGCAAGCACCGAGCCGGATGCGGGGCTTGAACTCATGAACCGTGAGATCAGGACCTGAGGCGAAGTCGGAGGCTCCACCGCTGAGCCACCCACGCGCCCCTCTTCCTTATCACTTGGTAACAACATTCTTAGCTTACTTCATTGTAAGAATGCAGTATATAATACATCTAACATGCAAACTGTGTGTTAATGGGCTGTTGATGTTATCAGTAAGGCTTCGGGTCAATGCACATAAGGTCAATTTACATAAGGCCCAACACGACATCAGCGGCTGAAATCAGACAAGGCATTTAATGTTTAAATGTTGCCTCGCATTTTTCCATTTCGGATATCCACAATGACCGCACAATTTCTTTTCCGTCCACTAAACACCAGGTGTTAATTCTGGACTGTTGGGCATCTGGCAGTATGAACCACGCAGACATGTAATATTTTCATGGTTTTACAAGTAGACCCTTTGGGGACAGTTTTCGCTTTCAATCTGCACGCCGTTTGATGATGTTTTCCCTAAATCGACCAGCGCAAGGAAGCACATGAGAAGAAAATCTCCAAGCCCCCCTCCCCGCCCCCCCCCCCACTCCGAGCAAGAGAGTGATGGAACCAATGCAGATACACGAGAGAGAGCTCTGGGGGACATCTGAGCCCTGTCTGCATACTTCCCACTGTCACGAGGCACTAGAAAGAAGAGGAAGAAATCTGTGGGTTTGTACCCAAAAAGAAATCCCTGCCTGCTGTCAACACAAGTTCGTTACAACCGCTACGATGACTAATTCAACTAATCGTGGCAAGGAGAAAATGTCCCACAGGACCAGACTGTCTCCGCAGGGGCTGTGCCACATTCCCGTGCTGGCCTTCTCCTTTCAAGCCCCGACCCGGTAGGCACCGGCTCACGTTTGCCGGAAGCAGGGAAGGGCTGCCCTGAGCCACTCGCTATGTGTTCATCTGGTTCCACCTTACGAGCCGCTGTCCATATTTGTGAGGTGTTGCTTGGGCGGGGGTTCAGCCCGGGGTTACAGGGCAAACCTAAACTACTCCTGGGCACCTCGCTCTAACCACCTGACATAACCAGTGACAGCTCCGGCCACGTCCTCGTTAAGAGAAGAAGCCACACCATAGAACAGGGTGTCGGAACAGGGTAACGTCTCCAATGTCATGAGGCTTCAGTACCCCTCAATCGACTTCCATTTAAAGTTAATTTAGGGGGCGCCTGGGCGGCTCAGTCGGTTGAGCGTCTGACTCTTGGTTTCGGCTCAGGTCACGATCTCACGGTTTGGGGGTTCAAGCCCCACATCCGTCAGTGCAGAACCTGCTTGGGATTCTCTCTCTCTCCCTCTCTGCCCCCCCCCCCCCCCCCGCTCATGCTCACGTGCTCTCTCTCTCTCTCTCAAAATAAAGAAATAAACTTAAAAAAAAATGAAGTTCATTTAGGGTCTGGAGTGATCCCAATAGGCTCCGTCACTCAACTGTTAAAACCTAATCAATTAAAAAGCAAGTGATTCAGTGGAACCACATGGACACAGCTTCTGTTTCGGGCCCGTTAAAAAAAAAAAAAAAAAAAAAAACAGACTCCAAATGTTTTAAGAACATTCCATCTCTCCCTTGTTCCTACTGCGTAAAATCTGAAATGCACTTAGCCCATCTTGAATCACAGCCTCCAGTTCTCACAGCTGAGCGCACTGCCTCTGTTGACCCCTGAACTTTGGAGGAAATGTCATTACGTGGTGCAACAGAGCAAAGCAAATCCGAGCTGCTTAGTCATATCTCACGGGGTGGCACTGCTCCTGGCTCTGTGAACCCGGGATGCTTCCGCACGGCTCCTCCTGAAAGCACTCACAAAGTCAGCAACAATGCCACTTTTCTGCGGCTCTGTTTCCCACGAGGGACGTGAACGACGTCTTCACCAAACCAGCACAGCGAAAGGCTCGCCGGCCCATGATCTGAATAGGGGACTCTCAGAGGCAGCACCTCGGCCGTGTCCCCAAGGTCCAGAATCTGCTCTTCAATTCTCATGGCTCTGGAGAATGGACTCACACGAACCAAGTTCGCCCAAGGCCAATGCATAACCCCAAAAGGCCAACTTGCATAGTTCTGCTAAAAGAAATAAACCATTAAGAAGATTGGATACTGCCATTTTATGGCCAGCGTATCACTCTCTCCCGAGAGAGAAATCCGCGTGATAAGCCAAATCAGAAATAGAAACTTGTTGGGTAGTACAGCATCTAAGCAGAGGGGTTCTGGGGGATCACAGGCTAATGTCACTACTACCTGTTTACAAGTGGACTTGTTCAAACTGTCATTAAAAAAAGAAAGGACCGATTTGGGGCACCTGGGTGGCTCAGTCGGTTCAGCGTCCAACTCTTGATTTGGGCTTGGGTCATGATCTCACGGTTGATAGGCTCGAATCCCGTGTCAGCCTCTGTGCTGCCTGCTTCGGGTTCTGTGTCTCCCTCTCTCTCTGCCCCTCCCCGGCTCACTCTCTGTCTCTCTCTCAAAATAAATAAAACTAAAACTGTTAAAAAATAAAAAATAAAAGACGCCCTACTTATAAATTCTGGCTCTAGCTTTGACCATCTACGTCCTTGCATCTCTGTGGATTTGTGTGGCGTCATTCTCTGGAACTAATATGGGCCTCTCGATTGCCTGGACCTTAGAGAGTTCAGAGCCAGGAAGTTCCGCTGCATAGAGCTCCCGGGACAGGAGCGAAGACCTGAGTGCGACCCCCTCGTTGCTCACGTCTCGTCACAACATCACCAAACCCTGATGGCCGCTTCAGAATCGCCAACACCTCATGGCCTCCGATCTTCCTTGTTAGCACTCCTCCAGGGGGAAAGACCCTTTTGCTCCCCAACAGGGAGTTATCATCAATCGACGACTAAGTGTTCGGGAAGGAGGGGGATGACTGAGGAATGATCTAGGCATCTTGGCCGGGATGGTCACAGGATTAAGAAGAGAAAGAGACAATAAAGGGCTTTGGATAATTGCCCCAAGAAGAGAGTAGGCATCAGCGGAAGGGAAAGATGAAATCTCTCTTGTTAACAGGGCTTGCCAAGCCGAGGACAGGAAGCAGGGCGCCCAGAACCAGCTGCTGTTCAGCCAGACGCCATCGCGGCCCGCCCCGCCACCCCTCCTGCACTCCCGTCACCAGAGCCTTTGCAGGAGCCGCACTGGCTGCCGCTTCTGAGGGGCGGGGCGGACGGGTGATTCCTCAGCTGCTAGAAGCATCTGGGTGCCAGACCTGGGGGTGTCCTCCCCAAGCTCCTCACCCCCACCCCTCCAGAGAAGGGGACTTACTTCCTAGCGTTCCAAATTGGAATGCGGAACACATTTTCCCAGAGACACAGGGTGAATTCTATAGTTCGGCTGCACTTATTAAACAGGCTGTTGTGGGCCGGCCAGAAAAAATAATCCCTGCGTAGAACCTGGTTTCTAGGGGGAAAAAAAATGTCTTCCGGGTTCCTAACAATAACTTGCAAATCAACCTTCGGAAAAGAGCCCACTTTACGGTGAAGAATGCCTGGACGTGTGGTCCCAGACGAGCGTCCACATCCTTCATACTTTCTCCTTGTCCTCGCACGTCAAGGATGAACGATGACTCTAGACACCCCGAGCACTATACCTGTTTCCACGCTGCCCGTAACGAGAGAATCGAGGGATACAACAGGAAGGTGAGAATAGCCTCAGAAAGTCTAACGGTCGACCAGTCCTGGCTGTTCAGCGGGCCAGGCAGTTGAGGAGGAGACGCACATGTGAAGACAGGGCTTCTGCAGCCCCAGCTGGCCTAGGAGTCCGCTCGGGTTCAGGGTGGGAGCCCTGCAGCCCAGCAGAATCAACGGCTTCACCACGAGTCCCAGGCACCGGAGACACTGGAGTCAGATGCACCCCACACAGAGATTAGGCAGGGAGGAGCACCGCGGAGAAAGGAACCATGGTGCGGTGGCTTTACACGCCCTGGCCTGCTCATCCGCTGCCTTCCCCCAAAGTCCCACATCCGCTTACCCTCGGGCTTCCGTCTTCTGAACTGCCACAGCCTTCCGGTCCGTACGGACGCTGTACAGTTCAGCCCTTAACCATCTACTGCTGTAACATTCTGTTTATTCGGTAGGCGTTAAGATCAGGTCTGCGTTTCCAACTAGAAGGCGGGCTCTTGGGAGTCCAAACTGCCCCACAGACGCGGCCCGGTATCCAACGCATGTGAGACGCTCGATAAGGGATCATTCATCGGCCGATCGACAGGGAGTGCTGGCAGAGACACTTAAACACAAACGATGCCTCGAATGTGAGCCCCATGAAGCCAGGGCTTAAAAAAACGTTTTCACTTCTGTATCCTCGGGGTCTAGAAGAGTGCCTGTCACGCAGCAGGCGCTTAATACGTATTTGATGAATTCACAAGGGTTGAGAAGCTCTTGCCAATGGATGATTAATCCTAACTGAAGAAACAGCATTGCCAATATTACGGTAAAGTTAAAAAAAAAAGCATACGATTAAATATAAAAAGTCAGGGGGCACCGAGGGGGACTCAGTCGGTTAAGCGTCCGACTTCGGCTCAGGTCACGATCTCACGGTTCGTGGGTTCGAGCCCCGTGTCGGGCTCTGTGCTGACAGCTCGGAGCCGGGAGCCTGCTTCGGATTCTGTGTCTCCCTCTCTCTCTACACCACCCTGTCTCTCTCTGCGGCTCAAAAATGTATAAACGTTAACAAATTAAAAAAAAAAAAAAAGACAGATGATTGTATTGAGGAGGGCACCTTTTGGGATGAGCACTGGGTGTTGTATGGAAACCAATTTGACAATAAATTTCATATATTGAAAAAAATAAAAAGATGATTAAGGAAGAAAAACTCAACTCCCACGTGACTTGCCAGGAAACACCTATCGGCTAAAATAACATACACCCGTATCTGTCTGCAAAATTAAGCCCTGCGACTGTGAGGTGACCTACGTACTTCAAATTCCATGCTTGTGGATTTCACTGAGTTTCTGTGCCCAGTCTGGGCAGAGTCTGCAATGGCTGGCCTGTCCCAGTACCGGTGCCTTTTGGTCTCCCCACAAAGCACCAGGACCTACGAATCAGACAGCAGGGAAGCACCAAAGAGCTGAGGGGTTTTACCGCTTTGCCAGCCGTTGGCTCTATCGTTTGAACTGCTTCATTGTCAATGGCTTAAATGACAAACACCATAAGCCACACTCACCTGTTTCACACCTCGCTCTAAAACGGGCTCTGCCGAAGGAACTCAGGAGAAGCAAGAAGGGGTGACAGATTGAAAGCCTCCGATCCACACGCCCTAAGACCCCCTTCCACCAGCTCATCAGGGTAGGAAGGATGTTGTGCCAAAGAGATTAGCGTCTTCTTCATTGAGAGATCACCCTCCACAACATCCTTGGCAAAGACTTTTGGCACCCCCCGCTCACGGCCACATGCGAGTCACATTTTCAAAAGTAGCTCCTTTCCAGAGATGCCCCATCAATGCCCTAACAGACGTCAATCAGTTCATTTTCCTCCACCCGATCCCAAGCAAGATGTCCACGTGGGATACAATCCACACACGGCAAGGTGGGTGTTTGCGAGCTCTCATAGCAGTCACATGATGCGATGGTGCTTTCCACGAACACCCAGGTCTCAGCCTGACGGAACCCCGCCTGCAAGTGCCATTTCATCTCAAGCCCGTCATTTCTCACCGTGGTCTTCTCGTTTGCCCCAGAATTCTTCACGTTCTTCACCGTGCCTCTCTGTGACAGGTGCACGTCTCCTGATGGAAAACTTCCCTCACCCATTTGGTTTTCTTTTTAGTTTATTCATTTTGAGAGAGAGAGAGAGAGAGAGAGAGAGCAAGTGACCCGCTATTTCAAGACCTGAGTCAAAGTCGGACGCTGAACTGACTGAGCCACCCAGGCGCCCCTCCTCAACCATTTGAATCCCCCTTGTCCTTTGGGGCCCGAACAACATCACTCCCCTCCACAGGGTCTGCCCCAAATGCGACACCTCAGGCTACAATGGGCTGCTTCTTCTGAACTCTGTATTATGTTCTAGACCTTGGAATCACTACGCTGGATACCTCGGCATACACTGCAATCTGCTGTTAAATGCGGCGAGTTCCCACAATGCCAGGCATAGCACCCACCCTAGAGACAGTGAACGAGTACTTGCTGATCATTAGTCTTTGCTTTTCCACCTAAAAGCTAAACAGGTATTTCTTCCACCAGAAACACCTGCCCTTTTGGTATGCCTTCCCCCGAAGGAAAGACAGAGAAAAGGTGTTTTGTTTTGTTTTGTTTTTCCTGGCAGAACTTGATAAATCGGGGCTTATTTATTTTCCATCGCTTGGTAAAACAGATTCTTCTCCTTGAAGACGGTGATTCAGAGAAGGGAAGAACGTTGAAGGAAGCGAAGGTACCGCCTGGGATCACATTCGAGGATCAAAGTTACCGAGTCCTAATGCATGCAAGCGTCACGCCTTGAAAACCCGATGAAATCAAGAGAGTTTGGGTAACGGAAGAAATAAGAGGTGAGGGGCGCCTGGGTGGCGCAGTCGGTTGAGCGTCCGACTTCAGCCAGGTCACGATCTTGCGGTCCGTGAGTTCGAGCCCCGCGTCGGGCTCTGGGCTGATGGCTCAGAGCCTGGAGCCAGCTTCCGATTCTGTGTCTCCCTCTCTCTCTGCCCCTCCCCCGTTCATGCTCTATCTCTCTCTGTCCCAAAAATAAATAAACATTGAAAAAAAATTTTTTTTTTAAATAAAAAATAAATAAAAAAAAAAAGAAATAAGAGGTGAGCGGAGGACTGGAAAAGCAGAAAAGGTCTTCCCTTCGACATGATGGGACCTAACTCGCCTACCATTAACTGTCTTTTCTTTTTTTCTTTTTAATTTTTGAAAACCACGAAACAGGTAGTCCAGCTTGGCAGAAAGAAGTTGAGTAGGTACTGTATTCGAAGAGACTCAGCTTTCTCCTTACCCTTCCTTACACTCACCAAAGACTCATTTCTCCGAATAAAAGTCAACTCCTGAAATTTTACATACAGACTCTTAGATACACAAGCTATCTAAAACAAACTTTAAAAACACGCATCCTTGGGGCGCCTGGGTGGCTCAGTTAGTTGAGCCTCCGACTTTGGCTCAGGTCACGATCTCACTGTCTGTGGGTTTGAGCCCCGCATCGGGCTCTGTGCTGACAGCTCAGAGCCTGGAGCCTGCTTCGGATTCTGTGTCTCCCTCTCTCTCTGACCCTTCCCCGTTCATGCTCTGTCTCTCTCTGTCTCCAAAATAAATAAACATTAAAAAAAACAAAAAATTAAAAAAATAAAATAAAATAAAAAATAAAAACACGCATCCGGCCATTCTCCATTGGACAAAGACTTACTGAGCCCCTGGGAGACGCCAGGCACTAAGAGAGACATTTGTTATAGGATGAAAACAAAACGGATAGTATGTAAAATGTAGCAAATAAAGAAGCCACCCATGCATGGGCTCACCAACCACGAAAGCATGGTTTTCCATCCTGTTGTCTTTCCTGAAAAGTCATTTTTCGATCCCAAATCAAGATTTTCCCCAATCCATAACACATTCCCAAACATCAGCATGTCTTCAAGGAATGCTATCACAACACTTGTGCCCCCAAAGAAGTGGTTACATTTCTTTTGTTGGTAAAATACGGGCTGGCAGACGCTTGTCACAAATTATTGGTAAATGTCCTGTTTGCTGGAGACCTAGCCATGAACAATAGACGAAGGGGCACCTGTGTGGCTCAGTCAGTTAAACGTCCGCCTTGGGTTCAGGTCACGATCTCCCGGTCCGTGAGTTTGAGCCCCGCGTCGGGCTCTGTGCTGACAGCTCGGAGCCTGGAGCCTGCTTTGGATTCTGGGTCTCCCTCTCTCTCTGCCCCTTTCCCGCTCACGCTCTGTCTCTCTCTCTCTCTCTCTCAAAAATAAATAAACATTTTTAAAAAATAGACGAATTACAAGATGAAATGTTCAGGCCTGCTTCCCAGGCTGGGCTCTTCATAAAAGATGCTAAGAGCTTAACGCCTTAAACATGCCTTGTAAAATGATGTCCGCACTTCCAAGGGTAGAGAAACGTGTCTGCTATTGTCCAGGGTGAGACGAGCCCTTAATAACCGTGTCACTCACTGCTTTGCAAAGTGCTGTTTCCACCTTTCCCTTAATTTAATCCTTCCTTTTCCCTGTTGCCCTTTTCAATCCCTCAACTGATACGGCTGATCTCTGTAATAATATTCAAGTTCCCAAGAAAGCATAAAGCTGGGATTTGACTCTATTTGTCTAAGCAGAACTTAATTAGGAAGGTAGATCTTCTGCCAGAAGGCAAATACAAATGATGGGTGGCTCTATGTTCTCTCGGATGAACCAGCTCTCTGAACCCACACACCCCTCTGGGCGGTGGGGTCCAGTCCGCCGGGGTCTGCCTGAGCCCGGAGCTAAGCAGACAGATGTCTGGCGCCCTAAGTCTTTCTTCCAGATGAAATGCAGATATGAAGCAGCTTCTGAACCGGGTGGACATCTATCCCCTCTAAAAAGTGGGTAAGCAGAGGCCCTGAAAAACTAGCAAGTGCCCTGACCCTTCTTCATTTGCAATTCAAAGGCCAGACGTTGTGCCTCTTTTATGTAGGAACTCCAAAGTCATCACCCCTCACACTGATCCCTGGGGGCTCCGGCTCCGGGATAACATATGACCAGATTAGGAGGGGGCTGGAGTAGGGGATAGTTGGCCTACATTGTGTGGTTTTAGTAAAGAGCTATATTGTGCTCTGTTGCCCCCCGAAACGGCCTGGATTAGAATCAACGTTAAAACCAAATTAGAGGGGCGCCTGGGCGGCTCAGTCGGTTGAGTGTCCGACTCTTGATTTTGGCTCAACTCATGATTCCAGGGTGTGGGCTCAAGGCCTTCCCCTCCACAGGGTCTCAGCGTGAAGCCTGCTTGAGATTCTCTCTCTCTCTCTCTCTCTCTCTCTCTCTCTCTCTCTTTCTCGCTCTCTCCCTCTGCCCCTCCCCTACTTGTACTCTCTCTCTCTTTCTAAAATAAAAAAAAATTTTTTTTTAATTTGAGTGAGATTTAAAACAAGATAACTTGTATATCTCCCATCAGAAAGATCCAATTGATCAAATTTTCTAACAAAACACATTCCTTTTGGTATTATCAATATATATTCAACCCAGGGGCGCCTGGGTGGCTCAGTCGGCCGAGCATCGGACCTCGGCTCAGGTCATGATCTCACAGCTGGAGTTCAAGCCCCGCATCGGGCTCTGTGCTGACAGCTCAGAGCCTGGAGCCTGCTTTGGATACTGTCTCCCTCTCTCTCTGCCCCTCTCCCACTCATGCCATGTCTCTGTCTCTCAAAAATAAACATTTAAAAAATATATTTTTTAAATATATATATTCAACCCAATTCAGAAATGACATGCTTCCTTTTTAAGTACTGCCTACCGCAGTTTTTTGTATAGAGGCAATTGGTTTTGATTTCCCCCCTCAACTATGCCCAATTCGGCAGCTTTATTACTTATTTCCCAGGGGCAAGGGAAAATGTTTTTGGTCAGTCGTCACCAAACATAGAAAGCCATTTGTCAAATTGTTTAACTAAAACAACAAGCAAAAAACAAAAACAAAACAAGCATCTTGCTCTGGAGTGTATTTTTATTTTTTTAAACCTTTTTAAAAATTATTATATTTTATTTTATTTTATTTTTGAGACAGAGAGAGAGCAGGAGCAGGGGAGGGGCAGAGAGAGAGGGGGAGACACGGAATCCGAAGCAGGCTCCAGGCTCCGAGCTGTCGACACGGAGCCCGACGCGGGGCTCGAACTCATAGACTGTGAGATCAGGACCTGAGCTGAAGTCGGACGCTTAACCGACTGAGCCACCCGGGCGCCCCTGGAGTGTATTTTTAAGTTTCAAGCTACTATAATTAAGAAATGAATATGTGGGGGCGCCTGGGTGGCGCAGTCGGTTAAGCGTCCGACTTCAGCCAGGTCACGATCTCGCGGTCCGTGAGTTCGAGCCCCGCATCGGGCTCTGGGCTGATGGCTCAGAGCCTGGAGCCTGTTTCCGATTCTGTGTCTCCCTCTCTCTCTGCCCCTCCCCCGTTCATGCTCTGTCTCTCTCTGTCCCAAAAATAAATAAAAAACGTTGAAAAAAAAATTAAAAAAAAAAAAAAAGAAATGAATATGTGGGTCTTAAAAGACACAAAAGTTAAACTATCTCCTCCAGGTAATCAATGCGAGAAACTGAAAATATTCCTTTTTCACATTCTTCTAGCTCATGCCTAGACTAGAAAAGAGTGAAAAGCATTCCTGATTTTTCGATTCCAAGAGGAATCCGTCCAAACGGTTTCTATTCCTCGCACACAAAATGGCAGCTGAGGAAGTTCCTGTGGTCAACAACTGAATAATTCGTAGTCTCTGAAGAATTCGGTGGTTTTGTCTTCTCCAGGTCCTCCTTGGAATGAGAGCCCCACACACATTTCTAGTCCTGAGTTCTTACAAAGGAAACCATATACGAATTGTCTTCAGCAGTTAAAACTTGGCCACGCTAAGCATCGAGAACAACAGTAAGACAACCAGCCAGAGACCTTAATGTGAACTTTCATAACCAGTTCATAAAACTCTTAAGATTGCACATAAATTGACAGAAATGACAGTTAATGTTTCCAACCTCTGCTCCGGGGACATCACTGAGCCACGATATCACAGAAATTTCAACCGCCTTCATGTAGCCTTCCGAATAAAATACGTAAACAAATTAAATAGGACATAGGAATAATTTTAAACACACTTCAACACACTCTCATCTAAATTCAAATTGTTTTCTGTGATGTGAGGCACAGAGAATTTCAAGTACAAGTGAAAAGAAGAAGCACTTCAATTAGTGAATGAACGATATTAATAACGGTCAAAGGACTGACGTCTGCTGGTAAAGACAAGGAGGGCTGCCACTATTCATCCAAAGTTTCCAGAAAATGCTCAACTTTGTTTTGCCTTCAGAAGAGGGCTGTTAAGTATTAGAAAATATGTGGAGATTTTACCATCAACTTTACTTTTAAAAAATGTTCTTTTCCAGGGGCGTCTGGCTGGTTCAGTCAGTTAAGCATCTGACTTTTGGTTTGGGCTCAGGTCAGAATCTTGCAGTTTGTGGGTTGGAGCCCCACATCGTGCTCTGTGCTGACAGTGCAGAGCCTGCTTGGTACTCTCTCTCTCTCTCCCTTCTCTCTCCCTCTCTCAAGATAAATTAAAAAAAAACCTTTAGAACAGATTTTTTCCCCAAAATCACGCAATCTCTGTCCAATAAATCATGGAACGAAGGAACAAGATGGCTGGATTTTGTTTTCCTGTTTTAAGGTTCCTCCCTGTTTAAATTCTCAAAGTAACTGGTGTAAAAGCTCAGAAATCTGGGAGAAGCTATCATTTTACAGAGGCCACAGTCTACCCCTGCCTGTGTCCCAGTTGGGTTTTTTGTTTGTTTGTTTTTAAGTTTATTTATTTTGAGAGAGAGAGAGAGAGAGAGAGAGAGACAGCATGAGCAGGGAAGGGGCAGAGAGAGAGAGAGAGGGAGAGAGACAATCCCAAAAAAGTTCCACAATGTCAGCGCAGAGCCCATCGCGGGGTTTGATACCAAGAACTGTGAGATCGTAACCTGAGCTGAAATCGAGATTCGGAAGCTTAACCGACTGAGCCACCCGGGCGCCCCTGTATCCAAGTTGTTTTTAATGTTAAGATTTCAGAAGAAGATCTTCTCTCTAAAGCATGACTCACTTCTTAATGGACTTTGCTTAACACAGCTAAAGACTTAAGCAAAATTTTTTTGTTTTTTGATAACGCGATGTTATCATTTGCAAATAATCGTCTACTGGGGGGGGGGGGTGCCTGACCCCACGCCAAAAGGCCCCGGGTGGTTATGTATTTGGGGGTCTGCTCTTTTTAGAGTTTTCCTGGCTCCTTCCCTGACGCACTGTTGACTTCATTGCCTCCATGTGGTACATGGACGTGAACTCTCTCTACCCCTGCCGGTACGTCTAGTCCCCAGCAGCACCACCCCCCTTCTCCCTTTATCACGACCTTCTATCCAGATGCTGTTCCCCAGTTTACAAAGTGCTTCCACAAACCTTATCTCATCTAATCTAATTTTCTATTTCTAATCCGTTTAGGGATGAGCAACCAGATGACCCATAATGCCAACGAGCTCAGTTAGATAAGTAAAAGTCATCAGGCTCCGAGTGAGATCCTGAAGCAGTCTCCCAGGAATAGAGTGCATAAGCCTTAAGGCAACGATGCGGTATCTCTCTGCAGCCCAGACTTTCCCTCACCGTTCAGTCATTCTACTGATCACTCACTTCATAAACAGTTCCTGAGTACCTGCTACGTGTACCTGTTAAACTGAGGGCTGGGATTATAAGAAGGATCAAACCCAGGTTCCTGCCTTCGAGCAGCACCAAGACTAGGAGAGAGATCAACGTGTCCGCAGTTCCCCATAGTGAGAATGGCCCATCAGCATTAAGACAGCTTGGCCCAGGGGCGCCTGGGTGGCTCAGTCCGTTAAGCATCTGACTCTTGGTTTCAGCTCAGGCCGTGATCTCACAGCGGGTGAGTTCGAGCCCCAGCTCGGGTTCCGAGCTGTCAGGGCAGAGCCTGCTTGCGATTCTCTGTCTCCCTCTCCCTCTCCCTCTCTCTCTCTCTCTTCCCCTCACCCATTCGCGCTCTTCTCTCTGTCAAATAAATAAACATTTGTTTGAGTTAAAAAAAACAGATAGCTTGGCACAAAGGATTACGAGAACGGGAATGATAGTTCCCCAATCCGGCAGAGAAGATTTTCCAGAAGCTCTCAAGCTGCGGAAGAAGCTTGGCATGTCTTTCTTTACGGTTCTCGGCTGGGTGACGGACCCTGGAGGTTGCTAGACTGCTGAACTCTAGACACACCACGGAAATGCTCCTCAAATCTGGCTGCACATTGGAACGACTGGGGGGACCTCTCGAAACACAATAATTACAAGACACGGTGCCTTTGGGAAACTGTCGGGCGGTACCTACCTACTCAAGCTGAACATATACCTACCCGATGACCCAGCTGTGCCATCCGTAGGTACAAACCCCACAGAAACGCGTACCAGAAGACATGCCCGAGGCCAGCACTGTCACAGCAACCAAAACCTGGAAGCCACCCAGATGTCCATCAACAGGTGAACGGATAAACCAACCATGGGACGTCCACATGATGGGACAGTACCAGCAATGAAAAGAACGAGCCACTAGTATCCGTAACGTGGGTGACTTGTACAAATGTTACCCTGGGTGAAAGAAACCTTATATAAACGAGTACACGCTGTATAATTCCACTCATATAATGTGCCAAAGCAGAAAAAAAAAAAATGTATCTATTGTCTTAGAAGTCAGGGCCGTGGGGCCCACTGGTGAGGGGTGGTGACTGGGAAGGGGCACTGAAGGTGGTTTCTGGGTGCTGATAATGTTGTGGTTTTTTTTTTAATTTTTTATGTTTATTTATTTTCGAGAGAGAGAGTCAGAAGGTGAGTGGGGGGAGGGGCAGAGAGAGAGGGGGACACTGAATCCGAAGCAGGCTCCAGGCTCCGAGCTGTCAGCACAGAGCCCCGAGGTGGGGCTCGAACCCACGGACTGCGAGATCATGATGTGAGCTGAAGTCGGACACCTAACCCACTGAGCCACCCAGGCGCCCCAATGCTGTGTTTCTTAAGTGGTGTGCTGATTATACGGATGTGTTCAATTCGTAAAGATTCGTCAAACTGTATACTTAGGATTTGTGCGGTTTCCTGAACTCATGGAATATTTCAATACCAAATGTATTTAAACGTTAAAAAAAAAAAGAAGAAGAAATACCTAGGCCTGGGCCTCACCGCAGGCCAATTAACCTCAGCGGGGGGGTTGAGGGGACCACAATGTCTGTATTTTGCAGAAGCATCCAGGTGGCTCCGATGTCCGGCCATATCTGAAAGCTAAGCGGCTTGGTGTTCCTATATTTATCAATAGCTCCTTTGTGGGGACAGCCTGGCACATGGCAAAGGGAATGAGCCCTGGAGTAAGGCCCATCAGCAGCGCCGTTCTGATTGGCGCATTTGCCCGGATCATCCCCAAACCTCAGTTTCCTCCACTGTGTAATGGGCACAACACCACCTCCCTGCCAGGACTGTCGGGAGGATTAAACAAGGCAATATGCCTAAAGTACCTAGCACAGTACCTAGAACACAGTCGGTGCTTGAGAAGCGGTAGGCACTCCACTCCTTTGCATCTTAAGTTCCTAAGCACGGTGATGAGCGGGCTGCTGTAAAGGAACCAAATTCGCGCTCTCCAATTTCTCCTCCTGAATGAGTTTCTTTGTAAAGACTGAAGTAATAGTACACTTGGACTGATGATGTCAAACCAATATCGGACATTTCCGGGCCCTGGTTTGCTGAGTCTATTCAGCACCTGCTGTCCCCAAAGATGCATGGGGAGGACAAAGACAGCAGATACATACAACAACCACAGACCCTCCTTTGGAAAGCTTTACTCCTGTCCTCACCCTTAAGCACAGCGCCAGCCCTGTGCGAGCAAAGACAAGGCCAAGATGTGAGTTGGCAGAAAGAATCGAAAAAATGAGTAGCTCCGAAGACATACCATCCATGAAATGTGCCAAATGAAACACTTTTGTATAAGAGTGTTTTAGGGGTGCCTGGGTGGCTCAGTCAGTTAAGCATCTGACTCTTGGTTTCGGCTCAGGTCATGATCTCACGGTTCATGGGTTCGAGCCCCGCATCAGGCTCTGCGCTGCCAGCACGGAGCCTGCCTGAGATTCTCTCTCTCTCTCTCTCTCTCTCTCTCTCTCTCTCTCGCTGCCCCTCTTCTGCTCTCTCTGCCTCTCAAAATAAATAAACTTAAAAAAATTTTTTTCAGCTTTAAAATGTCCTCTATTAATAAAAACAAACCAAACAAACTCCTGGGTAGAGAGCAGAAGATCTATATTGGAGCTTTAACGCTACCACGGGTAAGCTGTCTGTATGACTTCGGTGAACTAACTTTTCCGTTTCTCCGGCAAATGAAAAGTAATGCCACCTCTCCTACACGCTTCTACAAGGGCACGGCAAGTTTCAGATAAGGTTAAGTACAAGACATTCTGAAAAATTAAGCAGCAAAGAAACCCAAGCTGAGAATCCAAGCTGCAAATTTCACTTTGTTCCAAACTCCAATCACCAACCACCACCACCCCCGGAGACTGAGAACTCTCTGATATGAACTGCTCCAAGCACACACCCAGAGCCTGGAGCCGGCTTATGTAAGAGTGAACTGCGGTACCGCCTGGCATGTAGCATAATACTTTGCTTCAGAGAAATCCTTGGAAATGCCTCAGCTGAAGTACAAGGGCAGGCCCTGGCCTTACGTTTTGGAGAGAGGTGCCCTCAGTCACAGAACACCAGGACCGTGGCTGGAGCAAATGATGTCATCCCAGCTCCCCTTACCGTGGTCAATGTCAAAATTAAGATAGGAAGTTCAAGGACAAATTGTGGGCTTTCCAGGCAAATAGAAGTTAGAAAGGCAGTTTGCACCTTAGGATCTTGCAGTTTAAAACTGTTAATACTTTGCAGAACCTCAACCGAAATCTACCCGTTTCGGTGATGGTTTTTAGGTTATATAAAGCTTTTTATTCACAAAAAGCTGAGTAGCCGCATAGACAAATATATTCCCGTATTCTATTTTTATTCCCGCTACACGTTAGGAAAAGAAAAACAAATCATGTGAGTCACCCCTATAGCCCCAAACAATAACAAACCAAGAAATGAAAACA
The DNA here is from genome assembly GCF_016509475.1 of Prionailurus bengalensis. Classification (NCBI taxonomy): domain Eukaryota; kingdom Metazoa; phylum Chordata; class Mammalia; order Carnivora; family Felidae; genus Prionailurus; species Prionailurus bengalensis. The sequence goes on from NC_057361.1 coordinate 113,652,434, forward strand.
AGGTTTTTGAAGAGACAGAGATAAACTTGAGGGCTCTCCACTCGAGAGCTAAGAAACGAAATAGCTCAAATACCTGTTGGGTTCCTAAATGACTGGAAAATGAAAACTCGAAATTAACTACGGGCACGTTGGTACACCTTGTAGAGTACAGCCACAAACCCTTCCTGCGACAGACCTGTGTACTCGACGCCAAAGATATCCCCAAACGTGCGGATGCCCGGGACTGAGGGGGTGGGGAGGGGGTAGGCATCAAATTAGTATCGAAAATAGTGCTGTTGACTCCCGCCCTGGTTGGGGGCGGGGGGGGGGGGCGGAGAAGGACTCCCGTCCGCTGCAAACCCGGCGGCCAGGGCCGGACAACTCGCCCCTAAGTTTGGCGCGTCCTCGCTCCGCGCCCTCGGCCCCCCGCCCCCCACTCCCGGCCCCGGGGATCCCAGGGCACCACCAGGCCCTGGCCCAGCACCGACCCCGCGGCCGGGGCTGCGAGCCACGGCAGGGGGAGGAAGGGCGGCTCCTCTGCAACCCCGGTCCTGCGGCACCACCCCGGCCCTCGCGCTCTCCCCTTCCCCTGACCCCTAGCCCCCAGGCAGGTCACCTGGCTCGGTCGCTGCCCGCTGCTCCTCCCGCTGCTCGCTCGCTCGCTCCGGCCGCGCCACCGCCGCCGCCGCCGCCGCCGCCTCCTGGAAGCGGCTCGCCCTCGCGAGTCACGGGGCCGGCGAGCGGGCGGGCGAGCCCGTGCCAAGGCTGCGGGAACCGCACGCCCCGGCCGGAGCTGGGACCCTGCGCTGAGCGCGGCCGCCACCCGGGCGAAACTGGAGAGCTGGGGCTCGACTCGCCCGGGCGGGGAGGGGCGGCTGCAACTTTGCTCCCGAACGCGGGCGAGGAGGGGGCGCCCGTCTCCAAACTCCGTGCCGCGCCCGCCACCTCTCCAGCCGAAGGATTTTCTTTATGCCTTTTTTTTTTTTTTTTTTTTTTAAGATCTAAAGGGAAGCCAGATTCTCGCCCTCAAGTTCTTGCTTCCAGGGCCGTGAGGCTCGGCGGGCGGAGGAGCGCGGCGCCGAGCGGGGTGCGGGAGACGCTCCCGCCGGGTGCGCTGGCGGCGAGCCGTGCCGGGGCGCGCGGGGCGGCGGGGCGGCGGGGCGGGCGGGAGCGGCTTCCCGGGGACCCCGCTCGGCCGCCGCGCGCTGGCCCCTCCGGCCCGGAGCCGGAGCCGGGCAGGGAGAGCGGCCTGGAGGGACCGGGCCGGCGGCGGGGAAGCGGTGACCCGGACCTGGATCGCCGAAGTAGGAACTGGAAGTGACAGCGGCAGGGCAGAGCAGCAGCAGCAGCCGCCGCCGCCGCCGCCGCCGCCCGGGTAGCCGTGGCAGCGGCAGAAGCCGCGGCGAAGCGGCGGCAGCATGCGCAGTGTGGCCGCCGCCTGCTCCGGCCGAGCCCGGGGCCCGCTGGCGCCCGGCCTGCCGCGGGCCACCGCCGGGGCCTCGGGCGGGAGTCCCGGCCTCCCGGACGCGCCCTTCCCGGTGGCCTTGCTTCCTCCTGCACCCCCGGACCCGACCAGGAACCCCCCACCCCCACCCCCCAGCGCCGTGCGGAGCCGCTGAGACCGCCAGAAAGGAAGCGCTCTCCGGCGGCCCTCGGCATCCGTCCCTTCCCCAACTCTCCTGGATGCCCTTCCCGGGCTCTCTGACAACAGGACCCAAGTCGAATGGTCCCTCCGGGAGAGCCTCACCACGTTCGTGGGGGGGGGGGGGGGGAGTATTTACCGCCTTCCTCGAAGTCTTTTTACAGAAAGACAATGCAGTCGGTAAAAGATGAGGCTGGCCAGAGCCCTGTCAGTTCCTGTAACTCATGGAAATTCCATTAGGAGTGTCAGATTTGCTCAACAGACCAAAAAAGAAAAACTTACCAAAATCCTCCTTAGTCTTCCCACTGGCACAAACTGAGCAGCTAAATATACAAAGCTTTGCCGGGCAGAAACTCCTGGAATTGGGCCAGTCAAAAACAGAGTGTCCAACAGTTAGACGTTACCAGTCCCTACTCTAGTCTCCTCTTTCACAGATGAGTCAACCGAGGCCTAGGGGAGGGGACTCTGACTTCACAGCGGTGGCAGACTGGGGCTTGAGGGAGGGTCTGATACCCATTACAGCTATTGGTTAGTCGCGTGACCTCATGCCTCACTCCTCCAAGATGGTTTTGCTCTCCTAGAGCTGGAGCGCTTAGGGGAGAGCCAGCCTTGACTCTTGGTCATCAGTGGACCTGCCTTCCTTCCAGAACTGCCTCCCTGCAGAGCAGCCCCTGGGAAATGGCAAATCGTCCATCCCACAGGCCCCACTTTGGGGACGGCACCCAGGCTGTTCCAGTGACAAGGCAGATGGAGTGACTCAGGGAGACAGGAGGCAGTGAGGGGGTGGGGGCAAAGAAAAACCATACTGATACCAGCTGGTACTGGAAAGAGAAGGAGAGAGAGAAGAAAGAAGGGAGGGAGAGAGAAAGAGAGAGAGAAAGACGCACTAAGTGAGCCACATATGCATTCAATGAAGTCCCTCATGAACAAAACATCTCTTTATAAAAGTAGGCTTGGGGGCGCCTGGCTGGCTCACTCAGTGGAGCGTGCAACTCTTGATGGCAGGGTCGTGAGCGCCAGCCCCACGTTGGGTGTGGAGCCTACTTAAAAAAAATAAAAAATAACTAAAAGTAGAGTTGGCCCAGGAGCAAAATAGGAGATAGCAGGGTAAACCTGGCGATGGGTTGGTAGTAAGGCGGGCAGGGGACAAAGCAGGAGTACGGGGGGGCGGGGGGATGAGGCCAGGAGGAAATCACAGAGGCCGTAACCAGAACAGCCCAGAGAGGTATCAATCACTCAGGCCACTCTCAAATGATCGGAACAACTGTATCTGTCCCTACACCTCCCAAGTTCAAAGGCAGAATGAAAATAAAACTACCATGGCTAGAATAGTGTTGTCAAAGGACTTCCTGGTCGCATTCGTGACACTCTACCTAGACATCAGGGTTTTTCCATGCGCTCTAGAACATTTTCTCTTGAGGCCTGAGTGTCCTCCCTGCCTTCTCCATTTCTATAAAAAAGATCTAGTTGGTTCACAGGAAAGGAAATACAAATGGACCATAAAAGGGTCAGAAGATGCCCAAACTCACCAGGAATCATGAAATTCAAATTACAGCAGTAAATCAAATACCATTTTCACCCAACATTTGAGCAAACATTGAAGCTAAATAATACCCAGTGCTGCCAGGGACATGAGGAAGAAGGCACTTCCTACTCTACTGGTGGGGGTATAACTTCACAGGGCGTTTTTATAGGGATTTGAGAACAGCTATCAAATTTGACACAGTAATTCCATTTCTATGAAGAAAGACGTTTCAAGAATAATCACAGATGTACACGAATCTATCTCTATGTGCACATACTACAACATGACCCACTGGGATTTATCCCGGCAATGCAAGATGGAAGTAACATATGAAAATCAATCAGAGTAATACACCATATCAATATAATAAACCAACGGTCACCTTAACAGATACAGAAAAAGCATTTGACAAAATCCGGCACCGTCTCACGACAAAACAAAAGACAAAACAAAAAACAAAACTCAAAAAAACTCAAAAAACTAAGAATAGAAGGGGAACTCCTTCAACCTGATACAGGGCATCGATGAAAAACCCACAGCTAACATCCTACTTAATGATGAAAGACTGAAAGCTTCCCCCTAAGATTAAGAACAACACCAGGCTGTCCACTTTAATCACTTCTATTCAACATTGTTCTGAAGGTTCTAACCAGGCAAATTAGGCAAGAAAATGAAGTAAAAGGCATCCAGATTGTTAAAGGAGGAAGTAAAACTATCTGTGTGCGCAGATGACATAATCTTGTACAGGAAAACCACAAGGAATCCAAAAAACTATTCAAACTAATAAATAAGTTACACAAAGTTGAAGGATACAAGATCGATATGCAAAAGCCAATTGCATTTCTACACGCTTGCAGTGAGCAATCCAAATATGAAATTAAGAAAACAATTCCATTTACAACAGCATCGAAAGGAATCGAATACTTTGGAATAGATTGGACCACAGAGGTACAACACGTGCACACTAGAAACTACAGAACAATGTTGAATGACATGTTAAAAGGCCCAAATAAGTGGAAAGACATCCTGTGTCCATGGATCGCAAGACTTAATATTGTTAATGTGGCAATACTCTCAAAGCCATCTACAGATTGTACACAATCCCTATCAAAATGCCAGCTGGGTTGTTGGGTTTTTTGGGGGGTTTTTTTTGTTTTGTTTTGTTTTGTTTTTCACAAATGGACAGGCTGATCCTAAAATCCATATGGGCACACAAGGGATCCAGAAGAGCCAAAATGATTTGGAAAATGGAGAACAAATTTGGAAGGCTCATGCTTTCTGATTTGAAAAGTTACTACACAGCTACATTAATTGAGTGGGGGAAGGAATGGTCTTTTCAACAAATAGTGTTTCAGAGAATACGGTTGGACCCCTACCTCACACCATATACAAAAAGTAACTCAAAACGAATCGAAGACCTAAAGGTAAGAGCTTAAACTATAACACTCTTAGAAGAAAACATAAGGGGGGCGCCTGGGTGGCGCAGTCGGTTAAGCGTTCGACTTCAGCCAGGTCACAATCTCGCGGTCCGTGAGTTCGAGCCCCGCGTCGGGCTCTGGGCTGATGGCTCAGAGCCTGGAGCCTGTTTCCCATTCTGTGTCTCCCTCTCTCTCTGCCCCTCCCCCGCTCATGCTCTGTCTCTCTCTGTCCCAAAAATAAATAAAAACGTTGAAAAAAAAATTTAATAAAAAAAAAAATAAAAAAAAAAAAAGAAGAAAACATAAGGGTAAATCTTTACGACCTCACATCAGGCAATGATTTTTTAGATACGACACCCAAAACGCAAGCAACAACAACAAAATAGATCAATTTGACTTCATTGAATTTTTTAGAGAATCTTTTCTTTAATGTTTATTTATTTATTTTGAGGGGCGGGGAGGGAGGGCCAGAGAGAGAGGGAGAGAGAATCCCAAGCAGGTTCTGTGCAGGCCTGAACTCAAAAACCATGACGTCATGACCTGAGCAAAAATCAAGAGTCAGACACTTAACTGACTGAGCCCATCCAGGCGCCCCTGACTTCATCAAACTTAAAAAACTTGTGTGTTTCAAAAGATACCATCAGGGTGCCTGGCTGGCTCAGCTGGAAGACCCTGCGAGCCTGGATCTCAGGGTCATGAGTTTAAGCCCCACGTTGGGGATGGAGAGTCCTTAAATAAACAAAACTTGAAAAAACAGATACTATCAAAGTTAGGAGGTGCTTCAGCGAGTGCTTTGTTTTTTAGATGTCTCAGCAAACCTCCCTGACCACTTACTAGCTGTGCGATCTTCTAGACACCCTCGGACACTACCGCCATATGAGCACACAAAGACGGAGGTCCCTTGGAGAGGCCCGCTGGACCCCTAGAGATTCAGAAGGCAGCAACTCTTTAATGGGGCCACCATGCCCCACAGCCAGCACCCGAGCTGTCATTCTGCTGTATCTCTGGCTTCATTTTTCTGCATTTCCCAGCTGACCGTTTCAAACTGGCACTCTCTCTTTCGATAAAAATGTGTTCTGGGCAACAGTCAAGCCCTACTCTCCTTGCGTTTTGTACATTAACAGCTTTATGGCATTAATCAAAATCTATTAAGTATGTCCTATACTAGGCACTGTTGCTAGGTAAGGTAGGCCTGAGAGATACTGTAGCTGAAGCGACGAGAGATGGAAACAACTTAAATGTCCATGGATGGATGGACGGATAAAAAAGATGTGGTATGTATACACAATCAAGTATTATTCAGCCACGACAAAGGAGCGTATCTTGCCACCTGTGACAACACGGATGGCCCCTGGGCACATTACGCTAAGTTAGAGAAGTCACAGAAAGACAAGTAGTGTGTGACCTCACTTACATGTGGAATCTAAAAAAGTCAAACTCGAAAAACTGGGAGTAAAATGGTAGTTACCACGGGATGGGGAGGTGGGGGGATGAAAAGTGATATGGTTTTTTTGTTTTGTTTTGTTTTGTTTTTTTTTAATTTTTTTTTTAATTTTTTTTTCAACATTTATTTATTTTTGGGACAGAGAGAGACAGAGCATGAACGGGGGAGGGGCAGAGAGAGAGGGAGACACAGAATCGGAAACAGGCTCCAGGCTCTGAGCCATCAGCCCAGAGCCCGACGCGGGGCTCGAACTCACGGGCCGCGAGATCGTGACCTGGCTGAAGTCGGACGCTTAACCGACTGCGCCACCCAGGCGCCCCAAAAGCGATATGGTTTAAGGCACGAACTTGGGGTGCCTGGGTGGCTCGGTCGGTTAAGCGTCCGACTTCAGCTCAGGTCATGATCTCCCGGTTCGTGGGTTCGAGCCCCGCGTTGGGCTCTGTGCCGACCGCTCGGAGCCTGGAGCCTGCTTCGGATTCTTTCTCTCTCTGTCTGCCCCCCCCCCCATCTGTCTCTCAAAATAAAATAAATAAGCATTTTTTAAAAAAAGAAAGATTTGTATCCGAAGTGGGTGAAAATATTTTAAGCACTGGTACTTACAGGAGTAAGCTTTATTTATCAGAAAAATCCACTTTTGTGAAACGACTCATTCTCCAACAATGCCGGCTAGACCCAGGAGGTGTTTCTGTATCATCTAGTATTCTTAGAACTGCAAAGCAGCTCAGGATGCCTTCTGGCAGCTTCATAGTGCAGAAATCATTGGCAACCTCACCATGTTTTTATTTGTCAAATAAAAAAGAAAATACCATGATCTGTTCCGTAGAAGACATTATTCTATAAGATACATACAGTCGTCCCAGGCTCCACTTACCTCAAAAACCATACACACACACGTGCCCGTGCATACACACGCAGCTAAAATTGGGCAACAGGGACACCTGGAACATGATATTCTGAGACAAGCGTAGCCTGATGCTGTGGCTAGCTTTAGGAAAAAAGCCTGAAGCAAACCAAGTTTTATCTGGGGCAAAGCGACTTGCATTACTACTAATAATGATAGCTAACACTTGGAGGAGAGTTACTATGTACGAGGCACTCTTCTGGCGACATGAATTCATTGGCCATCTTACACTGATCCTATGAGATGTGTGCTGCTATCCTTCCCATTTTACAGGTGGGGAGACTAAGGCGTAGTCAAGTAGCATGCCCAAAGCCACAAAGCTACTAGTAAGAAGAGAACTGAGATTTGGACCCAAGCAATCCAGCATCGGAGGGCATGATCAACCCACTACTAATAATTCTCCACAAATAACACTGCTAATACATGTCTATACTTCTTATGTCCCTGGTTCTCTGCTGAGGACTGTACATACATTATCTCACAGATCTTTTTCCGGTTGGAGCTCTTACTTCTAAATTATTATGTAGTATCTCATTTAATCCTTAAAACAGCCCCATGAAGTAGTAATTCTTGTGTCGGTTGTACAGATCAAAATACTGAGGCACATACCCAAAGGGGGGAAAAGCACAAATTCAAAAAGATATGCACCCATATGTTTATTGCAGCATTATTTACAATAGTTAAGATATGGAAGCCACCCAAGTGTCCACTGATAGAAGAATGGACACACATGTGTATATAAACCATTAAAAAAAGAATGGGGGTGCCTGGGTGGCTCAGTGGCTCAGTCAGTTAAATGCTCGACTCTTGATTTTTGGCTCAGGTAATGATCTCAGGGTTCGTGAGTTCAAGCCCCACATCGGCTGCTTGGGAGTCTCTCCCTCTCTCTCTGCCCCTCCCCTGCTCGTGCTCTCTCTCTCTCTCTCTCTCTCTCTCTCTCAAAATAAAAAAATAAACATTTGGGGCGCCTGGGTGGCGCAGTCGGTTAAGCGTCCGACTTCAGCCAGGTCACGATCTCGCGGTCCGGGAGTTCGAGCCCCGCGTCAGGCTCTGGGCTGATGGCTCAGAGCCTGGAGCCTGTTTCCGTATCTGTGTCTCCCTCTCTCTCTGCCCCTCCCCTGTTCATGCTGTGTCTCTCTCTGTCCCAAAAATAAATAAATGTTGAAAAAAAAATTTATAAAAAAAATAAAATAAAATAAAATAAACATTTTATTAAAAAAAAAAAAAAGAACGAAATCTCGCCATTTGTGACAACACGGATGGACCCAGAGGGCATTATGCTAAGTGAAATTGGTCAAGACAAAGAAAGACCGTTATCATGTTATTTCAGTGATAACGTGGACAAACAAAGCAGAAACCGACAAATACAGAGAACAAACCGGTGGTTGCCAGAAGGAAGGGAACTGGGGGGCTGGGTAAAATAGGTGAAGGCGGTCCAGAGGCACAAACTTCCAGTTACAAAATAAGTAAGTCACGAGGATGGAAAGTACAGCATGGGGAATATAGTCAATAATGAGATAGTAACGTTGTATGGTGTCGAACAGTAGCTATACTTATAGTGATGAGCGCTGTGTAATACACAGAATTGGCAAATCACCACGTTGTACGCCTGAAACAAATACAATATGATATGGCAACTGTACTTCCATTTGCAAAACTACAATCTTTTTTAAATGAATGTATAAGACTTCAGCATCATTTGAATGTACTATACTTTATTTATTTGACTACTCCCCTATTGCTAGGTACTGACGTTGTTTCCCTGGTTTTTGCTTCTGCACATAAAGACGTGATACACACACGCGCACACACACACACACACACACACACACACGTTGAGGAACAGAAAAGTTAAGTAATTCAACACTCAGGCAAAGTATCACCTCCTTTCCAGCAACGCCCCCATATGTACTGTAAGGATCCATATAACATAACATAATGCGATGTAATTTCATATACAATTTCTACCACAGGCCCACGTTTTCTCAGCTTTCCAAGGCTTCTGTTCTAAAGGGTTAATGGGAGGGGTGCCCGGGGTGGCTCGGTCGGTTTAAGGGTCCGGCTTTTGATTTTGTCTCAGGTCATGATCTCACGGTTCATGGGATCAAGCCCCGAGCTGGGCTCTGTGCTGAGCAGGAAGCCTGCTTTGGGATTCTCTCTCTCCCTTTCTCTCTGTCCCTCCCCCACTCACACTCTTTCTCCCTCTCTCAAAATAAATAAACATTTTTTTTAAATGCCCTTAAAGTGTTAATGGGAAAAAGTGACAATATACTTTCCTCTCTTCCCAGCTCAGGGGGATTATGGTCAAGGCTTGGATGCTGTATTAAAAGATAATCATATTCCGGGGTGCCAGGGTGGCTTAGTCGGCTGAGCGTCCTACTCTTGATTTCGGCTCCAGGCATGATCTCGCGGTTCGTGAGTTCGAGCCCCACTCTGTCAGCACAGAGCCTGCTTGGGATTCCCTGTCCCTCTCTCTGCCCCTCCCCTCCTCTCTCTCAGAATAAATAAATAAACTTGAAAAAAAACACCCTATTTAAAATATATATATATATCACATTCTGAGTTTTAGATTTTGTTTTCTTTTGCTTCGGAACTGGTTTCTGAAAGAGACAGACTGACGAGCCACCACTGCAGACCACCAATCTTAACCACGGTTTCCCTAAAGCGCTACCTGTGTTCAAGAGTCAAAATCAACCAAGCGCTTTTAGTACAACAGCATCTTCCTTAGCAGGGCCTGGGCGGGCTTACCTCCACCTGAAGGGTTGTACATCCTTTCAGGAAGTCACTGATGTTGTTGAGGCAGTCAGCTTCGGTTTGCGGCTCCAAACAGAACTAGAGAAACACAGTCAAATGTCACTTGGATGCTGTCATCCCATGCCAAGGACGCCACATTCCTCATTTGCTGATAATCCGAGAGGTAGGCTTTTTAAGGCAGGGGCAACACCGCTGTCAATCCAGGAAGAGAAATAACCACCGGAGGAAGTGATGTAAAAGTCTAAACGGTCGGTCCCGTTTCAAATGTCACTAAACCTCTAGTAGTCCCAAACCATCTATCTCTGCGTGCAAACTTTTTCTTCGCCTTCTGCCAAAGTGTGGCGATGGCGAATTAGATCCAGGCTGTTTTTTGAGCTTGGTTCTTGCTTTTAATCTAAAATTATACTTTCCCCTTGGCCGTTTGCAACATTTGGTCATAGTTCTGTGTGTTTTACCACCATGTCAGCAGTGGTTTTCAAGTTTCAGAAAACTTCTGAGTCAATCAGTTGGCTCACTAAAAATGCAAACTGGTTCAAGGAGGCAAAAGAAGTCACGTTACGCTCACGGTCACGTTCCCTGCCAACCTAAAGAAAGTGACAGGAGGACTTGACCTCTAAACTCACTTAAAGTGCCTACTTTAGAAATTAGCCATCCTCGTGATCATGGGTTCCCAACATTAGAACTTTTGGAGTTTAGAAGAGAGTAAGGTTAGTTTCGCTTTGAACGCATGTTGCATTCAAAACCTGTATTTGGTTTGTATTGTTTTACCAAAGCTTTCCTGACATTTTGGATTATTCCTCCCGGTTGCTAAATAGCCTCTGTTTCAATGGATATTTTCTTTCTTTGAGAAGAAAATCGCCATGGATTTTAGTCAAACTGTCAATAAACACCATTAGTATCTGCTCTAAATCATGCCATGATTACACAGACTCACATAGACCCCAAGTTCAACAGATACCTTTGATACCCAGGGAGGTACCACATGGATCTCTATGACAGAGCAAATGATAGCAGTATTTTTTCCTTGTCCCCTGGCACCAAAGGTGTATCAGTTGTATTACATTTGGGGGCCAATCGTTAAAGGAGAATATTTCACTTCCAGAGTTTTTCAAAGTAGAAAAACAGCAAGACAGAATGCCAAACTCTTAGCGATTAAAAGTAGGAGAGTCCCTGGCAATAGAACACCTCCAGAGTTACATTATTACCGCTCTCTGGCGGTGAGCAATGCCAAAGAGCCTTTCTCTTACCTTTTCTAGAGAGCCAGGCCTAAGTCTGTTGATCAGTTTGCACAGCACTACCCCATTTTTCAGCGAAGACTTCAAGAACTCCTCCGGATCACAGATGGTCTTTTTGGGGGAATCTAAAACCCCCAAGGATATAAGCCATGTCACGATTCGCTCTTCTGGATTCATTGCTGAGGACTGTCTGCTCTGAACAGCTCTCTGGGGCAGCTGCAAAGACTAAAGCCACATCCGCGATTGCATCTGCTACTGTCTTCCGTTTTTATGAGTTCTCTGCTGGTGCTTGCAGAGCAAAGCATTTAAACAACTTTTCTTAGATAACGGGGGAGCCCACTCAACTTATGGGATCTTAAAGCCACAGAGATCACACGTAAAAGATGTAGAAATCGAATGCATAAAAATCCTGGAGAACGCTGGGCTTCTTTTTCAAAACCTGCAAAACAAATTCACTAGGATTAAAAAGAAGAAGAAACACACGCAAACACCGCCCCTCCCCCCCCCCAAAAAAAACCCACAGTGCAAGAAGCTGTAAGGGAAGGAAGTGAAGGAGAGAGTAGGAAGCAAGTGCTCTCGGAAAACAGAAAGGACCTTGGAGATGAGACACCCAAGGGCCAGTCTGGGAGAACACTGTCAATAAATAGTCTAGCCCCAGTGAAAATCTGGCCTCTGTCAGGAGGAAGATGCCAACTGGCTCTTAGGTCAGACAGATCTGAGCCTCGTGGGGAAGGTAGGCTGAGAAAACGTGCCAAGTGAATGAAGATTGTGCCTGCTGTCAGCCATCACGGTGTATACGCAGAAGCTAGAAGAATGGCATTTTACTTTGCAGCCAAAAAAGCTATGTTTAGGGAAATAGGCTAAGGATAACATCTGACATCCTGTTTACTTGCATTCTTTAGCAATTCCTTTTCTGGACCTGGTTCCACTACACAATCCAGCTGCAGTACCCTTAGCAAAGGCTCAGACAGTCCCATAAGTGGGTCCAAAACACTTGAAAACAGAACTTTGGAGAACAAAAGAGCCCTTGTCCTCTGTCTATACTACAGTCTGGAAAGTGCACGCTTCCCCCAACAAGAAACACTTTGCGTTAAAAATCCTGCTCTGAGAAAAAAAAAAAAAACTCGTCTATAACAGACCTTGTTACCCTCAAACATTGTCACCACCCAGTTGAAATAGTCATAGAATTGGGAAACTTACGATAAGGCCAGTGTGAAGAGCATAGTCTTTTTTTTTTTTTTTGTATTAAACATAACTTATCATCACATTGGTTTCCAGACAACACCCAGTGCTCATCCCAACGGGTGCCCTCCTCCATGCCCATCACCTACCTTCCCCTCGCCCCCACCCCCCATCTAGCACAGCCTTAAACTAGCCAATGCACGGTACTCCCCATCAGTCACCACCCCTCCTCACACAGAGGATCTTCCTAAGCTTCCGAATCCTTCTCAGCACAGCTTTAGACATCTACCACCAAATAACCAGCTTAGATGAGCTTCCAAACTTCCCCTTCTTGCCCTGTCCTAACACTTAACCATGCTTTACTATTATTACTTTTTGATACGTCTCCCCCACCAGAACGCAACCTCCCTAGAGCAGAGAGAGGTCTTGTCCGTCTGGTTTAACACCGTTCTCAGCAGCGCCAGGGGCACAGTAGATGTTCCAGAATGAATGAATGAATGAATGAATGCGCACATATGTCTTAAGACAAACATGTTTTTTTTTTGCTGGCCAATGATTTTTACTTTTGAGATATAATTGACACGTAATAAATCGCACATATTTAAGATGTATGTACGATATAATGAATTTTGACATATGTATATACCTGTGATAGAACCACACACATACACACTCACACAATCCAGATAAAACTTTCCATCAGCCCCAGATGTGGCCTTTGTGCCCTTTCAATCCCCTCTTCCCCCCCTTCCCTTCCCATCTGCTTTCAGTCCCTGTACATTAGTTTGCATTTTCTGGAATCACATATAAATGGAAGCATACAGTATGGTACTTCCTTTTTTTGTTGTTAAGTATATTTATTTATTTATTTTGCGAGAGAGAGAGAGAGAGAGAGAGAGAGCGCGCGAGTGTGTGAGTGAGGGAGGGGCAGAGAGAGAGGGAGAGAGAGCATCCCAAGCAGGCTCCACGCTGTCAGCACACAGAGCCTGATGGTGGGGCTTGATCCCACAACCACTAGATCATGACCTGGGCTGAAATCGGAAGTTGGACGCTCAACCGGCTGACCCACCCAGGCACCCCTGTGGTACTTCCTTTTACCTGGCTTCTTTCACTCAGCAGTATCATTTTCAGATTCATTCATGTTGTTTTGTCTAATAATAGTTTTAAAAGAAGGATTTGACCTCCAAATGTTTGATCTGATGTAATTATACTTAGAAAAAAAATACGTACAGTCAGTCAAAAGTTTTAAGTGACGGGGTGCCTGGGTGGCTCAGTCGGTTAAGTGTCTGACCCTTGGTATCAGCTCGGGTCATGATCTCACGGTCCGTGAGTTCGAGCCCCGCATCGGGCTCTGTGCTGACATCTCAGAGCCCGGAGCCTGCTTCGGATTCTGTGTCTCCCTCTCTCTCTCTCTCTGCCTCTCCCCCACTTGTGCTCTCTCAAAAATGAATAAACGTTAAAAAAAAATTTTTTTTAATAAAAGAAAGATCTGCAGGAAGTAAGGTCAGTGTTAACATCTGCTGGGTACTAGTTATACTGTTTACTTTTACATGTTTGAAACGTTCATAATTGATGTTTAAATTTTTGGATCTACCTGGGCACTTCAAAAACAGAGTTGGGGGGCGCCTGGGTGGCGCAGTCGGTTAAGCGTCCGACTTCAGCCAGGTCACGATCTCGCGGTCCGGGAGTTCGAGCCCCGCGTCGGGCTCTGGGCTGATGGCTCAGAGCCTGGAGCCTGTTTCCGATTCTGTGTCTCCCTCTCTCTCTGCCCCTCCCCCGTTCATGCTCTGTCTCTCTCTGTCCCAAAAATAAATAAACGTTAAAAAAAAAAAAAAATTTAAAAAAAAAAAAAAAAAAAAACAGAGTTGGGAGCCGTAGTCCCCAGTACCCTGCTTCAGAAGATCCGCCCTAAGGCACCGGAATCTAAATTACTAAACACCCCACTTGATTCTGACACAGGTACACCAAGGTCACACTTGGAGACACAAGTGGGTTTATAACCTTCCACTGTGCCCCAATTTCCACCAACACCTGGGTCACGACCACCCGGTTCCTTGACTTTCCCTACTTGCGATTGATGGGTTACCTCCAGCCCTTCTGTGAAAACGGACCTGGGCCTTTACATCATTTTTACTTTGCCAGCTGGCACGAGAGGAAGTTTCATCGGTAGCGGTAGCCGGTGATAGAGAGACATTGCAGAAGAAGGGGTTTTACTTCCTGTTTCCTGTGTGCTCGCTCTACAGGCTCTTGCCGGGTTTCCAGCTTTCCGAGTGCTCCCCTTCTGCATCTGAGTGCTCCCCTTCTATGACACTGGCTCCCTCCAGTGCACAGTGGGGAGCAGGTTCTCCTGGCAGCCAATTTGGGGGGGGGCGGTTTCTAAAGCAAGGTGCCTTTGGTGAGACACCTGCCCCAAGAATAGGAAACAAGCACCGTAAAGGGCACATTCTCAGCAAGTTCTAGAGGGCAGATGTCCAGCAAGTTCCATCGACTCAGCCCCATGGCAGCTTCTATAACAAGGCCTGGATTTCAGCTGCATATTTTTTTAGAGTTCCCTTTACTTCTTACTAGCCAATCTCTCATTACTCCAATCCCCTATTACTGTTCACAGTCCTGTTCAAATCTTGCTGTGGTTTCTCTGTCCTGATTGGACCCAGACTGACACGCCTCTTCATCTTCAATGAACACTCTTCCGTGTTAGCCAACCGCTTGTACCTTGTCATCACAGATTTCTCCCCTTCCTAAATCGTGAATTCAAACATCACCTGTCTCTAACCACAACCTACCGTCTTTCCAGCTGCTTGTTTGGTTTCTCCCACTACAACTAGCCCCTAACCTTGTGGGGATCTTCAAAGCACTGTTTTCCAAAATGATTATACCATTTCAATAATCAGGGTCTGATTTCCCATTGCTCCATATCACAGCTAATACTTGATATTTCCGACGGTTTTTTTTTATGTTTGTGGCTGTGAAATTTACTTTTCCGTGATTACTAATAAGGTGAAAGCATTTTA
Organism: Prionailurus bengalensis; assembly: GCF_016509475.1. Taxonomy (NCBI): domain Eukaryota; kingdom Metazoa; phylum Chordata; class Mammalia; order Carnivora; family Felidae; genus Prionailurus; species Prionailurus bengalensis. Next base: position 113,667,525 of record NC_057361.1, read on the forward strand.
TCATATGTTGATTGATAGTATTTCCTCTTCTGTCAAATACTTGCTCATTGCCATTATCCACTTTTCTACTGGGTTGTCTGTTATTACTGTCTTGTAAAAGCTTGTTATGCATAATGGATACTAAACCAATGCTAGTTATATGTGTTTGTACATAGCTTCTTTTTTAAGTTTATTTATTTATTTTTGAGAGAGAGAGGGAGAGAGAGGGAGAATGAGTGGGGGAGGGGCAGACAGAGAGGGGGACAGAGAATCGGAAGCAGGCTCCGTGCTGACAGCAGAGACCCCGATGTGGGGCTTGAACTCACGAACCGGGAGATCATGACCTGAGCTGAAGTCGGATGCTCAACCAGCTGAGCCACCCAGGCGCCCCCGTGTATATCTTCCTGTACTCTTGTCTTTCTTCGTGGTGTAACCTGTGGTGTATTTTAGGAAACACAAGTTCTTGATTTTTAAAAATAAGATACTTTATCTCAGTCTCGGGTGAAATAAATCCAGAATTGGGCAGCCCAAGGCCAGCATGCAGCTTCATAGTCACGAGAGACCCAAGACTCTGCTCTCTCACTACCTCACCGTCCTTAACTTCCCACCTCATCGTTCAAAACGACTGTTTATGTGAACGTGGAATAGGCAATGATTTCTTAGATATCAGACCAAGGCCACAAGCAACAAAAGAAAAGATAAGTTGGTCTTCATCAAAATTGAAAATGTCGCGCTTCAAAGGACACCATCAAGAAAGTGAAAAGACAACTCCAGAATGAGAGAAAACGTTTGCAGTCATATATCTCATTAGGGACTTGTATGCAGAATATATAAAGAACGCTTATAACTCAATAATAAAAAGACAAATAACTAAAAATAGGCAAATTATCTGAATAAACGTTTCTCCAAAAGAGATACACGAACAGCTAATAAGCTCAAGAAAAGATGCTCAAGGGGCGCCTGGGTGGCTCAGTCGGTTGGGCGACCGACTTCGGCTCAGGTCATGATCTCACGGTCCGTGAGTTCGAGCCCCGCATCAGGCTCTGTGCTGACAGCTCAGAGCCTGGAGCCTGTTTCAGATTCTGTGTCTCCCTCTCTCTCTGACCCTCCCCCGTTCATGTTCTGTCCCTCTCTGTCTCAAAAATAAATAAATGTAAAAAAAAAATTAAAAAGAAAAAAGAAAAGATGCTCAAAATCATTAGCATTCAGCGAAATGCAAATCAAAACTGCAGTGAGGGGCACCTGGGTGGCTCAGTCGGTTCAGCATCAGACTCTTGGTTTCGGCTCGGGTCATGATCTCACGGTTCCTGAGTTCCAGCCCCACCTCGGGTGAGCTCAAGCCCCGCTTCAGGCTCCTCGCTGACAGCTTGGTGCCTGGGTAGGATTCTCTCTCACTCCCTCTCTCTCTGTCCCTCGCTCACTCATGACCTCTCTCTCTCAAAAATAAATACATAAATAAATAAATTTTTAAAACCCCCCAATGACATTGAACTTCATACCCATTAGGATAGCCATAATCAAAAAGACAGATCGTGGGGCACCTGGCTGGCTCAGTCAGAAGAGCATGCGACTCTTGATCTCGAGGTCATAAGTTCGAGCCCCACGCTGGGTATAACGATTACTAAAAAGAAAAATTTGGGGGGCACCTGAGTGGTTCAGTTAAGCTGCGGACTCTTGATTTCAGCTCTGGTCATGATCTCGAGGTTCATGGGATCCAGCCCCGCGTCCGGCTCCACGCTGGCAGTGCACGGAGCCTGCTTCTGATTCTCTCTGTCCCTCTCTCTCTGCCCCTCCCCCACTCATGCTCCCTCTCTCTCGATAATAAATGAATAACCGTAAACAATGTTTTAAAAGGAACCCCAAACACGTGAAGTTTAAAAAAAAAATTTTTTTTAATTAAAAAAAACAAACAAAAAACCTGAAACGATAGGCGTGCCTGAGTGGCTCAGTTGCTTAAGTGTCCAACTCTTGATTTCAGCTCAGGTCATGACCCCGTGGTTCATGAGATCAAGCCCCACGTCGGGCTCCGTGCTGACAGTGTGGAGCCTGCTTGGGGTTCTCTCTCTCCCCCTCTCTCTGCCCCTCCCTTGCTTGTGCTCTCTCTCTTTTTCTCGAAATGAATAGATAAACTCAAAAAACTGAACAATAAAATTTAAAAACCTGAATCGACAGACAATAACTCGTGCTGGTAAGGATGTGGAGAAATTAGAACCCTCATACATTGTCGGTGGGAATGTCAAATAGCTGAGCTGCCGTGATAAACAGTTTTGCAGTGCCTCACAATGTTGACACAGTCACAATATGACCCAGCAACTCCTCTCTGAGAACACTGTACTAAGTGCCAGGAGCCAGACACAAAAGGTCACACATTGTGTGATTCCACTTATACGGGCGGAGGGGAAATTGGGAGTGGCTGCTAAGGGATATGAGGGTTTCTTTGGGGAAGAGGGGAAGAAAATGTTAATGTTGTAAACTTGATTTGGTGATGGTTGCACAACTCTGAATATGCTGGAAGCCATTAAACTGTATGCTTAGAGTAAGTGAGTTATAGACTCTCTGAATTATGTCTCAATAAAGCTGTTATTTTTTAAAATTTTTTAATGTTTATTTATTCATTTTGAGAGAGAGAAAGAGCACGAGCAGGGGAGGTGCAGAGAGAGAGAGAGAGAGAGAGAGAGAGAGAGAGAGACAGAGACAGAGAATCCCAAGCTGTCAGCGTGGAGCCTGATGTGGGGCTCGAACTCACGAACGGTGAGATCATGACCTGAGCCAAAATCAAGAGTGAGATGCTCAACCGACTGAGCCACCCAGGCGGCCCCAAAGCATTATTTTTTTAAGTCTACTTATTTATTTTGAAAGAGAGAGAGAACACACACGAGCGAGCAGGGGAGGGGCAGAGAGAGAGAGGGAGAGAGAGAGAATCCCAAGCAGCCTCCGTGCTCACAGCAGCTCAGGGCTCAGTCTCACAAACCATGAGATCATGACCTGAGCCGAAACCAAAAATCGGACGCTTAACCAACTGAGCCGCCCAGGTGCCCCAAAGCTATTATTTTTTTAAAGGCAATTGTGAGTTAAAAAAAAAAAATAGGCTGCTTGAACTCCAACCATGTCTGCATTTCAGCCACCAGGAAGAAAGAAGGGGAAATTAAAACGATACACACACACACACACACACACACACACACACACACAACCATTTACTAGGAAAAATTTATAACATACTGAAAAATTGAAAGAATAGTATGATGACCTCCTTTGTACCCAGCATCCAAATTTAATAATTAGTAACATTCTGCCATATTTCACTTGCCTCCATAGGTGCAGTGGCTATATTTTAAAAAATAAACTATGTCAAGCATACCGAAGGCATCATATCACTTCAGCCTCTCCTAAAATTAAGGGCATTTTCAATGTAACCAAAGGTCTATTATCACAACTAAGAAAATTAACAGTTCACGAATGCCTTCTAATTTTCAGTCCATATTAAGATTTCTCCACGTGTCCCTAAAAATGTGTTTTAGAGATTTTTTTTTTTCCCCAAAGCAGCATCCAATCAATCTGCCCTTCTTTGGGGTCGTAGTACTGAATTCGTTTTGAGGCAAAACAATCTGAGTGACCCTCGGGGTCTTCATCCTTTGTTTCCCTTCTCTTGGGGACCAACGTTCTGCACTGCTTGTTGTCTCAGTATTTGGAAAGAGCTCATTCGTATACTTTGTCCAGTTTACTAGTTGTTTATGTTAGGGGAAAAAGTCCATACCACATAATCTTTTATGGGTAGAAGCAGACATTGCCTTAGTCTACTTTTTTTACAATATGTATTTATTTTTGAGAGCGCAAGTCGGGGAGGGACAGAAGGAGGGGAACAGAAGATCCAAAGCCGTGTCTGTGCTCAGCACAGACCCCGACGTGGGGCTCGAACTCACGAACCGCGAGATCGTGATCTGAGCTGAGGACGGATGCTAAACCGACTGAGCCACCCGGTGCCCGAAGTCTACTTTTAATTATTCTTCTACAGCATGCGACAAATGAGACCCAATACGGTTCATTGTTGTTACGAGGGCTCTTTAGATAGTCAGAATATTGACCTTTTGGTATATATGTTTTAAATTTCGGCTCAGGTCATGATCTCACAGTTCATGGGTTCGAGCCCCACGTCAGGCTCCGTGCTGTCTCTGCACTGGCAGCCCAGAGCCTGCTCGCGATTCTCTCTCTCTCCCTCTCTCTCTGCCCCTCCCCTGCTCGCTGTCTGCCTCAAAAATATATATATATTTAAAAATTAAAAAAAAAAACAATCTCTCCCAACACTCAACAGTTAAAAAGAATCCAATAGAAAATGGGCAAAAGACACACACAGATACTTCATGAAATAGAATACATAGATGATAAATAAACGCATGGAAAGATGATCAGTATCATTGGGCAATGAAAATTAAAACCACAGTCAGAGATCACTGCACACATATCAGAAGAGCTAGAATAAAAAACATTGACAACACCAAATGCTGCCAAGGATGCAGAGAAACTAGATCCTAACTCATACGTTGCCGGCGGGAAGGTAAAAGTGTTTATAACCGCTCCAGAAAGTACTTTGCAGTTTTTCAATGAACTAAACAGGTTATTGCCATACAACCCAGCAATTGCACCCTCGGGCATTATCTAGGGATATCAGATCTGACTTCTGCACTTTGTATCTGTAGATGCCAGCTTTCTGTTGGTCTGTTAATTCAATGTTTGCCTTTTCTGCAACGACCTTCCAATCAAACCAGTTAACGAAACATTCCTGTGTTAGATTTAGAGCTTGAGTATGTATGTAGACGCATACCAGCCACATCTACTTTGCTAGGATCAAGAATTACTAAGAAAGACGGCCCCGCTTGTACTGTGCCAATAATCAGATTGCTGGATTTATAAACCCAGATCGTGTCCATACCAAGAGCGCAGAAGGAAAAGGCAGTGTAACAACGCTCGTCTTCTTAGGAAATGTGATTTTTAAAAAAAAATTTTTAACGTTTGTTTATTTTTTGACAGAGAGAGAGACAGAGACACAGAATCCGAAGCAGGCTCCAGGCTCTGAGCTGTGAGCACAGAACCCGATGCGGGGCTCGAACCCACAGACCGTGAGATCATGACCTGAGCCGAAGTCAGACGCTTAACCGACTGAGCCACCCAGGCGCCCTAGTAAATGTTATATGGGTGATCAGCAGCATTTGAAAGTGTCCCTTTCAGGCCCCACGCTGGGTGTACAGATTACTTAAAAATAAAACCTTAGGGGCACCTGGGTGGCTTCGGCGTCTGACTCTTGATTTCGGCTCAGGTCACGATCCCATGGTTCGAAGCACGAACTCCACATCGGGCTCTGCGCTGACAGTGCGGAGCCTGCTTGGGATTCCCTCTCTGTCTCTGTCTCCCTCTCTCTCAAAACAAATAAATAAACTTAAAAATTAAATTAAATTAAAAAAAAAAAAGAAAAAGACAATGCACAGACCCTCCAAAAAACTAAGTTCAAAGGGAGAGCCCCTGCTTGCTTCCAGGGGCCACTTTAATTTTTAATAAGGCTCTAGGTCATTTTAACCTGGTAGATTGCTGAAGCTTGGCCAAGGAGTTTGATGTATTTGATCTGCATATCCAGAGGACTGAGGCTTACAGGAACCTGCAAACGTCAGCAAACATAATTCCTGGACAACAAGAGAAATAAAATGACGTCCTCTGTCCCACTCAATACGCTGCAGGATCCCCAAAGTGGGAGTTACGTGCATTAAAAGAGCCTTTGCCACTGTCTGCAACATCAGCTTTTCAAGTGGGAAAAAATTCAGGCCACCTAAAGGCCATACATACCATAATGAGACAAAATCTCTTACCTTCTGCAAGCATTAGGTCCATGAAATCCAACTGCCACCAGGCTCCTGGTAAAATCTGGTTAGGGAGATCTTTCTGGGCTTAGCTTGGGAGTGGCCTGGAAAGAATTCTGCTGATAGGGCTGCCTGGGTGGCTCAGTCGGTTAAGTGTCTGTCTCTTGGTTTTGATTCAGGTCATGATCTCACAGCTCTTGAGTTTGAGCCCCACGTCGGGCTCTGTGCTGACAGCTTGGAGCCTGGAGCCTGTTTCGGATTCTGTGTCTCCCGCTTTCTGTGCCCCTCACCTGCTTGCAATCTCTCTCTCTCTCTCTCTCTCTCTCTCTCTCTCTCTCAAAATAAATAAACATTAAATTTAACAAAATTATTTTACTTTTTCTTTTTAATATGTATTTATTTTTGAGAGAGACAGAGACAGAATGCGAGTGGGTTAGGGGCAGACAGAGAGGGAGACACAGAATCCGAAGCAGGCTCCAGGCCCCGAGCTGTCAGCACAGAGCCCGATGCGGGGCTCGAACTCACGAGCCGTGAGATCATGACCTGAGCCGACGTCGGACGCTCAACTGACCGACCGAGGCACCCAGGCGCCCCTTAACAAAATTTTTTTTTTTAATTTTTTTTCAACGTTTATTTATTTTTGGGACAGAGAGAGACAGAGCATGAACGGGGGAGGGGCAGAGAGAGAGGGAGACACAGAATTGGAAACAGGCTCCAGGCTCTGAGCCATCAGCCCAGAGCCTGACGTGGGGCTCGAACTCACGGACCGCAAGATCGTGACCTTGCTGAAGTCGGACGCTTAACCGACTGCGCCACCCAGGCGCCCCCAAAATTATTTTTAAAAGAAGCGCTGTCAGGTAATTCCCATAGCCCAGTCAAATTCAGCTTCTTTCTCAATCCGTTTGCCCCTTTCCCTTGGTGAAGTACATGATTTATTTTGCCCATTTTTTTTTTTTTTTAGTCAACACAAGTTTCTTACTGTAGGAAGTTATCCACGAGATATTGTTTTCCGTGAGATATGCTTTCGCTCAACAAAGTAAAAATGCTCTATTTTTTTTTTTTTCAGTCGCGCTGTTGCACGACCAACACCAAAGACAGATCTGGTATTAGTAGATTTTATAGGTCGATTCTAAGTCCAGAACTAAAAATGGCAGCTGTAGTGTAACTAACTGGTATTAGCTTGTCGGCCTTGCGCAGGTTTAATTCCAGACCAAACATGAGTTTCCGGGGCCGTATGTTAAGTCATCGCAGCAGAGGAGGCCTTAAGCGGGCTGCTTTTAGCCACAGCACCTTACCCATTGGTAAATATTATTACATCTGCATTTGGAACAAGAACATCATATAAATCAGGTCAGAGTTTTCAAAATTTGGACGCCTCAAAGCTGGAAGAGAGCTGGCAGCTTCAGTTGTCCAGAAGTCTCTTCAGCTTCTAGGCACCACACGAGAAGGTCTGGTGGATTATCATGCAATTGTTTCATCTGAGGTTTTACACACTCTGCCAAGCCTGGAATCCACTGTCTACGGTATTGTGCTGGTCTCAAAATTGTCTAAGTTTTTTTTTTTTCTTTTAGGAGGCTGTGTGAGCTACAAAATGGGTGGCCTCCTAGACTGTCACACTCTGTGGCTTACGGCTGACAACAGACGCCTTAAATGTTCCACCTCAGACAAGCAATACTGAGACTTGTCTAGTGAGGCCTTATGCCCTTGTAAAGCAAAGAAGGAGAACCAAGCCAATGCATCAACCAGTTTTCCATTGTTCTTTGGCTTCTAAGGCTGCCAGCAAACCATCTACATTTTGAAAATCATTGATCCCTCCTAGTGGCACAAATTTCTCTAAGTTTTCCTGTCAATGATGAGAAAAAACAGTAGGGAGTCTCAAAACCCTTGAGGAATTCTTTGTCATAAATCCCAGACTCCCCCATAAGCAAAAGCAAACAAGATTTTGGATCCACCTGCTACTGGAACAGAAAGAGGAAGGAAGGGAAGGAGGAAGGAAAGAAAGGAGGGAGGGAGGGAGGGAAGAAGGGAGGCAGGAAGGAAGGAAGGGAGGGAGGGAGGGAGGGAAGAAGGAAGGAAGGAATGGAGGGAGGGAGGGAGGGAGGGAGGGAGGGAGGGAGGGAGGGAGGAAGGAAGGGAGGGAAGAAGGAAGGAAGGAATGGAGGGAGGGAGGGAGGGAGGGAGGGAGGGAGGAAGGGAGGGAGGCAGGCAGGGAAGAAGGAAGGAAGGAAGGGAGGGAGGGAGGGAGGGAGGGAAGAAGGAAGGAAGGAAGGGAGGGAGGGAGGGAGGGAAGAAGGGAGGCAGGAAGGAAGGAAGGGAGGGAGGCAGGGAAGAAGGAAGGAAGGGAGGGAGGGAGGGAGGGAGGGAGGGAGGAAGGAAGGAAGGAAGGAAGGAAGGAAGGAAGGAAGGAAGGAAGGGAGGCAGGGAAGAAGGAAGGAAGGAAGGAAGGGAGGGAGGGAGGAAGGGATGTGAGCCAGGACTGTAGGCCTGACCCACAGGTATCTAATGAGATGACTCATAAAACATTGTGTCCTAGGGGCAAGATATAAGAACAGCCAACAAGGGTATTGCTTTATACATGTATAAATATATATAAATGTATTTATTTAATAAAAATTAGATAAGCAGATATCTGAGGTGGCTATAGTTGAATGTTTGTGTCCCCCTCAAAATCCGTATGTTGAAACCTAATCCCCAATGTGAGGGTATTTGGAGGGGGGGGGGCCTTATAAAAGAAGCCCAGAGAGCTCCTTCGCCCCTTCTGTCATATGAAGTTAGAGTGAAAAGATGGCTGCCTGTGAACCAGGAAGCAGATTCACAACAGACAATGAATCTGCCATCACCTTGATCTTGGATTTCCCAGGCTCCAGAACCATGAGAAATAAATGTTTGGTTTATAAGCCACCCGGTCTCTCGTGTTTTGTTCCAGACGCCCAAACAGACTAAAACAGAAGTCAACTGCCCCAATGGGAAGTCACACCCCCATTCCGGAACTAAGCCAGTTTGCAGACCCCAGAACCCATAAAGTAAAGGAGAGGCCAGGTTCCCATGAGGAAGCACGGTACGACATGACAAATACATCGGTAGCGATTTCCCCTGTCCTTCTCCAAAAGCATCTGTGACCGTTTACTCAGATAGCCAGGGAAAGGGGAATATACACAGGACTTTTGAGGTCTCCTGGAACCAGGAAGTGAAGGAGACACTGATACTGAGCCCAAAGTGGGTAGAGAGAGGGTTTACAGTGGTCAGGTAATAATGAGGATAAGGAGTATTGAGGATCAGGTCTCACAGTAGGTCCAGTAGTCATTTACGTGGCTCCCAGATGAATAATGGATGAATATATTAGCAGTTACCAGAATCCTTATATATCAGCTCACTGATCTACAGAGTAAGAGCTATCATAATAGGAAAGGTCCTGTGGAAGCCCCCGAAACCTTTCCCCTCACAAAAAGTCCCCCAATGACCAAGAGAGTAAATAAAAACCAGTATCACATCCCTGGGCAGGGGTGGCAGGAATGGCAAAAATTAGTGTCACCCTCAAAACATACAATGATGCAAGAGTCACGGTCCCCATCACATCCCCATTTTATCAGTCTGGCATCTGCCCAATAACAGTCCCAGTAATGGAGCGCCTGGCGGGCTCAGGTGGTTGAGTGTCCAACTCTGGATTTCGGCTCAGGTCATGACCTCAGGGTCGTGAGATCAAGCCCCGTGTAGGGCTCAGTGCTGGGCTGAGTGTGGAGCCTGCTTAGGATTCTCTCTATCCCTCTTCCTCTCTCTCTCTCTCTCAAAATAATAATAATAATAATAATAATAATAATAATACTCCCAATTACATTTACTGAGCTGGATGTGGTATCTTTACTAGAGCAGATTAACACAGCCTCTGGCAAGTGGCAGGTGGCTACAGATTTGGGAAAATATACTCTTTCATACCGACCAGGAAGAAAAATCAAAAACAGTTTCCAATTGCATGGAACAGACACCAATATATATTCACAATCTTACCCCAGGGCTATGTAATTTCTCCTGTTCTCTCTCATAATAAAGCACAAAGGTACCTAAGCCATCTGGATATTTCATAGAACACCATAATGATCCCTCAGATTGATGGTATCATGTTAATTCGATCTGATGAGTAAAAAAGCAAAAGTACCCTGGATGCTCTAAGACATATGCACTCTAGAGAGTCAGAGATAAACCCCACAAAGATTCAGGCAGGGATAAGCCACATGAGTGAAGTTTTTAGAGATCTAGGGTCTGGGGAAGGCTGAGGCATTTGCTCCAAAGTGATTTTGAACTTTGAATCTCCTACCTCTAAGAAAGAATATAAAAGTGGACCTCTTCGTGTCTGGAAGCAGCACGTTCCAATGCTTGGGAACACTGCACCGGTCCATTTAGTGAGCGGCGTAGAAGGCAACTTGTTTGGAACGAGGCCCAGAGCAAGAAAGGGCTCTGTAGCAAGTTCAAGCTGTACTAAATGCAAACCTGCCACTTTGGTCATATGATCCAGAAAGTTCCATAATACTTGAGGTATCTGGGGGGTGGGGGTTACGTTTATGTATTTATTTTTTTCAGTAATCTCTACACCCAACGTGGGGCTTGAACTCAAGAGTTACATGCTCTTCCGACTGAGCCAGCCCGGTGCCCCAAGAGGTATCTGTGGCTTAAAAAAATGCTGACAGGGGCACCTGGGTGGCTGAGTCAGGTTAAGCGTCCCACTTCAGCTCAGGTCATGATCTCGCGGTCCGTGAGTTCAAGCCCCGTGTCGGGCTCTGGGCGGACAGCTCGGAGCCTGGAGCCTGCTTCGGATTCTGTGTCTCCCTCTCTCTCTCTGCCCCTCCCCTGCTCATGCTCGGTCTCTCTCTGTCTCAAAACATTTAAAACACTTAAAAATAAATAGATAGATAAATACTGGCAAGCCCAAAAAGGAGCAGGGCAATGCAGATCCTCAGGGTTCTGGAGCAAGGCCAGGCCATCCAGAAGCAGAGAACTAGGTATCGTTTGAAAAGGAGCTCCTGACATGCCAAGGGCCCTGGTAGAGATCTGAGCACCGACCTTGGGACATCAAGTGACATCATGTTCCCAGAACTGCCCATCACGAGCTGGGTTCTGTGAGATCTACCCAGTTTGGACAGACCCAACAGTAATCCATTGGAAGACACAAGCAAGCTGCAGGAACAGGTGGTCCAGACACCTATGTCACCTGCCACTGTTGTGCTGGTACCTCTCCCTCGACTCACACCTATAGATAGGCATATGGACCGTCTGACGTAAAAAGGAAAGAGCTCAAACTTGGCTCATGGTTGGGGAGGCTCAGTTTGGGCACAGGCTGAAGATGTGCATCCCACCCCCCTCCCCATGGCCACACTCGAGGATTTCGATGAAAGACACGAGCAGAGCTTTCGGTGGTATCCTTGGTATGGGGTATACTTGGTCATCCACCTTGTGCGGAAGAAGCGTCCTGGGGTTACAACACGTATTGGTTCATGGCCACAGGAAATGGTTAGCTTGGTTGGTCGGGGGCTTCAAAGGGAAAGATGGGAAGATTGGGGTCAGGGAGGTCTGAGGAAGAGGCATACGGGTGGACTTAGGGGAATGGGCACAATGTGACGGGTTTTGTCTTTCACGTTAACACCCACCAGAGAGCAGAAGAAGCACTAAATGGCCAGGGAGACATGATGACCTGGCCGCTTGGTATCGGCCACAGCGGCAGAGATAGAGGCTACGCACGGGCCCAACAGCACCGTCTTCCTCTTACAGGGCTGATCTACACATGGCCGCGGCCAAATATCTGACCTTCCAGCAACAGAGACCAACACTAAGTCCCCAAAATGGCACCATCCCTTGAGGATAGCAGTGAGTTGCTTGGTCCCACGATGATTTTATTTGACCCCATCCCGTTGGAAAGGTCAGTGGTTCCTTCCGACAGAGACTGACCCGTGTGCCAAGTACGGACTTGCCTTACCTGCCCACAAAGAAGGCTTCAGCTGGCACCACTATCTACGGGTTCGCGGAACATCTGATCTATCAACATACACCAAATTTCTAGTCCTCAACTCACAATTCAGCATGTCGGTCCTCCTCCCGTGGGGAGTAAGTGAGGGGCACAGAAGCCTGGAGTGTTACCTCAGTAGATGTCCCTCAACCTGAAAACTGGGGGAATACGTGACCCGCCTTGTCCCAGGGTGGGTTTCCCAGCAGCAGATGCTGAGATGAGAATTCCCATACATGCAATTAATTTAAAGAAGTGCTCCCAGGAGAACCTGATACGAGAATGGAGGAAGCAGAACAAGAAAGGGGAAGAAGCTAAACCCGTGGGTAATTTCTGGCAGCATCTTGCGGAAGGTTGTCGCTTCGGCATGATCCAATAGGGGAGCTCTGAGTGTCAACTCTGCCTTGCCTGATGCAGGTGGGGAGGAAGAGGGGTGTGCAAGGGTGAATGTGAACTCACGTGCACTATCAGCCCTCTGCGTGCACGAGCCAAGCAGCTCCAGCGGGCCTCACAGACACCCCCACAAGTGTGTCTTTACCTGGGCACCCCTTAGCCCCGTCCAGTTGACACATAAAATGAACCATCACAGGTACCCTGTGGGTTGGAGCAATTAGCACGTACCTTCTAAGTTCTCAAACGTAGGAGCGGCCGGTTGTTCCTGACACTCCCTTTTGTATCCTTTCAGGGTCTGGAGATTCCGTACTGATTTCCCTGTTTGGCTCCCGATATTGGTAGTTGTGTCTTCTCTTGTGATCAGTCAAACTTGTTAGAGGTTTATCGAGGTGATTGATTTTTTAGAAGAATCACGCCTAACATCACTTATTTCTCTACTGTTTTCCCTTTTTCAGTGTCAGTGATTTCTGTTCAGATTTTTATTAGCTCCTTCCTTCCTTCTTCTTTCTTTGGTTTCATTTTGCTTTCTGTTTTCTGGTTGCTTAAAGAAGGAAACTTAGGTTATGGATTTGGGAACTTTCCTCTTTTCTAATGTAAACAGCATTTGGTGTTAAACAGTTCCCTGTCGTGGGATTGTAGAGTGGTTGTAGCCACTGTGGAAAAGAATTTTGTATTAACTCAAAATGGTAAAAAACTAGTTACTATATGATCAGATACTACACGATCTGGGTGTCTATACCCAGGAGAACCGAAAACATGTTCACACAAAAAGCGTCCACCAGTTGTTGAATGGATAAACGAAATGTGTTATATCCAAACAATATAATTATTACTTGATTCATAAAAGGAACGAAGCACTGGGGCGTCTGGGTGGCTCAGTTGGCTGAGGGTCCGACTCTTGATTTTGGCTCAGGTCATGATCCCGGGGTTATGGGATGGAGCCCCACGTCCGGCTCCACACTGAGTGCTTGAGACCCTCTCTCTCCCCCACTTTGTGCCCCTCTCCCCCACTCTCTCTCTCTTTCTCTAAAATCAAAAGGAATGAAGCGCTAACACATGCTACAACAGGGATGAACTTTGAAAACATGTTAAGTGAAAGAACCCAGTCACGAAAAGCCACATATTGTAAGATTTCATTTACATGCAAGAATACGCAAACCCATAGAAACAGAAAGCAGATTATTTATTTCTAGGGACAGGGAGGAACAGAAGGAATGGGAAGTAACTGCAAACAGTTACAGGGTTTCTTTTTGGGGTGATGAAAATAAATTAGTGGTGATGGTTGCACAACCCTGAATATACTCAAAACCACGAAACTGTAAAGGATAAATTATATCTCAATGAGGCTACTATATAAAAAACATTTCCCCTCCAGCACCGCTTTACATGAGTCCCACATATTTTGATATGTTGGATTTTCATTTTCATTTAATTCTATGTATTTTAAAAATTTCCTGGGGCGCCTGGGTGGCGCAGTCGGTTAAGCGTCCGACTTCAGCCAGGTCACGATCTCGCGGTCCGTGAGTTCGAGCCCCGCGTCGGGCTCTGGGCTGATGGCTCGGAGCCTGGAGCCTGTTTCCGATTCTGTGTCTCCCTCTCTCTCTGCCCCTCCCCCGTTCATGCTCTGTCTCTCTCTGTCCCAAAAATAAATAAACGTTGAAAAAAAAAATTAAAAAAAAAAAAAAGGAAAAAAAAATTTCCTTTGAGACTGTCTCTTTGATCCACGGATTGTATAACAGGGCTAAAGTTTTATTTCCAAATGTTCACTGATTTCCCTGCTGCATTTCTGTTGCTGATTTTTTTTAAGTTTATTTATTTTGAGACAGAGGGAGAGAGAACACGTGCAAGTAGGGGAGGGGCAGAGAGAGAGGAAGAGAGTCGAGAACCCCAAGCAGACTCCGCACTGCCAGTGTGGAGTCGGATGCGGGGCTTGAACCCACAAACCGTGAGATCATGACCGGAGTCGAAACCAAGAGTCAGACGCTCAACTGACGAAGCCACCCAGGCGCCCCTCTGTTACTGATTGCTAATTTGGTTCCATTACAGTTAGAGAACGTACTCAATGTGGTAGGCAGAACAATGGCTCCCCACAAAGATGCCCATGCCTTGATCCTCAGCCCCTGTGAATATGTTACATGGAAAAGAGCTAAGGCTGCAGATGGAATTAAAGTTCCTAATCAGTTAACATAAAATTGGGAGAGAATTCTAGATCATCCACATAGGCCCAATCTAACCACAGGAGTCCTTAAAAGTAGAAGTGGGGGGCCGAAAAGGTCAGAGGGACGCAAGGCGATGAGGACTCAACCTCCCTTTACTGACTCTGAAGATGAAGGGGGATATAAACCAAAAAACAAAATGGGTAGCCTCTAGAAGCTGGAAACTTGCCTCGGTTTACAGCCTGCAAGTAACACGGACGTCAGTTCTATAACCCACAAGGAAATAAAATCTGCCAACAAGCCACACGAGCAAGGAAAGGGATCTTCCTGGTTGTGTCATTATCGTTTGTCCAGTTGTACAATTGTTTACGGTGGGAAGGTAGGTTTCGGACCAATTACCCCATCATCATCACAAGTGGAAGTTGCTTAGTTTACTCTTCTGTGTGCTATATTTCAACGTTACTAATGGTTTTAAAAAGTTAAAGGAAGATCAGTACAACATATAGGTAGAACCACAAAGGGGGCTTACCCCTCAGAAATAAAGGTTTAGGTCATACCACCAAGTAAATAGCACCCTTAACAGAGGTAAAAGGGAATATAAAGTGGATCTTTTAGGGGCGCCTGGGTGGCGCAGTCGGTTAAGCGTCCGACTTCAGCCAGGTCACGATCTCGCGCTCCGTGAGTTCGAGCCCCGCGTCAGGCTCTGGGCTGATGGCTCAGAGCCTGGAGCCTGTTTCCAATTCTGTGTCTCCCTCTCTCTCTGCCCCTCCCCCGTTCATGCTCTGTCTCTCTCTGTCCCAAAAATAAATAAAAACGTTGAAGAAAAAAAAAATTTTAAAGTGGATCTTTTAAAAAAAAAGTTTAATGTTTATTTATTTTTGAGAGAGAGAGAGACAGAGACAGAGACAGAGACAGAGTGAGCAGGGGAGGGGCAGAGACAGAGGGAGACAGAGTCCAAAGCAGGCTGCAGGCTCTGAGCTGTCAGCACAAAGCCCCATGAGGGGCTCGAACTCATGAACGGCGAGATCATGACCTGAGCCGAAGTTGGATGCTCAACGGACTGAGCCACCCAGGTGCCCCAAAATGGATCTTTTAGAAAGAACATTATACATACCAATATGGTCTTGTGACCAGTTACTAAAGCAAGTGTTGTAGATTACATTTGAATTTTGCCCCCTGCTCTGTAACATTCTTGTTTCCTCCCAGTACTTTACATAGAATATTTGGAGATAGGGGTGCCTGACTGGCTCAGTCGGTGGAGCATGCGACTCTGGATCTTGGGATTGTGAGTTTGAGCCCCACGTTGGATGTACAGATTATTTAAAAATAAAATCTTTAAGGGGCACCAGGGTAGCTCAGTCAGTTAAGCATCCAACTCTTGACTTTGGTTCAGGCCATGATCTTATGGTTTGTGAGTTCGAGCCCCGCATCGGGCTCTGTGCTGACAGCACGGAGTCTGCTTGGGATTCTCTCTCTCTGCTCTCTGCCCCTCCCCCACTCATGCTCACTCTCTCTCTCCCTCTCTCAAAATAAATAAATAAAACTTAAAAAATAATAAATAAAACATAAAATCTTTAAAAAGGAAGAACGTTTGGAGATAAATTTAACACGTTTAATACATATATTAGAGAATATGAGATCGGTTCCCAGAGATTCTGCACTTAGGAGCTGAATGTAATTATTCACAAACTTTGGGGTCTTTCTTTGGGGTGGCCGTGAAGCAGTACATTTGCGGATATATGTGAAATAAAGTGTGGTAGGCAGATACATTTCTGGAAGAATTGGTCTGAGGAGTAAAGTATATTCATTCATCCGACACACATTTGTTGACCTCCTACTGTGCCAGGCACTTTTTTAGGCTTTGGGGGAGACATCAATAAACCAAACAGGTGAAGTTCTCTGATCTCATGGAGATTATATTCTAACAGGGGAAGACAGAAAAGAAACAATGGATATAGTAAACAGGTAAATTATATGGTATGTATGAAAGGAATAAGCATTACTGGGGGGAGGGACGAGAGCAGGGTAAGAGTTCAGGCATGCTGGGAGTGGGGTGAGACGGGATGGGCAGAGGGAGTATTAAATAGGACAGTCAAGGTAGGCCTCATGGAGGGCATGGGTGAGATGTGAACACAGACTTGAGGGAGG
The DNA here is from genome assembly GCF_016509475.1 of Prionailurus bengalensis. Taxonomy (NCBI): domain Eukaryota; kingdom Metazoa; phylum Chordata; class Mammalia; order Carnivora; family Felidae; genus Prionailurus; species Prionailurus bengalensis. Next base: position 113,684,042 of record NC_057361.1, read on the forward strand.
GGAAGGAGGGAGTCAAATGAACACCTAGGATAAGTAGTGGGTCAGAAGCCCAATCAGGCCCTCCCGGGGCCAGGGGGGGCGGGGAAGGTAACACGTAAGACTAAAATCAAGGTGTGGGCTGGGGTGTTCTCTGGAGCTTCTGGGAGAAGAATCTGCTTTCAAGCTCACTTAGGCTGATGGCAGGATTTAGTTCCTTCCCTTTGTTGGCTGACAGCCTGGAGCTGCTCTCAGTTTCTAGAGGCTACCTTTATTCCTTGACACGCAGCCCTCTTTCCATTTGTGAGCAAGCAAGAACACAAGAAATCCTTCTCATGCTCTAATCTCTGACTTCCTCTTGGGGCAACCTGGGTGGCTCAGTCGGTTAAGCGTCCGACTTCGGCTCAGGTCGTGATCTCGCGGTCCGTGAGTTCAAGCCCCGCGTCAGGCTCTGTGCTGACAGCTCAGCTCAGAGCCTGTAGCCTGCTTCGGATTCTGTGACTCCTTCTCTCTCTACCCCTCCCCTGCTTGTGCTCTCTCAAAAATAAAGAAATGTAAACAAGAATTTTGAAAACAATCTCTGACTTCCTCTTTTGCTACCAGAGACCATCCTTGTTCTTAAAGAGCTCCCATAATTACAATGGGCCTACCCAGATAATCTCCCTTCTGATTAACTCAAAGTCAAGTGGTTAGTAACCTTAATTATATCTGCAAAATCCTTTACCTTTTTTCTGGTTTTTTTTGTTTGTTTGTTTTTGTGGGTTTTTTTAGTAATCTCTATCCCTAACGTGGGACTTGAACTCATAACCCCAAGATGGAGAGTCGCATACTCTTCCAACTGAGCCAGCCAGGTGCCCCTCCCTTTTATCTTCTACATAATACTATCATGACTAGGACATATCCTATCCACAGCCCCGAGGATTAGGGAGAGAAATCTGAGGAGCCACTTTGGAATTCTGCCTACCAGAGACACAAAAAGAAGTAGAAAACCTGAAAAGACCTGTATCTACTCAAGAAATTAAATCTAAAACAACAAAAATTAATAAACAAAAAGCACAATCAGACCTATAAATACAGAGAACAAACTGATGGCTGCCCGAGGGGAGGGGGTGAGAAGCTGGGCAAAATGGGTGAAGGGGAGTGGGAGGTACAGGCTTCCAGTTAGGGAACGAATGACTCATGGGAATAAAGGGCACAGCATAAGGAATATAGTCAATGATACTGTAACAGCAATACCTACACCTGTGGTAAACATAGCATAATATATAAACTTGTCCAACCACTAAGTGAGGCACCTGAAACTAACGTAACACTGTGGGTCAACTACACTCAAATAAACGTAATTTTTAAAAATAATTTAAAATTTGGGGCGCCTGGGTGGCTTAGTCAGTTAAGCGTCCGACTTCAACTCAGGTCATGATCTCACAGTCTGTGGGTTCGAGCCCCGCGTCGGGCTCTGTGCTGACAGCTCGGAGCCTGGAGCCTGCTTCCCATTCTGTGTCTCCCTCTCTCTCTGCTCCTCCCCTGCTCACACGCTGTCTCTCTCTCAAAAACAAATAAAGATCAAAAAAAAAAAAAGGATAAAAAAATTTTTAAATAAATTTGCAATAAAAAAAAACACTCTTCCCACAGAGAGAATTCCATGCCCAGATTTCATTCGTGACTTCCATCAGACATTTAAGAAAAAGCCAATACCAATCCTAAACGCGCTCTTTCAGAAAACAGAGGAAGCATTTTTGAATTCATTTTGAGGCGAGCATTACCCTTCATACTAATTATTGATTTATTGCCTCTCAGCTCCAAATTCCCTTTTTGCCTGCTCTGTGAGAATGAATCTGAACCCTTTAAATATTTTCCTTTTGTCAGCTGGCGTAACATTATGTACAAGAAAAACTTGTTTCCTGTTACTTACTACTCTCAATAACTCTGGCCACCAAACGTGGGTTTTTCCCCCACATTGACCCATTGTCTGACAACAGCTGGGTGGCCTACAGTTCAAATCTATCTGGAGTTAGCATCAGATTCTACAAGTGAAGGGTTCAGTCCCACAAGGCTGCTCTCCTTTAGATGCCACTCACAAGTGTGTCTATAGATTGATAAGTTGCTAGAACGGCTCACACAACTCAGGAAGAGCTTTACTATTTACTCATGTGTTATAAAGGATACGACTCAGGAACAGCCAAACTGGAGAGACGCATAGGGCCAGGGACGAAGAAGGGACTGAAAAACATCCATGCCCTCTGGCAGGGCACGCCCCCTCCCTAGCAACTGCGTGGGTTCACCAGCCAGGAGCTCTCCAAATTGATGGTTTCCTTAGGTAGGTAGGACTGATAAAATCATTGGCCACTGGTGACTGGCTCATCCTCTTCCCAAGGTCAAGGGGGTGGAGCCGAAAGTTCCAAACCTCCACAATCACGTGGTCAGTTCCTCTGACAACCAGCCCCACCCCTCTTAGGGACTTTCCAAAAGCAAATTTAACGGAATGCCTAAGTGGCTCAGTTTGGTTAAAGGCCTGGCTTGGTTTTAGCTCAGGTCATGATCTCATGGTTCATGGGTTCAAGCCATGCGTCGGGCTCCATGCTGATGGTGTGGAACCTGCTTGGGATTCTCTTTCTGTGCCCCTCCCCTGCTCAATCTCTCTCTCTAAATAAACTTTAAAAAGAAAAAAAAGTAAACTTAACAAACTTGGGTGTGGTTGAAAGGGGCTTTTTAGGAATAAACAAAAGGCATTCTCTTCTCCTTTAGCACTATGGAGCTATTTCAGGAACTGGGGACAAAATCCAAATAGAACAAAAGATGAACCTCTACCTTTATCACTGCAGAGCTGAAAGACCAAAAGAGGCCTTTTTTGTTTGTTTTAAAATTTATTTCTTTTGAAAGAGAGAAGGTGCAAGTGGGGAAGGGGCAAAGAAAGAGGGAGAGGGTCCGAAGCGGGGATCAAACTCATGAACCACGAGATCATGAACTAAGCCCTGACACAACCAACTGAGCCACCCAGGCACCGCCAAAAGATGTATTTCTTAATGTATCACAATACATTAGGTTTTGCCGGTAAAGGCCATTAAAGAGACACTTGTAGGAAGAAAAAGGGTTTTTGCTTCCCGGTTCAGGTATGCTTCCTTGGAAGGCTCTTACAGGAAGGATGTGCTTCTCCAGCTTGGGCAACTCCTCAGGTCTGGCTCCTGCAGTGAGGGTGGGTTTCTCCAGCCTCAGGCCCTTAACTGTATTCAAGTCACAGTGGCTTCCCCACAAAGCCTCCCAGGCAGTTTTAGAGCCAGGTACCTCCGGTGAGACCGGAGAACCACCTTCTCCAGTACCCTGGAAAACCGTTCTAGTAAGTTATGTAGGTTGGGGGCAGGGGGAGGGACCCCCATTCCATAGGCCACAGCCATGCTTCTCCAACATGGTGTCGAGATTGGCCCTGGGGTGCTGGCAGGGCTCTTCCTTGATCACTGCTCTTGGCAGGAGGTGGGGGGGGGGAGGTTCCTGCAGTACTCACTCCGTCTCAGCCTTAGGAGTAGCCGTTATCACGTATACTGTATGTTGTTGCATGTTCTATTATATCGGTATTCTTAAGAGCTGTTTTCTTAGTAATCCCTTATTTTCCTCTCCATGTTAAACTTTCTATAAACCGTCCCTGTTCAAACTACTGTGTGGCTTCTGATTGGACCTAAACATATACTGCATTAACCTAGCGATAGACCCTGGAGTGGCAACTGGAAATGGACCCGGCAAAAACAGGATTTGGGGGACTGGTCTGTTCATGCCTTTGGGCTTTATTGCAGTTTCTGCCACAAGGGAAATGGGATGCTAGTAACCCACGCAGGCAGGAGCATCACGATGAACTAATAAGAAGTGCCAACCGAACCACGTGCTCCGAGTGCCCAAATGCTTGCTGCTTAACCCTTATACCAGTAAGATGACCAGAAAGACCGTAGCGTTGGGTGGAGTCTTTGGAGTTCACGTGAAAGCTTCCGAAGAAGCAATTACAAGCCCAAGTCCGGTAACTCTCAGCTCAAGTCAGTCTGGGAATCAAAGAGCTTCCGTAACTAGGGTCAAATCTCAGCCTGCTCTAGGCAGCCAGGTATACACTACAACCCAGGAAGGAATAGCTTGCACACCAAACTGGCAAGTGGATAGACAAACTATGGGGGATGCACACCATTAAATACTATACTTAGAAGCAGCGGACACGATGGATGCTGGGTACATGTCCAAAACACGGTGATGAGAAGTTACGAAGGGATATTTAAATACCGTAGCGTTTAAGTCAATTAAAAATACATGCATATAAAACATCGATATCCATTAAATGCATTAGATGCTTCCCACTGGGGAGGGGCAGATGGTGAATGGGAGTAGGAATGGGAATAAAATGTGAAAATAAAATGAGAAGGGCCCTGTATGGATTAATCACCATAGTGTCCCCCAAACAAACAGACGACTAGGACTCAGAAAAAAAAAAGGAAGAACCTTGGCTTATAATAGGGACTTCCAGTCCTTGACAAGATTCTACCATAAGGTGCTGGGCTCCCTCCCCCAAATCCAGCCCGGATGAGGACACACAACAGGAAAATTGACAGATGATGATGAAGTCTACCACTTAGGTGGCATTTTCTATGTGCCCGGCACTATTAACTCATTTAATCCTCGCGCTAGGAGACGGATACTATGAGCTCCACTTTACAGGTGAGAGAACAAGTACAGAGAGGTTCAATAAATTGCCTGAGGCCACACAAACGGTAATGCTGGAGTTCCAAGTCCAATTCTAGATAGTCTAGATAAAAGTGAGAAACACCTAGAGACTGGAGAAGGTAAGTCTCCAGCAGGGATGGAGGTCAGGAGAGCGTGGCCTAAAATAGAACAGAGGCAGGCACCACAGAGAGGCCAGAGAAGAAATTTCTAACTGTGCCTTTCTTCTCCCCCAACATTACTCTGGAAAGATCATTCTCCTCCCCATCACCATGGAAAGACAAAGAACAGCGCTTCCAAGCCACCCGGAGATGGGTTACATCAAGGCGGCACTGAAGCCGCTGCCGTGGGGGGCAGAGCTCGTGTGCAAGCACGGGGCCAATCACCACACACCCGTACGGCGAAACCCCAACCTTATGTATTAAACCAGTAAATACCCCCTACGCCTTCAAGGTAGGAACTTGGCCAAGATTTCCTTGAGGTATCTGACTAGCCCAAGAGCAAAGCCCTGAAGGCGCTGGCCTCAGGGGTTCCCCAACGAACAGCCCCACAGTGAAGCTCAGCAAAGCGCTGAAAATCCCCCGGAGCTTACAACTTCATCCCCTACCCCTTACAGTCAGGAGCACAAAACCAAAAACCTCCATTTGTTTAAGCAAGCCTCGAACAGGGGCACCTGGGTGGCTCGGTCAGTTGAGCTTCCAACTCTTGATTTCAGCTCAGGTCATGATCTCAGGGTCCTGAGACTGAGCCCCACGTCGGGCTGAGCGTGGAGCCTGGTTGGGATTCTCTCTCCTTCTCTCTGCCCCTCCCTTGCTCGCTCTTGCAAAATAAAAATAACAGAACACCTCTAACATAAGATGGTTTGAAGTAAAAAACAAAAACAAAAACCCAGCAACAATAACTTCAAGGAAGAAAAACATCCTACACACACACAAAAAAGAATTTATCTTCAGTCAGCTTACGATAGTGACAAAAATTAAGATCAGACACGTTACTAAAAAACACATAGTAATGGGGCCAGTGTATACACTGTTCCTACAAAGACAGAGGCAGTAATCCAATGGAAAAGTAGTCTTTTCAACACACATTAGAATAAATGGTATTCCTGGGGAGCCTGGGGAGCCTGGGGTGGCTCAGTCGGTTAAGCATCGGACTTCGGTTCAGGTCATGATCTCGTGGTTTGTGAGTTCGAGCCCCGCGTGGGGCTCTGTGCTGACAGCTCAGAGCCTGGAGCCTGCTTCGGATTCTGTGTCTCCCTCTCATTCTGCCCCTCCCCCTCGCTCGCTCTCTCTCTCTCAAAAATAAGTATTAAAAAAATAATAAATAAAAGATTAAACGGTATTCCTATTTTTTAAGAATTTCAACTCTTGCCTCCCCAAAGGAAAAAGAAACCCAACTCAAAATGAATTGTACACCTAACAAAGTTAAAACTACCAGACTGTAAAACATATGCACCAACGTTCATCTCTTCGTTTTGACAAATGCACCAAAACGATGTAAGATATTGAAATTAGGGCAGCCTGACTGCCGGATATATAGGAGCTCTACCCTATCTTTGCAACTTTTCTGTAAATTTAAAATGATCCCAAAATAAAGTTCATTTTTTAAAAAAAGCGCTCCGCATTAGTCATCAGGGAAATGCAAATTAAAATCTCAATGTTATACCACCTCGCCCACCCACTAAAATGGGTAAGAGGAAATAGACCAACAGCGGCAAATGCTGGAAAAGCAACGAGAACGCTCCTCAATTGCTAGGAGGGCATCAAATGGTACTCTGGGAACACTATTCAGCAGTTTAAAAATTAAACATATATAGTCCACTGTATTACTCATCAATCCCTCTCCAAAATTTATCCAAAAGAAACGAAACTATATGCTGAAGACTTACACATTACTCACAGCAACATTATTCCTAACAGTCCAAAGCTAGAACTCCAGATGTCCATCAACAGAACAGGTAAACTACATATACAATGGGGTTCTCTGCACCAAAAAGGAATTCATACAAACTACGTGGAGGAATGTCAAAAACATGCTGAAAGCAACTAGACACAAAAAGTACACTGCGGAAGGATTTAACTTATATGCAGTCCTAAATATGCAAATATATCGTACAACAGAAACCAGGTTAATGCTGTTTCTCTGGGCATGGGAGAGGAGATACTGACTGGTAAGGGACACGCAAAAACTTCCTGGACTGGAAAATATTGCATCTTGATGAATGGGTAAACAGTCTTTTTCAAGACTCAACACAAGATCTGTGTGCATTTCACTGTAAATTATAGATTTTTAAATACAAACGGTACTCCTTCATCAGGGATATACAAATTTAAACAAGATGAAATGTACCCACCAGGATGGCTACATTTAAAAGCACCAAATACAGGGGTGCCTGGGTGGCTCAGTCAGTTCAGCGTCCGACTTCCGCTCAGGTCACGATCACACGGTTCATGGGTTTGAGCCCTGTGTCCAGCTCTGTGCTGACAGCTCTGGAGCCTGGAGCCTGCTTTGGATTCTTTGTCTCCCTTTCTCTCTGCCCCTTCCCCACTCGTGCTCTCTCAAAAATAAACAAATGTTAAAAAAAATCTTAAAAAAAGGGGCACCAAATATGGATACGGGCAATATCGACGGCAAGTAAAACAAGTTTGGGAAAACATCTGGCAATTCCCTATGAAAGGAAGTATCTACCCTACAATCCAGCAATTCCACATTGAAGTGTTTTCCATCTCCTTGTTAAATATTAGAATGTTCACAGCAACTTGTTTTCACCTCATTGTGTACAGACTTAAATGTTAGAACATTCACAGCCACTTCATTACTAGCCAAGAGCTGAAAAAGGCCCAGGTCTCCATCAACAGGCAAACTGTACCATGCTTCTTCTACTTGGCAATAAAAAGGGAACTGATACACTTGCAGAATCTTAAAGCATTTTGTTTAAAAAAAGTTAAGAAAAAAAAAGCTTTACGCAAGGTTCCACTTTTATGATTGCATTTATTCTAGAACAGACAAAACTAGTCTCCATCTTTGAGGAATGATGGCAATTGTCTGCAGCAAGTCACAAGGGAACTTGGCCTGGGTGATAGCAACGTTCTCCATCTTGATAGTGTGGACTTTTGCTAAATTACACATACTTAAAACAATCCAAATTAAAATTTTAAAACTCATCTTCAAAATCTGTAAATATTGAGGTCACTGTTTTTTAGGGAAGCGCACAGATGTGTGCAACTTAACAATTGATGGGAAGGCCTAGTTTCTCTAGAAGTGGTGTGGAGCTCATTTATTTACAGGTCGATACTTAGGGCTTTTTCTGCCATCCTAATGCTCAACTAACATTACTTTGCCACGCAATGATTTCTGTTCAACTGACTATATAACCCAAATCCACATTTTAGGTGCAGATGAATTTAAGGGGGACCCAGAAAACAGAGACTGCCCCAGTGGTCTGGCCCATGTCTCAAATCTAAATGTCAGATGTCTAAATGCGCGCACGGAAAACCTAAAATATCAAACAATCCAACTTAGCTTTACCTCCCCCTTTACCCTAGAATATAGGACCTTGTAGCCAGCCAATCGTGCCTTTCCACACCTCGAACTACTCTATGAAACTCACTCATGCCCCAAACCCCACTGGGAGCAGTGCCTGTTTGAGGTACTACACTCCAAACCATGGGTGGCCTTCCTTTGAATAAAGGACACAGGTGAACAGTGCAGGAGTCAGAAATACACAGAACAGTAGACAAAAACAGAGAAAGCGGTCAATACAGAAGCACGTTAATCAAATGGCGCTGTGTTTAAGAACGTCGCTGAAGATCCCCATTGGGATTCGCTACCAAACTGAGCCAATGGACCTGCGCCTCCCCCCAAGAGTTAAGCAGTAAAAACCAGAGTATACCTTCTGGTCTTTTAGCTTCTAGTTCTTTGGTGTCACTGCCTATGTAGGGGTAGAGATTAAATGGGCTCACCTCATTTACCTCGATACCTACACCTGAAGCTCACTCCCCTAATAAAAGCAGCCTAGTCACAGAAGAGGCCACCTTGGGGACTATGTTCCAAGGCAACCGCTCAAGATGGACACAAGGAGGTCATATGGAAAAGCCTAAATTCCTTATTACAAAAGAATAAAGAACCCAGGGGCCACAACATATGCATGTTAAGTTTTATTAAGTTTCAAATACAAAACATTCCAAAAAGAGAAAAGTGATCTAGGATATCTAAGTTCTGTATTCAACTACCAGTTCAACAAAACATTTTATCATTGTTTCTTTTACAACCAGTATAAAGCCAGAAGACTCAAGATGGATTCTTTTCCCAACGGGAGAATTAAGTCTGCTGGGTCAGTAAACTATTTGCCAACAGCCGAATGGTCATTTGGGTATGCTTAATTTCGACTTCATATTAATGATCGCTATGTTTAATTTCTATGTCCTACACTATTTTCCAGATACCTAAATAAAATCTCCAGAGTCCAAGTCATCAGAAGCATAATCCCACGTACTTTACATCATAGGATTGAGGAAGACAGCCATGTAAGTGTCAACAGCTATTTAAATTTGGTCAATACCCTCAGGGTCTGGGATTAGAAAAGCCTGTCCGAAGAGGGTTAGAATTCTGGGGTTATTTCCCACAATGACAAAGATCAAAGATGATAGCGCTGATTTTACGATGAAGAAAAAAAACCTTAGGAGTTGAGTTGGTTTTTCTAACCCAACGACTCAAATCTGTTTCCTTTGGAAACATTAGCTTTTTTATACTACCAGCTCTGGTCTCCAACACGATTGGTTTGTTTCCAAGACAGGTGGTGGGGGTAAAAGCAGGCTTACCAAACAATAGTTTTTAAAAAAAAAAAAAAAAAAAACAAAGGCCAAGTGGCCCAATTTTGTTTCCAGTTTTTAAAGTGTGCTTTCAATCATTTTAGCTGTTTCCAGTTACTCTAAGTTTCCAGACACTACTCCCTTGGTTTTCTGACTAAACCCCACTTCGGGATAAACTGCACCAAAATGTTCCACTTGCTGAAAAAAAAACAGTTTACTGGATAAAGAGTTACCACTTATGCCTTTCATGTTTCTACTCCAACTTTCTGACAGTAGTCATCAGCCAGTTCTAAACTGCAGAGTCGTCCCCCAGGACTTTAACAGAATGAAAGCCAAACTTGTCAAATCCACGTGAAGAACCACAAGAACTTCCTACCTCCACTTACCAATTTCCTTAAATGCTCCCCTTTATCTGGTCAATTACTTTTTTTGGAAGTAACTACCACTCCCTAGTTAAGAGTGCTAATCAACACTGGTGCCTTCCTTCCTCAGATCCACAGGAACCCTCGAAGGCAAAAACTCTATTGCCTGCACCAAACCAATTCTGAGGAGTACTGCTTATGCAACTGTTGTGCCTTATCGACAATCAGCATTCTTCTGCTTCAACAACTCTGTAAAATGAAAAGCATGTGATCAGGTCACAAGATATTGTTTTATACTGGAAATTACTCCCCTCTTACCCATTCTCTAAACACATACTTTGTAACTGGCAACATTTCCTTTAAGCTGCAAGCTCCAAGATGCAACCGTAAATACTAATTCCTTGATCACTTTGGGAATATTAAAACCATGTCACCGTTATGCCGGTAACATTACTCGTAAGTGGAACTTAGAAGCAGCTGCATCTGTTCTCCCTTTAGACCATTTGTACTGTGGCTGAGGCGGCACGAATAAAAAGGGCGTCCTCTTACAAAATTCACAGGACCAAGTTTGAACCTCATGGAAGTGAAGTCTGTGCACCTACCAAAACACTAACTGTACAGCTCCAGTCAACAACTGCTTAAGGAGACTAGATTAGCAAGCTTTGTAATACACTCAGAAGTAACTAACACAGGGCATGAAGAGGTACCAACTTCCAGTCGTAAATAACATGAAAAGTGCAGCACAACATGGGGGGGGGAGGGGAGCTAAGGGGCACCTGATTGGCTCAGTTAAGCATGTGGACTTTGGCTCAGGTCATGAGCTCATGGTTTGAGATCGAGCCCCCATGTCTGGCTCTGCGCTGAGAGCGCGGAGGCTGCTTGGGATTCTCCCTCCGTTTGCACACACGCTTGCTTGCAAACTTTAAAAAAAAAAAAAAAAGCTAAGATCACTTGACTGAGCCACTAACGGCAACCTACCTGTTTCACCTCACCCTCCATTCTAATGGATAACTTAACGCACCAGGTGTAAAATACATTACGGCACTTAACTTTATCCCCCTCACCCACGTTAGGTTATCCTACTCCGCAGGGAGAACTTACAACTATCACAGCTATGCAAACAGGCAAAGCTACATAATTTGTATCTGTAACGGCCATGGCTTTTGAAACTTACCTTAGCATTGGATTTCTCTTGCTGTGAGGTTTATGTAGTGTGAATAAATCAGCACTCCAACCATAAGGACCAAAATCCTCAACCTGTAAAAATTAAATAGGTAAACTAGTTATCTCTCTTAAAGGAAATTCTTCAAAACTTGCCTACAACTGCTCTTTTCCAGAAAGAAAAGGCAAGTTCAGACTTGCAGCTTAACGTATTTCATGTTCTACTAATTCTCTTAAGTGGTGGAAGATTCACTGGCTTGGGATGGACTGGAATGGCTTAAAATGGTTAAGTCGCATGGCTTATGGATTCTCATTCTGTTCCAATGGTGCACTGCCATGTTAAATCCATAAGTTGAACGGACAAAACTTATTTGAAGGAATAAGTGCATTGTAAGGATTTTTAGTTGGAGGTCTTCAAGTTTACTATATTCAAGAGCATCTTTTTCAACTTCATGGCTGGACCTGGGTCATGCTGCCTCAGGTTTTGCTTTTTAAAGACCACTTTGCAATAGATTTTCTCCATACAGTGTAGTTCCATAGAACTAAAAACAAGTCAGGCATCCAACTAAATGTCAAGTTTGCAATGGCTTACAGGGGCAAGAGTGGGACCCCAAACCTAAGCCATTTCCTATATTGACTAAAAGGCTATTTTGAAAAATGTTAAAACATACGAAGCATGTTTAAAGGTCTTCATCAAAAATACTTTAAAAAAAAAAAAGGCACCCCCTCCCAAGCCCCAGATCGCTATTGGTAAACAACAGCCGTATTATTAAGGCCTTTAAGTGTCACACATGCTTTAAAAAAAAAAAAAAAAAAATCCATGTGTTGAATTTGGAGAACTTCTAATATGCTATCGAACACTTTGCTTTTCCAAAAGTTTTTTTTTTAATCTAGAAAGCATTTCCATTGCCATGAGGTACAGTATGTCTCACTGTACTAGGAGGAAGGTAAGTGTTCAATCTCGACTTAGACGGAAAAACTAGTTTGCTTTGCTTACCATCTTTGCTGTTTCACAGGCATTTGATGCTTTAAATCTGATGTGGAATGCTGATAGATTCACTTTTTAGAAGTCATAAGCCTTTGAGAAGTTGGAGATAACTTCATTGCTTATCTATTTTCTCCTTTGCAATCAAGCTGTTCCTTAAAAGTGAGACACTACAGAGTTGCAAAAATTTGAAACAGTAAGAGCAAGCACCGTTTGCAGCTTCATGGTTGGTTTTGGCCAAACTTTTTATTTAGTATTCTGTAGTTGCTTAACACACACTTAAATGGTCTTATTGGGGGAGGGGAAAGGGGAGGTTCTTGTAGATTCCCAAGGAAATGTCAGAAAGGCAAAATATGGCCAGCATTATCCATTTGCTTTTTTGGATTTACTGGGTGAATAGCACTTTCCTTACATAAAAGCATCTGATCTCAGGTTTTTCATACTGAGAACATGGAGATTTCAGTTTGAAGACACTCTGAAATCCTAAGAGTAGCATATCCCGACCACCCTCTAATAGCTAGCTTGTTTGTATAGGCAGAATTCCACCTCTCCATTTTAGATGGCTAGATGTTTGTGGAAGGTCCTAGAATTGCTTGCCTCATTTACTGGGAAAAATCAAGATATAGGAAGTGACCTTTAGGGACACTTTTACTTGGAAAATTACAACACTAGTACACAAGTCAAGTCTTAAACACATTTAACATTTGCTTACTGAAAGCAATGTCATAAAGTCAAATAAGATTAACAGATTTTACTTTTTTCCCTCACAAGAACATAAAAATTATGGAAGGGGAACTTAACAGGAAATTTAAAAAAGGTAACACAATTTTTCCTTTTAGTAGTCCTTGGGTAGTTATGACAGAAAAGGTTCCACTGTTTTGTTTGTTTCTTTGAACGGGGATTTTGGTCCAAAGTTTTGTTTGCTTTTAATATCTGCTTCTGCCTCCCCCTCTATCAGATCGGCTTCCTCCACGGCCACCACCTCTTGGTGCTCCGCGGCTTGAACTGCTGTAGGAATCACGTGGAGGAGGGTACCCCCTTTCCATAGAAGGGGGAAGCCCTCTTTCTTGTCTGCCAACCCGATCACGACCACTTGAGTAGAGATCACTTCGGCTGCTTGAGTAACTGTCTCGACTTCCACCATATCCGTCACGTGAGCTGCTGTAATCATCATAGCGACTGCTTCCACCATAAGATGGCGGGGGCCCTCGTGTAGGTGGAGCACTACGTGAGTTACCTGCAGGGTCAATGGTCAGGTAATATGGCAACACTATAAATTGTATATATACAACATTTAAATCTGAATTTACAGAATTCTTGTATTAAACGTTTACTTTCTTAACTGGAAGGTTTTAAACTCTGCCATTGCTGGCCATTAACAGGGATTTGCTCATCTGCTGAGATACGGAAATGGATGGGTTTTAATGTTTGTTTGCAAAGACTGAAGACGGTGTGTATTTCAAGAGGATATTCCAGACAGCTTGTTATTTTAGAGAAGACACTCAGACACTTTCCAGTGATAAGTTGCAATTTTGAACTGTAGACTTTCCTTCATATTGCAATGGTAAACATTTGATCTTGTTAATAAAATTTTTAAATTGTATTTTCACTGTTGGGGGAAAACACATAAGGCTGCCAATTTAAGCAAGCAAAATCCCCTCCAAAGCAAGCAAACAGCCTCAAAAAAAAAAAGAAAAACTTAGAAAAAACAAAAGCCCCTCACAAAACTAGGAAAAGCCCAGCTGATAAAGTTACCCCTTAAAAGCAAGCAAATATCCCTTAAAAAGCAAGCACCACACAGCCTAATAAAGTGGCTCATGAACCTAAAAACTCAAGCTGGTGATACTCGAAGACCCTCAAGCAGTATCTTACCATAACTCTCATATGAATCTCTGTAGGAGCCTCCACTCGGATGATCTGAATAGTCACGATCACGACCATAGCCATCTCTATCACTGAAGAGAAAAACTCGTAAGCCACAGGGTAGCAATATTCAGAGCAATTTTATTTACAAGCTGTCGCAGGCTGCAGTATCACTTTACCTATAGCCTCTTGATGGGTAGTCATCACGTGAACTGGAATGACCATAGTCACGGTAAGTATAATCTCTCGGGGGTGGTGCATAATCTCTTGTATCACGAGAACTTGGGTAATCTCTGCTTGAATAGCTACAAAAACAAAAATTAACTCGGTTCACACTTTTGGCAAGTTCTCCCTTCAACCGAAATTACGGAGACAAACTACTACACTTGTCTGTTACCTGTCTTTAGTAGAATATCCGTCATCTCTTGGGGACAAATAAACATCTCTACGAGAGGGCAGGGGTTCCCTTCGAGGTGGGCCTCCATAACTGTCTCTTCCACGTGACACAGGAGCTTAAGACAAAATAACCATTTTTAGAAATACATCCAAAGTGGGAAGCTTCGGTGAATGTGAATTTCCATCCAGATAATGAAAGCAGGGCAGTTCACTCAGATAGGACAGAGGGTATGGAACTCAAAGAGTTTCTTCCCTGGGGCGCCTGGGTGGCGCAGTCGGTTAAGCGTCCGACTTCAGCCAGGTCACGATCTCGCGGTCCGTGAGTTCAAGCCCCGCGTCGGGCTCTGGGCTGATGGCTCAGAGCCTGGAGCCTGTTTCTGATTCTATGTCTCCCTCTCTCTCTGCCCCTCCCCCGTTCATGCTCTGTCTCTCTCTGTCCCAAAAAAATAAATAAACGTTGAAAAAAAATAAAATTTAAAAAAAAAAAAAAAAAAAAAAAGTTTCTTCCCTAAAACCCCCTTGTTCACAACTCAAGTCTTTTCAGTGCATATTAACTTCATGTACCTACATCACCCCTAGTCCACGAGTCACTTTCATAAGCATCTTTTATATTGAAGATTTTTATTTTAAACCATCATTTTTTTTTTTATTTTTAATGTTTATTTATTATTGAGAGACAGAGAGACACAGAGCGTGAGCAGGCGAGGGGTAGAGAGAGGGGGAGACATAGAATTTGAAGTAGGCTCCAGGCTCTGAGCTGTCAGCACAGAGCCTGATGCGGGGCTCGAACTCACAAACTGCGAGATCATGACCTGAGCCGAAGTCGGTCGCTCAATCAACTGAGCCACCCAGGCGCCCCTAAACCATCATTTTTTAAATCCCTTGTCAACCACGTGCAGGTCATGGTGGCAGAATGGATTGTTCTATAAATCCAGCATTTACCTCTTCCTCCCATTCCACTGCTACTGCGAACTGGTCCTGAAGGGGCTGATCTTTTAGGAGGAGGGCCGCCACTTCTTGGTGGAGGTCCTCTTTTTACTGGAAGTGGTCCCCTGGAAGAACTCATGTTAAAATTCATGGAATAACCACCATCATCTACATTAAAATAAAAAAGAAAAACCTGTTAATCGTCGTAATAATCAGCAGGAAGCTGTACAAGTTCTTTTTTGCTCTATCAAGAATGACCATTTTCTGTTCAGTTGGGGAGTCTTGTTTTCGTTTTCACTTCTACAAGACTACTAAGCAGAAGGGAGTCTATCTAGACCAAGCAAAAAACGGTAGTCTTTAAATTGCTTCAAAGAAAAAACACAAATGGTTTCATTTTTATATACTTAAAATGAAGGCCTAGATCAAAATTTTTCTGTGAAGTCTTCTGCAATTTCTCCCCCCCCACAAACTACCTAGTTCTGGTGCCCATTTTCATATTTAAATTAGCTCTATGCCCAATGTGGGGCTCAAACTCACAACCCCAGAGATCTGGGGCTTTGAGCCAGCTAGTTACCCCACCCACTGTTTTTGTAAACACAAACTTATAATGACTTCTAGGTGTCTTAAGTCTCATGGACTTCGATAGATGCATCAAGTGTTCCCAGTATCAGGTGGAGTCTTTACACAAGGACTTAACCAACGCACACACTGGCGTGAGGTCTGCAGTTCCCAAATTCCACACCAAGCCTGAGGCAGACCCAAGTCATTACCCATGTGCCCTCCACGTGAGGGAGGTCCCCTGGTTCCTCCACTTCCTCCTCTTCCGCCCCTAAGACCTCTTGGGGGGCCTCTGCTTCTTGGGGGTGGAGGTGGTCCACGTCTGCCACTTTCAAATGACGGTTTAGTGGCTTGTTCTACCTTGATGGCTTTTCCATCTAAGGACTAAATAATATCAAAATGTAATTCCATCAACATTTAAAGAAAACCTGCAGATCCCTTCACTATGCCACGTGACGCCAACGCACCCTTCAAAATAAAGTTTGTAGGTAAATTTTGCTCAATAAAAATACGGGGTCGTTTTTCCATTGCAACTTTTTGAGAATGCTACGGAGGAGTTGAACCCAAACATAAGGTCCATTGCACTACTGGTCAATAAAACATAAAAGCCAGTCAAGTTGTTAACAAACTGATAACCGAAAAGCCCAGTTTTCAAGTAGAGAACAGAGTCATGCAACATTCTGAACTGAGACACTTTCAGAGCATAATCCCTAACTTTGCAAATTGTGAATTCACAAATGGCTAAGATCAGATGCATCTAGAAAGGTATACACTCAAACACAACTCAAGAGCTACCCTCGACCAGATTTCAAGAACACTGTGCCAGTTTATGCACTAGAAATGGGATCATTGTGCCATCTCACCTTTCCATTCATGTCTCTGGCGGCATCCTTAGCATCTGCTGGGCTTTCAAAGGTGACAAAAGCAAATCCTCTCGATTTGTTGGTCTCACGATCTTTCATCAACAGAACTAAAACAGTTGGGGGGGGGGGGAAGCGTTACTCTAGTTCAAATGGAACAACCAAAGCTAATCTATAAAATGCCAAGCTCAGAACTTCTTAGAGGACAAAATGTATCATGTCAGACGATCAACGTAATCAAATTCATCACAGCTTACATTTGTAATTATTCACAGCTCCGCATATGCCTTCAGAGAACTCACCTTCCACTATTCGTCCATATTTGCCAAATACGGCTTCAAGGGCTTTTTCATTTGTTTCTGTATTGAGGCCACCAATGAAAAGCTTTCCTGGGCGATCTGCTTCAACCATTTTTTCCCCCTGGTGAGAGTCTGTTGAAAAAGAACAGTATTACCTCCCTAGAAAAAGTTCAAGCTTATGGGACACATGTATTTATTGGCACATCTTTCTTGTTATACTATAAAATCATCATTCCTTAAAAACTGAAGGCACCAAAAGCATTCTCTTCTTCCAAGCGTCAGCAGGAAACCAATTTAAGTAGTTTAGTGATAGCGCAGTTTGCATTAGACCAGTTAAAAGGCCCAAGTTAACTTATGCCTCCATTCTTAAACCACCTTGGCAATTTTAATCAACTACTCAACGTTTGAAAAAGCAGTTCTAGTTTTAATCCTACATGTGTTGCCTTTTAAGGATTCAACGATCACATCCAAATTACCCTGATGGTTTTTTTTAAGCGTGTAGCCTCATTCAAGGTCACAGGCCAGTCGGAGGACCTCTTCCAAGAACTTTGTCTTTCCTCGTTAGGATTCCCTAGTAAACCTAAGCAGAAATCTCAAGTTTGAGCCAAGTTATACCTCCCCTTCTCCACCAGCCCCTGCCCCGCCGAAAAGGTTTAAAAATAAAAAAGGTTTCGGCATCGTTTCATAATAACGGAAGGTGGAAGCGCGCATCGTATCACTCAGCACTCCATGACTGCAGCAGAATCCAATTAAAACCCGTCATTAAAAAGCGCGTGGAAAACACAAAATGGCGACACTTGGATTCAACCCAGAAAAGCCTACACCGGCCAGGGGAGTAACTTTCGCTATCGGCAGTGGCTGGGAAAATCCGAACGGCTTCCTCTCCAAGGCCGCCAATGAACAAGGACCCGCGTAAAAGTGCACGTGCCCGTCCGTAGCGCCAGCGCCATCCCAATGCAGGTACCGCGGTGGCGCGGTCGGCCCTCGTCCCGTTCCCACCCCGGCCTCCGCCGCCACCCCCGCAGGCGACAGCCAAACTTTCTCGAGAGGCACCCGGCCGAACGGAGCCCCCACGTCCGTTTTCCCCGGACACGCTCAGCCTTATCGAAATAGGTCGGCACCTCTCGGTTCTTAAAATGGCGCCCGCCACCCCCATCTCCGGGGAGATAATCCCAAGTTCTAACGTGGCAGGAACGTAGGCGCAACGGGCGAAGGGCAGGGGAACACGTACCGGAGGGGTGACGACGGTTCCAAGCTCCTACGAGCTCGCCGGCAGGGGCTTCGTAGCAGCCCAGCACGAGGGAGGGCCGCTGGCTCCGAGAACGGAAGAGGGAAGCCGCTAGCACTACTGCGCAACGAGGGCGAACAAAGGAGACAGCAAACTTTATACTGCCCGGGAACGAGGCTGAAGGACCCGGATGGAAACCGAGCTTAGAATTTGAAACGCTAAGGGAGGGGGGAGAGGTTCCCAGCCTCCCCATTGGCTGTCTTCGCTGTCATTCGCTCTTCGCTCCTCCCCTTTCCCCGGGCCCCTCCGCGTTTGGGCCGGCGCCCGTTTCTAACCGTTTCCCCAGCCCCCACCCGTGCTCCGCGAACCCGCGTTTTTGCTTTCCGCTAAAATGGTTCACGGGCTGCCTTTGATACCGAGCTGAAATTTATTGCGTGTTCTAGGGGGCCGGGCACCGTGCTAAACTTCACAACCATTAACTCGTTTAATTCTCAGAACAACGTGATGAAGGTAGATACTCCTAACTGCTGATTTTACATAAATGGGAAACAAAGAAGTTTAGATAATAAAATAGATCTTCCCCACATATCTGCAACAAGAATTGCCGGTGAATGGGGACAATTCTGAGAAATAAATGTCACTTGGGGAAAAAGAAGTACAAAACGACAGACTGATCGTTCCTTCATATAGAACAATTACTGAACACCTACTAATAAATGGCAGGCTCTGGGCTTGGCTGTCAGCATACAACCCAGAACAAGCGAGACAAGGGCAAGGCACTTACTTCAAAGGTGAAGCTCCCAAATTTGGCAGATAAAAATACAGGATGCCCGGTTAAGTTTGAATTTCAGAGAATTTTTTTCAGTATGCGTATATCCCAAACTCATATACCAAAAACTTCTTCGAGGTGTATCTTTAATTCAAGTTTAACCAGGCATTGTGTATTTTATCTGCGGTAGTCTCGTGGTGGGGGATTACAGAAATTAAAATTGTTCTAATTTATTCGAAAACGAAAAAAATCTGAATACAACTAACAAAACAGTTACCTATTGTGGTTGGGGCCAAGGAGGAAGCAAACTAGGTGCTTTGGTGGACAATATATGGGAGACCAAATTTGATATTAGATGTCACATCAGATCTGAATGGAGAAAAGAAACCAGCCATGGGAGAGCTTTTCAAGAAGAGCAAGCAGTTAAGTGCAAACTGGAAGAAAAGAGCGTGCACCAGCAAGGGACAGAAAGAGATCCAGGGTGACAGGAATTGAAGGGGCATAAAGAGAGAGCCGAGTTAGAGGTAGGCAGAATCTTCGAACCCATTAAGATCGCAGGGGGTTTGAGGGCGGAAGAAGGGGCCCCACTGGGGGCGTGCGAACAGACCTTGAGAGAGAGCACGGGGACTTGAATTAGGGTGCTGGCAGTGGAGAGAGGGAGGCAGGTGTGTGTAGCAGGTAGCATAGAATTTGTTAAAGAATCAGATGGAAAGGGGGTGGAACGGAGGTGACTGAAGTCACTACGGATGACTAGGTATCTGGCATAAATGGGGGTGGCCACTTACCAAAATGGTTGCGGACGAGCAAGTTTGGGCTGGGCGGGGGGGGGGGGGGGGGGAGGGGGACGGGGGGGGAGGGGGGGGAGAAAGCTGACGTCCAGAGTAAAGATCAGGGCTAAATTGTTGCTTTACAAATGATAATGCAAGCCATCCGAATGAATGAGACCACCAAAGAAGAGAACAATGGGAAAAGAAGGCCCAAGATCACACAGTATTACCTACAAAATACATACTGTATACGGAGAGAAATAACCCTATAGGCTGAAATGTCACTAGTTCATCTTGGTGGGGGTAGGGTCTGTTGACAAGTGTGACTTGACTTCTTCCCAGTTACAATTACTCTGCTTACAGGTGCATGATGGTATATGCCAGGCCGGTGGTAGTCAATGATGTTCAGGTCACGGGTGAAAGCCCCAAGGAGTTTTGGAACCAGTTCTGAATTACTGACATGACTGGAGGGAATAGTAGTCAGTAGGGTTAGAATATGTGTTCTTTTATTTCCTAGCCAAATGATGACAAATAAAGCAAAAGTTCTGTCCGTTTGCCTTCAGAATGAGTTATGTAAATTACTTGCTGTGGTGATAGTTGGGAATTGGCCAGGTTGGCAAAAACCACTTAAACGCCCGGCTCAGCAAGCAGTCTGCACCCCCAGGAGGAACCAGGAGAAATCCCTCCCCCCTGGATTGGCAGGCGCTGTCTTTTCTCTGTCTCAAATCCAGACCGAGCACGACAGCGCCTTCCCCGAGGCTCTGATTCTCAGCCAGGCCTCCCCCAGCCCAGGGCAGAACAAGGCCAACTCTACAATAAATGTCCCTGTCCCCCTCGGTCTCAAGAGGGAAATGTGCATCTCTGTGAACCAGATCGGTCTGGTCTTTGCAATTAGTGCCCAGGGAGTGTGGAGGTGGCGGAACAGGACTTCCGAGGACAAGAAGCCAGAGCGGGGTGGTGGCGGGGGGAGGGGGGCGCTCGTTGAGGGAATGGCAGGAGGGCATCAGTATGGCTGTAGTGCAAGCCAGGACTGAGAGGACAAAAGAAGAAGCTGGACACGGGGAGCGCAGGGCCTACTGACGAGATCCAGGTGGCCATGAAGAGGGGAGCCTTTTTTAAGAGGTGGAGCAAGGTAATCAGATTTCATATTAAAGAGATCACTGTGGCTGCAGTCTGGAGACTATATTGGGGGAGGGAGGAGCCGGAAGCAGAGGATTGCTGATGTAATCCTAGAGAGGGGAGGTGGGCCTGGCGAGTGTGAGAATCTGGCCAACGACAGTCCTAGAAGCAGGTCTCACGCTGCCCAAAGGGAATCTCTGAAACCCATCCCTCCCCCTCGTGGATCCTCTAGATTTTTCCCTTGGCTTCTTTCTTTCTTTCGACTTCCTCCTTTGGATTATCAGTAAATAGAGTTATAGGTTCTCTTTACTCTAATTTGTCCCTCCAGATGCCATCTCAATGACTGGCTGACAGACTGAGTCGGTATTCGGTGCATAGCAAGTACTTAATGAATAGTGGTGGCCTTGTCTCAAATCTCAGTTTGCCTGCAAAGGGTTCACACTTTACTAAAACAAACAACAACAACAGCGCAGCACTCCATTCAGTGTTAAAAGCTTCAAGCAATGAAATGATTAGAGAGAACCCTAACTTAATTCAAGAAAACGTTTTTAAGAAGGAAACTTCGGTCATCAAACTAAGGATCACTCTGAGACGACTAAAGTGGGACTTCTGGCAGGCTTGCATTTTTACACGAAGGGCAAATGTAAGGTCACTCTGCACCCAGTTATGCCTGTTTTCCCAACTACAGAAAGATATCCTGCCACGTGTTCTAAAAATGTCTGTTATCTGGTGTCAAGCAAGAAAAAGGAAGGGAGGGAAGAATTTTATGTGATTAAAGGTTGGGAGACGTTCCAGTCCACTGAAAGTAGCCACTCTCCGGAAGATGGCCTGCTTCACGACAATAAGTGAAAAATAAAAATTTTTCAACCAATGTATAGCTCTGATATCGCTATACGCTGGCTGAATGGATGAAGGTCAAATTCCACCGGACCTTTCTTTTCTTTTTTTTTTTTTTCTTTTTACATTTATTTATTTTTGAGAAACAGTGAGACAAAGCGTGAGCGGGGGAGGGGCAGAGAGAGAGGGTGACACGGAATCTGAAGCAGGCTCCAGGCTCTGGGCAAGCGGTCAGCACAGAGCCTGACGTGGGGCTCGAACCCACAAACTGTGAGATCATGACCCCAGCCGAAATCAAGAGTTGGATGCTTAAACGACTGAGCCACTCCGGTGTCCCAGGAGATAATGAGTTTTAACTAAACTTAATACTTGATTCAAAGGAGGTAAGGTATGTCTTAAGAAACATTTCAAATGAGGGGGTGGGGGAATGGTGGGTTTTGCAATAAATTGTGTTAGGACAATTAGCCATTTGAAGGGGGGAGGGGAATTTGGATTCATGCCACACTTTCAAGTTCGAGATAAATTCCAACTCAAGGACTGAAATGTAGCACCGCTGAAGTAGGAGAAAAATGGGCAGGCGCTTTTATAATCTTGTCAGGCAGACCATCTGTCCATTCATTTTATTCCCTTAGCAAGTACTTGTTCAAATACGGTGCCTACTCTGCGCCAGCCCTGTTTCAGTGCTGGGAATACACCAGCGAACAAAAAGATAAGCGTTCCCGCCTAACTGGAGCCAACATTTTAGTTACAGGGGGGAGGTACAGTAAACAATCTAAATAAATAAATAAATGACACAGGACGTTTGAACTTGAAAACTGCTGTGCAAGAAACAGTGTACATAGTAAGGAGGGAGGGTCCAGAGTATGGAATGGAAGGGTGCCACCTTGAAAGAGCGGATCCGAATCGGCTTCACTGAGGTAACATTTGAAACAAAGATACAGGAGGAAGTAAACCGTGCGGCTATCCTGGGGGAAAGTAGGCCAGAAAGACCAAAGCCTACCTGCCATGTTCTAAGAACAGCGAGGAGGCCGGCATAGCTCAAACTGGGTGAGGAAACACAAGAGTGGTAGGTGAGGATGAGAAGTAGCAGAGGGGCCGGATCATGTAGATTTTTCTAGACCATGGAAAAGCCTTTTTTTTTTTTTAATGTTTATCTTTGAGAGAGAGAGAGAGAGAGAGAGAGAGAGAGAGAGAGACAGCGTGAGTGGGGAAGGGGCAGAGAGAGAGGGAGACACAGATTCCCAAGCAGGCTCTGAGAGACTAAGAGAAAACTTACCAGGTGTACTCACAACTGCAAAGAAAAGACACCCCCCCCCCTTCCCGAAACCAGCCAGGGCGTGCCCGGTTGTGGTCTGACCTAAAGGCGGGAACCAATCAAGTTCTGCTGAGTGGTTTGATAAAAAGGCGGGAACCAATCAAGTTCTGCTGAGCTTTCAAATTTAAATGTCAACCAATAACAGCTCTGTAACCGCGAAAAATCCCTAACTTGTTTGTGCCTGTCTATAAAAGAAGCTGTAAGAGCCTCGCTCGGGGCCTCTTAGCGTCACCGGCGACGAGTGCGCGGAGGACCGGGTTCGAACCTGCAATAAACGACCCTTGCCGCTTGGCTTTGACTCTGGACTCTGGTGGTTTGTTTTCGGGGGGTCTCTCGAATCGGGGCATATCAGCTCCAGGCTCTGAGCTGGCAGCACAGAGCCCGACGTGGGACTCAAATGCACGATGTGGGGCCTGAACTCAAACTGGGAGATCATGACCCGAGCCGGGAAGTCGGACGCCCAACCGGCTGAGCCACCCAGACGCCCCGGGAAAAGACTTTACCTTTGTTGGGAAGGAAACATAATTTTCCTTCTAGCCTTCTAAATTCTTGGCTGAGGACATGCCCCCTCCCCCCATAATAAAAGATGAACAGGAGAAAAACAAGTTTAGTAACACGGATACCTCCTATAGGCATGGGAAAGACCAGGAAATCTGAATTATTGTCTCAAAAGGTCCTAGCCTTCATTTTAGGTACCATCTTCCGCTAACAAGAAAAAAAAAAAGGTTGGGGGTTGGGGAGTCAGTTACAGGATGTTAGCATACAATGCATAATAAACAGAGTAAGGTTGTTATGCAGATTGAAGTCATCGCCTTCTCCATTGATAAGAGTTTCTAGAGACTTAGTGTCCTCCTTCCCAGTACAAAGAGGGAGAGCCCTTAAAAAATGTAGGTTCCCTTCAAAATGTTAACGTGTCCTACAAAAAGGCCACTTCTGCTTGCGTTTTTAGAGCTTCTCCTGTGAAGTTTTTAAAAAATAATTACATTAGGGGCGCCTGGGTGGCTCCGTGGGCTAAGCGCCCGACTTCGGCTCGGGTCGTGATCTCACGGTTTGTGAGTTCGAGCCCCGAGTCGGGCTCTGTGCTGACAGCTCAGGGCCTGGAGCCTGCTTCGGATTCTGTGTCTCCCTCTCTGTCTGCCTCTCCCCAACTTGTGCTCTGTCTGTCTCTCTCTCTCAAAAATAAATAAAATGTAAACTAAATAAATAAATAATAAAAATAATTACGTTAAAATCATCCTTTTGCCAAAGAGGCACGGGAAACTCTGTTCCTTCACCTTTTACTGGGGTTGAAATCGGGAGCCGCTCGAGGGCCTTGAGCAGAGAGGAATGTTCTCGTCATACCTCATTACAGAATCTCATTGGCCGCTCTGTCCAGGATACAGTGTCTGGAGACAGGGGGGAAGGAGGGAGACCTAGGAGAAGGCTATTGTGGTAGTGCCTTGGATGGAGGGCAGAGCAGTGGAGGTGGTGAGAAATTGTTACATTCTGGATGCATTTTTTTTAAATTTTTTTAAATGTTTGTCTTAGAGAGAGAGAGAGAGAGGGCACGAGTAGGGGGGAGGCAGAGAGAGAAGGAGACACAGAATCTGAAGCAGGCTCCAGGCTCTGAGCTGATACACACTACGCATTGGGCACCAAGGTTGGGACTTGTACGATTGAGGAGGAAAAATTTTCTCTGTTCTTTGTTTGTTTGTTTGTTTGTTTTCTCTGGCTGGTCTAAGAATTAAATTGACATGAAACAGATTAAGAGGAGAAAATCTGGGCCACCTTGGGACACCCAAGAGTCAGTTAAGTGTCTGACTCTTGATTTCGGATCAGGTCATGATCTCGCGGTTTGTGAGTTTAAGCCCTGCATCAGGCTCTGTGCTGACAAGGTGGAACCTGCCTGGGATTCTGTTTCTCTCTCCCCCTCTCTCTGCCTCTCCCTGCTCTCTCAAAATAAGCTTATAAAAAGCTTATAAATAAGCTTAAAAAATGCCAATTTGCAGACTCCACCTCCAGACCTACAGAATGACAAACTCTGGTGGGGGGAGGGCAGCAGCCTGTGTTTGGACCAGCTCTCCAGGGAACTCTGCTGTACAATCAAGTTCGGGGAAGCAATGCAGAGGAGGAATAATGGCTCTTCTCATCCAAGGTCAGTCCTCCTATCTTTGCCTTAGACAATGTCCTCCCCTGCTTTCTTGGGAATTTTATGTCATTAATTCTTTTTTTCTTGTGCTCATTCAACCACTCCTTCTCAACTGGAACTTTCTCCTGCACGTCAAAACATGCTCAAGCCTTTCTCATACAGAAAAACGACTCTGGGGCACCTGGCTGGCTGAGTCGGTGGAGAATGCAACTCTTGATCTTGGGGTTGTGAGTTCAAGCCCCACCTGGAGCGAAGAGCTTACTTTAAAAAAAAAAAAAAAAAGAACGCTCCCCTCCCCTCGGTCTCAATATTTCATCTCCTTCTGGCTACCACTTGATAGTTATCCTCGCCTCCACAGCCAAACATCTTGAAAGAGTTGAGCGTGTGGGGCAGTCGTCTCATGAGATGCCCAGTGCTGGTGGGAAGGCAAATTGGTACAGTCATTTGGGAGGGCAGTTTGGTAGTAGCTATTAAAATATCAGTGCACCTGGGTGGCTCAGTCGGTTCAGCGTCCGACTTCAGCTCAGGTCATGATCTCACGAACTGTGAGTTCGAGCCCCACTTTGAACGAAGTCGGCTTCAGATCCTCTGTCCCCCTATCTCTCTGTCCCTCCCACTCCCCCCCCTAAAATACATAAATAAATAAATCTTAAAAAATATATCAAAAGCACAAGCAGTGTCAACTACCATTTAAATGAGGGGCGCCTGGGTGGCTCAGTCGGTTGAGCGTCCGACTTCCACTCAGGTCACAATCTCGCGTTCCGGGAGTTCGAGCCCCGCGTCGGGCTCTGGGCTGATGGCTCGGAGCCTGGAGCCTGCTTCCGATTCTGTGTCTCCCGCTCTCTCTGCCCTTCCCCCGTTCATGCTCTGTCTCTCTCTCTGTCTCAAAAATAAATAAACGTTAAAAAAAATTTTTTTTTAAATAAAATTTAAATGAACATACCGTTCTTGTTGCCTTCAATGCCCAGGCCAGTGTGTCTAAGACAGTTTTGTGTGCAGAATTGTTAGTGACTGGGGAGAAAGGTGGAAACAACTTAAATGATTGCCAATAGAGGAATGCCAAATAATGATATACTCGTAGTATGTAATATCTGTAACATATTTGTTAAAACACTGAAGTACACGTAAAATATGCATGAGTATATGTGTGTATGTTTATGTGTAAACTAGGCTATATGTGTAACCCCAACATGTTAATACATACAAAAAGGCCAGGAAGGACACACCAAGCAAATAATAATGGTTACTTCTGGAAGATGGAGGATGTGGTGACAGCGGTCGGAGGATTTCAGTGCTCTCTGCGATGTTTCAATTGTTTTTAATGTTTATTTTTGAGAGAGAGACATAGTGTGAGTGGGGGAGGGGCAGAGAGAGAGAGAGAGAGGGAGACACGGAATCTAAGGCAGCCTCCAGGCTCTGAGCTGTCAGCACAGAGCCCGACGCAGGGCTTAAACCCACAAACTGTGAGATCATGACCCGAGCCAAAGTCAGACACTTAACCAACTGAGTCATGCAGGCGCCCCCATCATTGGCTTTTTTGACAACACACATTATGTCCTCTATACTTTTCTTTGAGAATCTAATCACAAACTTCCAAACTTGCTTTTGTTTTTAAGTCTATTTGTTTATTTTGAGAGAAAGAGAGAGCACCAGCAGACGAGGGGCAGAGAGAGAGGGAGCCTTCAAAGCAGGCTCCAGGCTCTGAGTTCAAACCCACGAACCGTGAGATCATGACCTGAGCTGAAATCAGATGCTTAACTGACTGAGCCACCCAGATGCCCCTATAGGAGAAATACATTTATGTATTAGTTATGCAATTAAAAGCTAATCAAAGAGGGGCGCCTGGGTGGCGCCGTCGGTTAAGCGTCCGACTTCAGCCAGGTCACGATCTCGCGGTCCGGGAGTTCGAGCCCCGCGTCGGGCTCTGGGCTGATGGCTCGGAGCCTGGAGCCTGTTTCCGATTCTGTGTCTCCCTCTCTCTCTGCCCCTCCCCCGTTCATGCTCTGTCTCTCTCTGTCCCAAAAAAAAAAAAAAAAAAAAAAAGCTAATCAAATAATAGAGTTGTCTATACCAACTACCTTCATTTCACTACCTGTTATTCAACTCCGAATCTGCTCTAATTTGGCTTTAATCCCAATAATTTCCCCTCACATAGCTCTCTCTCATGTCACCAATGATATCTGTGTCACCAAATCAAAAAGATAAGATGTCGGCATGCCCGGCTGACCCAGTCAGAAGAGCATGCGACTCTTGATCTCAGGGTTGTAAGTTCGAGCCTCGCGTTGGGTGTAGTGATTCCTTAAAAATAAAACCTTTTTTTTTTTTTTTTGAGGGGCGCTTGGGTGACTCAGTGGGTTAAGCGACCGACTTCAACTCGGGTCACGATCTCGCGGTTTGTGAGTTCGAGCCCCGCGTCGGGCTCTGTGCTGACAGCTCAGAGCCTGGAGCCTGCTTCGGATTCTTGTGTCTCCCTCTCTCTCTGCCCCTCCCCCGCTCGTGCTCTGTTTCTCTCTCTCTCAAAAATAAACATTGAAAAAAAATAAAATCCTTGTTTAAAAAAAGATAAGATGCTCTGTGCTATTTTACTTGGCTTTTTTGTTGTTGCCGCTCTTGACCACTTTCTCCTTGAAATACTCTCTTCCCTTGGCTTCCAAGCCCTTTTATATTTAACATCACATAGTTCTGGTTTCCCCCCCCCCACCCCCACCTCCCTGCCTGCTACTTCTCTAGCAACTCTGTAGTTTATCACTCGACTAAACCACAAATTGTTGACATTTTTCAAAGACTGGCCATCCATTCTCTACTGCTCTCGCTCTGGACTCTCCCAGGATGTGACTTCTTCTATCATCCAAAAGCCACCAATTCCCACATTTGTATCTCCATCCCAGAGCTGTAGATAGCGCTGCATGCTTGATATCTCCGTTTGTAACTCTCAGCGTGTCCTCAGGTATAATGGTTCCAAAAACACCCCTCCTGATCTCTCTCTGTCACCCCTAAACTTGGTCCTCTTCCAATGCCATGTCTCAGTGAGTGGCTCCACCATAAGGCCACCGGTGCAACTCACACTTCCCTCTCCGTCCACCCCCAGTGTGATCCATCAATCACCAAATCCTATCAGTTTTCACTCCTCAATAGCTCATTATATCCATGGTCAACACTAGTGTAATGCTCTAGTTGAGAGGTTATCAAAGTTTGGTTTGAGAACGCTGGGGGGAATCTGGAGACGCTTCTCGTGCATTCACAAGATGAAAAAATGTGCATAGTAACACCAAGATATCACGTGCCTTTTTCACTCGTATTCTTTCTTGAATATGCAGCAGTCCAGAGGCTATGTGACATGCGATGTCACAACAAATTGAATGCAGAAACAAGTAGGGGCATCTGGCTGTCTTCTATTAAGCCAGACATTAAAAATATCTGCAAAAATGACACGCTTGTTTGCAATGCTTATTTGCAACAATACCACGCTTCTCACTACTCTCTTTTGTTTTAGAGGATACAGGTGTTTTTAAGAACCAATAGACAATAGGGGCGCCTGGGTGGCTCAGTCGGTTAAGCGTCCGACTTCAGCTCAGGTCATGATCTTGCAATCCGTGAGTTCGAGCCCTGTGTCAGGCTCTGTGCTGACAGCTCAGAGCCTGGAGCCTGCTTTGGATTCTGTATCTCCCTCTCTCTGCCCTTCCCCTGCTCATGCTCTGTCTCTCTCTGTCTCAAAAAAAAAAAAAAAGCAGTAAAAAAAAGAACCAATAGACAATAAAACACACAATTCTAATATTTGTATTAACCATAAAAGTCCCAGAATAGCCAAAGCAATCCCGAGAAAGAACAAAGCTGGAGGCCTTGTGTGCCTTGATATCAAACTATACTACAAAGCTACAGTAATCAAAACAGTATGGGATTGGCAAGAAACCTGACACTTAGATTAATGGAACAAAGTTGGGCTCAGAAATAAGCCCACATACATGTGGCCCATCAATTTATGACAAGGGAGCCAAGGATATACAATGAAGTAAAGATAGTGTTTTCATTAAATGATGTTGGGAAAACTGAACAGGCACGTACAAAAGAATAAAAGTGGAATGCTATTTTAGATCATATGCAAAAAATTAACTCCAAATGGATTAAAGATAAGAATGTAAGATCTGAAACCATGAAACTCCTAGACGAAAACACAGGCAACAAGTTCCTTGGCATTGGTCTTGGCAATGATTTTTTTGGATCTGACACCAGAAACAAAGGCAACAAAAGCAAAAATAAACAAACATGACTAAATCAAACCAAAATGCTTCTGAAAAACAAAAGAAACCATCAACAGAATGAAAAGGAAACCTACTGAATGAGAGAAAATATCTGCAAATCATATATCTCAAAAGCTAATATTCAAAATATATAAAGAACTCATGCAGCTCAATAGCAAAAACACATAAAACAACAACAACAACAACAACAAAATAATCTGATTAAAAATGGGCAGAGGACTTGAATAAATATTTTCCAAAGAAGACATACAAATAGGCAACAGACACGTGAAAAGATGCTTAATATCACTCATCATCAGGGAAATGCAAGTCAAAACCACAGCGAGATATCATCTTACACCGGTTAGAATGGCTACTACCAAAAGGATGAGAAATATTAAGTGTGGGCAAGGATATGGAGAAAAGAGAATGCTTGCACACTGCTAATGGGAATGTAAATTGATGCAGCCACTGCGGAAAACAGTATGGAGGTCCCTCAAAAAATCAAAAATAGGGGCACCTGGGTGGCTCAGTGGGTTAAGCGTCTAACTCTCGATTTCAGCTCAGGTCATGATCTCATGGTTCCTAAATTTGAGCCCCACGCGGGGCTCTGTGCTGACAGGGCGGAGCCTGCTTGGGGTTCTCTTTCTCCCTCTCTCTCTGCCCCTACCCTGCTTGTGTTCTCCCTCTTTCTCAAAAACAAATAAACTTAAAAAAAATTAAAAATAGAATGACCACGTAATCTAGCAATTCCATTTCTAGGTATTTATCCAAAGAAAATGAAACGACTAATTTGAAAAGATATAGCTCCCCCCACCAATGTTGACTGCAGCATTATTTACAGTAGCCAAGATACAAAAGCAACCCAAATATCCTTCAACGGATGAATGGATAAAGAAAATGTGGCATAATATATACAACGGAATATCATTTAGCCGTAGTAAAGAAGGAAATCTTGCCATTTGTAACAACATGGATCAACCTTGAGGGCATTACACTAAGCAAAATAAGTCAAACAGAAAAGACAAATACCAGGGCCCCTGGGTGGCTCAGTTGGCTAAGTGTCTGACTCTTGCTTTCGGGTCAGGTCATGATCTCTCAGTTCGTGAAACTGAGTCCCACATCTGGCTCCGCACTGTCAACGTGGAACCGGCTTGGGATTCTCTCTCTCCCTCTCTCTCTCTCTGCCCATCCCCTGCTCGCATGCCTGCTTTCTCTGTCTCTGTCTCTGTCTCTGTCTCTGTCTGTCTCTCTCTCACAAAATAAATAAATAAACTTAAAAAAAGAAAATACAAAGACCATACCATCTCATTTATACGTGGAATGCAAAACAAAAAAAGCAAACACCAGAAACGCGTAGCAACAAAAAAGCGAGCTCGCAAATACAAAGAACGTATTAGTGGTTGTCAGCGGTGGGGAGGTGGGGATGGGAAAACGGGTGAAGGGGGTTAAAAAGTACAAACTTCTAGTACCAAAGTCATGGGGATGTAACTTACAGCATGCTGACTATAGTTAACACCATGTTGTATATTTGAAAGTTGCTAAGAGTAAATCTTCAAGGTTTTCATCACAAGAAAGAAAATTTTGTAACTCTGTTATGGTGATGGGTGTTAACTAGATTTACGGTGGTGATCGTTTTGCAATGGTTCCTGCAATACAGGGATATACGTGTCCGTTCGTAACAAGTTGCTGTTGGTGCAGAAATATATTTCACAGTCGGAAACTCTATAGTCCCAAGGGAAAAACTAAAACTCTTCCCTCTCGCTGTATCAGAGTATATAAATTCCGAGGATAGTTACTCAAATGGGAAACATAAGCCTCAAAGTGTAAAGCCTGTGAGGTCGAGCTACTTTGAATGGCTGTCTTGCTATAGGAAAGTGCTAAGTGTGTCCACAAGGGGAAGAGCCAGAGTTAGCAATTGACGAATGGGGGCGGGGCAGACAGGACCTTACCACAGTGTGAAAGCGACAAACCAGAGGTATACATAGGGTGCAGTGGGAACACATTCAAGGGACACTTGCCCCAACTCTGTGCATGTGTGTGTGTTGGAAGGGGTGGAACATGTATAGTGTTGCCGCGGTGGGGGGGGGGGGGCGGCTGTCAGGAAACATGTGCTGGGCAAAGTAACTTCCAAATTATGAGCTGAAATATAGGATCAAGATTTCAGCCAAGCAAAAGGTAGGAGAGGGGTTGAGTGCTCGCCGAGCATTCTAGACCAATGAGCAGCAAGGCTCAATTTGTTCCCAGGCGAGGGGCTCGGGAGAGTGGCCTCTTCACATAACTAAAAGCAATTCTCTGGAGCAGAATCAGAGTGATTGTGGGAATGGAGCCCCATTCCCCCTCCCTCCTCCCCAATTTTGATGCTGGAGAGGTAGGTGTTGGGGGCTGGGGGTTAGGTAGAGCAGGCCTCACTAAGCAAAATTTGGACTTAATCCTTAGGGCAGTGAGGAGTCAGTAGGAGAGTGTTTCAACTTTTTATTTTGAGATAATTTTAGATTTACAGACGTATTGCAGAAATAGTACACAGAGGTCTCATATACCCTTCACCGAGCTTCACTTACTGCGAACATCTTACATAATTATGGTACAATGATCAAAGGAGCAAAGGAAGAAATCAACATCAGCACAATGGTGTTACGTAAACTACGACCGTAATTGGATTTCATCAATTTTCTCATTAGTGTCCCTTTTCTGTGCCAGGATCCAATCTGGGCCCCCACATTACATTGATCTGTGCAGCGAAAAAAACTGTACTTTTTATTTATTTAAAGGAATCTCTACACCCAATGTGGGGCTTCAACTCATGACCCCGAGATCAAGAGGGATCCCACTGAGACAGACACCCCTGTGCAGCAAAGGCTTTTAAGGAGGAGTGTGAAACGGATAGATTTACACTATCAGTTTCAAGGAAGCCTGTTCAGATTTGGGGGAACAGGGAAGCAAAACGTGATTCAAGGCAGGAGGCCCGAGGGGTAAGTTAGACTGACTTCTGTCAACACCCTGTGAAAGGTCTGATGTGGCTTCTGAAGCTGACACCCTGGCCGACCACGGCATACTAGTTTTCTTTTTTTTTTTTTTTAACTTTTATTTTAAAGTTTATTTATTTATTTTGGGGGGTGAGGAGCAGAGAGAGGGGGAGAGAGAGAATGCCAATCTGCTGTCAGCACAGAGCCTAAAGTGGGGCTCGATCTCATGAACCGTGAGATCATGACCTGAGCCAAGATCAAGAGTTGTATGCTTAGGGGCACCTGGGTGGCTCTGTCGGTTAAGCCTCCGACTTCAACTTCAGGTCATGAGCTCTTGGGTCGTGGGTTCAAGCCCCACGTTGGGCTCTGTGCTGACAGCTCAGAGCCTGGAGCCTGCTTCAGGTTCTGTGTCTCCCTCTCTCTCAGACCCCTCCCCCACTCATGGCTCTCTCTCAAAACTAAAAAATAAACATCAAAAAAATTAAATAATAATAAAAAAGAGCCGGACGCTTAACCAACTGAGCCACCCAGGTGCCCCTAGTTCTTTTTCTGATGTTCCAATATGCTGATTTAGAAATGAGGCTTAAACAGAACATGACTTCACTGGATTACAGTGTTCTTTGGTTGCACTACTCAATTTTGGTATGTGTACGTTGAACTGGCAAGATGGGAACTGTCACTTGGATATCTTTTTTTTTTAAATAATTGTTTTAAATGTTTATTTATTTTTGAGAGAGAAACTGAGACAGAGTGCGAGCAGGGGAGGGACAGACAGAGAGAGAGAGAGGAGACACAGAACCTGAAGCAGGCTCCAGGCTCTGAGATAGTTAACCCACTGAGTCACGTGCCCCTTGGATATCTTTAACTCCACATGGTTAGAACTATGGAGAAAAAAATTACCTATTAAAAACCAACTATTACAGACCTAGTAGTTGTATTCGTCTGCTTTTTACATATTTTCTTTACTGTACTCCGCAGCACCCACTTTTATGAAGTGCCATTATTGTGTTTCTCTCCTTTCACAAGGTTGTTTGAGTGACACTACCTATCACAAATTTCATGGTCAAATTTCGCTACGCACCGTTGTCAAAGATAGCTCCTCCGAAGGCCCATATGCTTCACCCAATCTTTTACTTGCTTGTTTCATACTTGATGTAGTTGGAAATTCGACAGCTACATCGTAAAATGAGTTTCTTTTTTTTAAGTTTATTTTGAGAGAGACAGAGATAGCACAAGTGGGGGAGGGGCAGAGAGAGAGAGAGGGAGAGAGAGAATCCCAAGCAGGCTCCCCCATGCCAGCACAGAGCCCCACTCGGGGCTCGCACTCACGAAACCACAGATCATGACCTGAGCCCAAACCAAGAGTTGGACGCTTAACCTACTGAGCCACCCAGGGGCCCTGAGTTTGTATCTTTTTTATTACCACTTTGCATTTCCTTTTCATACCCTTAGGTTTCAAAACTAAATTAGGTACCGGGGGACCTGCTTCCTGGCCTTGACTTGGTCATTTGTTAGCTGTGTGACCTTGGACAAGCAAACTTACTTCTCTTGGCCTCAGTTATCTCACATAAATGGGTACTATCCTGTTATCTACATTTGCTCTCATCTTTTTTTTTTTTGTAAGATCTTATTTTTAAGTAATCTCTACATACAACAGGGGGCTCAAACTCATGATCCCAAGATGAAGAGGTGCACAGTCTACTGACTGAGCCAGCCAGGCACCCCTACTTTTGGTCGCATCCTCTTTTGACTTTTATGTGAGGTAACATAGATACAAATCCCAACAACAGTGTAAGTTACATGGCATTCATTCATCCATCTTTTAATTTATTCTGAATCAATGTGTTGTCTTTATGGGCGAGCAAACTGCTACCCCCAAATGTGTGTTTTTGGCATGTGGATTATTTTAGGCTGATTATTTTTAAGAAACACAAGACTTGGGAAGTTTTTCTTTTCTTTTCTTCTTTAAAAATTTTTTTAAAAAGTGTATTTGTTTATTTACGTAATCTCTATGCCCAACATGGGGCTGGAACTCATGACCTCTAGATCATGAGTCACATGCTCTTCTGAATGAGCCAGCCCAGTGCCCCAGGAATTTTTTCTTTTCTTTTCTTTCTTTTCTTTCTTTCTTTCTTTCTTTCTTTCTTTCTTTCTTTCTTTCTTTTTTTTTTTTTACCTTCCCCTTAACTGCCTAAAAGAATTTAGATAGAGGACCTGTTCCAGAAAGAGAGCTATCATGACAGATAACTACAGTATAACATAATCTAGGTGTGGTAGACAAAGGAATTTAGCAAAATCTGTTAAAATTCTTCTCTGTGTCCCATTGTTTCTGTCGAGCCCAGCAAACATTTGTTTACCAAATATTTGCTCATTTTCATCTTCTTGTGAATTGCCTGTCTTCCTTTTGAAGCCCGAGATCCTTACCTCTTCTCCTTATTCCAGAATGACATATATACTTCATTTTCCCTGTCTTTGGAATTTCTCATGTTTTTGTGGGTTCCCCATATGTATGTAATTAAATTAGATTGTCTCCTGCTAAGCTGTCTTATGTCAGTGTAATTCTTTGAGTAGTCAAAAGAACTTTAAAGGGTAGAGAAAAAAATTTCTTCTCCAACATACTCTTCCCAAGTGCCTGAGTCTGTGCTAGGAATATGAAGACAAGAAAAAGATCTTGTACTTGAGATACTTACTTCCAGTAGAGGAAGAGAGATCAGTAAGCAAATAAAATGAATAATGTATTCTTCACTTTCCACCAAAATACTCCTAATGGCACAGGAGGGAAAACCCACGTCTCCCTGGAGTTTGGGGCATAGCCTACATTACAAAATTAATTTCTTTGGGGCACCTGGGTGGCTTAGTCAGTGAAGCATCCGACTTTGGCTCAGGTCATGATGCCGTGGTTCGTGGGTTCGAGCCCCGTGTTGGGCTCTGTGCTGACAGCTCAGAGCCTGGAACCTGCTTTGGATTCTGGGCCTCCCTCTTTCTCTGCCCCTCTCCCGTTTGTGCTCTCTCTCTCTCTCTCTCTCTCTCTCAAATATAACATTAAAAAAAGAAATTAATTTCTTTGACTTTTATCTTTTTAGAAAAGTTTGTATCTAAATTCCAATTAAAATGCAGTGTCATATTAGTTTCAGATGTGCAATATAGTGATTCAACACTTTCACACACCATCCAGGGCTCATCACATGCACAAGTGCATTCCTTAATCCCCATCATCCATTTAATCCACATCCCCCCCCACCTCCCTTCTTATAACAATTAGTTTGTTCTCTATAGTTAAGTGTCTGTTTCTTGGTTTGTGTCTCTCTCTCTCTTGAATTTTATCTTTTTTAAAAAAATTTTTTTTTTCAACGTTTTTATTTTTGGGACAGAGAGAGATAGAGCATGAACGGGGGAGGGGCAGAGAGAGAGGGAGACACAGAATCGGAAACAGGCTCCAGGCTCTGAGCCATCAGCCCAGAGCCCGACACGGGGCTCGAACTCCCGGACCGCGAGATCGTGACCTGGTTGAAGTCGGACGCTTAACCGGCTGCGCCACCCAGGCGCCCCTTGAATTTTATCTTTTTAAAAAATGTTTATTGGGGCGCCTGGGTGGCTCAGTCGGTTAAGCATCCGACTTGGGTTCAGGTCATGATCTCGCGGTTTGTGAATTCGAGCCTGGAGTCAGGCTCTGTGTTCAGAAGTCAGAGCCTGGAGCCTGTTTCAGATTCTGTGTCTCCCTCTCTCTCTGCCCCTTCCCCACCTGCACTCTGTCTTTTTCTCAAAAATAAATAAACATTAAAAAAAATTTTTTTAATGTTTATTTATTTTTGAGAGAGAGAGAGAGTGCAAGCAGGGGAGGGTCAGAGAGAGAGGAGGGGGGACAGAGGATCCAAAGAAGGCTCTGTTCTGACAGCAGCAAGCACAATCCTCACTCAAACCCACAAAATGTGAGATCATCACCTGAGCTGAAGTCAGATGTGCAACTGACTGAACCACCCAGGTCCTCTTGAATTTTGTCTTTTAAAAGCTTTGCAAATTTTGCATTCCACACCACAATATAGCCCCATTTATTTTGCTGTTACTTTTTTTTAAATTTTTTTCAACGTTTTTTATTTATTTTTGGGAGAGAGAGAGACAGAGCATGAACGGGGGAGGGGCAGAGAGAGAGGGAGACACAGAATCGGAAACAGGCTCCAGGCTCCGAGCCATCAGCCCAGAGCCCGATGTGGGGCTCGAACTCACGGACCACGAGATCGTGACCTGGCTGATGTCGGACGCTTAACCGACTGCGCCACCCAGGCGCCCCAACTTTTTTTTTTTAAATACATCATCCTAACAAGTGGGGTTTATTCTGGAAATACGTGGCTGATTCAATATTTGAATATCAGTGTAATACATCATATTAATAGTTTTTTTTTGACATTTATTTATTATTGAGAGACAGAGAGAGACAGAACACGAGCATGGGAGGGGCAGAATGAGAGGGAGACACAGAATCCGAAGCAGGCTCCAGGCTCTGAGCTGTCAGGACAGAGCCCGACGCAGGCCTCGAACTCACAAACCATGAGATCATGACCTGAGCCGAAGTCGGAGGCTTAATGGACTGATCCACCCAGGCGCTCCTCATATTAATAGTTTTAATAAGAAACACTGCCAAGGGGTGCCTGGGTGGCTCAGCGGGTTCAGCATCTGACTCTTGATTTCCACTCAGGTCATGTTATCATAGTTCATTGGATCCAGCCCTGAATCAGGCTCTGTGCTGACAGTGCAGGGCCTGCTTGGGATTCTCTCTCCCTCTGTCTCTGCCCCTCACCTGCTTGTTCTCTCTCTCTCTCTCTCTCTCTCTCTCTCTCTCAAAATAAAATAAACTTAAAAATAAAAGAAACACTGCCCCCAAAATTGGGTAAAATTCAGTACCCAGTCGTGGTAAAAACTCTCAGCAAGCTAGGAAAGAGAAAGGAACTTTCTTAACCCGATAAAGGACAAGTATAAAAAGCCTATTGCTGATGTCACACTTCATGGTTAAAGACAGAATGCTTTCTCCTTAAGATGGCAAACAGGGTAACGATGTCTCCTCTCACTTATACTCCATATCCTATTGGAAATCCTATTTGGTGCGACAAGGCAAGAAAAAAAAAAGGCATACGAATTGGAAAGGAAGAAATAAAACTGCCCCTATTTATAGGTGGCAGTCAGGCCCCACTCTGCAAGAGTTCTTCAAACTGGGGGAGGGGGAGCCTTGGCGTTGGGCAAAGCCAGGCCTCCCTAGTGATTAGCTTGCTCAAGACTGCCCAGGGGCTTCTGCGTTTGGGGGGCGGGGTGGGGGACAAGAAGACAACTCCTAGAGCGCGGGGCAGCACAGAGAATCCACCGGAGTGAACCGCCTCCATTTCAGGCCAGCAGGTGGGTGGAGCTGGTGACAGTCACACACTGGGGACACCAGGAGGGGCTGTATCTTGTAGCTGAGAACGGGGAAGTAACCTTCGGTGACGCTCCACTTCTTTTTTTTTTTTTTTAATTTTTTTTCAACGTTTATTTATTTTTGGGACAGAGAGAGACAGAGCATGAACGGGGGAGGGGCAGAGAGAGAGGGAGACACAGAATCGGAAACAGGCTCCAGGCTCCGAGCCATCAGCCCAGAGCCTGATGCGGGGCTCGAACTCACGGACTGCGAGATCGTGACCTGGCTGAAGTCGGACGCTTAACCGACTGCGCCACCCAGGCGCCCCACGCTCCACTTCTTAACAGACACGGCCCCGGCCGGGAGCCTTAATGGAAGGCCTCAATGCCACGGTTGGAGTTGTACATGAAGAAGGTGATGGTGGGAAAAAAGGATCGCGAACACGCTCACCGCGGCTCTTTGCTGCTTATGCGTCTCTGGCGCCTGCGGAGGGGCGGGGGGCCGGCGGCCCGTAGGTGACCTGGGTGGCACCCTCGCTCGCCGAGCCGCCCACGGCTCGCTCAGCAGGGCGCCCAGTCCCGCAGCCATCCCGGCTCCGCAGGGCCCTAGGGCAGCCGCCAGTCTCCCGCGCCCAGGCCTCCGAGGCTGGCCGGGCCTCCCATTTACGCGAACACGTACACTTGTCATCCAAGGCTGATCCGAGAGGGACGGTAACGCAGTGGTGAACGTAAGCTTTGTATTCAAGCTCTGGTGACTTCTAACCGTGACCGCCCTACCGCTCCCTACCTTCCCTTTCCCGTTCCTCTGCACAAACGGGGTCCTTTTCCAGATGGCCTTATC
This sequence comes from Prionailurus bengalensis, assembly GCF_016509475.1. NCBI lineage: Eukaryota > Metazoa > Chordata > Mammalia > Carnivora > Felidae > Prionailurus > Prionailurus bengalensis. The sequence goes on from NC_057361.1 coordinate 113,722,522, forward strand.
CTGTTCTCCACATCTTTGCAAGGGCTTCTCCGGCCCGCGTGCTCAAGTCCGGTCTTTCCACTCTCCCAACGCCCCGAATTCTGATCCTTGGTACATTTTCTCCTTCAACCGTTCCTGCCTCCCTGGTCCAAGAGTTAACTCGCCAAATTCTACATGCCTCTGCTAACGGCCAGCTCGCTGCCTTTGTTCTGCCTCCAATAGTCGCCTGCCAATCGGCAGAGGACAGACCTCTCCCAAGCGAGGGAAGTTGGACAGAATGGCGAGGCGCACTCGTCTCTGCATAAACAAGTGACCTCTTGTTCTCCAAGGCTCTTGAGAGACAAGGAGGAAAAAAAGCATCAGCTCTTCTACTGTCCTGGGATGTTGTCCAACAGAAATAGAATGCGAGTGAACCCATACTAGGGTCCAACCACTATGCTGTGCACCTGAAACTAATAGAACATTTTGTCAACCATACTTCAATAAAAAATTTAGGATACGCCCGTCTGACATTCTCTAGGATGTGATTATTGTGGTTTTCTTTCTTCAAGTGATTTTTATCTTGAGGTTTTTCAGATGATCAATGAATCATAATATAATAAACATACTCTGCTTAAGTCATGCATGTGAAATAAAAGTTGTATCTCCCGGGTAGAAATGATGGCACAACTTATTTCACATTGAGTGACACATGTATCATCAGGGACAACATAAAAATATTAAACAGCTTAACTGGCTAGTTTGTATCACTGAATGGCTTTTTGGGGTCTGCTGTATTTTTTTTTTTTGCGGCATTTATGTTAAAATTGCTTTAACAAAAAAATATGACGCGAGCCACGTCACTGTAAATATTCTATGTTCTAGCAGCCACACTTTATTTTTAAAAAATGTTTTATTTAGCGCAATAGACCCAAAATATTGTCATTTCGACCTGCAATCAATATACGAATGCAGAGGTTTGCACTTCTTTTTCCAGGCAGTCTCTGATATTGGGTGTGCATTTGACACTTATGGAACATCCATTTCGGACTGGCTGCATTTCTAGCGCCTAATACCCATCATCCTGTACGGTCTGGCCCCGGAATTCCCCCCCTTTCCCTCTTTTTGTCCCCCCCCCCCCCCCCCCCCCCCCCCCCCCCCCCCCCCCCCCCCCCCCCCCCCCCCCCCCCCCCCCCCCGCCTCGCAGGAAGAAGTGAAGATGACGGGGGGCGGTAACACTGCTACTTTGGGGCCGAGGCAAACTCGGGGAGGACGCAAGACCCTGTGATGTGACGTTGAGATGCTGAGAGACCTCTCAGCCAGACTTCCCTGTCCCCCTCCCCCGCACCGCGAGACAGCACCAAAGGCAGCTCTCGAGGTACAGCCAACCGCTGGAAAGTGCCGGGCTGCGGGTGGGGGGATGGGGGAATGCGGGACGCGGCGGGGAGGGGGTGGAAGGCGCAGCGGGGACCCGCACGCATGCGTATTGAATGCGCTCGCAAACACTGCCTGGCGCCCTAGCAACGGGTTCCAAGCCACTGTCTCGCCGGAATAAGTGGCCTTCCCAGGAGTTCTCGTCCAACCAGCCGGTCTAGGCTCCTCCCGGTCCACGGTTCTTCCTTATCATTCCCGCTTCTCCCTTCCACTGGTTCAATCTCGCCTTCTGGTGTGTGTTCCCGAGCCCTGAGGCGGTTCCTAAAATGAGTACTCGTTTCCGCATGGGAACCAACCCCTGGCGCCTCGGCCTCGTCCGGCCCGGGCTGAGGTGGCTGCTGGGGCTGGGGCTGTTCCTGGGGCTTCAGGCTTCCCGCAGCGCAGCTTTCTACCTCCCCGGGTTGGCTCCAGTTAACTTCTGCGAGGCATCCCGAGAGACTGCAACCTGCAAGGTGAGGACCCCTGGGAGGCAGTGAGATGTGAGGGGAAGGCTTTGGGTTGGGGTATCGGGCACACCAGGGGAGACCATGGTCGTGAGCTCTTGGACTCGGACCCGGAACGCCAAAGCCCTGTCCATAGGTGTGTCTCAACGTCCCAGTCTCTGAGCCTCGCACTTGGGAGTATCTGGACCTTTCTTTTTCCCGGATTCTATTTCCCTCCCTTTTGGCTCCTGCCCCGTGCTGTGCCTTCGTCCAACTCCCGCTCAGCTCCTTCTCCCTCATAGCTCCTCCTTTCCCCCCTTTCCCTCAGCTCCCTCCCTTTTATCTCAGCTTTCCTCTTCTCTTCACTCTGGGCTCTGCTCCTCCCTACCCACCTTCCCTGATAGCCTCCCTGTCCATCCAGGCCCTGCCCTTCCCCTTTCTCTCTCCTGTAGGCCCCGCCCCTCCACTTATCTCCCCACTCTAGGCCCCGCCCAACCACCCAGGCCCCGTCCCGCCCCTTTCCTCTCCCTTCTAGGCCCTGCCCCTCCGCCTTCTTCTCCCCTCAAGGCCCTGCCTCTCGCCCTTATTCTACCATCTAGACCCAGCCCTTCCGACAAGGCCCCGCCCCTACACCGAGACTCGGTCCCTCGACTTTTCTCTCTTGTCTAGGCACCATCCCTCCCCTTTCCTCTCGCCTCTATGACCCTCCACTCTGCATGCCTCTCCCTTCTAGGCCCTCCCCACCCCATTCCTCTCACTTTAATGCCCCACCCCTCCCCTTTCCTCTCCCCTTTGTGCTCCGCCCCTCCTATTTCCTCTTCCATCTAGGCCCCGCCCTTCCACGCAGGCCCGGCCCCTCCGCTTTCCTCTTGCCTCTAGGCCACGCCCCTTCAACCACGCCCCTCCCACCCACTTTTTTTCTCCCCTCTAGGGTCGCCCCTCCCCTTTCCCTTCTCCTCTAGGCCCCTCCATTTCATGCAGTCCCCGCCCCTCCGCATTCCTCACCCCTCTAGGCCCCGCCCCTGCAACCAGGCTCCACCCATTATCTTTCTTCTCCACTCTTGGCCACGCCCCACTCTATTGGCCACACCCCTCAAACCCGCCCCACCCGTCCAGTTTTTTCTCCCCTCTAGGACTCGCCCCTCAACTTTCTTCTCCCCTCAGTGTTCCCATCCTCCAGCCCCCTCCCCTCCCCTTTCCTCTCCTCTCTAGGCCCAGGCCCTCCACTTTCCTCTCCACTCTGGGCCACGCCCTTCCACTATGACCCGCCCCTTCACCCAGGCCTACCTGGCCACTTTCATCTACCCTCTAGGTCCTGACCCTCTTTTCTCTCCCCTTAGGACCAGCCCCTCCTCTTCTACTCTCTAGGCCCTGGCCCTCCACTTTCCTCACCCCTCTAGGGTGAGGCCTCTAGGCCCCGCCTCTCCATCCAGGCCCTCCCCTCCCCTCTATGCCCCACCCCTCTCATTTCCTCTCAAGATTCCCAGCCTCCACCCAGGCCGCTCCCCTCTCCTTTCCTATCTTCTCTAGGGCATGCCCCTCCACTTTCCTCTCCACTGTGTAGGCCCCACAACTCCCTTTTCCTCTCCCCTCTAGGCCCTGTCCTTCCACGCAGGCCCTGCCCCTCCGTGTTCCTCTCCCCTCTGGTACTCACCCCTCCAACTACGACCGGCCGCTCGAACCACGACCTGTCTGTCCAATTTTTTCTACCCTGTAGGACCCGCCCCTCAACTCTCCTCTCCCGTCTGTGAACCTATCCTCCACCCAGGCCCCTCCCCTCCCCTTTCCTCTCCTGTCTAGGGCCTGGCCCTCCACTTGCCTCTCCACGCTAGGCTCCACCCCTCTCCCCTCTAGGCCCGCCCCTCCAACCAGGCCGAGTCCATCGACTTTCTTCTCCCTTCTAGGCCCCACCCTTCCACATCACTCTCCCCTCTAGTACCTGCCCCTAGAACGGCGACCTGTCTGTCCACTTTTTTCTACCCTCTAGGACCGTCCCTCAACTTTCCTCTCTCCTCCCAGGAGCCTCCCCTCGCCTCTCCTCTCTTGTCTAGGCCCTGGCCCTCCACTTTCCTCTCAACTCTAGGCCCTGCCCCTCCCCTTTCCTGTCCCCTGTAGGCCCCTCCACTCCCCTTTTCTCTCGATCTAGGCCCCGCCCTTCCATGGTCCTCTCCCCTCTTGGCCACGCCCCTCCAACCAGACCTCGCCCAACCATTCTGCTCCCCTCTAGGCCCCGCCCTTCCACCCAGGCCCCACCCCTCCACCTTCCTCTCCCCTCTAGGCTCCGTCCTTCCAACCATGCCCCACCCATCCAGTTTTTTCTCTCCTGTAGGACCAGCTTTTCAACTTTCCTGTCTATGGCCCCATTTTCCACCCAGGCCCCTCACCTCCTCTTTTCTCTTCCCTCTAGGCCCCACCCCTCCCCTTTCCTCTCTCCTCTAGACCCAACCTCTCCCTTTCCTTTCCTTTAGGCCCCTCCTCTTCCTTTTCCTTTCTTCTCTAGGCCCTGCCCTTCCACGGAGAACTGTTCTTCCAAGTTCCTCTCCCCTCTACCTCCCTCTATGTCCCGCCCCTCCCCTCCCCTTATCTTTCCCCTATGGCCCTGCCTCTCCACCCAGGCCCCTCTCCTCCCCTTTCCCCTTCCCTCTAAGCCCTACCCCTCCCCTTTTCTCTCTCCTCTGTGCCCAGGCCCTCTCCTTTTCTCTCCCTCTAGGCCCTTCCACTCCCAGGTCTTGTCCCCTCTAGGCCCCGCCCCTCCACACTGGCCTCCCCCTTCCCCTTTCCCCTCCTATCTAGGCCCTGCCCTTCCACTCAGTCCCCATCCCTCCGGGTTCCTCACCCCTCTAAGCCCTGCCCCTCCAGCCAGGCCCTGCCCATCCACTTTCTTCTCCCCTCTAGGCCCCGCCCCGCGTTCCTATTCCTTGTAAGCCCTGCCCCTCCAACCATCCCCCATCCTCCCCTCTAGGACCCGCCCCTCAACTCTCCTCTCCCCTAGCTACATCCTCCACCCAGGCCCCTCCCCTCCTCTTTCCTCTCCTCTCTAGGACCCGGCCCTCCACTTTCCTACACTCTAGGCCCCGCCCTCCCCTCTCCTCTCCCTGTAGGCTCCTCCAGTCCCCTTTCCTCTCCCTTGTAGGCCCCGCCCCTCTGCTTTGGTCTCCTCTCTAGGCCCTTCCACTCCCCTTTCCTCTCCCCTCTAAGCCCCGACCTTCCATGCAGGCCCCACCCCTCCGCGTCCCTCACTTCTCTAGGCCCCGCCCCTTCAACCAGGCCCCGCCTGACCACCTTCTTGTCCCCTCTAGACCCCGCCCCTCAGCTTTCCTCTCTCCCCCTTATGTCCCCATCCTCCACCCAGTCCCCTCCCCTTCCCTTTCCTGTCCTCTGTAGGCCCTGGCCCTCCACTTTCCTCTGCAATCTGGGCCCCACCGTTCCACCAAGGCCATGCCCCTCCACCCGGGCAACTTTCCTCTTCCCTCAAGACCCTGCTTTTCCCCCCCTGCCCCGCCCCTCCCCTTTCCTCTCTTCCCTTGGATTCACCCCTCCCCTTTATTCTACCCTCTAGTCCATGCTCCTCCCCTTTCCTCTCCCTTCTAAGAGTCGACCCTCTCCTTTATTCTACCCTGTAGGCCCCGCCTTTCCCCTTTTTTCTACCCTCCAGGCCCCTCCCTTCTACCCAGGCCCCGCCCCTCCATGTTCCTCTCCCCTCTAGGCTTGGCCCCTCCACTCAGGCACCTCCCCTCCCAATTCCTACCTCTCTGTGCTCCCCCCCTCCCCTATAGACCCTGCCACTCCGTCCAGGCCCCATCCCCTCTCCCTTCTCCCTCTAGGCCCCAGTGCTCCCTTCCCACCGCTCCCGTCTGGGTCCCACGCCTCCCACCTAACTCCACCCCACCCTCTTTCTCTTCCCTCTTGGCTGGCTGTCTTCTCTTAGTTCCTCTGCTTCCTCCTTTCTAGGCTACTTCTCCACTGCCCTTCTGGGCTCCTCCTGGGCCTCCTCCCTCTCCCCCCTGCCTATTGGCTGCTCCTCCTCCTCTGTCGGGCTCCTCCGCTTTCCCCCTCCTTGGCTCCTCCCTCTTCCTGCCCCTCTCCCTCTCCCTATTCCTTTTCCCTATCCCTGAGCTCAGTGGGTGGCTCAGATCTCTTGCAGGTTTTTGGGTTCAAGTCCTGCCTCAGGGGCTCTGTGGTGACGGCTCAGGGCCTGGAGCCTGCTTCAGATTCTGTCTCTCTCTCTCTCTCTGCCCTTCCCCTACCCAGGATCTGCCTCTCTTTCTCTCTCTCTCTCAAAAATAAATAAACATTAGAAAGGGACTTATTTTTCTGACTCCTAGTTGCCTGATCTAGTGTATGAGGGAGTGTTCTGGCATACCACAAGGGCACTGGGAAGCTCAGAACAGTGCTGGGTGTGGTTTGACTACATTCTTAACCAACTTGAAAGTTCCGGGGTTTTCTAAAGGCCAGTTGTAGGTGCAGCAAGTTTGCTCTTAAAACTTGGAATTTGCCTTTTCCTGCGAGAAGTATTGATAGTAATTTCCTACAGATATCGCCTTTAGGGGCACCTGGGTGGCTCAGTTGGTTAAGCGTCCGACTCTTGATTTCGGTTCAGGTCATGATCTCACAGTGCATGAGTTCAAGCCCCACATCGGGCTCTGCGCTGACCGTGCAGAGCCTGCTTGGAATTCGCTCTCTCCCCCCTCTCTCTGCCCCTACCACGCTTGCTCCCTCTCTCTCTCTCTCAAAATAAACTTAAAAAAAAAAGAAAAAGAAATGGCCTTTAAAAAATATTTTTATGTCTGCTTTCTCTCTGGTGATACCTCATCTTGGCTCTCTATTTCAGCAGGCTTCCTAGCAAAGAAACATCTTTAATCATAACAAATATCTGGAGTTTCTTTTCTGTGAGCTCTTTTCTTTTTAGGCTGTTACTTGTATCCCTAATGTGTTCTACTTTTTATTCTGAGATTTTGCCTTCTGTCTTTTGGTGAATCTCTCATTTCTAGGTTCAACACTCCAAACTTCCTTCACTTGCTAGTGTCCAGCCCCTCGATTTTTTAAAAATTTTAAAAATTTTTATTTATTTTTGAGAGAGAGAGAGAGAGCGAGCAAGCACGAGCAGGGGAGGGGCAGAGGAGAAGCGAGACGGGAAGGGGAGACCCATGAACTGTGAAATCATGACTTGAGCCGAAGTCGGTCGCTTAACCAACAGCTACCCAGGTGCCCCAAGCCCCTTGATTTTTAAAAAAAGTTTATTTATTTATTTTGAGACACACACACACACACACTCACATGAGAGCCTGGGAGAGGCAGAGAGAGAGGATGAGAGAGACAACTCCAAGCAGGTTCTGTGCTTTCAGTGTGGAGCCTGACATGGGACTCGAACTCACGAACTATGAGATTGTGACCTGAGTCAATACCAAGAGCCTGATGCTTAACGAACTGAGCCAGCCAGGCGCCTGTTGATTTTTTTTTTTAGTTTAAAAATTTTTACTATTACAAAAGCAATAGCAGACAAGCAAAACTAAGAAAAGAAAAGCATTTATAATAACTATAGAATTACTACTTCTGATATCTTAGTATGTATTCCGGGGGCGTCTGCCTGGCTCAGTTGGAAGAGTTCGTGACTCTTGATCTTAGGATCATGAGTTTGAGCCCCACATTGGGTGTAGAGATTACTTAAAAAAATAAAACCTTGAAAACCACATATAATGTACATTTTTTTCTGTATATACTAATATCCACATTTGTATATTTAAAAATTTTTTCATGTTTATTTATTTTTGAGAGAGAGAGACAGAATGCCAGCAGGGGAGGGGCAGAGAGAAAGGGATCTGAAGCAGGCTGCAGACTCCGAGCTGGCAGCACAGAGCGCAATGCGGGGCTCGAACTCACAAATCATGACATCGTGACCTGAGGTGAAGTCACTCCACAGACTGAGCCACCCAGGCCCCCTGCCACATGTTTATTTTTAGTAGTATGCATTTAGTGTTCCTTTGTGCCTTTCCATGCCTTAATAGCTCATTTCTTTTCAGTTTTGAATAATATCCCACTGTCTGAACGTACCACAGTTCGTTTATATATTCACCTACTAAAGGACCTCCTGGTTACTTCCATGTTTTGGCAATGATGAATAAAGCCGCGCTAGGCATCGTGTAGGTTTTTGTGTGGACCTAAGTTTTCAGCTCCTCTGGGCAAATACCAAAGAGTATCATTGCTGGATTGCACGCTAAGGATATGTTTAGTTTTGTAAGAAATTGCCAAGCTGTCTTCCAAAGCGGTTGTACCATTTTGCATTCCCACTAGCAATGAATGAGAGTCCACCTGCATTGTTTACCAACATCAAATCATAGTATCCATGTTATTTTGTAACCCGCACTTTTGTATTAACTCCATCTTTCCATATGAACACATTTTTAGTTGGTTAAGCGTCTGACTCTTGGTTTCGGCTTAGGTCACGACCTCACAACTCGTGAGTTTGAGCCCCGTCTAGGGCTCTGTGCTGACAGTGAGGAGCCTGCCTGGGATTCTCTCTCTCTCTCTCTCTCTCTCTCTCTCTCTCTCCCTCTCTCTCTCTGCCCCTCCCCCACTCGCGCACAAGAGCGTGTGCGCGCGCTCTCTCTCTCAACAAATAAATATTAAAAAAAAAAAAAAAAACGGGGGCGCCTGGGTGGCTCAGTCGGTTAAGCGTCCGGCTTCGGCTCAGGTCATGATCTCGCAGTTTGCGGGTTCAAGCCCCGCGTTGGGCTCTGTGCTGACCGTTCAGAGCCTGGAGCCTGCTTCAGATTCTGCATCTCCTCCTCTTCTGTGCCCCTCCCACGCTCATGTTCTGTCTCTCAATAATAAACAAACGTTAAAATTAAAAATAAAATAAAATAAAAAATAAAAAACTGATTTGTGGACACTTTTAAATTAGGAAATCGGTCCCTTGTCTGTGACATCATTTTCCTGTTTGTCAGTTGCCTCTTGGTTTTGCTTCTTGTGTTTTGTTTTTGTTTCTGTTTTTGCCATTTCGAAAAATTGACTTCTAATTTATCAAAGGAAATTTTTAGGGTGGCTCAGTCAGTTGAGCAGTCGACTTCAGCTCAGGTCATGATTGCATGGTCCCTGGGTTAAAGCCCTACATCTGTACTGTCAGTGTAGAACCTGCCTGGGTTCTCTCCCTCTCTCTGCCCCTCCCTGACTCATGCTGTCTCTCAAAATAAATAAATAAATAAAACAATTTTTTTGGGTCTGAGTTTTGTGCCCTGTTTCAAAAGGTTTTAACTAAGCCAGCTGAGATTCTAAAGTAATTCTCCCCTGGTTTCTTTTATTACTTTCACGGTTTAAATTGTAACACATAAAATTGATATTTCCTGGTGTAATGTATGAGGTAAGCATCCAACTTACCTTTTTTTCCCCCCTCAATCACTGAACAGTTGTCTTAACGCCATTATAGAATAATTTCTCTTTTTTCCACTTGATCTGAGAAACTATTAAGGTTCTTTTAAATACATTAAGCTCCAAATATGCATTTTAAAACATAGTTCAAATCTTATGTACGTTGTGTTTTTGGATTCCAGATAAGAAGTATTATCCTTAATTATCTGCTGTCCTTTTAGAAACTTTTGCCTGTTCACCTTCGCAAAACTATGACTGATAAATGTTGCTATTGCTAACTGCCTGATTAGATTTCAATTAAGTGAAGATACGATGCTCTTACGGAGTTATAGTAAGGCTTGTATTTGTTCCCAAACTTGATTTTCTACATCCTTTTATTACAAAAAAATCTAACCATATGGTAAAGATGATAGCGGATGTTCATATTTTTTTTAAAAAAGCAGTTTACGGAATTTTGAATAAAATGATTACCCAAGTTCTGCTGTTCTAGTGGTTTTAAAAATCCTGTCTTGTAAATGATCAGGAACACAGCTGAGGTCCAGGAAAGTAAGAAGAAGTATCCTGTGAAAAGCCAGGATAGATGTCCTAATATTCATGTACTAACTCTCAAGCTCTTTAACAAATCTGCTGATTTATTCCACAAATTGAGGGCTTGCTTTCTAGCAGATGGGGGGGGGGGTGGGGAGAAGGGAGAAGAGGCATCACGACAACTGACAGTTGAAAAGAAAGACATAAAATCTTTACCAAGAAGTTTAAGTTCTTTGGTAGGGTTGCGGAATGTGGGTATTAGGAGTGTGGGTAACACCAATGGCAATTTGGCTTTGGAGCAAATGGTTCTCACTTCAGATACTGAGTAAGTCACGGAGTCAAAGCTGGCACAAGGATTAAAGTTCAAAGTGACCCTGAACCATCAGGGAAAGTCACATTGTGATCATCACGTTCTGTTTAAGATAGGAAAGAGTGAAGTGTATTTTAGAATGATTCTTATAAAAGTGGTTAAAATAATACAACAGGTAGCTTTCCGACACGGGGCTTGAACTCATGAAACTGAGATCGTGACCTGAGCCGAAATCAAGAGTCAGATGTTTAACCGGCTGAGCCACCCAGGTGCCCCCTCCTTTAAAGAAAATAAGTATCTCATTTTCTTAACCTGAATTCCATGGACTCCAAGGGTCCTATGAAGCCTCTTAAAACAGAGCCGTGACTTTGGTGAATACGTGTGCTTTTCTGGGGAGAGGGGCCATGGCTTTCATCAAGTTCTCAAAGGGTTCTATAATTAAAAAGGGTTAAGATGGCCGAGGTATCTGAAAAATTTATGTAGTCAGAGAATCCAATGATTCCAGCCAAATGAAATGTTATGAATTTATAGCTACACTATGTTAAAAATTTATAACACTGTACTAAGTTATAAATTTATAATTGCACAGTTATAAATTGATGGGAGCAATAGACCCCATTACCTTTCAGTTACTTCATTATGTATTTTGCAAGTGCTACCTTATTTTACCTTGTATTATTAACGAGTGTTTTCTTTCCGTTTTGTAGTCCACAGTAGCACTGTTTGTAAATAGATTGGACTCCGTGGAATCTGTCCTACCTTATGAATACAATACGTAAGTTATAAGTATTATAATTATGTCTGATATAATTGATATAATTGTGGTTATATCACAATTATGATATTATTGTGTTAAAAAGATTTTTTAATGTTTATTTATTTTTGAGAGACAGGGAGAGACAGAGCATGAGAGGGGGAGGGGCAGAGAGGGAGGGAGACACAGAATCCGAAGCAGGTTCCAGGCTCTGAGCTATCAGCACAGAGCCCGATGCGGGGCTCGAACTCACGAACTGTGAGATCATGACCTGAGCAGAAGTGAGACACTTCACCGACTGAGCCATCTAGGCGCCCTAGAATGTGTTTAAAAGTTTTTAATGATAGTGAATGAAAGCCCTGGATATATTAAAGATTTATGGTGCTAATTTTGTAATAAAGGTAACAGGAACGAAATGATTAGAATATAGAGATTTCAATGTGAGACAAGTGTTTAAAAATTTAAGAAGTTGCCATATTTGATTTTTCTAAGAAAAGCAAATTATAAATTTACTACCTTTTGAAGTTACAAAAATCTTCACAGATTTGTAATGTATTTCTAAAACATAGGCTAGTTAGGTTTATCCTAAGGTACTTAATAAATGCACCTGCTTAGTTTAATAGTGAGCATGTATCACATAATCAAGGTTAAGATCAGTCATTTGAGAATAACAACAAATGATGTACTTAAAAATTTGTTTTAATGTTTATTTATTTTTGAGAGAGACGGACAGAGCACGAGCAGGGGAGGGGCAGAGAAAGAGGGAGACACAGGATCCGAAGCAGGCTCCAGGCTCTGAAATGTCAGCACACAGCCCGCCCGACCTGGGGCTCGAACTCACAAACTGTGGGATCGTGACCTGAGCCGAAGTCAGAGGCTCAACCTACTGAGCCACCCATGCACCCCACAAATGATGTACTTTTTGGAAAAATAATTGTAACTCCCTTTGATATTGCTTTATTTCCATTAATGAAACAGAGGTAAAATCAGGTCTAATTTTCATTAAAATACCAAGTTAAATGTTAAATGTTAATATAAGCATTTAAAATATTACACAAACCCACCAACTGATTTTATCTTTTACCATTTTATATTCGATTTTGTATATTCACATTTACTTAAAGGTAGTTGTAAGTCTTTTCATGTAGTAACCATTTGATCTGTGAGTGAATTTGTGGGCATATATTTGAGGAGGGGTTTTGTCGTTTCAGTTTTCCTTTGATCAGAACCGATAATTGCAGTTTCTAGATGTCTCAGGTTAGAATTACTACACATTTTAAGCTATTGTTTGCTTATTTTTATGTAATTTGAAGTTTAGCCCTGAAAATACCATTCGTTTTTTTTTTTTTTTAAGATTGTGATTACCTACATTACAGAAGTCAAGAGCAGTAACATGAGCATTTTAAATAATGAATTCAGGGGCGCCTGGGTGGCGCAGTCGGTTAAGCGGCCGACTTCAGCCAGGTCACGATCTCGCGGTCCGTGAGTTCGAGCCCCGCGTCGGGCTCTGGGCTGACGGCTCAGAGCCTGGAGCCTGTTTCCTTTTCTGTGTCTCCCTCTCTCTCTGCCCCTCCCCCGTTCATGCTCTGTCTCTCTCTGTCCCAAAAATAAATAAACGTTGAAAAAAAATTAAAAAAAAATAATGAATTCATAGCTATAAAAGATTAAATAATTTAAAAAGGAATCTACAATGAAGTCTATAAATCATAATTTGACACCTCTGGGTCATGTTTTTAGAAGCATCTACCATTAACAGTGGAGACGCTAGACAGATTACAAAGATGGATTTCTTTGCTGATTTTTTTTTTTTATCTTACCTGAGCTTCTCTTCTAGCTTTGACTTCTGTAAAGACTCTGAAAAGAGAAATCCTTCTGAAAATCTTGGACAAGTGCTATTTGGAGAACGAATATCATCATCTCCTTATAAGGTGATTCAACTGATCTTCTTATTAAATATTATTTCAAATTGAATCTTTTCAAAACTGGGTGCTTAAAATTGTAGCAAAGAGTCTTTGTTTTATTTATTTTTTTATTATCATTATTTTTTTTAGTAATCTCTATACCCAAAGTGGGACTCAAACTTTACAACCCAAGATCAAGAGTTGTGGGCTCCTCTGACTGAGCCAGCCAGGCGCCCCGAAGAGTCTTTGTTTGAGATATTTTTCATTTTTTAATGTTTATTTATTTTTGAGAGAGAGAGATGGAGTGCAAGTGGGGGAGGGGCAGAGAGAGAGGGAGACACAGAATCTGAAGCAGGCTTCAGGCAGGCTCTGAGCTGTCAGCACAGAGCCGGATGCGGGGCTCGAACTCATGCACCATGAGATCATGACCTGAGCTGGAGTCAGACGCTTAACTGACTGGGCCACCCAGGCCATCCCTAAAGAGTCTTTGTTTTAAAAGGAGGTCCAGAAAAGGAAAGGGGATAGAATGTGGTGTTGCCAGAAGAATGCATTTAATATGTGCTGTTCAAACTGTCTGAGGTTCCACGTAAAGGTTTTGTCTTTGAGGTTTTTTTTTTTTTTATTTTTTTTTCAACGTTTATTTATTTTTGGGACAGAGAGAGACAGAGCATGAACCGGGGAGGGGCAGAGAGAGAGGGAGACACAGAATCGGAAACAGGCTCCAGGCTCTGAGCCATCAGCCCAGAGCCCGACGCGGGGCTCGAACTCACGGACCGCGAGATCGTGACCTGGCTGAAGTCGGACGCTTAACCGACTGCGCCACCCAGGCGCTCCGTGTCTTTGAGGTTTTACTTTTGTTTTGTAAAGGAAAGAAGCTTAATTTATGTTTCCTGCATAATTTGGGTAGGTGATATAAGCAGATGCAATTGGACTGTCGTTCTCTATTGATTTTGCCTTCAATATCTTAATAATATTGGGATAGATTAAGGATCTTAGCAGTTATGATTATGAAGGCATTAACTTTTTCCTTCCTTCTTTCCAAATTCATTGAAATATACTTGAAGTACAGTAAACTGTGTGTATTGAAAGTGTGTAGTTTGGCCAATTTTATTTTTCTTTAATTAATAAAGTTCATTTATTTATTTTGAGAGAGAGAGAAAGAAAGTGCATGTGTGAGTGGGGGAGGGAGAGAGAGAGAGGGAGAGAGAAAATCCCAAGCAGGCTCAATGCTATCAGTGCAGAGCCTGATGTAGGGCTCAATCTCAGGAACCGTGAGATCATGACCTGAGCCGAAATCAAGAGCTGGACATTTAATCAACTGAGCCACCGAGGTGCCCCAATTGTAATATATGTAGACACTTGTGAAACCATCAGGCATTAGTTTCTTTTAAAACTTTTTAGTTTGAAATGATTATAGATTCACAGGAAGCTACAAAAAAATCTTGAACAAGGAGGTCTTGGTACCTTTGCCCAGATTTGCCCAACGGTAACACCTTCCTGTTTTTAAAGTTTACTCATGTATTATTTCTGAGAGAGAGACAGAATGCAAGCGGGGGGAAGGACAAGGCGGGGGGGAAGTCACAGAATCCAAAGCAGGCTCCAGGCTCTGAGCTGTCAGCACAGAGCCCGATGAGGGGCTCCAACCCATGAACTGTGAGATCATGACCTGAGCCGAAGCCAGACACTTAACCGACTGAGCCACCCGGGCACCCCTCTTTTCAAGTCCTTTAATTTATTGCTTTGATTCCAGTGTAATTAATGTACGGTGTTACATTAATTTCACGTGTACAATATAGTGATTCAGCAATTTTATACATTACCCAGTGCTCATCGCGATCAATGGTTCTCCATACCCATCATCTGTTTCACCCATCCCCCCGCCCACCTCCCGTCCTCTCTGCTTCTACCATGTTATTGCAATTATGTTACACAAGTGGAATCACGCTGCCTGCAACCTTCTTGGGATCAGCTTTGTTTTCTGTCAGCACCATCCCCTTGAGATCCACGTGGGTTGTGTGCATTCACAGTAGTACTGCATGGTGTGGATATTCCGGTTTGACTATTTACCCCGTTGAAGGACACTCGGATTGTTTCTCTAGCATCCGACTGTGATGAGTAAGACTGCTGTGAACATTTAGGTGGAGGTTTTTTGGTGTGCGGCTGGGTTTTCATTTTTCCGGGGTAAACATCCAAGAGTGTAACCGCCGGGTGATGTGAGAGTGGCGTGCTTAAGTTTGCAAGAAACCGCCTTTTTCCAAAGTGGCCATACCATTTACGTTCCGACCAGCAAAGTAGGAGTGACGGCGTTTCTCTGCGTCTTTGCCAGCATTTGGTGTTGTCATGACAAAAATCGTTCTTGAAGTATAGTTGACATACAAGGTATTGTCATTTTTTATTTTGACCACTCCGATAGGTGAATTTCGCCGTAGCTTTCATTTGCATTTTCCTAGCGCCTAATGATGTTGAACACCTTTTCATGTGTGCGTTTACTCTCTGTATATGCTCTTCAGTGAGATGTCTCCTCTTCGACCCATTTTCTATTTGAATTGGTTGTTCCTTTACTATGGAGTTTGCAGAATTCCTTATATATTCCGGGTGTGATTCCTTTGGTGCAACAGTAGTTCGCAAATTGTTTCTCCCAGTCTGCAGCCTGTGTTTTCATCATCTACTTTTTAAAAAGTTTTTATTTTTAAGTAATCTCTACACCCAATGTGGGGCTTGAACTCACAACCCCAAGATGGAAAGTCAGATGCTGTACTGACTGAGCCAGCCAGGTGCCCCTTCTTTTCTTTTAAAGCCTATTTATTTATTTATTTATTTATTTATTTAATGTTTATTTATTTTTGAGAGAGAGAGAGAGCACGAGTGGAGGAGGGGCAGAGAGAGAGGGAGACACAGAATTCAAAGCAGGCTCCAGGCTCTCAGCTGTTGGCACAGAGCCCAACATGGGGCTCAAACCCATAAACTTTGAGATCATGATGTGAGCTGAAGTCAGACGCTCAGCCAACTGAGCCACCTAGGCACCCCGATTTATTTATATTTTAGAGAGAGGGTGCGAGCAAGAATGGGAGGGACAGAGGGAGGAACAAAGGGAAAGAGAGAGAGAGAGAGACAGAAAGAGAGAGAATCCCAAGCGGACTCTACACGTGGAGCCTGACTCGGGTTTCAATCTCATGAGTGTGCTGTCATGACCTGAGCCAAAATCAAGAGTTGACTCTTGACCAACTGAGCCACCCAGGTTCCCCTGTTTGTTTATTTTTAAGTAATCTCTATACCCAACACGAGGCTTGAACTCATGACTGAGATCAAGAGTTGCATACTCTTCCAACTGAGCCAGCCAGGCACCCTTATGTTTTCATCTAAAAAAAATTTTTTTTAACGTTTTTAATCATTTTTTTAGAGAGATTGAGTGAGCAGGAGGGGGACAGAGGGAGGGGGAGACACAGAATCCGAAGCAGGTCCCAGGCTCTGAGCTGTCAGCACAGAGCCCGACGTGGGGCTCGAACTCACGAACCGTGATATCATGACCTGAGCTGAACTCCGATGCTTAACCGACTGAGCCCTCAGGCACTCCTCACCTTCTTAACAGAGTCTTTCACAGAGCAAACTTTGTTAACTTTTTATGAGGTCCAATAGTCAAGTTTTCTTTTTATGGGTTGTGTTTTTGGTGTCAGGTCGAAGGAGATGTGATACAGCCTTTAGGTCTTGAAGATTTTCTTTCACGTTTTCTTCTAAAAGTTTCATAATTACTTTACATATTTAAGTCTGTTCTATTTGAGTTATTTTGTATGAGGTACGAGATTGGGTTGAAATTCCTTCTTCTTCTCCTTCTTCTTCCTCCTGTGCCTGTAGATGTCCAATTGCTTCAGCACCTGCCGTGGAAAAGACTATCCTTCCTCCACTGAATTGCTTTTGGACCTTTGTCAAAAAAAAAATCACATGGACATAGTTATGTAGATCTATTTCTGGGCTCTTTGCTGATCTCTTCCTTTGGTCTCTGTGTCAGGCATTAGCTTTTTGACAATTAAAGTTGCCCAACATACACTTGTGGCATACCACTGTCCTCATGGAAAAGTGAACTTTTTCAAGAAATGGTGTCCCTTGGAATGGAGAAACAAACATGACCGTATTAAAAAGAAAGAAAGAAGCACGACAGTGTTCTCCGCAGCTGCCAGTAGGGAACTTTGGGATTAATCGTCGTGTGCTTCCAGGATATGAGGTGCTAAATATAACACTTTTCATAGTTTATGCTTGCCCCTGATTTCCTGATTAATAACATTGGCACTTTACCCTGAGAATCCCTCATAGCTAGACTTTGTAAACAAGAGGCTTCATATGAAAAATATCAGATATTTTGTTATCACTTTTTTGGGAACAGCTCCACTGAGAGTTTCACATACCAAATAATTCACCCACTTCAAGTGTCCAGTTTTTTGTTAAGTAAGCTCTACACCCCAGGTGAGGCTTGAACTCATGGCTCTGAGATGAAGAGTTGCATGTTCTGTTGACTGAGCCAGCCAGGCACCCCTTAAAGTGTCCACTTCAATGTTTTTCGTATATTGAGAGAGTTGTGTGACCATGATTACAATCACTTCTGTTACCACTTTTAAGTGAAGGGTTCTATATGAGAGTTATTGACGAGGGCAAATTGGTCTTAGTCGTGAAAGCATAGTGTGTGTGTGTGTGTGTGTGTGTGTGTGTGTGTGTGTGGTGTAATCATTTCAGGTATAAATCGAAAGTTAAAGGAGATAGTGTTGAGGATGATGGCACACTGAAGTCTCTGAAGGAAAGGTTTATCTGTAAGATAAATTGCCTATTTTGTGACCCTTGGTTTATAAAACTTAGCCAAATCTTTTAATCTTTTAATTCTTTCTCAACAGTTTCCTTTTAACAGGACAGGAACATGCGTAAAAGTTTGTGTAAAATCCTATGATACAGCAAATGATGACCAGGAGAAAAAGCTGGCCTTTTTGAGGAAAGGAATACGACTGAATTATCAGCATCACTGGTAGGTTTGGCAAATGAGAGGACCTGATTTAATTTTTCAAGTCCTTTCAGAAGTAGTTTTTTTTAAAAAAGGAAGTAGGTTTTTAAAAATTTTTTTAACTTTATTTTGAGAGACACAGGGACAGCACGAGAAGGGGGGTGCAGAGAGAGAGAGGGAGAGAGAGAATCCCAAGCAGCTTCTACACCGTGAGCACAGAGCCGACGCAGGGCTTGAGCCCACGTGAGATCATGACTTGAGCTGAAACAAAGAGTTGGACGCCTGGGTGACTGAGCCACACCCAGGTGCCCCTAAAAAAAAGTAGTAGTTTTTTAAAATTTTTAAAAAATGTTTATTTATTTTTGAAGGAGAGAGAGAGACAGAGCGTGAGCGGGGGAGGGGCAGAGAGAGAGGGAGACACAGAATCCGCAGCAGGCTCCAGGCTCCGAGCTGTCAGCACAGAGCCCGACGCGGGGCTCGAACGCACAAACCGCGAGATCGTGACCTGAGCCGAAGTCGGACGCTTAACCGACTGAGCCACCCAGGTGCCCCAAAGTAGTAGTTTTAATAGGTCCTTGAAATTGTATGTATGCTATTTTTTGTAACTTTGATTAAAAACTTGAACTTAAATCCGTGCAAGATGATGTTGGTTTTGCTTGGTGTGAAACGCTTGTCAAAACTTTTATTGTTAAAATATTTGTATTTAGGATTATTGACAATATGCCTGTAATATGGTGCCGTAATACAGGGGATGGAACAAAGTGCTGCACACCAGGATTTCCGATAGGATGTTTTATTACCAAAAGTGGCGAATCGAAACATGCCTGCCTTACCCATGTAAGTGTTGAGAACTTACTTAGAAATATAAGAATACTGCTTCACTTAATAATTTGCTTTCTAGGATAGTCACTTAGCAAACATTAATGGGACACCTACCATCTTCTAGGTTTTGGGAATACAAACTCAAGTAGACGTGGTCTTTGTCCTCTAGAAGTTCACAGTCCTAACTAAGGAGATAGACCTGTAGACAGATCAATACAACAGAATGTTCTATGATAGGAGACTGAGAGACAAGGAGGATATAATGGAGGGAGTGAAAATGTATTTGTGAAATAAATGGGTGGGAGAGCATTTCTAGGAGGGAAATCAGTGTGATCAAGAACTTGGAAGTCTGGGGGCACCTGGGTGGTTCAGTTGGTTGAGCATCTGACTTCAGCTCAGGCCACGATCTCTCGGTTTGTGGGTTCAAGCCCCGCGTCGGGCTCTGTGCTGACAGCTCAGAGCCTGGAGCCTGCTTCAGATTCTGTGTCTCCCTCTTTCTGCTCCTCTCCTGCTTGTACTCTGTCCCTCTCTCTCTCTCAAAAATAAATAAACATTACAAAAAAAAATAACTTGGAAGTCTGAAACAGGATGCTATGATTGGGGGACTGTGAGTAGTTGAGCATGTCTGTGGCCTAAGGTTTAGGGTTTGGGAGGTGCAGCTAGAGATGATGCTGAAAAGGTGGCTGGGCAGAAGCTGGGTCGTGGAGGGAGGTCCTGTGTGCGATATTACTTCCTACGGTGCCTGATTTAATCCTTAGAACAGCCCTGTTGCTAGGACCCTACTGCTGCCATCTTATAGGTGATGAAACTCGGTCTCTGAGAGGTTAAGTGACATGACTAGAGGCATACAGCTTGTTAAGTGCAGAAGCAGGAATCCAGCTCAGAACTTTTTAGCTTGGAAGTCCCGATCTCACGGTCGGCCTTGTGGCTCTCCAGCAGTCTCCACTGGGCCCCAGGGTAACAGGAGGGTCTTCAGACTGCTGTGGAGACTAATGAAGAGGCTCGAATGGCCGCAAAATAGCTCAGCCAGGACAGCACTGTTTTAATTTGTTTTACGTGTCAAGACTCGATGTGGGCCAGCGATGGGGACAAAGGGGAAGAGAGAAGGAAGAATATAGGATGACTGCCCAGTTTCTTGCTTGGTTGTCTAACTGATGGTACTCTTTTTTTGTTTTTTTTTTAATTTGTTTTTTTATTTTCTAAAATTTACACCCAAATTAGTTAGCATCTAGTGCAACAATGATTTCAGGAGTAGATTCCTTAATGCCCCTTATCCATTTAGTCCATCCCCCTCCCACAACCCCTCCAGTAACCCTCAGTTTGTTCTCCATATTTAAGAGTCTCTTCTGTTTTATCCCCTTCCCATTTTTTATATTATTTTTGCTTCCCTACCCTTATGTTCATCTTTTTTTGTCTCTTAAAGTCTTCATCTGAGTGAAGTCATATGATATTTGTCTTTCTCTGACTGACTAATGTCACTTAGCATAATATCCTCCCGTTCCATCCATGTAGTTGCAAATAGCAAGATTTCATTCTTTTCGATTGCCGAGTAATACTCCATTGTGTATATATACCGTATCTTCTTTATCCATTCATCCATCGATGGACATTTGGGCTCTTTCCATACTTTGGCTATTGTTGACAGTGCTGCCATAAACATGGGGGTGCATGTGTCCCTTCGAAACAGCACACCTGTATCCCTTGCCTAGTAGTGCAATTGATGGGTGGTTGGGAAGTTCTATTTTTAGTTTTTTGAGGAACCTCCATCCTGTTTTCCAGAGTAGCCGCACCAGCTTGCATTCCCACCAACAATGCAAAAGAGATCCTCTTTCTCCAAATCCTCGCCAACATCTGTTGTTGGCCTGAGTTGTGAATGTTAGCCATTCTGACAGATGTGAGATGGTATCTCATTGTGGTTTTAATTTGTATTTCCCTGATGATGAGTGATGTTGAGCACTTTTTCATGTGTCGGTTGGCCATCTGGATGTCTTCTTTGGAGAAGTGTCTATTCATGTCTTTTGCCCATCTCTTCACTGGATTATTTGTTCTTTGGGTGTTGAGTTTGCTAAGTTCTTTATAGATTTTGGATATTAGCCCTTTATCTGATATGTCATTTGCAAATATTTTCTCCCATTCTGTCTGTTGCCTTTTAGTTTTGCTGATTGTTTCCTTCGCTGTGCAGAAGAATTTTATTTTGATGAGGTCCCAGTAGTTCATTTTTGCTTTTGTTTCCCTCGCCTCCGGAGACGTGTTGAGGAAGAAGTTGCTGTGGCCAAGATCAAAGAGGTTTTTGTCTGCTTTCTCCTCGAGGATTTTGGTGGCTTCCTGTCTTACGTTTAGGTCTTTCATCCATCTTGAGCTTATTTTTGTGTCTGGTTTAAGAAAGTGGTCCAGGTTCATTCTTCTGCGTGTCGCTGTCCAGTTTTCCCAGCACCACTTGCTGAAGAGACTGTCTTTATTCCATTGGATATTCTTTCCTGCCTTGTCAAAGATTAGATGGCCATACGTTTGTGGGTCCATTTCTGGGTTCTCTATTCTGTTCCATTGATCTGAGTGTCTGTTCTTGTGCCAATACCATACTGTCTTGATGATTACAGCTTTGTAGTATAGCTTGAAGTCTGGGATTGTGATGCCTCCTGCTTTGGTTTTCTTTTTCAAGATCTCTTTGGCTATTTGGGGTCTTTTCTGGTTCCATACACATGTTGGGATTATTTGTTCTAGCTCTGTGAAGCATGCTGGTGTTACTTTGATAGGGATTGCATTGAATATGTAGATTGCTTTGGGTAGTATTGCCATTTTAACAATAGTTGTTCTTCCTATCCCGGAGCATGGAATCTTTTTCCATTTTTTTTGTGTCTTCTTCAATTTCTTTCATAAGCTTTCTATAGTTTTCAGTGTATAGATTTTTCACCTCTTTGGTTAGATTTATTCCTAGGTATTTTATGGTTTTTTGTGCAACTGTAAATGGGATCGATTCCTTGATTTCTCTGTCACTTCATTGTTGGTGTATAGGAATGCAATCGATTTCTGTGCATTGATTTTATATCCTGCCACTTTGCTGAATTCATGGATCAATTCTAGCAGTTTTTTGGTGGAATCTTTTGGATTTTCCATATAGAGTATCATGTCATCTGCAAAGAGTGAAAGTTTGACCTCCTCCTGGCCGATTTGGATGCCTTTTATTTCTTTGTGTTGTCTGATTGCAGAGGCTAAGACTTCCAATACTATGTTGAATCCCTGTCTTGTTCCTGACCTTAGGGGGAAAGCTCTCAGTTTTTCCCCGTTGAGGATGATATTAGCATTGGGTTGTTCATATACGGCTTTTATGATCTCGAGGTATGCTCCTTCCATGCCTACTTTCTTGAGGATTTAAAAAAATTTTTTTTTAAAGTTTATTTATTTTTAAGACAGAGAGAGACGGAGCATGAACGGGGGAGGGTCAGAGAGAGGGAGACACAGAATCTGAAACAGGCTCCAGGCTCTGAGCTGTCAGCACAGAGCCCGACGCGGGGCTCGAACTCACGGACCGCGAGATCACGACCTGAGCCGAAGTCGGACGCTTAACCGACTGAGCCACCCAGGCGCCCCTTGAGGGTTTTTATCAAGAAAGGATGCTGTATTTTGTTAAATGCTTTCTGTGCATCTATTGAGAGGATCATATGGTTCTTGTCCTTTCTTTTATCGATGTGATGAATCACGTTAATTGTTTTGTGGATATTGAACCAGCCCTGCATCCCAGGTATAAGTCCTGCTTGGTTGTGGTGAATAATTTTTTTAATGTATTGTTGGATCCAGTTGGCTCATATCTTGTTGAGGATTTTTGCATCCATATTCATCAGGGAAATTGGTCTATAGTTCTCCTTTTTAGTGGGGTCTCTGTCTGGTTTTGGAATCAAGGTAATGCTGGCTTCATAGAAAGAGTTTGGGAGTTTTCTATTTTTTGGAACATTTCTATTTTTTGGAACAGTTTTAAGAGAATAGGTGTTAACTCTTCCTTAAATGTTTGATAGAATTCCCCTGGAAAGCCATCTGGCCCTGGACTCTTGTTTTTTGGCAGATTTTTGATTACTAATTCAGTTTCCTTACTGGTTATGGGTCTGTTCAAATTTTCTATTTCTTCCTGTTTCAGTGTTGGTAGTGTATATGTTTCTAGGAATTTGTCCATTTCTTCCAGATTACCCATTTTATTGGCATATAATTGCTCATAATATTCTCTTATTATTGTTTTTATTTCTGCTGTGTTGGTTATGATCTCTCCTCTTTCATTCTTGATTTTATTTATTTGGGTCCTTTCCTTTTTCTTTTTGATCAAACTGGCTAGTGGTTTATCAATTTTGTTCATTCTGTCAAAGAACCAGCTTCCGGTTTCATTAATCTGTTCTACTGTGTTTTTGGTTTCGATAGCATTAATTTCTGCACCAATCTTTATACTTCCTGTCTTCTGCTGGTTTTGGGTTTTATTTGCTGTTTTTTTTTCCAGCTTCTTAAGACATAAGGTTAGGTTGTGTATCTGAGATCTTTCTTCCTTCTTTAGGAAGGCCTGGATTGCTATATACTTTCCTCTTATGACCGCCTTTGGTGCATCCCAGAGGTTTTGGGTTGTGGTGTTATCATTTTCATTGACTTCCATATACTTTTTAATTTCCTCTTTAACTGCTTGGTTAGCCCATTCATTCTTTAGTAGGATGTTCTTCAGCCTCCAAGTATTTGTTACCTTTCCAATTTTTTCTTGTGGTTGATTTCGAGTTTCATGGCATTGTGGTCTGAAAATAGGCACGGTATGATCTCGATCTTTTTGTGCTTACTTAGGGCTGATTTGGGTCCCAGTATATGGTCTATTCTGGAGAACGTTCCATGTGCACTGGAGAAGAATGTATATTCTGCTGCTTTAGGATGAAATGTTCTGAATATATTTGTTAAGTCGATCTGGTCCAGTGTGTCATTCCAAGCCATTGTTTCCTTGTTGATTTTCTGATTAGATGATCTGTCCATTGCTGTGAGTGGGGTGTTGAAGTCTCCTACTATCATGGTATTACTATCGATGAGTTTCTTTATGTTTGTGATTGATTTATATATTTGGGTGCTGCCACATTTGGCGCATAAATGTTTACAATTGTTAGGTCTTCTTGGTGGATAGACCCCTTGATTATGATATAATGCCCTTCTGCATCTCTTGATACAGTCTTTATTTTAAAGTCTAGATTGTCTGATATAAGTATGGCTACTCCGGCTTTCTTCTGTTGACCATGAGCATGATAGATTGTTCTCCATCCCCTTATTTTCAATCTGAAGGTGTCTTTAGGTCTAAAGTGGGTCTCTTGTAAACAGCATATAGATGGATCTTGTTTTCTTATCCATTCTGTTACCCTATGTCTTTTGATTGGAGCATTTAGTCCATTGATGTTTAGAGTGAGTACTGAAAGACACGAACTTATTGCCATTATGATGCTTGTAGAGTTGGAGTTTCTGGTGGTGTTCTCTGGTCCTTTCTAATCTTTGTTGCCTTTGGTATTTATTTATTTATTTATTTATTTATTTATTTATTTACATTTTCATCTTTTCTCCCTTCAGAAAGTCCCCCTTAAAATTTCTTGCAGGCCTGGTTTAGTGGTCACAAACTCCTTTGATTTTTGTTTGTCTGGGAAACTTTTTATCTCTCCTTCTATTTTGAATGACAGCCTTGCTGAATAAAGAATTCTTGGCTGCATATTTTCCTGATTCAGCACACTGAATACATCCCGCCACTCCTTTCCGGCCTGCCAAGTTTCTGTGGATAGGTCTGCTGCAAACCTGATCTGTCTTCCCTTGTAAGTTAAGGACTTTTTTCCCTTGCTGCTTTCATGATTCTCTCCTTGCCTGAGTATTTTGTGAATTTGACTCTGATATGCCTTGTTGATGGTCGGTTTTTGTTGAGTCTAATGGGGGTCCTCTGTGCTTCCTGGATTTTGATGTCTGTGTCTTTCCCCAGGTTAGGAAAGCTTTCCGCTACGATTTGCTCACATAACCCTTCTACCCCTATTTCTCTCTCTTCCTCCTCTGGGACCCCTGTGATTCTGATGTTCCTTTTTAATGAGTCACTGCTTTCTCTAATTCTTAAATTGAGCTCTTTTGCCTTAATCTCCCTCTTTCTCTCTGCTTCATTATTCTCTATAAGTTTGTCCTCTATATCGCTGATTCTCTGTTCTGCCTCGTCCATCCTTGCCGCCGCTGCATCCATCCGTGATTGCAGCTCAGTTATAGCATTTTTAATTTCATTCTGGCTATTTTTTACTTCTTTTATCTCTGCAGAAAGGGATTCTAATCTATTTTGGACCCCGGCTTGTATTCTTATTGTGATTCTAAATTCTGGCTCAGACATCTTGCTTGTATCTATGTTGGTTAAATCCCTGGCTGTCGTTTCTTCGTGCTTTTTCTTTTGGGGTGAATTCCTTCGTTTTGTCATTTTGAAGGGAGAAAAGGAATTAATGAGGTAGAAAAATTGAAATTAAAAAAATTAAAATTAAAAAAATATTAAAATTAAAAATTACGCGCACACACACACACACACACACACACACATACAAATTGAATAGATGATGCTAGATCCTAGTTGTATTTTGGTCTGGGTGTTGAAAGTGGTTTGACAGATTAGAGAAAATAAAAGGGGGGGAAGAAAAAAAAGGAAATCTTTTGAGAATTTGAAAACATGAATACACTGAAGTAGACTAAAATGAGATGACGCAGGTAAAATTGAATTTGAAAAAATATACACAAAAGTAAAGAGTAGAGAAAAATTAAAGAAAAATATTTTTAACAAAAATTAAAAATAAATATGAATTTTTTCTTTTTCTGTATTTAAGAAAAAAGAAAAGAAAGGAAAAAGAGAAAAAAGATAAAAAAAGAAAAAAGAAATCGTTTGAAAATTTGAAAAAGTGAATACACTGAAGTAGACTAAAATAAAATGATGGAAGTAAAATAGAATCTGAAAAAATTTACACAAAAGGAAAAAGTATAGTAATAAAAATTAAAGAAAAATATTTTTAATAAAAATTGAAAATAAAAATGCATTTTTTCTCTTTCTGTATTCAAGAAAAAGAAAAGAATTGTGAAAGAGAAAGAGAAAAAAGGAAAGAAAAGAAAGAAATATGAATAGATGAACCTAACAGATTAAAGTAGGACTGAAATTGCTTTGTTTTCCCTTAGATGTTAGTGTATGTAGCACTTTATAGTCCATAAACTAAGGCGGCAGTGAGACTTGTGTTCTCGAGAGCCAGGTTGGCCCAGGAGGGCGGGGCTCAGTGTAACGGCTCCGCTCTCCACTAGATGGCGCTGCTAGCCTACTGGGGTGGATTGTTGCAGTGCTCGTAGGTGCCTATGCGCATGCGCGGGAGCGGTGAAAATGGCGCCACCCAGCCTCCCTGTCTGTTCTCCTGGCTCAGCAATCACACACCCGACCTCTGTCTTCAGCTCTCGTCCACTCCCCGCTTTTTCACTCTCCGTCACCAGGCCCCAGGCAGTGCCTCTCTCCGAAGTTTTGTCTCAGATGCGGCTGTGTTCCCCGGCCCCTTACTTCCCAAGGACTTCGGCTTTGACCCGTTCCGCCCCTCTGCGGGAGGGTCTCACAGAGCAAAGGCTGAATGAGCAATGGCCGAATGTCGGCTGCACCCAGGAACGCGGGCGGGACCCCGAGACTGCGGCCAGGTGCCAGCCCGCCCCAGAAAAAGTCCGCGAGACAGTGTAGCAGCGGCGTCTCGGGGATGATGGAAAATCACAACACACACCTGGCACCAGGCTTCCCCCTCAACGACCCTGTTCCAGCACCAGCGAATGTGGCCGTTTTGCGGGGTCTGCTGGGACCAGGCGGCTTCAACAGTCTGCCAAATATCCTTCCACGGGTGGAACCGCTTCTCCCCGTGTGGCCCGAGAACCTCCCGGAGCCCACCCTGCTCCTGGGGATTCGCCCTTCCCACCAGAGCACCGTCAGGTATCGAACTGCAGAGTTGCAGCCTTTGCTTTCCCCTTGTTTATGGTCTTAGTGGAATTTAAGCCCTGTCCTTTCTCTTTTCTCCCTTTTTAGCTCAGTCCCTGCGGCTGTTTCCAATTTTCCACTTTCTCTCCAGCTGCTTTTGGGGAGGGGTGCTGTTCCCGTATTCTGCCCCCCTCCCCAGTCTCCCTCCTCTCTCCGCCCGCAAAAGCAGTTCCCTACCTTTTGCGGCTTCTCGCTCCCCAAATTCACCTCTCCGCGCCGCGTACCTGCTGAATTCTGTGGTTCAGGTTGTGCAGATGGTTGTTTTATCCTCCAGTCAGTCTTCTAGGTGTGTAGGATGGTTTCGTGTTGGTCTGGCTGTATTTCAGGGACACGAGACGCACAAAAAACGTCCATGCTCTAACTGATGATACTGGCAACTGTTTCTTTCCAGAGAAGAGGGCAGGTGCTTCCTAAATTTCAGTCATTTTACACCATTTTGGTTGTTTTTGCCAGATCTGAGGCACCTGTGTTATTTATCTATTTAAATTAAAAAAATTTTTTTTAATGTTTATTTTTTTGAGAGAGAAAGAGAGACAGAGTGCCTGGCTAGCTCAGTTGGTAGAGCATTTAACTTTTAATCTCCAGGTTGTGAGTTCGATCCCCACATTGGTGTAGAGATTACTAAAGATAATTAAACTCAAAAAAATTTAAATAGGGGCACCTGGGTGGCCCAGTCGGCTAGGCATCCGACTTCGGCTCGGGTCATGATCTCAGGGCTCATGGGTTCGAGTCCCACGTCGGGCTCTGTGCTGAAAGCTGAAAGCCTGGAGCCTGCTTCGGATTCTGGGTCTCCCTCTCTCTCTGCCCCTCCCCTGCTCATACTCTGTTTCTCTCTAGCCCCATTATCTATCTGTCTTTAAAAAAATGTTTATTTATTGGGACACCTGGGTGGCTTGGTCAGTTGAGTGTGTGACTTCAGCTCAGGTCATGATCGCCTGGTTTGTGAGTTTGAGCCCCACCTCGGGCTTGTGCTGTCAGAGGGGAGCCCACTTCTGATCCTCTGCCCCACTCTCTCTCTGTGCCTCTCCTTCACGCCCGCTTTCTCTTTCAAAAATAAACATGTTTAATTTATTTTGAGAGAGAGGGAATCCCAAACGGGCTCCATGCTGTCGCTGCAGAGCCGAAAGCAGGGGCTGGATCCCACAAACCATGAGATCATGACCTGAACCAAAGTTAAGAGTTGGACACTTAACCACCTGAGCCACCCATGCACCCCCTTCTCCCCCTCACATGCATAGCCTCCCCCGGGATCAATATCACTCACCAGAGTGTGGTACGTTCGTTATAATTGATGAACCTACATTCTTGCACCATTACCCACCCAGTTTACGGTAGGGTTCACTCTCGGTTGTACATTTTGTGGGTTTGGACCAATGTGTGACGACATGCGTCCGCTGTTACGGTATCATACCCAGTAGTTTCACTGCCCCACAAACCGCCTGCCTTCTGCTTTCTGCCTATTCCCGGGTAATGGCTGTCTAGCGCCCTCTACTGACGAAACTTCTTTCGGCGCCAGCTTGCAAAGGGAAACTAAAGGGCCTAGATGGTTTTCACAGAGACCAAAGGGAATGGATTTGGAGGTGAGGGGCAAAGAGACAAGGCCTGGCACACTTTATACGCGTGTGCTCATCAATACTGTGATGAAAGAGAGCCCTCTGCGTACCTCCAGAAATCTCTGGGTAGCTCTCTTCTCTCTGGTTTTCTGCCCCACACCATCTAGCCCCTCGGTGTCCCTGGACCGTGAACTTGTTGTCTTCAATTCGGGGAGCCTGCAGGGCGCTGCTTGGGGCCCCTTTCCTTGCACCACAGCCTGGGAACTCTCTCTGGGAAGTAAGCTTGGTGCAGTAGTAGGGCTCGGCGTATTCGTTGCCTTTCTCTTGGTGATCACTCTCTTAATGTTCTTTGTTGTCTGAGGTTCAAAAACTGTTGTTTTCATATACTTTGTTACCCATTTTGGCTTTAGTTGTTTAAAGTGAAAGCGTAAGCGGCGCCTGGGTGGCTCAGTTGGTTACAAGTCCGACTTGGGCTCAGTTCACGATCTCATGGTTCGTGAGTTCGAGCCCCACGTCGGGCTCTGTGCTGACAGCTTGGAGCCCGGAGCCTGCTTCGGATTCTGTGTCTCCCTCTCTCTCCGCCCCTCCCCCGTTCACACTCTGTAACTTGGCCCTTCCTTTCTTTTTAATTTTTCAGAAACTCTTTATTTTCTTCAAAATTTTTAAGGAGTTTCCACATCCAACATGGGGCTTGAACTCACAACCCTGAGATTAAAAGTCCCATGCTCTACTGACTGAGCCAGCCAGGCACCCCAGACAGAACCTTTTTGTTTTAGATGTGTCTCTTATATACAATGTATTGTTGAGTTTTGCTCTGTGGTAACTTCTGAAAGCCCCTTTCCTCTTAACAGGTGAGTTAAACATATTTACATTTATGGATATGACGTTTGGTCTCAGTTCTGTTGTATTATTTTATGCTTTGTAAATTATTTTTATATCCCACATTGTATTGATTCTAAAACTCTATTTTCCCATATTTTAACATTTATGAAATTAGGATGTGTCTCTTTCAGATGATGGGTTGTCAAAGTTTAATTGGCAATGTTTTTTCCTAGCAGCACATAAAATAATGATGTTTTATAATTGGTGGCATTTGGGTTCTGTGAAGTATGATTAAAAATTTTTTTTAACGTTCATCTTTGAGAGATGGAGGGACAGAGCTTTAGCTGGGGGAGGGGCAGAGAGGGGGGAGGGGCATAGAGAGAGAGGGAGACGGAATCGGAAGCAGGCTCCAGGTTCTGAGCTGTCAGCACAGAGTCCGATGCGAGGCTCGAACTCACCAACTGGGATATCATGACCTGAGCCAAAGTCGGATGCCCAACTGACTGAGCCACCAAGATGCCCTGTAGTATGATTTAAGTAGGCTCCATGCCAACATGGAGCCCAATGTGGGGCTTGAACTCACAACCCCGAATCAAGACCTGAGCTGAGATCAAGAGTTGGATGCTTAACCGACTGAGCCACCCAGGTGCCCCTGGATTGGTGCCTTTTATCAGTTCTGGAATTCTCAGCCATTGTCAGAACTTTTCTTCTGTCCTTTTCAGACTCCGATTAAACCTAGGTTAAAAGTGTTTGTTTTCTCCTCTGTGTCTCTTAACCTTCCTTCTGTATTTTCCATTTTTTCCTGTGCCGTGTTCTTCTGCCCTATCTTCTAGTCTATAAATTTTCTTCCTCACTTGTTTCTTCTCTTATAAACACAAACATTGAGTGCACTTGTGATGAGCACTGGGTGTTGTATGTAAGTGATGAATTACTAAGTTATTTCATCCATAAACAAACCTCAAAAATACTGAAAAAAAATAAACATAGGCATTGATTTTTTTTTTTTTTTTGAGAGACAGGGAGTGCAAGTGAGCGAGGGGCAGAGGGAGAGAGAGAGAGAAGCGGGGCTCACCCGAAGCAGGGTTCGTGTTTGCCCTAAGCGGGGCTTGTGCTCACCTGAACATAGGGATTGAATTTTCAATTTCGGTAATCATCTGTCTCATTTCTGCAAAAATTTTTTGAAGTTTTTATTTATGTATTTATTTTGAGAGAGAGAGAGTGTGCATGCAAGCAGGGGAGGGGCAGAGAGAGAGGGAGAGAGTATCTCAAGGAGGCTCCTCACGGTCGGCGTGGAGCCCTACATGGGGTCTCCCATGAACCCTGAGATCATGACCTGAGCCAAAGTCAGACATTTAACCAACGGAGCTACCCAGGCTGAGCTGTCAGCACAGAGCCTGACGAGGGGTTCGAGATCCTGACCTGAGCTGAAGTCACAAGGCTCAACAGGCTCACCCACCCGGGTGCCCCAACATACACATTGTTCTCAACAATTGTTTGTGGAGTTTCTTTGAGCCCTGGGGTCAAAGTACTTTCCTCCAGAGAGGATTTTCATTGACTTCTTCCAGGGGTTTTTGGGAAATACCAGTCTGGGGCCACCTGAAAGCAAATTCACGACTTGACTTTCCTGGGGCCACTTCGGTGATGGGACTCCAAACTGCATATATATGTTAGGGCTGGCCTGTGGCCACAACTGTTCAAGGACAGTTCCCCCACTGCCTTTTCTGTTTAGCACCAAGGCCATCTTCCCTGTAGTCCTTTGGGGGAGGAGAAAAAGCTTGCTTCCTGTTCGTCTTTACCCTGAGGGTATTGGTTTTGAGCGCATTGGGTGGTCTCAGAGCCTTCTTGCCTGGGAGGGCCCTCCTCGAGTTCTCTGCTCTTTATTCCAGGAGGCTACCCAAACTGTCTTTCCAAGTTTGCCCAGGTCAGATGTCCCCAGGGCGAGAGCACCATCAATGCTCCCTCACGGAAGTTACCTCTCTGGCTTCCTGCTTTAGAATTTTGACATGACAGTTCTTTACTTTCTTGTCAGCTCACGTTTTGTTTTTGTTTTTAATTTAAAAGACTTTACTTCGGGGGCTCCTGGGTGGCTCAGTCGGTTAAGCTTCCGACTTTGGCTCAGGTCATGATCTCACCGTTCACCAGTTCATGCCCCGCATTAGGTGAGCTGGAGTCCCACTTCTCTCTCTCTCTCCCTCCCCCTTCCTCTCTGCCCCCATGGGATTCTCTCTCTCTCTCTCTCTCTCTCTCTCTCTCTGCCCTCCTTCACTTTGCCCTCTCTTTCTCTCAAAAAAAAAAAAAAAGAAAAATTCATTTCCTGTTATGTGAAAAGAAAGAAAAAGAAAACTAAGGCGAATAAAGACTGACCTACAGAGGATTATATGGGGCAAAATCTGAATTGCATCCCAATGGTTTTTGATCCAAATTCTCGTCTCTTTGCAATATACCAAACTACCTCTTGCATTTTTTGACCCCCTGTAGGATATTAGCTCTTAGGACACAGTTAAGAAGTGCCTGGCCCATAGTAGATGTTCAAAAATATTTTGCTGAATGGACGAATGGATGAATGAAGCAAAGTTCCCAGCCTTGTGATCTGCTGGGGAACACAGTTGACTAGGGGATGTAAACGTGTGAGTACACTGACTACAATTTGATGTGGTCAGTGACTGGCATACGAGCCCAGTGCTATGAGAGCACAGCATAAAGAATTCTTTGTGGTCATTTACCTGGTTAGACGTAGAGGCTGTGGCGGCAGATGAGGCTGGAGAGAGACGCAGGATCCAGATCCTTAAGGGCCTTGTTACCACTTTACCCATCACATTGGACCCTTTTGTGTCCCCGAGTGGTGGAGATGCTGTTCCTGGGGTGATTTAATCCTCACAGTACCCATTAAGATAAGTGCTGATATTGGGCGCCTGGGTGGTTCCGTCAGCTGAGTGTTCCGCTCTTCATTTGGGCTCAGGTCATGATCTCATGGTCCATGAGATTGAGCCCTGCGCTGAGTGCAGAGCCTGCTTGGGATTCTTTCTCTCTCCCCCTCTCTCTCTGCCCCTCCCCCACTCACTCTCTATCTCTAAAATAAAATAAAAAAGGTAAGTACTGTTACGATTTCTGCGTCATAGGTGGAGAAATGGAGACACTGAGGGGTTAAGCGACTTGGTCACACAGGCTAGCGGATGCCGTACCCGAGCTTTCCACCTTAGGCGGTTTGACTGTGGAGTCCACATCCTTAACCACTGTGCTGTGCTGCTTGTGCCGCTTCCGTTAGTACAGATCATGAACATCCAATACCGATACATGGTATCCCTCCATCCTAGTGCATGCAAATCTGCTAGCTGCATTTTATTGCTCTATATGGTTATTCCATATTTCATTTCACTGTCCTGATGGTCTTGTTTTCCAGTTTCTAGTTCTTTGCAATAATGGACGGCATTGCTGTGAGCAGTACTTACTCTCCACCCCAAGCTGATTGTGATACTCCCCCACAGGGGCACTCTTTTTTTTTTTTAATATTTTTAAAAGTTTATTCATTTATGTTGAGAGACAGAGAGAGAGAGAGAGAGGGAGTGTGCACAAGCAGGGGAGGGGCAGAGAGAAGGAGAGACAGAATCCCAAGCAGGCTTTGCGCCATCAGCACAGAGTCCGATGTGGGGCTCGAACCCACGAACTGTGAGATCATGACCTGAGCCAAGATCAAGAGTCAGACGCTCAACGGTCTGAGCCACCCAGTCGCCCAGCCCCAGTAGGATCACTCTTACCCTCTATCATCACTGTACTAAAGGATCTCTAAAGTTCCTTCAGACCCGTCACTCTCAGTTCTGGGATTTGCAGAGCCATGATTCTTAATCTAGGAGTTCTGCGTGTTGCAGATTACTCAATATGGTAATTGACAAGGTTCATTTGGACTCATTTTCTGAAGATTGAAGGGCCTGGGTGATGTAACAGCTAGTATTTATTCAAGGCTTCCTATGCTAAGCACTTCACTAAGTACTTTACATACATGATTCTATGTAGCCCTCAACAGTTCTATGAGCCATCTTATTTTTTTAATTAAAAAAATTGTTTTAAGTCATCTCTATACCCATCATGGGGCTCAAACTCATGATCCTGAAATCAGGAGTCACATACTGTACCGACTGAGCCAGCCAGGTGTCCCTATTGTCCCCGTTTTTAAAAAGAGGAGGAGTGCCTGGGGAGCTCAGTCTGTTGAATATCCATCCGACTCTTGATTTCGGCTCAGGTTATGATCCCACAGTTTGTGGGATCAAGTCCTGCATGGGGCTCTGTGCTGACAGCATGGAGCCTGCTTGGGTTTCTCTCCTCCTCTCTCTGCCAGTCCACTGCACGGGCACACTCTCTCTCTCTCTCAAAATAAATAAACATTAAAAAAATTCTTAAAAAAATAAAAAGAGGAAACTGAGGGTCCAAGAGGTTAAATGACTTGTTTATGGTCACGCAGCTAGTAACCAGCTGTTTGATTGCAAAGCTCATATTGCCAAGCCCTTCGTTTGCTAGGGCTGCTCTAAAAACACACTACAAAATTGGGAGCTCAAACCAACAGAAATTCATTGTCTCACAGTTCTGGAGACTAGAAGTTCAAGATCAAGGCGTCAGCAGCGTTGGTTCCTTCCGAAGGTTCTGAGGGAGAACTGGTGGTTGCCAGAGGGGAGGGGTTGGGGGATGGGCAAAAATAAATGAAGGGGATTACGAGGTACAAGCTTCCAGGTATATAAAAAAAAGTAAGTTATGGAGATGAAAAACAGAGAGAATATAGTCAATAATATTATAGTGTATCTCATTTTTATTCCATGGCCAGATTTTATTTTTTTTAGTTTTTAAGAAAAGTTCAAGCTTCTTTAAAATTTCTTTATCTTTTTGCAGCCTGAATTCAACAAAAGTAATATTTACTTCCTCTTCAACCACGTTGATATTACTATTGCATACCACGAGGACAGTGGAAGAAATGGGGGTTTTGCGAGATTGGTTTCTGCTAGACTTGAGCCCCAAAGGTAATTAGAGAATATCTTTTTTAATTAGCTCCATTCATTTAAAAATTAATTCAGAATATGGAAGTTCTCAACTAGAATTCTCATTTTTAGGATACGTGTGTGATGTCACCTCAGACATACAATTTGAAAAATCAAATAGGCAATTTATTCCCTTCTGCCTGTAGTTAGCGTTTGAATACCATGTGATGTGAGAAAGAATTGACAGATCTGGAAGGGAGTAGACCTACTGAGGGCATCCTTACTCTCTTCTTTACTTGCTGCCCTATGATAAAGAGCTTAGATTTCAATTTGTGCTTCTTCAGAGGACAGGTCTCTTACTGGAATCTATTAGGCAGGTATCACCTGAGTATAAGGAAGACTCTACTAACAATTAGAGTTCTCTAACTCTAATTAAATAAGCAATCCCAAGAATTAATGAGTACTGTATCCCTGGATGTTACAGAAAGAGCCTGGATGACCCAGGTGTTGGAGAGTTCATAAGTAGGCATCCAGCACAGTGTCTGGTCCCTAGTAAGTAAATGCTCAATGAATTGTAAAGGACATTGGGTAACAGACTCGACAGGCGACCTTTAATGTTCCGACTCTAAGATCCTATAGGATAAATTAGTACTCTTCCATTAAGACAGGTAGAGAGGGGAATATGGCACACAATGTATAAAATCATGGTCCATTATGGGAAAAATATACAAAACCTGAAATATTAAGATGAGGAAGTTGTCCCTTGAAACTTCCGTGAAGTATATTAAAGGAAGCACATGTGGTATAATTTTCTGAACACGGAGCAAGGAATTAGGAAACTTGGATTTTTAGTCTCATCTGTCCTGGTTCCATTTTGGAAGTGAACCCTAAGTTTGTAGAAATGAGTCAGACTTCATTATTTTTAAGGCTACTACCCTATCTTACTTTAGCCACGGCTGTTCCATCTGTCACAGATGATGCTCAAAGAGAAAGAATAGAGAATGTATCATGCCAAACTTTTGACCATGGGTAGGTTAACTTGATCTGTCATAGGCTTAATTTCCTCATCTGTGAAAGGACCGGGCTGAATTAGGAGTTTTTCACATGGCCCCTGATGTATCAAACCCTGGAAATTTTTATTGATGTGTATTTTCCTGGGGAAAAGGATCAGGGCGTATTTTTTGAACAATAGGGAATAAACATAGCTACCCAGAGAGGCCAGGAAATACTCATCATTGTCAAGGGCAATCACCCGTGCTTTTTTTGTGTGTATGTCACTTCTGATATCTGGCAACAGAATTTTAGGACGATGGACTGTGAGGTCTATCTCAGGATGGCTGCTCATATTCAACGTCATTAGGTAGTAAACATACAAAGTATGATCATCCAGGAAGAAGCTAGTCTCATCAGCTATATGAAAATCAAACTTAAGGCTTTACAGTTATACCTCATATTCTCAGACTCAGAGTAAAAAGCCAAGAAAATGGTTTTTTAGAGTAGCATGTATCTAGTCATTGTAAAGGTCATTTTTGTGGGCCTCTTGAGAACGAGGACTGTGTTATAATTAATTTTTTTTTTTTTTAGAATTAGACAATCTGTTCAAGGCCATAGCAGTGAGTTAGGCCTAATGGTGTTCTAAGCCTACCATCTTGTGTTGTCTTTTAGGTACTGTACCCAGATAATTTGCCTGATGGTTACCATGGTTGATCGTTCCTTTTTCCTAGAATCACTTGCTTAATTTGGCTTTGAGAATACCATACTTCACTGATTTTCTCCTGTCTCACTAGTTGCTTATCAGTCGTCTCCTCATTTCTCCAACATCTCAATATTGGAGGGTCCCGGGACTGAGTCTTTGAACTTTTTTTCTTCTTTATATATACTTACACATTGGCAATCTTACCCTGTCTCCTGGTGTTAGAGCCCACATTGACTCTTTGATCTGTAGACTTGTATATGCAGCTGTCTACTTGACATGTTCATTTGGATGTCTAGTAGGCACTTCAAATTTAACACGGCCAGAAATGAACTTCTAATCTTTCCTCCAACCTGTTTTTCCTAGTGTCTTCTCCATCTCAGTAAATGGCAACTACATCCTTCCAGTTTCTCAGGCCCCCAAACTATGGCCACACCCTTGACTCCTCTTTATTATTCTTCATTCATACCCTATATCCATGCCAACCTTTGGCAGATAACGTGGCTCTCTTCTTAAAATATATTCAGGACCCACCACCAGTTCTCATCACCTCCACCACTATCATCTGGTCCAAGACATCATTATATCTCAAGTGAATTAGGGCAAAACCCTCGCTGGTCTCCTTGGTGCCACCCTTGACTTCCAGCAGTCTCTTCCCAATACAGCTTGCAGAGTATTCCTTTTGAAATGTCAGCTCATGTCAACCTGCTCAGAATCTTCCAGTGACTTCCCATCTCACTTGGAGTAAAAGCCAGTTTTGAAAATGGCCTACAAGGCCTTATACAGAGCACACGCAAGGCCAGTGGTTTAAAATAGGGCTTTTACATTGATTAGAGATCTTTTTTTTTAATATGAAATTTGTTGTCAAATTGGTTTCCATACAACACCCAGTGCTCATCCCCACAGGTGCCCTTCTCCATGCCCATCACCCACTTTTCCCTCCCCCCCTCCCATCAACCCTCAGTTTATTCTCAGTTTTTAAGAGTCTCTTATGGTTTGGCTCCCTCCCTCTCTAACTATTTTTTCCCCTTTCCCTCCTCCATGGTCTCCTGTCTTTCTCAGGATCCACATAAGAGTGAAACATATGGTATCTGTCTTTCTCTGACTTATTTCACTCAGCATAACACTCTCCAGTTCCATCCACGTTGCTACAAAAGGCCAGATTTCATTCTTTCTCATTGCCAAGTAGCATTCCATTGTGTATATAAACCACATCTCCTTTATCCATTCATCAGTTGATGGACATTTAGGCTCTTTCCATAATTTGGCTATTGTTGAAAGTGCTGCTGTAAACATCGGGGTCCATGTGCCCCTCTGCATCAGCACTCCTGGATCCCTTGGGGAAATTCCTAGCAGTGCTGTTGCTGGGTCATAGGGTAGATCTACTTTTAATTTTTTGAGGAACCTCCACACTGTTTTCCAGAGCGGCTGCACCAGTTTGCATTCCCATGATTAGAGATCTTAATACAATTTTTGCCGCATAATCTCATTGATGTGAAATGCAGATATTTCATGTGCTGGGTTCAAGGCCCAGACTTAAACAGGGAACCTTGGTATGCATTATCGTGCAGTCATTGAATTTTTTTCTGTAGATGTTGTTTGTCGGTAGCCTTAACAATGATCATTTTTAAAATTCATAGCTGTTTCACAATACAATTTGGCTTTCAATGAATTCACCCTCCAAATACTTAGTAAGGACATATCATATGTCAGACACTAGGGTGACAAAAAATGAATGGGAAGAGGTGCACATGAATGGCATCCGCAATTGTGAGTGAATGGCGTTACTGCACATGTACTTGTAGAAATAACAGTCCCACAAGGATTGCATATTATTCTTTAAACAGAAGCCAAGGGATAAATTGTATGTTGAGCAAATAATTCAAAAGGGAAGCATCACTGCTTCTCCTTTTGATTTTTCCATCTCCCCTTTATTCTTCTTTTATTTTTTGCGTGATATTGCAGTCTCTTTATTCCTTTTTCTTAAAGATTTTATTTTTAAGTAATCTTTACACCCAATATGGGCCTCGAATTTACAACCCGGAGATCCAGAATCACGTACTCTCCCGACTGAGCCAGCCAGGCGCCCCATGAGAAGGTTCTTAGCGACACATTTTCTCTTGCTATCTGAAAGTAGAGCATTCCTCTGAAAGCTTTTGGAAGTCGAAATGTCGAAAGCGAAGAAGCAATTGCCATTCATTTATACGGAAAATTTTGTGAGCGTTTCCAGACTCCCCAAATCCCCTTTCTTAGGCTTTTCTGATACCTTAAGGCACGTCTTGCTAATGGATGCACAAAATAAGCCAAGGTAAAGCGCAGATGCTCACACAGTTCAGAGCTCTGGGGGCTTGATGTCGAAATGTCGAGTGTGGTTCCCCAGGAAGGAGCTGGGCGGCGCCACTCTCGCTACTGGGTGGGAGGGGAACTGCCTCTCTAATGGCTCCCTGCAACACCAACACTGAATGCGCTTTTTGATTGTTCAGAAAAGTGAAAATCCTCTCCGGATTTCTTTCGCTTAGTGAAAACAGGTACTAATGGAGGTCTTTCGTAGAAGCGAAGTGGCATAAAGTGAGCTTTGGAAAAGCAGGGCATACCTGTTTGATGTGTTGGGCAGTATATTGACTCTTATTTGAGTGTTAGGGACATTTAGAAACAAGGCTATTTTTTTTTTTTTTTAAGTAGGCTTCATGCCCAGCAG
Source organism: Prionailurus bengalensis (assembly GCF_016509475.1). Taxonomy (NCBI): domain Eukaryota; kingdom Metazoa; phylum Chordata; class Mammalia; order Carnivora; family Felidae; genus Prionailurus; species Prionailurus bengalensis. The sequence goes on from NC_057361.1 coordinate 113,760,738, forward strand.
GCTTGAACTCATGCCCCTGAGATCAAGACCTGAGCTGAGATCAAGAGTCAGACGCTTAAGCAACTGAGCCACCCTGGTACCCCAAAACAAATGTATTTAAAATCATAAAGTTTTGGGGTGCCTGGACGACTCAGTCGGTTAAGCGTCCAGCTTCAGCTCAGGTCATGATCTCACACTCCGTGAGTTCGAGCCCCGCGTCGGGCTCTGTGCCGACAGCTCGGAGCCTGGAGCCTGCTTCGGATTCTGTGTCTCCCTCTCTCTCTGCCCCTCCCCTGCTCATGCTCTGTCTCTCTCTGTCTTCAAAATAAATAAAAAACCTTAAAAAAATAAAATCATAAAGTTTTAAATACTAATTATAATGAAAGGCAAATTTTTTCAGCCTGCTACTATTACATTCCTGAATAGCCATGAATCGGAAATTTACAACGGTAGTTTGGTATACAAATTACTTTCTCTTCCTTCCCCGCTTCTTTCTTAGCTATAAGCATTCAGGTGAAGGCCGCCTAGCCTGTAATGGACCCCCTATGGAAATTCCTGAAGAACATACAGAGAAGTTTAATGTAACCTACACTTACTCTGTGCAATTTGAAGTAAGTATTCCACGCCATCATCTTACTTTTGTTCCAAATCAGGTACATAACTATCATATACTTCATTAATATTAAAGCCTTAATTTTGATCATCAGGGTTGTATAACCCAGCCAAAAGCCCGAGAAAGTAGGTAAGTTCTTTACATTCAAACCGTTCAGAGGACCATCCTTAAAGGAATATCTGTGTTACATTTACGACATTTCAGGTACCGTGCCAGGTAATTTACTTTCTCCTACTTCCTCAGAGGTTTGAAGGAAGTACGTGGGAAACCGGAGGGGGGTTGCCTGGGCTTGGCAGGTTGCTCGAGTGGGACCTGAAAGGAAGAGTATGTTGTGGAAGAGACAGAGGATAGGATATGTAGTGAGAAGAGCATCCATATTGGGCTCAGACCGACCTGTGGTTCAAATTGAGGCTTGGCCACTTACTGGCCGCGTGAGCTTAGGTAAGTCGTGGGATCTCAGGCTCGATTTCTTCTCTGGTCATTTGTTCCTCGTTTTCAGAATATATAAAGACCTTAGCATTGCACAGAATAGGTCCTCAACATATGGCCTTCGTTATTGTTTCTACACATTTAATTCTTCTTTTGTAAGTAGCTATTTTTATGAAGTGGTGTGTATCTTCAGTGGCTAGAGAGACGTACAGACTGACTATTAACAGTCTGGTGAATAATCTAACAGCTCTCTGATGCCCGTGTTTCCCAAAGGTTTTTCTGGAAACTAGTTGCTTCATATTTTATTTATTTTTGCTTTATATTTTCTTTTCTTCATATTTATTTTAAGTTCATTTATTTTGACAGAGAGAGGGAGGGGCAGAATCCCAAGCAGGCTCAGCAGGGCTCGACGCGGCCTCGAACTCACGATCTGTGAGATCACGACGAGAGCCAAGATCAAGAGTCAGACGCTCAACCGACTGAGTCACCCAGGCGCCCCTTATTTTTGCTTTGTGTTTTAAAGGGTGTTAGGTGAGAAAAGGGTCCTGTGATGGGGTTACTTTGGAGAATGCTAGGTCAAGCAATGTTAAAACAATGCATTGAGAGTATTCGTTATGTTAAAAAACACTGAATTTTCAAAAGATAATTATAATACTTAGCATTTCATAGACCATGGCAGAACTCATGGGGATATAATGTTCTTTAGAATATACAAGGGAAACACTGCACGTGGTGCCAAAAAATACACGACTTTGTACAAATGAGATATTTACATGTGCTGTTTTCACTTCATGTGTATGTCATGGATGTCTTTCCATGTCAGTAGAGTCACATCCTTTTTATTTTTTAATTTTTAAAGATTTTTTTTTGATTAGAAAAATTTCTTTATTGTTTATTCCTTTTTTGAGAGAGAGACACACACAGAGCATGAGCGGGGGGTGGGCAGAGAGAGAGGGAGACACAGAATCTGAAGCAAGGTCCAGGCTCTGAGCTGTCAGCGCAGAGCCCGACGCGGGCCTCGAACTCAACGAACTGAGATCATGACCTGAGCCAAAGTTGGATGCTTAACTGACTGAGCTACCAGGTGCCCCTATTTTTAAATTTTTAATATTTATTTTTATTTTAGAGAGAGTGCATGAGTCAGGGAGAGGGGTAGAGGGAGACAGAGAGAGAGCGAGAGAGAGAGAGCGAGCAGCGAATCTTAAGCAGGCTCCATGCTCAGTGCGGAGCCCATGTGGGGGCTCAGTCCCACGACCCTGGGATCATGTGCTGAGCTAAAAATGAAGAGTCAGATACTCAGCCGACTGAGCCACCCAGGCGCCCCAGAGTCCCATCCTTTTTTAAATTTTTATTAAAAAATTTTTTTTAATGTTTATTTTTTACACAGAGAGAGAGAGGGAGGGAGAGAATGAGTGGGGGAGGGGCAGAGAGAGAGGGAGACACAGAATCTGAAGCAGGCTCCAGGCTCTGAGCTGTCAGCACAGAGCCCGACGCGGGGCTTAAACCCACAAAAAGTGAGATCATGACCCGAGCTGAAGTCGGACACCCAACCGACTGAGCCACCCAGGCACCCCCCCATCCTTTTTTTAATTTACTGCATACTACATTTAATGTGTAGGCCATAATTGACTTATTTAGTGCTTCATTGAGAAAAACAACCCAAATGTCTAATTTTTAATTTAGAAACGGTGCTTTAATGAACATTTTTATGTTTCTTCTTGTGTGATTATTTCCTAAAGTTCAATTCCCAGCACCAGGATTATGTAGGTAAAAGGGCGTGCAGATTTCGAGAACACATTGCCAAATTCTTGTCCAGAGAAGTTGCTGGCCCAGGGATGTGCTGTTTCCTCACATACTCAGCAGTGCTAGGTTTTTGTCAATATTTTAAAATTTTGCTTCAGAGTTTTATTTTATTTATTTATTTTTTAAGATTTATTTATTTATTTTGAGAGAGGCAGAGAGAGTGCGAGCGGGGAAGGGGCAGAGAGAGAGGGAGGCAGAGAATCCCAAGGAGGCTCTGCACTGTCAGCACGGAACCCCATGCGGGGCTCGAACTCACAAAACCGTGAGATCGTAACCTGAGCCCTGACCAAGAGCCGTCCTGTGCTTCCGAATTTTAATTCTGTGACTATACCAAAGGGAGATCGATTCATATTAAGCAAACCCCTAAGGGTCCAATGTATAAACCAGAATACCGATTTATTAATTTACATGGAAAAATATGAGTGCCAGGGACCACACCATTCATGTTAGCTGGTTAGCACATCTGCCTGTGATAACGATATATGAGAAAGCAAATAGAAATAGAATAGCATAAATAGAAAGTTTGTTGGTGAGCCTAGGACCCCAGAGCAAAAGGAAGTGGGTATTAAAACGTGATATTCATGGCCCTCTAGTCCTCTCCTTGCCCGTGGACCAGATGTCTATATTCATGGGCTGGGTACTCTTAGTCCTGGACAGTATTACAGGTGTTTCATCGAAAGATTAACTTGGGGGCTTTCCTTTTATAGGGAAAGCCTTTTTTTTTTTCAACGTTTATTTATTTTGGGGACAGAGAGAGACAGAGCATGAACGGGGGAGGGGCAGAGAGAGAGGGAGACACAGAATCGGAAACAGGCTCCAGGCTCCGAGCCGTCAGCCCAGAGCCTGACGCGGGGCTCGAACTCCGGAACCGCGAGACCGTGACCTGGCTGACGTCGGACGCTTAACCGACGGCGCCACCCAGGCGCCCCTATAGGGAAAGCCTTTTAAGGCTATATGGATTTATGCATTTCTCTTTTTATTTTTTTTTAAGGCAATATCTCATATTTTTGAGTCGGCTTTGATCATACTTGATTTGGTGTAAATGACTTATTTCTTAAAGCTTTAGATGTGCTTTCTTGAGACCAAGCCCTAATCACATTATTGGGGATTAGGTCTCAAATTTCTTCAAACATTTACAAATTGTGCTCAGCTTGTGTCATTTCTATACATGACCTGCCAGCCATTACAACATGATTTTTTCCTAATCTCACTCTGAAAGCAATCGCATCTTAGGGCTGCCTTGCTTTTGTCCCTATGTATCACCTATGTGGTTATATCCATTTTATAAATGAGGCTACTGAAGCCCAGTGAGGTGGGGTAATTTTCTCAGGATCATTGCTGGCGGGAGGTGCAAGTGATATTCAAACTGTCTGGCCCCCAAACTCATAGCTTTTCTGCTATACCATTCTGGCTTTCCGTATTAAAGGTCTATTATATCTTCTGTCCACAGAGTTACTCTAAAGAACATGAGAAACGTTTATATTAGAAATGCGTGTGCGTGCTTTGGATCATCTGGCTAGAGGTCAGGATTACTTGAGCCTACATCCTGCGGTTTACGCAAAGTACAATCGGTGAAAACAGGCAATTTACTAGTCCAATATGGTCAGCCTTCTGATCTCTGGATGAAATACAGAAGTGTAATCTGGGGGAAGGAATGAAATACACCCTGAGGAAATTAAAATAACCTCTCCCTAATGATTGAGAACATTATTAAAAGTCTAAGTTATTATCAGAAGTTGATCAGGGGCACCTGGGTGGCTCAGTCGGTTGGGCGTCCGACTTCAGCTCAGGTCATGATCGGTCTCATGGTCAGTGAGTTTGAGCCCCGCGATGGGCTCTGTGCTGACAGCTCGGAGCCTGGAGCCTGCTTCAAATTCTTTGTCTTCTCTCTCTGCCCCTCCTCTGCTCACATGCTCTCTCTCTCTCTGTCTCTCTCAAGAATAATAAATAAACATTAAAAACATTAAAAGAAGATGATCAAAGAACTGAAGCCCTTCTACATTTTTATCACTTATTCATCAGCTATACACATTTAAATGTGGTGGCACGCCTGGCTGGCTCAGTCAGTAGAGCCTGCAATTCTTGATCTCAGGGTGGTGAGTTCAAGCCTTGCTTTGGGCATGGAGCGTACTTAAATTAAAAAAAAAAAAAATTAAATGTAGGAACTTTTATGCATACAGTAAGAGCCAAGGGAACGCACATCTAAATTGAAGTTCAGATTCACACTGGGAGCCTCCGTGGTATGGAGCTAGTGGACTGTCTGCCTGTCAGGAAGCAACTGTGGCTACCGACCGAGCTGAAGCTCAAGTTCAGGTGCAGCTGTACCAAATGGGGGAATTTGGGGAAGTCACGTTATTTGGGGCTAGGGCTCAATCCCTTGTTCCTTAACACACCTCCTTTTGGAAGCTGAGTTTGAAAACGTTTAGCACCGTGCCTAGCCTGTAGTTGGCACACAATCCTTTCCATTCCTTCTTGCGGACACGGGAGCACTTGATTTACAGGTGTCGCACACAGCAGCGTGAGATTGTGTGGCGAGAAAACACCACGCTGCCATAGTCTGTGTCTGAACACCAGCGCATTGCCGTTGTAGGCGGGGGAGAGCGTAAGGACGCGTGCGGTTACACATCTCTGGCGCTGTTCATTTTATGTATGGTCTCAAGTTGAAAAATGCTTTCTTAACCCGGTGATAATGATGCACATCAACCCTTCCCAAAGTGCACTCCCCAGAACACGAGCCAGACAAGTTTGGAAAGTGCCGCTTTCTACTACTTCCTTTCTGAGCTTCCCAAAGCACATGAGGAAAATATTTAAAAGTCTCCTAATGAAGAAATCTTTTGACCGAGTCTAACTCAGCATTTTGCAACCACACTGGACTCTGGAGTACTCTCGTGGAGTAAAATCTATCGCATCGTGGCTCCCACTTGGGGTGTCTCAAGTGTCCATGGTGGTTGCATCTTAGAGTAGCTCACAAAATCTTATTGAAACCACAACAGAGCTTGAGTTTTCCGCCGACAAATAAGAAGCAAACCTTCATATGTCGGTAACTGTGATATAAAAGAACTGAAATCGCATGATAGCGTATGAAGGATTTTGTCAGTTAGCTGGGTTGATGTCATTATCTATTGAGTTGCTTCAGTGGTAATAACTACTTGAAGTGGAAATTGAACGTGAATTTGAAAATCACTATTTTTCAACCTCCAATTAAGTAATTGATTCAGGCCGATAGTATCAATGGATGTTAAAATCGGAGATGAACGAGCGTTAGGAAAGCTGGTTGTTCTCACAGTGGGAGAGTGTCACCCCACGCATGACTTGCTAATTGCAAATGGGAAAATATAAAAATAAGTGAGTGGATAAGGAAATAAATGAACACGAGTTCGTATCAGTATCTCTGACCATAATGCAGCACTACAGCGTTTGGGCTAGCCCTCTCCCCTTGCTGACTGCTAACTTCTTTCTCTGATGCTGAGAAGTGTGGCCCCCATCTTCTATAATGTGTTGATTTATTTGTTTTTAAAAAATTTTTTTTTGATGTTTATTTTTGTGTGTGTGAGAGAGAGACACAGAGTGCAAGTGGGAGAGGGGCATAGAGAGAGAGAGAGAGAGAGAGGGAGACACAGAATCTGAAGCAGGCTCCAGGCTCCAAGCTGTTAGCACAGAGTCCGATGCGGGGCTCGAACCCAGGAACCGTGAGACTGTGACCTGAGCCGAAGTTGGATGCTCAACCAACTGAGCCACCCAGGCACTCCTGATTCATTTGTTCAGTCCTAGCATACATGTAGTGTCAAAACTGATAACCCATACCCCTGTGAGAGATTAATTAATTAATAATTTATTTATAAATGGGAAATTCTGATACTGATTTTTTAAAATATATTTTTAATGTTTATTTTTGAAAGAGGGAGACAGAGCACAAGCAGGGGAGGGACAGAGACAGAGGGAGACAGAGTCGGAAGCAGGCTCCAGGTTCTGAGCGGTCAGCACAGAGCCCATCGCGGGGCTCGAACTCACTGACCATGAGATCATGACCTGAGCCAAAGTCAGATGCTTATACGGCTGAGCCGCCCAGGGGCTCCGAGAGACAAATTTATTAACTGGAATACAGTGTATCTATAGCACTCATTTTAGTAAAGAAATACCTTGTGGGTTTGTTTTTTTTTAATCTTTGAAAGCCAGCACATATTTCACACAGCTCATCTCACTTAGGACTAGCCACATTTCGAGTGCTGGATAGCCACATGTGACTAGGGGCCACTACCTTGGCAAAGATCTAGACCACCGTGCTTCCTGGGAATTTCCCCTCGGGTCCACGCTTCCGCGTGTTTCCCCCCCTTCCTGCTGCTACTCACTCTCAGTACAGAAAATCTCACCAGGTCTCGTGACACGGATGGATTCCAGGCCCTTGGCTGGATGAACTACACTGTCTCACCCCGTGCGGACTGCGGAAGGCTTCCATGTACCTCTGGCACACGGGGTTGTTCTCTGGGTCAGTGGGAGAGGGGCAGGCACAATCCTGACGCAGGGACGGGGCAGGGAGATATGGACAGGAAGCCACACCCCATGCATACGTCAAACCACTTACAGGTGTCAGGACCATGCAGCAGCTGGGGCCCTCGACCACCTGAGACCTCCTTGAACCTCCTCGACAGCCACCTGCAAACTGCTGTTTGGAAGCAGAGCTCACGGTCATCGGTGAGGTTGTGGGCCTCAGCCCCTGGTCAGGCAGCTACTGGCTACAGAAAGGTCCAGAGGCGGTATAGTTTTTAGTTACAATTCTTTTCGGGTTTTTAATTAAGCGTCTTGTGGGGCACCTCGGTGGCTCAGTCGGTTGAGAGTCTGTCTCTTGATTTTGGCTCGGGTCACGATCCCAGGGTCATGAGATCGAGCCCTGCGTCAGGCTCCACCTGAGCTTGGAGCTTGCTTAAGAGTCTCTCTCCCGCTGCCCCTCCCCCACACTAGTGCATGCACGCTCGCTCTCTCTCTCTCTCTCTCTCTCTCTCTCAAAAAAGAAAGCATCTTGTGTATTTTATGTTTTCAGAAAATGATTCATGTTCCCAAATGGGTATACAGTTTGGAGTTTATATAACAAATATGTTCAGAAGTTATTGAAGGATGGGTCATAAAGATTAATATCTGAGTGAAGACCTTTTATTCATACATTTATATGACAGATATTTGTCGAGTGCCTACTATATGCCTAGCCTGGGAATTTTTATTAAGTAACTTCTTTACCTTCATTTCTCACAATAGTCCTCTGAAAGCAGGTACTGTTTTAAAACTCCACTTTATAGAAAAGAAAACCGAGGGGCACGTGGGTGGCTCAGTCGGCTGAGCGTCCAACTCTTGGTTTCAGCTCAGGTCACAGTCTCACAGTTCGTGAGATCGAGCCCCGCGTGGGGCTCTGTGCCGACAGCGCGGAGCCTGCTTGGGATTCTCTCTTTCTCCCCTCTCTCTGCCCTTCCCCCACTCTCGCTCTCCCAAAATAAAGAAATAAACTTAAAAAGAAATAAAAACTGAGACCCATAGAGGGAAAGCCACTTGCCAAATGGCTTTTACAAATGTAAAGGATTATAAACCAAGATTAGTTTGACTAGAGAGTCCAGGCTCTTGACGCAGCCTCTATAATACATGGTGTGAGTTTAAAATGGGAAGGAATTATGGCAGGTGAATTGGCCAAGAAGGCTTTATAAGAGAGGAGTGTGAGGCATTGTGGGAAGGCCAATGGACTGAGTTAAGAGACCTAGATTTTAGGCATTTGGGGAGGAGCTAGGGTAGGGCTTTCTGGGTAAGAGTGTACATGGGAACAGTACCTATGGGGAAGAGTGAACAAAAGTCCAATTGAAAGAAAATTGTCTTCATTTGCTTATTCACTCATCAGATGATAGTAAATGCATTTTATGTGCCAGGGATTAGGTGCTAGGGTCCCTAAAGGCCCAAAAGATTCAGTTTGACACCTCAGACTTTAATCGTTTATATAGTATTGGTAGGAAGTTTAGAAAGATAGACTTGGGCCAGAGTTTGAATGGCCTTGAATGCCAGGCTACGTATTACGATTCACAATACTTTTATTTCAGAAACTTACCGTTTTTATACCACGAACCAAAGGTTTTGTGGCTTCATTCTAATCACATTACTCTTAGCTATGTATGTGACTTACATAAGCTTCATTTGTGGGTTGGCCTGGGATCCTAGCCACATTTATAGCATTGGGTTTTTGTTCCCCCTCCAAAGCATATTGTTGATTTGTAGGCAGCATGGGCCAGAAACTGAATTGAGAAGCAGAGAATTTTGGTGCTGGCTTGCCTCAAGCTCACACTGTGACCTTGAGCAAGTTCGTTTTGCTCTCTGAACGTCAGTTTCCCCTGTAATAAAATGAGAGAGTTGAAATGGATCAGTAGTCTCAACCCTATCAGACTGATGTCCTCTTTTTTTTTTAATTTAGAGAGAGAGAGCATGAGTGGGGGAAAGGGGCAGAGGGAGTGATGAGAGAGAGAGAGAGAGAGAGAGAGAGAGAGAGAAAGAATGAATCAGAATCTTAATCAGGCTCCATGCTCAGTGTGGAGCCCGACATGGGACTCGATCCCAGGACCCTGGGATCATGACCTGAGAGTGGAACTCAAGATCCCGACACTCCACTGTCTGGGCCACCCAGGCTCCCTGATGTCTTATTTTAATATCAAATGTTTTCTCTGTCTCCCTTTACTATTGTAAATTCGTATTTATAGACACTAGATGATTGAACCTGTCTGTACACCTAGTTTCAATAAACATCAGTATAACATCCTAACTATAATATAAAAGAAAAAAAGTAATTTTTTAAGAAAATAGCATGTATTTCAGTACATATTTCAGTCCCCGTCAGATGCATGCACCAATGTGTTTAATCACTGTAAATGTCAGGGCTGTGAATGCAGATGAATATGAGAATATCGTCCATTGGTAGCTCAAGTTCCACATCTTTCCGAGAGAGGGCATGATTTTCTGAGATGTTGATCAACTCAGTTCTGTGTTGTGCTCGTCTCCCAGGGAAGTGCCGTGTGGGTCCCGCCTTCTCTGCTGCTTAATCCCTGAAGTATCCCCTACGCATCCTCATCGTGCCCCTTAGGGGGTGCTGCTCCCTCTGTTGCAATCACCTGGACCAGAAGAAACCCCAGCCGTCTGCCCATTTCATTCTCTGAGTCCCTGCGTGAATATTCTTTGAGTGACATCCATCGTGGGGTCCTGCGTCAGGATTCAAGAAGTCTGGTTTTGTTTCTACTTTTGCGGCTCGTGCCTCCGGTAGTAAACACGAAGGACTTGTTTACCTGCTGTGGTTGCGTGAGCACTGCCATGTAAAGAAGCGGAATAGCTCATTAGTGTTCGGGGGGATTGAGGAAGTAGGTTTCACCACTTACTTACCTTTCTGCGTTTGTCATTTTGCTCTCAAATGTGCCTTAGGAGTTTTAAATCGTTCCTTATTTTCTTAGGGCAGAGTACCACGTGTTATGGTCTGTTATTGCCAGCAGATGGCGATGTTTGGTGCAAAAACTGTCAGGCTTACCAGCTGCAGATTTTTCTAGGCTCTCTTAGTATTTAAAATTCAAACTTCATGGTGCATATTGGAAAGTATCTCTCCTTTTTGAAAGACCCGATATGAATTAACTTGCTTAAGGCAATGGGTAGGCTGGTGAAGAGAAGCCTGTAATTCAAATTTTTACAAATTAAGTCACATTTGACGACAGGCCCAGTATTTTAGTAGGACAGCTAAGATGTATGTTTTTATGCAGCGAGTAGTTGATCCCTTGATTTATCTGTAAATTCTGATTTCCTATTTATAGGTTTTAAGTGATAATTTATTTTGAAACAGTTTCAGACCACAGAAGGATTGCCAGAACAATACAAAGAGCTCCCCCAGTCCCTTTAATCAGAACCCCCCAATTGTTAATATTTTACCTCGTTTGCTCCATGGTTCACCCTTCTCTCTGTGTCCATTATCATTAGTCTTTCTCTGAATCTTTTGAGAGCTAGATGTTCTATCGCCCCTAAACGCTCCAGAGTCCCCCAAACAAGATCATTTTCCTACTAGAATAGCATACAACTAGCATATAACTCTGCAAATCAGGAATCTGTATTGCTATCACATTACCATCCCGTCCACATGCATCCATTCAAGTGTTGCCAGCTGGCCAACAATGTCACTTTTTCCCTTTGTGGTTGGAGGTCCTGTCTAGCAGTATGTGTTGTTTAGTTTGTGGTCTCCAATCCAGACCCGTTCTTTAGTCTTTCTCTGTCTTTCACATCCTTGAAATTTTTATAGAGTACAGACCTTACAATCTGCAGGATGACCAGCAAACTGGGTCTGGTGGTTCTTATTTAAAAAAAAAATTAAAAAAAACCCTTTTCTTATGTTTATTTATTTTTGAGAGACAGAGCACAGTGGGGGAGGGGCAGAGAGAGAAGGAGACACAGAATCTGAAGCAGGTTCCAGGCTCCGAGCTGTCGGCACAGAGCCCGACGTGGGGCTCGAACCCACAAACTGTGAGATCATGACCTGAGCCGGAGTCGGACGCTTAACTGACTGAGCCACCCAGGCGCCCCCTGTCTGATGGTTCTTTATGACAAGGCTCGGGCTGTACGTCCTTGGCAGGGATCGTACCACAGACCTGATGCTGCATACATCAGGAAGTACGTGATGTCAACCTGCCCCATCACTGGTAATGTTAACCAGGGTCACCTGGTCATCAGGTTTTAACTAAAATCCATCATTGAATTAAAACCCAATTAAAATCTATCATTTGGGTTTTTTTTTTTTTTTAAGTGGCACACTTTAGGGGCACCTGGCTGGCTCCGTCAGTAGAGCGTTATCTCTTGATCTCAGGGTCATGAGTTCGAGCCCCATGTTGAGTGTGGAGCCTACTTAAGAAAAAAGTAGGAAAAACACCTAACACCCAGTTTTAAATAATAAGTCATTTCAAACATTACTTAGTCAATTTGTACCAGCATTTTCCTTTTGCTAAAAGCATGTTATTGATTTGAGCGGTGATTACACTGTATTAATGGTGTGTTTATTGGGGATTCCCAGTTCCGAACTTCATCTATTGGGGATATTTTGTAAGAAAGCTACTGACAGTTTGAGGTTGATCACATGTCACAGAAACAGCTTGATTGGTAATTGTATTTTCTTTCTTTTTTTTAAGTTTATTTATTTATTTTGAGAGAGAGAGAGAGAGAGAGAGAGAGAGAGAGAACGAACAGGGCTGGGGCAGAGAGAAGAGGGAGAGGGGAAGAGAGAAAAGGACAGAGAGAATCCTAAGCAGGCTGCATGCTGTGAACACAGAGCCTGACTCCACGCTTGATCCCACAAACCGTGAGATCGTGACCTGAGCCAAAATTAAGAGCCGAATGCTTAACTGACTGAGCCACCCAAGCACCCCAGTCATTGTTTTTTCTTATGGTTTATTCAATATTGAAAACTACAAACCTTACAAACAAAGCATCTTTTATAAACTTGTTGCTACGACATCTCAAAATACTTAACATATAAAAATGTAGGGGCACCTGGCTGGCTCAGTCAGAAGAGCATGCGACTCTTGATCTGGGGGTTGTGAGTTCGAACCCCATGTTGGGTATAGAGATTACATAAATAAGTAAACAAACAAATAAATACTGAGTCTGTTTTTTTTAAAGGTGCTATTTCTGGTGAACAGTGGCAAGCTACAAGTACTTTCTTCGTAGTTCCTTCCTGAAATGAAGAAGAATATCACTTAATAAAAATAAGATAAAAATGTCAGGACACATCTTACTATTCCAGGAAGTTAGTAGTAAAGAAAAGGCGAAAATATATGCAGAATAACTTTCTGTCTGTTTTCGGATTATAACCAGCAAAAGTCACTAGAAGTTTGGTCATATAACTGTATATTTTTGTTTGTTAGGAAAACAAAAGCATCAAGTGGGCATCTAGGTGGGACTACATTTTGGATTCCATGCCTCATACCAACATTCAGTGGTTGAGGTAAGTTCTTTATTTTTAGTTTTTATTTTTAAGTTTATTTTCTTTAGTAACCTCTGCCCAACATGGGGCTCGAACTCAGCATGCTGAGGTCAAGGGTCGCATGCTCTTCTGACTGAGCCAGCCAGGTGCTTCTAGGTAACTACTTTATTTTATTTATTTATTTATGTATTTATTTATGTATTTCTTTCTTTCTTTCTTTATTTATTTATTTTTAAATGTTTATTTTTGAGAGAGAGAGACAGAGAGACAGAGAGTGAGTAGGGGAGGGACAGAGAGACAGAGGCAGAATCCAAAGCAGGCTCCAGGCTGCGAGCTGTCAGCACAGAGCCCAACGTGGGGCTCAAACTCATGAGCCGTGAGATCATGACCTGATCCAAAGTCGGACGCTTAATCCACTGAGCCACCCAGGCGCCCCCCCCCCCCCCCCAGGTGAGTACTTTATAAAACAAAGAGTAGGTAGCTTCAGTAGGAGAAATGTAAATATATATTTGTATTAAATATACATATATATATCATATATATGTTATATCTTATATATATGTACATATATATGTTATATCTTATATATATGTACATATATATATATATATCTTAAAGTTTAAGAGAGAGAACAGGGGAGGGGCAGAGAGAGAGAGAGGGAGAGAAGCAGAGAGAGAAAATTTGGGGCTGAAAGCGAGGAGCCGGCCGCGGGGCTCGAACCCATGAGTGGTGAGATCTCTATCCCTATGTGTTTTTGTTACCGGAGATGATCTTGAGTGACACCTTTTCCTCCCTGTGGCTGGTGTCCCCTCTCCTTCCTCGCACACAGCTCTCCACGTGCACAAAGAAAGAGAAAAAGGAAGACGGGCCTTAAATACACGCCTGCGTGCGTACGCCGAAGGGCAGAGCGGCTTGAGGTGTCTGAGAGGTGCCTTGCAGCCTGCAAAGAGCGCGGGGGGCGCGACGTGGGCAGGGTGTGACTGCGGAAGGGGACACCGCGCGCGAGATGAGAGGAAAGCACAGTAGAGACTTGTGCTCCTGGGTTCAGAACGTGTGAGGAAGAGGGCCAAGAGGAAGGTGGAGGCATTACATGTGAGACACCAAGACCTCTCGAGGGGCCCTTCGTTCCCTCAGCGGGGCCGGTGACAGAGAGGACCGTGTGGGGGACAAGGCGTGTCGGGGAGGGGCTGCTCATGCCACTGGTGTGCTTCCTCGTCCCTGCGAGGCGGCCGGACGCCCCGTTGGGCTCTGGGACAGCGTGAGGGAGGCAGACGGACTTCTGCTCCCGCGAGGCTTTATGTTCGGGCGGATGCAGAGGACACGCGCTTGATCGCTCGGGAACCTTCAACCGGGCCAAACCGCAGAGGTGGAAGTTTCAGCCTGAAATGGAGGGAGGAACCAGCTGAGAACGTGACGATTGGGCGTGACTGTGGCCAAGTGCTGAGGGAGGTCGGGGGGTAGGTCAGTTTGGGGTGGAAGAAGACTATGGAAGTAAAAATGATAGTGAGGGAAGGTGTGGTTCCGAGTATGGTCTCTTGAGGTGATGACCCTCCTTATATACCCATTGCCTTTTAAGTGAGAATAACACCCCCCGCTCCTGTGTTTCTACACTTATTCCTTCGTGTCTTCCTGCTCTCCCCCCCCCTCCTCCTCCTCCTCCTCCTCATTATTATGATCATATGGTAGCTTTTCCAGAGTCTTCTGTTTGGGCAGCTGTCCAGGTCCCATTTTCTCACATCCCCCGAAGTCTCCTCAGGTAAAATTTATTTAAATGGTTTCTCCAAAGGGATTGGGAGACCAAAGGGCCCCCAGATACACTGTGGGGGCTAATCTCTAGTAGTATTCATATTTATAGCATAATAAGGAATGTACTTTGTTTCAGCCATGATCTAATTCACTTACCACATTAACAGACGTTTTAGACATCAGTCATCTTTAAAATTTTTTTAATGTTTATTTTTGAGGGAGAGAGAGAAAGCATGAGCAGGAGAGGGGCAGAAACAGGGGGAGAGAAAATCTCAAGCACACTCCATGTTGTCGGCTCGGAGCCCCACATGGGGCTCAAACCCACGAACCGTGAGATCATGACTTGAGCTGAAACCAAGAGTCAGACGCTTAGCCGACTGAGCCACCCAGGCGCCCCTGAAAGTTTTTATTTATTTATTTATTTTGAGAGGGACGCCTGGGTGGCTCAGTCGGTTAAGCGTCCGACTTCAGCTCAGGTCATGGTCTCGTGGTCTGTGGGTTCGAGCCCCACGTCGGGCTCTGTGCTGACAGCTCAGAGGCTGGAGCTTGCTTTGGATTCTATGTCTCCCTCTCTCTCTCTGCTCCTTCCCCACTCATGCTCTCTCTCTCTGTCTCTCAAAAATGAATAAATGTAAAACATTTATTTATTTTCAGCATGAGAGTGTGCACACGCAAGCAGGGGAGCGGTTGAGAGAGTGGGAGACAGAGAATCCCAAGCAGGCTCCGCGCTGTCAGCACAGAGCCTGGCTCAGGGCTCGAACTCACGAACCATGAGACCATGACCTGGGCTGAAGTCGGACGCTCAACCGACTGAGCCACCCAGGCGCCCCTCCTATGCTGTACCTTTTATCCCTGTGACTTATTCATTCCATAGCTGGAAGGCCGTACCTCCCACCCCCTGCACTCATTTGCCCATCCCCCCACACCCCCTCCCCTTTGGCAGCCACAAGTGACTTATTTGTTTTATAACTGGAACTTTGCACCTCTTAATCTCCTTCATGTATTTTGCCCATCCCCCCATACTACCTCCTCTCTGGCAACCATAGACATCAATCATCTTATTGGCATCTCTTTTTAAATGTATTTTTGAGAGACAGGGAGAGTACAAGCGGGGGAGGGGCAGAGAGAGAGGGAGGGAGACAGAGGATCTGAAATGGGCTCCGTGCTGACGGTAGAGAGCCTGATGTGGGGCTCAAACTCACGGACTGTGAGATCATGACCTGAGGGAAAGTCAGATGCTTAACTGACTGAGCCACCCAGGCTCCTCCTTATTGGCATCTTTCTAGAGCAGTGTTGGTCTTTTCAGATTCTGGTGAAGCTTTGTTGATGTGTTTGGGTTTGGCTGGGTGGTGGGATGGCAGAAGGGATTGGTTTTGATTTGGGAGTGATTTTGAAGTTTAAATTTTAGAAACAGTAAGAGCTGGGAAGTACAGTGGCCATGGGGTCATTACCCTGAAGCTCATAAAAAGACCACAACCTTGGTCTATCAGTTACGAAGTCAGTCAGCCATTAGTTCAACCTTGATTCCTGGACTTTCATCCTCAGTTCCATGCTCTGGAATTGAGTTTCTGTTAATTGATCTTATTTAATTCTTCTTGCTTCCTTTTGGGAATGTACCCTTAAGAAATTCTAAAATCACCTTAAGAATAACGTGGCTTATATTGCTTTATTCGGTTTTGTTTTGTTTCTTTTTAGTGTTTCTTTTTGAGACAGAGAGAGACAGAGCATGAGCGGGGGAGGGGCCGAGAGAGAGGGAGGCACAGAACCCGAAGAAGGTTCCGAGCTGTCAGCACAGAGCCCGATGTGGGGCTTGACTTCACGAACCGTGAGATCATGACCTGAGCTGAAGTCGGACTTAACAGACTGAGCCACCCAGGCGCCCCTATATTGCTTTATTTGTAGTACAGTTTTGTGGATTATGTGTATTAATACATAATATCAATATATTGTGTATTATAATATATTAAGTTCATTTAATATACTGATGTATTCAGCTTTTGATCTAAGTCTAACCTTGGAAAAGTGATCAACATGATGAAAATTTGAATGCCTTTCTTTTATTTATTTTTTTATTTTTTATTAAAAAAAATTTTTTTTAACGTTTATTTATTTTTGAGACAGAGAGAGACAGAGCATGAACAGGGGAGGGGCAGGGAGAGAGGGAGACACAGAATCTGAAACAGGCTCCAGGCTCTGAGCTGTCAGCACAGAGCCCGACGCGGGGCTTGAACTCACGGACCGTGAGATCATGACCTGAGCCGAAGTCGGATGCTTAACCGACCGAGCCACCCAGGCGCCCCTGAATGCCTTTCTTTTATATGTACCCACATTTTCTTCTCACTGTTTAAATAAGGAATTTGACGTTTAACTTCTCTTTTTTCTTCTTTAAATTTTCTAGTATTATGAATTCCTTTGTTATCATTCTCTTCTTATCTGGCATGGTGGCTATAATTATACTGAGGACTCTTCATAGAGATATTATCAGATACAATGAGATGAGTTCTTCTGTAAGTAAAAATGCACATATTTGATTCAGCAAATATTTGAATGGCTATGTCCACTTGTCAATGTTATATTTTTACTTAGGGCATATAATACCTCGAATACAGCACATTTCGACGTCTAGCAATTTAGCCTATTATACCAAATCAGAAAGTATAGAGTTGGGTAGGTTCTATCAGAAAGTATAGAGTTGGGTATGCTCTGTAAAAGTAGAAGTCAGTTTATGAGAGAGGTATTTGTTACCCACTCTGGTTCTATTCCTTTTTATATGTTTCTGAACTTTTAAAGTATTATTTAATGTTTCCATTAATTTGGAGTATGAGATAAATGTATCAAACATTGCAAAATGTTATCATTTGGGTTAAATTTAGTTAAAAAAATCTTTTTTAACATTTATTCATTTTTTGAGAGACAGACAGAGTGAGACACAGAGTGTGAGCGGGGGAGGGGCAGAGAGAGAGGGAGACACAAAATCGGAAGCAGGCCCCAGGCTCTGAGCTGTCAGCACAGAGCCCGATGCGGGGCCTGAACTCACAAACTGTGAGATCATGACCTGAGCCGAAGTCAGACGCTTAACCGATTGATCCACCCAGGCACCCCTCTTTTTTTTTCACAAAATTTTTTTGAGGTTAAATTTAGTTTTAGCTCATTTATACTGTTTTGACTCTTATAATCATCTGTGTATTGGTGAATTTTAGATTTCTTTTTTTTTAAAAAGAGAATCCTTTGTTTTTCTTTTCTTTTTAAGGTTTATTTATTTTTGATAAAGAGAGTGCAAGCGGGGGTGGGGTCAGAGAGAGGGGGAACAGAGGATCTGAAGCGGGCTCCACACTAACAGCACAGAGCCCGATGCGGGGCTCGAACTCAGACACCATGAGATCATGACCTGAGCCGAAGTCAGACGCTCAACCAAGTGAGCCACGCAGGTGCCCCGAATTTTAAATTTCTATAAAAATTGGCCGAATTCCCTCTGTATATTAAATCATTTCACTTTCTTCATGCAATTTAGCCAGGTGTGTTCCTTATATGAGGAACACATACCCTCTAATGCAAAACCTAGAGTAAGGGAGTGCCTCATTTGGATGGCAGGATCACCTACCTTCCAGAGGGCTACTGTATCCAGAATGAGCCATCGGCTTCCAGTTAGTCTGTCTTTAGAGGAAAATTCATTTCCGTCTAACTTTGAGAGTTCTGGTAACTTTCTGCCACAGTGTGTTTACCAAAGATTTTCTCATATGCAGGAAGATGCCCAGGAGGACTTTGGTTGGAAGCTGCTTCATGGGGATGTATTCAGACCACCAAGGAGTAGAATGTTGCTGTCAGTTTTCCTGGGCCAAGGAACACAAGTTTTGATCATGACGTTTATCACCTTACGTAAGTAGGCTCAGATCGATATGCGTCATCTTAAACATTCTTAGTGAACTGTTGCCGTATGTTAAATTTTGATCCACGTGTACAAAAGGGCTTTGAAAATACCCTAAAGTTGAAGAAAATGTATGTTTTATGGTACTTACAATTCTATCTTCTCAAATTAAGGATAGGAGTCTGAATACATTCCTGTCTCCGGGACCTTTCATGGCTTCTTCAGTTGTGAATAATTTATTGCGCTGTCCAATACACAAAGTCCTTGCTTTGCAAAAGAGAAGCTTTCTTGAAAATCAGCATGTGGGTAGAATCATATTTTAAGTGGACTAAGGGAATTCATAATTAAACACTAGCATTTTGAAATGCTGTGGCAAGCCTAAGTGCTGGTCTTTAAACGTATAAACAGAATGGCATCTTTAGGAGGCTCACAATGGCTGTTGAAACCTGGCTGCCTTCATGTATAAAGTAAAAATGGAGCCTGTCAGTTTTTGATGGCCAGAGTGGTGATTTTCATAAACAAGGCTGCTGTAAAAAAAAAAAAAAAAAAGGCTTGTTAGGTGTTTCAGATGTCAGTGCTAACTTCAAAATTCAGCTTTCAAGATTGTATTTTCCTGAGACCAAGTCTCGCTTTGATTAAAAAAAATTTTTTTAATGTTTATTTTTGAGAGAGAGAGAGAGAGAACAGGGGAGGGGCAGAGAGAGAGAGGGAGACACAAAATCTGAGGCAGGCTCCAGGCTCTGAGCTGTCAGCACAGAGCCTGACATGGGACTCGACTCATAAACTGTGAGATCATGACCTGAGCCAAAGTCGGATGCTTAACCGACTGAGCCACCCAGGTGCCCCACTGCTTTGATTTTTTTTTTAATTTTTCCCCTTGAATACAAGGAAGCAGAAGGAAATTTTTGTGGGAAAATGATTTTCTGTTTACAGAATGATACTAGAGTAGGGGGGATTGTTTATTTAATTTTGATTTAAATGGTGAGGTAAAGACTAGATCCAACTTGGAAACTGAACTTCACTTGCCTTGCCTTGAAAATCACAACTTTTCATTAAGACAAAATTGTCATTAGTTAAGTGAATAACATTCATTCACAGTGTCACTTAAGATCTCACATGACAGAATATCCTTGTGTGCTGTTACACATAATATGTCTTAATCAGTGGGTCTTTAATTTATTACAAAGTCTTGTGTGCTTCTGAGGCTATGATCGTAACTGGTTTGATATTTCTTTTTTGTGCCTTTAGTTCTGGCCTGCCTTGGTTTTCTATCCCCCTCCAACCGAGGCGCTTTAATGACCTGTGCCGTTGTGCTCTGGGTCCTTCTGGGAACCCCTGCCGGATATGTGTCTGCAAGAATGTATAAGAGTAAGCATTACATCTGCTCTCATTCCAGTAAGTTCATGCGTTCAGTGTAGAAATTAAAAGGCCGTAAAACACAACATTTGAGAATCGCATGGGGCATTTTAGCCGACCCATCCAAAGGTACTTGTGTCCTGGTTATAAAGTAGGTCTAAAGTGGACTGAATCAAGTTGCGACAGTAACTCTTCTGTCTTTTCCTTCCTCAGCACTTAAAGGTGTTAAATGGAAGACAAACTTTTTGCTGACGGCACTATTATGTCCTGGGTGAGCATTGCACGTTCTCCGTTCTCTATGCAATTACACTCTTCCTTAGACTTCGTCTTGGAGAAATCATCGTAGGCGATAATGAAGGGTCGAAGGGAGAGGAGTTTTCTGTAGCGGCAGCATTCTCTCTTTGTACAGCGTAGCCTCGAGTGCAAAGAGATAGCCAGGGTGCTGCTGTATATACCGTATTAGAATGGCGATTTGGGCACCACCTGTGTTAGTCCCCTTGTCGCTGCCTTCTGTGATTCTTTCTTCCCGTCTCCCCTAGTGACTGCAGTGTCATTAGTGACTGCAGTTCGGGGGTAGAGTCATTGTCCAAGGGGGAGTGGGCGGGGCCGCACAGTGGCTGTGTGAGTAGCGCCGTCAGCCCCCTAGTTACAGACGTGCGGGATTGGTGGCCAAGCGGGGGAGCAAGTGTTCAAGGTCACGTGGGATGTCAGTAATAGAGCGCTATATCTAACCGAATGTCCCCCCTGCATCCCGTCCTGGGATCTTCCCACAGAACCTCGCTGATGAAGTGCTGACTCACTTAGGGTTTCATCTCCTTAGTCAGCTCGGGCTGCCCTACCAAAATCCATAGACTGGAGGGGCGCCTGGGGGGCTCAGGCGGTCGGGCGTCTGACTTTGGTTCAGGTCATGATCTCAGTTTGTGAGCTCGAGCCCCGCGTCCGGCTCTGTGGGCTCTGTGCCGCCGGCTCAGAGCCCGGAGCTTGCTTTGGATTCTGTGTCTCCTCCTTTCTCTGCTCCTCCCCGACCTGTGCTGTCTCTGTCTCTCAAAAATAAATAAATGTAAAAAAAATCCCATAGAGTGGGGGGAGGGGGCTGAAACAAAACAGTACACATTTGATTTCTCATAGTTGTGGAGGCGGAAATGTTGGAGATCAGGGCACCAACAGGGTTGGGTCCTGGTGAGAAGTCTCTTCCTAGCTCGTTGAGGACTGCAGTCTTGCTGTTTCCCCACATGGCAGGCAGAGACAGTAAACTCTCTAGTGTCTCCTCTCATAAAGGCACTAATCCCATCATGAAGGCCTCATCTAAGCTTAATCACCTCCCAAAGGCCCCACCCCCAAATACCATTACCTTGTGGATCAGTGCTTCAATATATGAATTTGGGGAGGGGGACACAACTCAGTCCATAGCACGTTTCATTTCTCATATTCTTTCCTTGATGTTATGAAGGAAAGGTCTTTTTAAAAAAGGTTTATTTATTTTGAGAGAGAGAGACAGATGGACAGACA
This sequence comes from Prionailurus bengalensis, assembly GCF_016509475.1. Lineage (NCBI taxonomy): Eukaryota > Metazoa > Chordata > Mammalia > Carnivora > Felidae > Prionailurus > Prionailurus bengalensis. Next base: position 113,782,008 of record NC_057361.1, read on the forward strand.
GCACACGTGGGGGAGGGGCAGAGAGAGAGGGGGAGAGACAGTCCCAAGCAGGGTCCGCACTGTCAGCCAGGAGCCTGATGCCGGGCTCGATCCCACGAACCACGAGATCATGACCTGAGCTGAAATCAAGAGTCAGATGCTTAAACGACTGAACCACTCAGGCTCCCCACCTCCCCCCCCCCACTTTTTTTGTTTTTTAAGGAAAAACTAGTGGATTCTATCTTAATTGTCATGTACTTTAGTTCCTATTTGTTACAAAATTCCCATGTCCTTGATGCTAGAAGTATGTCCCCATAGTGGAAGAGGTCCTATAATGAAAGTTATACATAGTAAACTCAGTTACATTATATGCTGATTGGTGGCAAAGGGAGAGCAAAATGCTTTCACAATGCTCTGTGGCTGTGCATGATGCCGTGAATGAGGCAACGCAGTGATAGATTCTGTAGACCCATAACCTTTTATCTCCATGTGGCTTGTTTTCCTTGAAACTCCGGGGAAAAAGAGGAGATCATTGAGAGGATTGAACATTACGAGTTTGCACATCAAATACAGGAACCTCAGAACTTTTGACTTATTTAAAGTAAGGACAGCGCAGTCCCCTCCCCCTCCCCACCTTGACTAGAGCCATCTGCTTTTCCTGTAACTGTTTTCAAGGGAACTAGAATGGGTGGTCTTCTCTGAGGTGAATGCTTTATTACATTTATGTAAGAAAGCAATGTCCTTGACAATATTTCAGCTATTTGTTGCTTCAAGTTCAAGACTCAAATGAATCCCACACTGGATAAATTTGGCAGCAAAGTGCCATTGTGCAAGTGTCATTATACTGGGTTGTACTACAAGGGGCAGCACGTGCAGGAACCAGTCCACAAACCGTCCGCTGTTCTCTGCTTTAGTTCGTTACTCATTCGGCACACCCAGCGTGGTCTTTTTGGTTGTGTTTTGCTTTCGTTCTTACCCTATTTAAGGCATTAACCTAGGCACTGTAGAGGAAATTAAATACAAATTGTCTCTGAAACTGTCTTCGTGGCTCAAGAGGACTAATAATGGCCCAGCGTTCATCACACATGTTCCATCTTACTGTAAAAAGAAGTTACATCATAGAAATAGACAATGTAAGGGGCGCCCGGGGGGCTCAGTCAGTGAAGCGTCCGACTTCGGCTCAGGTCATGATCTCACGGTCCGTGAGTTCGAGCCCCGCGTCGGGCTCTGTGCTGGCAGCTCGGAGCCTGCTTCGGATTCTGTGTCTCCCTCTCTCTCTCTGCCCCTCCCCTGTTCATGCTCTGTCTCTCTCTGTCTCAAAAATAAATAAAAACGTTAAAAAAATTAAAAAAAAATGTAAAAGAATTAGAATATATCATATCGCTAAGCTTGATGAGCCAAATTGAACAATCAATGTCTGAGAAAAGCATTAGCATTCCCAATGCGCTATGAACTGTTTTCATCATGTTTTCAACGTTTATTTATTTTTGGGACAGAGAGAGACAGAGCATGAACGGGGGAGGGGCAGAGAGAGAGGGAGACACAGAATCGGAAACAGGCTCCAGGCTCTGAGCCATCAGCCCAGAGCCCGACGTGGGGCTCGAACTCACGGACCGCGAGATCGTGACCTGGCGGAAGTCGGAAGCTTAACCGACTGCGCCACCCAGGCGCCCCTTCATCATGTTTTCCATGAGATTGATTGTGAAGCATGTTTTACACAGAGAAATTCAAAAATTCGAGTAGAAATCCATAATTACATGGCTCAGGTTTACATGGACTTTGCGATGACGTGGTGTCAAGACACAGTTTTGTCAAAGTAAAAAAAAAATGTTTTTGATTTGAAAAGCAACTGGGAACAGTGGTTGTGTCCTGGGGTGGGTTTTCGGGGGGGCTGGGGGACAGGAGTGTGAAGGAGACTATTTGTATTAGATTTACTTTTCGCTCTTTTTTTCCCCACCTTTTTGCATCATGTACCATATGCACGTGTTACCTATTTTTTCTTTTTTCAACGTTTTTTTTAATTTTTTTTATTTTTGGGACAGAGAGAGACAGAGCATGAGCGGGGGAGGGGCAGAGAGAGAGGGAGACACAGAATCGGAAACAGGCTCCAGGCTCCGAGCCATCAGCCCAGAGCCCGACGCGGGGCTCGAACTCCAGGACCGCGAGATCGTGACCTGGCTGAAGTCGGACGCTCAACCGACGGCGCCACCCAGGCGCCCCTATTTTTAAGTAATTTCATTATGAACAACAGTAACACCAACTCAGAACCATATATTAAAGGGGAGAGGTAGTGCTAGAAGCTGACGGCACAGGCTTTAGAGTCGGACACACACACGCGCGTGTGCACGCACGCACACGTACCCTATACTGCAAACGTATAGAGTGGTTCATTTCCCAATTCTACCTCCTCCTAGTTACCGGGCCTTGAGCACATTGTGAATAACGCTGCGACGAACATAGGCGTGCACGTACCTCTTTGAGATCTTTGTCTTCTGTTCCGTTGCATAGATATTTTCTGCGGTGCCATTTCTGTTCCCTTGTCATCTATTTGACCATTTTTTTTTTTGAGTTATTCTCTTAGTGGTTACCTTAACAGATTACAATCAGTGTCCCAATTTACACCAATCTAGTTTGGGTGAATCCCAGCTTAATTTCAATATTAGACAAAACTTTGCTCCTATCAAGCGCCTTTCTCACCTCCCTTCTTCCTGCTGTCACTGCCATACCAATTACGTCTTAATACTTTGTATGCTCGTCAGCGCAGATTTAAAATTATTGCGCTACGCAGGTGTCTTTTAAATTCGGCAAAAAAAGAGCTTCAGATAATATTTACTAACCGTGGCCTGTTGGGCAAGTGATGTTACCTCTCTAATCCTGGGTTTCCTCATGGGTCATATGGGAATAATGGTGTCCCTTTCCTCCTGGTTGAGCTGTGAGGATTAAACGGGATATCGTACGTACTGCATTTGGAACAGTGCCTCGCACATACTAAGTGCTCAGTGAATGGTAGCTGTGGTTATTAGCAACCCTTCTGCTATCATGCCTTTGCTCATGCTGTTCCATCTTTCTGTGTTGTTCCACCTTTTTGTAATCACTTCTTTCCAACCCTCCGATGCCAGATTTCTATTCGTTGTTTTAAGCCCCAGCTCAAATGCCACCATTTCCATGTTTGAAATTGTACAGTGTCTCTCACCATCGCTATACTACTTATCACAGTGTTCCTTAGATTACAGTTATTTGTGATATGTCTTATCTCATTCTGCATTCTTTTTTTTTTTTTTCAACGTTTATTTATTTTTGGGACAGAGAGAGACAGAGCATGAACGGGGGAGGGGCAGAGAGAGAGGGAGACACAGAATCGGAAACAGGCTCCAGGCTCTGAGCCATCAGCCCAGAGCCCGACGCGGGGCTCGAACTCACGGACCGTGAGATCGTGACCTGGCTGAAGTCGGACGCTTAACCGACTGCGCCACCCAGGCGCCCCTCATTCTGCATTCTAATGTTCGTGAGGGTATGAGGTCTTATTCATTTCTGTATCTTTCACAGTGTGTAACCAAGTGCCTTATACAGAGTATAAGTGCCTTATAAGGAATAAGTACTCAGTAAATAATCACTGTATGATTGAATCAAGTGAATAATTTAAAAGTACAAAACAGATTCAGTTTCCTAGTTCTGTTAGTAGAACTGAATGCAATTAAAATTTTTTTAAATTTTTTAAATTGTATTTTAGAGAGAGAGTGTGAGTGGGGGAGAGGGACAGAAGGGGAGAGAGAGAGCATCTTAAGCAGGCTCCACACTCGGTGGAGAGCCCAACGAGGGGCTCGATCCCATGACCCTGGGATCATGACCTGAGCCGAAATCAGGAGTCGGACGCTCAACTGACTGAGCCACCCAGGCACCCCTGAATGCAGTTTTAAAGCAGTAAACAGGCATGATACAAAGGATAGATTTCCCTCAAGTGGTTTAGGGGCCCTCTTAGGTCGATGGGAGAGAAAATCGTAAGGTACTGGCATTCTTATTTCTTAGAAAGTAGTAGGTTGAAAGAGAAGTTCAGTGCCTCGCAGTGTATAAACGTGTGAGTAGCTGATACAGTGCCATAAATGGGCAGTGTAAAACTGTCTTCAAATTTATTATTTAAAAAAAATCAGGCTTTACATTTAAGAGGAGAAGCATTTAGACTAATGAACACTTATGCTCCCTAGAAGAAATGGAAGAAAGTAAGATTATTAAACTACATACGTTTCCTTCATGTAACCCCAAAAGTGGTAGGAAGGGAAAAGAAGAGGCAGCATAGTTTGATGGTCATGCACCCAAACTTTACAATTAGAAGAAGCAAGTCTGAATTCCAGCACTTAATATTAGGCAGTCAGTATTAGCTAAGTGACTTTGGGGAAGTCCTATCCCCTTCCTGATTGTCCGTTTCCTTGCCTGTGATGCCTGTGTCACAGAGTCGTTCAGAGAAATAAATGAACTAATGGATTGTGAAATTGTTTTGTGAGCTATAAAGTATTCTTGGTCACTCTTTTCTTCTGTGTTCCTACTGCTCTGTGTTTATCATCTGCCATAGCATTTTCCGTGTCGTGTTGTAATTTATTTGTTTATCTCTGTCCCCCACTAGACTGAGCTTTGCAGAGCAAAGATTTTTATTTATCTTTGAACACCAGGGCCGAACACATAGGTACTCAATAAATGTTTGATGAGTGTGTGAATAAATGTTTCAGGTAGGAGATGAACCCAGATGACCTCTCAAGTTTCCTTTTAGTTTTGCTGTTTAAGATTCCATGAAAAGGTAGAAATAATTAGAGACCAACAAAGGAAGAACTATTTAGAATATAAAAACTTGAAACTGAAGGGCAGTTACAGAATTGTTAAACACATATTAACATTCTAGAGTGTACTTTCAAAAGGGAAATCGTTGAGACAGGTTAATTGAATTTATGTATAAGAAGGGAGGTTATGATTTGTCAAGTGAGAAGTAATTTTTTCTGGCCATGGAATGATAACGGCTGAAATGAATCTCTCAAAAGCTAGGAAATTTGGCAGAGGAATACTGTGGCTAAACAAATTCATTAGAGCAGAAAGGTATTAAGAAACATTTGAAGAAGTATGGTTAAATCATGGGAAACCAGCCTCCCTTATTAAGATGCCAGAAACCAATGAGACCTAAGGTGGAGGTTTACTGTGGTTGTATTTGTTGTTGTTTGAAAGGGTTCAAAACCACAGCTCCAGCAGGGGCAAAGTATGAGCCTTGAAAAAGCACAATGTCCCTACCGACATAGATTTAGTACGCAGAAGAGGTCGTACACACAAGGTGGTGGGAGGGAGGTGAGGCAGAAATAGTAAAATGAAGGAGAAAATGGCTGAAGTTGGTTTATCATGAGAGATGAGGAACATCCAAAAAAAAAATGATCCCGAATCAGAAATTGGAAGGCAGCATTAAATCCTAGAATTGGAATGGACCTTGAGAGAACTTCCAACTACAGGACTAAACCAGAGATTCCCTCGACGGGAGACCTCAAAGCCTTACCCGGTGCCTCATAATGTGGATGTTACCATGTTCCCTCTCTCTGGTCTTTGACTAAATGTCTGGGGGAAGACACCCTGATTGGTGGTGGGGGGAGGTCCCCACCATAGAGGCTTTAGTATAGCATAGTGGGATGGAAACAGCTTGCCCTTAAAGAATCACACACACACGTGAATTCGAATCCTAGCTCTGCCTCTTATCAGCTGTCTGACCTTGAGGAATTATTTAATATCCCTAAAAGACATTAAGAACTCTGTCTAGGGGCTCCTGGGTGGCTCAGTCAGTTAAGCGTCCGACTTCGGCTCGGATCATGACCTCACGGTATGTGAGTTCGAGCCCCGCATCAGGCTCTGTGCTGACAGCCTGGAGCCTGTTTCCGATTCTGTGTCTCCCTCTCTCTCTGACCCTCCCCCACTCACCCTCTGTCTCTGTCTCTGTCTGTCTCTTTCTTGAGAATAAACATTAAAAAAAATTAAAAAAGAACTCTGTCTATTCAAGTAACTCCTATTTTGCACGTGCCTGGGTTGTCTATCTAATTTTCCTTTCTTTCGTTTTTTTCTTCTGTTCAATTTTTTTTCTTTTTCCTCCAGTTTTGTTGAGAAACAATCGACATACATCGCAGTTCAATTTACATATATTGTGAAATGAGTCCCACAAAGGGTTCGTCTCACGTCCGTCATCTCACGTAGATACAATAAAAAGAAAAGAAAGGGGAAAAAAGGAAAACAAATCTCTCCTCGTGATGATGAGAACTCTTGAGGACTTACTCTCTTAGCTTCCCCGTCACACGGCCGTGTTAGCGGTAGTCCTCACGTTGTACATCACGTCCCCAGGACGTACTTCTCTTCTAACTGGAAGTTTGACCACCTTCCTCCAATCCGTGCCTCCACCCTGGCCCCAGAAACCACACGTGTGATTTCCTTCTTCTAGGAGTTTGGTTTGCTTTTGTTTGCGTTTTAGATTCCACGTGTAAGGAAGATCATACGGTGTTTGTCTTTCTCTGACTTATTTCAGTCAACATAATGCCTTCAAGGTCCATCCATGTTGTGGCAAATGGTAGGATTTCCTCACTTTTTAGGCCGAATAATATGCTAATGTATATGTGCACCACACCTTCTTTGTCCACTCATCCTTCGATGGGCACTTAGGGTGTCTTCATTTCTTCTTCTCTTCCCCCCCCTCCTCCTTATCCTCCTTCTGAGGGACTCAACCCACGAGCCTTGAGGTCATGACCTGAGCTGTTACCAAGAGTCGGAAGCTTAACCAACTGAGCTACCCAGGCACCCCTAACGCTGCTCTCTAAGACCTATCATTAGCTTTATATCCCAACCCTTTTACTGTGGTTTTAGTTCTCCTTGTCATATTTCGAATTCCTCTTGCTTCATGGTTGCAGTGCCTCCTCTAATCTCTCCGAGGATGTCAGTCACAGATTTTCCTTTTTAAAGTTTTCTTCTGAGCTTCAGGGACCTTCTCTGAGAGACTAGACCTCCAGTCTTCTGCTGGGGTCAGGAAGGGAAGTTCCTTGGCTCTGCAGAGTCGGGAGGGAGCCGGCAATCCTGTCAGTGTCTTAGGCTGACTTCCAACCAGTCCTGGTTTTAGCCACTCCTTCCCTCCCACTTCCAGAGGAACCCGGCGCTACAAATCCCTGAGCCTTTGTTGGAGCTCCTTGGTGTCAGCGGAGTTGCCGCTCAGCTTTCCCTACGGACGACTCGGGATCCCAGGTCTCCCTGTTCTACTAACTCAGTTACTACTTGTCCTTCTGCTGTCTGGTTTACAAAATGGGTTGCTTCTCTCCTGTGTCCCCCACCCTTGTGTATTCATACCCTTTTAAAGTTCTTTTACCATAATTTTATCAGAGTTTTGAGGAGGGAGCAGAGCCAAAGGTGTGATTTCCATGTACCATCTTTGACCAAACCTCTTAATTCTTCATGTGTTTCATATCCATCACTTAGGTTTTAACCATCACCACATTATACTGTTTCTTACCACTTTCTATCTAGTCTCCTGGTCTCTAGTTTCTCTTCCTTTAGGTCTGTCCTTTGCCACGCTGTGGACTCATCTGCCGGGAAGACTGTACTATGTACCTCACAGCTTTGAGCGTAAAAACCCTCCGGCCGCTTCTGGACGTCCGCATTCCTTACCCTGCCATTCAAAGCCTTCCACAATCTAGCCTCCGCCCACCTTTTCAACCTCATGTTTTAGGCTTTCAGAAACACTCACATCCATATGGTTGCCCATACTCACCTGTAGCACTGAGCCAACTTGTCTGGAACAAATAGGGGCACGACAACTGGGCTTGCCTGGTGATTTATCCAGTAGATTCAGCAGCTGACCTGTTGATTTTGAGCGATTGACTTAAAGCTCTTGCTTTAAGTGAACATTTATTGGACTTGAGGCTTGTAGCCTATTTCAGTCTAGGATTCTAAAATCTGTCTTTAGGGGCGCCTGAGTGGCTCGGTTGGTTAAATGTTCGACCCTTGATTTCTGCTCAGGTCGTGATCTAGCGGGTTTTGTGAGCTCAAGTCCTACATCGGGCTCTGCACAGGCAGCTCGGAGCCTGCTTGGGATTCTCTCTCTCCCTCTCTTTCTCTCTACGCACCCCCCCCTCCATGGTCTTTGTCTCTCTCTCAAGTAATAACAAGATTTTAAAAAATCTGTTTTTATTCATTTTCTTTTTTTTTTAAGTTTATTTATTTATTTATTTTGAGAGAGAGCACGCAAACGGGTGAGGGGCAGAGAGAATCCCAAGCAGGCTCTGCACCGTCAGCGCAGAGCCTGATGCCGGACTCCATCCCACGAACCATGAGATGAGATCATGACCTGAGTCGAAACCGAGTTGGACGCTTAACCGACTGAGCCACCCAGGTGCCCCGAGTCTATGCATTGTCTTTGTGTTCGCTCTATTGCATATTGAGTTTTTCCGTGGCATATTACTCCCCATCTCATTTATTTTCTGCTGGACTCTAGGGGTGCAAAGATGGTATTGGGTTTAAGTCCCAGCTCAATGACTGGTTTCCCACAGTGAGATTTACTATTCTTTTAGGGTATAGCCTTATAATTTATTCTATCCTTCTCACCAAAAGAACGTTCTGATATTCACCTCAAGTATGAGTTTAACATTTTCATGAAAGCATATTGCTTCCTGATGACTCTTTTTCTCCCCAGTGTTGTCTTTGCCGACCTCTTTTTTATGAACGTGATTCTTTGGGTGGAAGGTTCATCGGCTGCCATCTCCTTTGGTACTCTGATAGGGATTCTGGCAATGTGGTGTGGAATTTCAGTACCCCTAACATTTGTGGGTGCGTACTTTGGAGCCAAGAAAAAGGTAAATTTCTAAAATACTGCTTTTGACCATTGACTGATGTCTGAAATAATACCTCAACGTGTATATTACTGTACATGGAATGTAAAATGTACCATTGGAGAAAACTACGAAGAATAATCCTATTTATTTATTTCTTCATTTATTTAAATGTTTATTTATTTTTGAGAGAGAGAGAGAGAGAGAGAGAGCGAGCGAGCATGAGCAGGGGAGGGGCAGAGAGAGAGGGAGACACAGAATCCGAAGCAGGCTCCAGGCTCTGAGCCGTCAGCACAGAGCCTGACACAGGGCTTGAACCACAGACCGTGAGATCATGACCTTAGCCGAAGTTGGACGCCTAACTGACTGAGCCACCCCAGCGCTCCTAGAATACTCCTTTTTTAAAATATTTTATTTTTAAGTAATCTATATACCCAGCATGGGGCTCGAACTCACAACCCCAGGATCGAGAGTCACACATTCTTCTGACTGAGCCAGCCAGGCATCCTGGGATAATCATTCCAGAATCAAAGATTTAAAAATTAACAAAAATGGAACCCAGTAACCCTTTAGAAGACGTTATTTAAAGTACTCCCCACTTTATAGGTTGTTTAAATTTCTGTCTCTGTTGGAGAAAATTAAAAGGATATATAGTAGTAGGAAGGCTGACTTTAACTGAGTCAGAAAAGTAGACGGCGGGGGAAGAAAGCTAAGGTACAGTCTGAAAAATGGAACTGTTGAGTTTATAGATTTGAAGTTAGCTTATTCTACATACAGGGCAAAGGAGCAGGACACTGAGAAGACTACTCTGCAAAAGGAATGTATAAAGACATAGTGTGAGTTTGCACACTGTGTGCAAAGGGAGAAATCAGCACAAAACGGAAGCTGGAGGTCCACACAGAGCAGAAAAAAAGAAAAAATGTCTGAAAACTACCGACAGATTTTAAGGGAAATGCGTGAGACAAATTCTGAGACGACTTTTTGACATGTATTACTTCATGTTGGAATAGGCACCACTAAATCTTGTCCAGTCTCTCCCTTGAAACTGACAGGAAATGATGAACATCCTCGTTGCCTAGCTGTGTGCTTTCTCGTGTGGTGGCCACTGGCCACGTGTGATTTTTGAGGGCCTGAAATGTGGCTGCTTCCAAACTGGGACGTGCTGTGAGGAAGTGGAAAATCCACAGTGGATTGCAGACAGAACAACAGCAGCCAAATAGAAAACATCTACTGACTACTTCTTTTTTTAAACAGTTTTTTGTGATGTGTATTTATTTTTGAGAGAGAGAGAGAGCGTTGGAGAGACTGAGCCTCCCAGGTGCCCCTACTGAGTCCCTCTTACAGCAATGACACACGCAACTGAGAACATTTGTTAGATCCGATGAAATGGATTCACAAGTTAATTCCACCTGTTTCTTTTTACTCTTTAAAATGCGGCTTCTAAAAAATTTAAAACTGCCTGTGTGGCTTGCATTATCTTTCTATAGCACAGTGTCGGTCTAGCCTCTGCCCACGTGACTGCTCTGGGACGTGTTCTGCGTCCAGTTCCGATTCAGGATTCTGTCTTGTGATTATATGTCTATAAATTCACTTCAAATTCATGTCATTCTGATTTTCCCTTGATTTCTCTTCGAGCAGTTTAGGTTTCCAGTTTGCACGAACCAGATTCCCCGTCACATTCCTCAGCAGAGTTTTTTTACGAAACCACTGTTTGGCATCATGGTCGGTGGCATTTTACCTTTTGGCTGTGTTTTCATTCAACTCTTTCTCATTCTGAACAGTATTTGGTGAGTACGGTATCGTCACAACCTCAAAACATCTTAATTGTTGATAAACGAAGTTTCCTATATTTCAAGGAGGTTAGAGTCTGGGTATGGCAAAACTTCATTTGCCTCTGGTTTTATCCAGGAAATAGCCCTCTGACCCCCGGGGTGGGGGGGACTTCCTAGGGAACTGAGACTTAATTCACAAGTTTTTAAAGACAGTTTTTGATGGAAATTTCTACGCAGGTTTCCTTTTTTTAAAGCAGTAACCTCTTTTTAAGCCTTTCCAGATGACTTACAAAGTTGGCTCACACCACACTTCTCCGAGCCTTCGCAGGGGGTGGGGCGGGGGGGGGGTCCCTTGGAAGGAGGCACCTAAAGACCTGAAGAGGCAGCCGTGATGTGTATCTCTTTTCCATACCGACCTTCCATGCAAGAATTCAGAGTTCCTCTGCTAAAAATACTTGGAAGACTTACAGCTTCAAAGACTTACTTTGAGCTGTAAGTCATGTTTTTCGGCTCTCCTTTCTGTCAACTGTTAGTTCTGGTGTCAGGATGCCTGCTCTTTCCTCACAGCTTTCCTTGTTTTATCTGCTGCTTTGAATCTGTTGGGGTTTAAGAATTCTGATAGCCGGGGCTCCTGGGTGGCTCAGTCGGTTAAGCGTTCGGCTTCGGCTCAGGTCATGATCTCACAGTTTGCGAGTTCGAGCCCCGTGTCGGGCTCTGTGCTGACAGCTCAGAGCCTGGAGCCTGGTTCGGATTCTGTCTCCCTCTCTCTCTGCCCCGCTCACGCTCTGTCTCTCTCTCTCTCTCAAAAACAAATAAACATTAAAAAAAATCTCTAAAAAAAGATTTCTGATAACCAAGGGGCGCCTGGGTGGCTCAGGCTGTTGAGTGACCGACTTCGGTTCAGGTCATGATCTCACGGTCCGTGGGTTTGAGCCCCACGACGGGCTCTGTGCTGACAGCTCGGAGCCTGGAGCCTGCTTTGGATTCTGTCTCTCCCTCTCTCTCTGCCCTCTCCTGTTCATGCTCTGTCTCTGTCTCTCTCAAAAATAAATACATATTAAAAAAAATTTTTTTTAAAGAATTCTGGTAACCAAGACAGAAACGCACGTAAGGTGAGAACCCAGGCTTTCCAAAGTGCGACAGTTTTTACTTGCAAAGCTCCAGGTCCGTGACAGCTATTTCAGTTTCCCCCAGTCCCTTTTTCCTTAATTCCTGATTCTTGACTGCATTCTGCTTTCAGGAGCTGGGCAAGTGGGGTGTCGCTGCAGAGGGAGTTTTGGAGATGGGGCAAAGGCCCCATAAAATCAAATGGAGTAGCCAGCTGTGTGTATTTCTAACACTTTCATCCCAAAACAATCTTTCAGACAAAGCTTTCAAGTCCTCAAAAGTGAGGTTTAATCATGCACATTAATTGCTCACTTTTTAAACAGCATTGTGGCAAATTGGTTTAAAAGATAAGCAGTAAAATCTGTTACCTTGTCAGCAACGAAATATTTAACATGCTGCAAAATAGATTATGTAACTGTATTTTCCAGATGTTTTTGATGGGATAATTTTAAAGTGAAAACTAAAAGCTTCTTTGGACAAGTTAACTTTTGTTTCAATGAAAAAGAGGGTGCTTGCTGTGTACAACATTGTATATACTTATTATCTATATACATGATGCTCCCCAACCCCCATTCTTCGTCCTTGCAACCAGGTATATACTCTACACGAGATTTAAAAAATTTTTTGACGCTTATTTATTTTCGAGAGAGAGAGAGAGAGAGAGAGAGAAGCAGGCAGAGAGCAAGCGAGCAGGGGAAGGGCAGAGAGAGAAGGAGACACAGGATATGAAGCAGGCTCCAGGCTCTGAGCTGTCAGCAAAGAGCCCGTTGCGGGCCTTGAACCCATGGACTGCAAGATCATTTCCTGAGCCGAAGTCAGATGCCCAACCGACTGAGCTACCCAGGTGCCCCTGACTCTGTGGGGTTTTTTTTGGTTGTATAATGGCATTTATAACCTTCCATTGCTAAAAAGAAAGCATGCCTTAAAGTGTGCGTGAAGAGGGGCGCCTGCGTGGCTCAGTCAGGTAAGCGTCCGACTCTTGATTTTGGATCAGGTCATGATCGCAGGGTTGTGCGATCGAGCCCTGTGTCAGGCTAAGCCTGCTTATGATTCTGTCTCTCTCTCCCTCTGCCCCTCTCCACCGCTTGCTTTCTCTCTCTCTCGAAAAAAACAAAGCAACCATAAAATGTGGATGAAGAAAACGATAGAGATACTGATGGTTCTTTAGTGAAAACTGAATTGCGCGAGCAGAGAAACAGGGGTAAGTAGGAACACGGATTCGTACTGGAGGACATCAGGCCAAACTCTGAAGCCACATTGGTCGGTCAGGGAATGGTTTTTGGATGTTGGATGGATCGATGAAGGTCTGGAGTGAATCTCTCAGGTTAGACAAACGTGACCGTCTCTTGTATTCATTTGGAATGGTCTTTCTGTGTATTGTGAAGTTAATTTTAAGGCTATCATTTTTATTTTCAGGTCTCATCAAATGTACTTCATGTTTGGCTTCCTTTTCTTGGTCTTTATAATTCTCCTGATTACCTGCTCAGAAGCTGCGGTTCTGCTGTGTTATTTCTACTTGTGTGCTGAGGTAAAGACCTAAGAAACGAATGCATCTTCTCCTTCCCAAACTCGCACTATTGGAAGCACATGTTAACTACCTGGTTTCTACAACTTGGGATCAGTTTCATATTGTGTTTTCCTGATGACACATGTTGATTTTGATGCAGCTTTGATGGAAAGTTAATGCTACTTTGATGGAAAATCTAAACAGAAAGCAATTTCTCTCCGGCTAGTTACTATAATTGCTGCATAATATTCAGTTAACAGAGAAAAAAGCAGGGAACTGATTTGATATTTAGACATACAAAAGATCTGGCTCAATTGGTGTTTTGTTGGTTTTTTTTGACAATTGAAGTTTTCACAGCTTGGGCCAGGATTGCATTTTATGGGTTTGAGATTGCTGCTAAAGGCCTTTTCTCTTACTTTTGGTTACCATGGGCAGAAGTAGTTTTGTTTACCCCACTGTACCCCCACTTTGTTTCTGATGTCCTTCTGGGTAACTAAGGTGGTAGTGAACATTATTTTCTTAAATCCCCTAAATCCCTCTTGTTTGGGTAGTTAAATGTGACTCTCTAAACGTAACAATAGAGAGTTTTGGGAATGAGGATCATATGCATGATGTTCTTAGAGCATTTTCTTCTTGAGCTACAAGTATAAGGGTGAAAAAATTAGAATTTTGTATATATTATACTCAGCTTCTCAGTTCTACGGTGTATTTTTTTGTCACAGAAAGCCCGCAACAATCGTGAATGAAGTATATACTCACAGGCAGATGATGTGTATATTTCTGTTTCTCAGAAGTGTTTTGAAGGCCCCCAAGACCACCCACATGTCTGGTGGTTCACTGGAAAGACTCGGGGGACTCAGCACACAGATGTACGCCTGGCTAGGGCTTAATATAGCCAGAGGACACGCAACAGGATCAGCAAGGGGAAAAGACACAGGTGGAGCCTGGAGAAATCCACGTCTAGTCTTCCTGTACTTTTTCTTTTCCATGAGGGGACACGCCAATTACGTTCCCTTTTTCAGCGATAAAAAATATAGTCATATATGTGCAATGTTTCTGCCCAGGGAAGCCCATTAGAGACTTCACATCCAAGGTTTTTACTGGGAGCTGGTCACATAGGCACCCTCTGCCTAGCAATTACAACAATTCCAGACCCCCAAAAGGAAAGCATGTGTTCGCCATAAATCACACTGTTTGTACGGCCTAGGTATAGCCAACACGTCTTATCAGTCAGGGGATGATTAAATGCCGAATTCTCAGATATAAGCCGAGGGCCAACCTTGCAAGCAGGCCCTTCTAAAGATAGCAACTTCAGACCTGCTATGTTAACTCTTTTCTGCACTGTAGGTTCCCTTGGCCCTTGACCACAGTGCCTTTACAGTAAAATGAGCATCAGTTGGAGCCGTGGGGAAGGGTGAGGCAAACCTGTGTATTGACCTCAGTCATGCCCCCATGGGTCCCGAATTCAGCTGGGTGAGACAAATCCCATTCACCATAAAGCTCTATATGCGGTTTCTGTACTAACCTTTGTCTACCTGGCCCGACACATCAATTCAGGCCCAGCTCCTGCCAGTAAATTGAAGCTGACCCGAAAGCCCTCCAAGGCTGAGGCAGTGTCATGACAGAAAGGATGCGTGCATTACAAGTACGGTCCCCGAGGGCACACGTGGTCCCCCTGGAAACAGGGAGTTTATCAATGTTAAGGCACCCCAAGCAGAGCGTACATTAGTCCGACGGTTTCTTATACAACTTCCCCTTGGATTTCTTCTCATCCGCAATCTAATGGAGCCTGTTTCATGTGGTTTGTTATCACAATAATCGCTAACCCGTTTAGAGTTAGGTTTCACCTACAGTGAATTTTTTCTACTTCTTTTTGCAGGATTATCACTGGTGGTGGAGAGCCTTTTTCACTAGCAGTTTTACAGCTGTTTATCTTCTGATATATACAGTTCATTACTTCTTCGCCAAACTTCAAATCACAGGCACGGCAAGCGCCATTTTGTATTTTGGGTACACGATGGCCATGGTCCTGATTTTCTTCCTTTTCACAGGTAACCACAGAATGACTTCATGCATTTCACACTCTCTGAAGAGACTCGGAGATAGCCATAATGTGATAAGCATCAATTAACAACTAATGGGAGGAATAGGGAACAAAGTCATCATGTTCATTTTTATGCTTTGGGGATAAAAGATTGTAAAGCCTGGGGAACCGGAGGGACCTGATGTACTTAGCTTCAAGATTGTCCCTTGTGAATGTTTCTAAACAGTAGGGATGTGTTCCAAAGCACATAAAGGGTTATGTGTAATCACCTTTGAATAGCCTCCAAGAATAAAAATGAACTGACTTGAATAACTTTTAAATTAGCAAAAGTAGATGAAGCAAATGTGTGGCCATATAAGCAATTAGATGTGAGGGACAAGATGTATACTCCCCAGGATTACTCATTTGGGGTTGTTATTTGGGTTCAAGATGTGACAGCAGCCTTTCTGTAGATGAAGGCTTGTTGAAGTACGTGACAAAATGGAGTGGTTTATAAAATGATCCGGTTAAGGAAATTATGAGGTCAGAGAGCTTGGAACCCTTTTCAGTACAAGTGAGGCAGTGTTCCATCTCTATCTGCCTCACGTTTTTAAAAAAAGAGTTTATTATTTTATATTTTATTTTTTTAGATGTTATTTTTAAGTCATCTCGATACCCAATGTGGGGCTTGAACTCACAACCCCGAGGTCAAGCGTCACAAGCTCTTGGGGCGCCTGGGTGGCTCAGTCACTTGGGCTTCTGACTTCGTCTCAGGTTATGATCTCGTGGTTTGTGGGTTCTAGTCATCAGTGTGTCCACTATACTGACAGCTCGGAGCCCCGAGCCTGCTTCGGATTCTGTGTTTCCCTCTCTCTGTCCCTCCCCCACTTGCGCTCTGTCTCTCTCTCTCAAAAGTGAATAAACATTAAAAAAATTCAAAAAGAGTCGCATGCTCTTATGACTGAGCCAACCAGGCACCCATCTACCTGCTTCACTTAAAAAAAAAATGTTGTGGGGCGCCTGGGTGGCGCAGTCGGTTAAGCGTCCGACTTCAGCCAGGTCACGATCTCGCGGTCCGGGAGTTCGAGCCCCGCGTCAGGCTCTGGGCTGATGGCTCGGAGCCTGGAGCCTGTTTCCGATTCTGTGTCTCCCTCTCTCTCGGCCCCTCCCCCGTTCATGCTCTGTCTCTCTCTGTCCCAAAAATAAATAAACGTTGGAAAAAAAAATGTTGTACTTATTTTTGAGAGAGAGAGACAGAGAGAGAGAGCGAGCACAAGTGGGGGAGGGGCAGAGGGAGAGGGGGACAGAGGATCCAAAGCAGGCTCCATGCTGACAGCAGCAAGCCCGATGTGGGACTGGAACTCACAAACTGTGAGATCATGGCCTGAGCCAGTCGGATGCTCGTCAACCGACTGAGCCATCCGGGCACCCCATACTTTTTCTTCATTTTTAAGTTCTAGTTTTAGCTCGAGTCACAGGTCATTTTGACAAATTTTAAGTTACTGTCTCGGATTTTAAGTCTCAGGTTCAACAAATGTGTAAAAATCCACAGTGGAAACTTGTCAGAAATCCAAGCCGAGAGGGGCGCCTGGGTGGCTCAGTTGGTTAAGTGTCCAATTCTTGGTTTCGGCTCAGGTCATGATCTCACAGTTCATGGGATCGAGGCCCATGACAGGCTCTGTGCTGATAGCCTGGAGCCTGCTTGGGATTCTCTCTCTCTCTCTCTCTCTGCCTCTCTCCTGTGTGCGTGTGCACTCTCTCTCTCTGTAAAAAGAAATAAACTTAAAAAAAAAAAAAGAAATCAAAGCCCTGAGACAGGTGTAAATGTCACCGGAGAAACCAAGGCATCTTGGTGGCGGCTCCTTTTTGATACCGTATTACCCGTGAGCTGCCGGTCTCAAGTCCTCGGTACACAGAAGGCTGTGCAGACTTCCTCTCGTCTCTCAGCCACTGGACATTCTACACCCCTCGTGTCTTCTGTTTTGGATTTCTCCCCCAGGGACTGACTGGCTTTTATATTTGGGTGATACGGAGTTGGCTGTGTTGAGCACGGTAATTTCAGGCTTCTGTTTTCTTCATTACCTA
The DNA here is from genome assembly GCF_016509475.1 of Prionailurus bengalensis. Lineage (NCBI taxonomy): Eukaryota > Metazoa > Chordata > Mammalia > Carnivora > Felidae > Prionailurus > Prionailurus bengalensis. The sequence continues at coordinate 113,799,306 of NC_057361.1, forward strand.
GCACTTTGACTCCGGTTGCTTTTTTTCTGGAAGCCTCGTATTACAACAGCTTCTTTCCGAAGGTAGGTGGAATCCCGGATGGTCACACTGCGGGCAGAAATCTTCTCCCATTGGTTGGCTCCACCGTTTGCGGTGTCGTCTGTCACCTTCCCCCCCCGAATTCCGCCTGGTGAAGGTTCCCGGTGATCCCTTGCCAGATCCAGTGGCCTTTCTCTAGCCTTCACCCTCCTGGGCTTCTGCAGCTCACTCCCCAACACCTATTGTGTGGAAGTCTCTCAGTGTGATTTGTGTCGTGTTCCCTGTGCCCCTCTGGGCTTTGTTTACCTGCTCGATGCCGACAGCTCCCGAGTCAGGAATTCTTAACATAGCCCTTTCGTGCCCGGTAGCCGATTAAACTTCCCTAGTCGTGCTTCTTTGGAAGTTTCTTATCTTTGCTCATTCTGCCCAGCTCTTGCTTTTGGTCTTGGTCGAGGCCTTTGTTCCCTGATGCCAGAATTGCTCCGACAGCCTCCTATTCAGTTGGCTGGACCCAAGTCTCTTCTTTCTAGCCCACTCCGCACACTACCTGATGGTGAACTTCTGTCGTTTTTTTTCATTATATTAATGCAATTCGGTCCAAGATTAATTTTAATGTGTCAACACATATTTATAGAATGCTTACACTGCACAAGACACTATGCCGGGTGCTGGGGACATAGGGGTGAAGAAGACATGGGGGTCCCATGTTTTTGTGGACCTTATATTCTAATGCAGGGAGACAAGCAATTATTAGTTGCATGAGCTTCATGAAAGAAATGATGTTAAAGAAGAGGTGGGTGGTCAACTGTTCCAAGCAGAGGTGACAGTGTGTTCAGAAGTCTTGACATAGGAAGGAATTTGACATCTTCAAAGAATACAGAGAAGCTTAGGATGGCATTAGAGGGAGGGGGGCTCTGGGAGACAATAGTGATGTTAGAGAGGTAGGGAGGGGTCAGATCTTACAAGGGTCTTAGAAACTATATTAAAGAATTTAGATCTTATTAGAGGAGCCATAGGAAGTTCAGGGAGTTTAAACAAGGGACTAATGTGATTGTATCATTCTTCTAATTAAATGTTTGTTTATTTTTGAGAGAGAGAGAGAAAGAGCGACCAGGGGAGGGGCAGAGAGAGAGGGAGACAGAGGATCTGAAGCAGGCTCCGTGCTGACAGCAGAGAGCCCGATGAGGGGCTTGAACTCATGAACCGTGAGATCACGACCTGAGCTGAAGCCGGACACTCAACCGACTGAGCCACCCAGGCGCCCATCATTCTTCTAATTAGAAAACTTTAATAGTGATGTATGTCCTTGTCTATCAAGGGTAAACTGACCTTGGGGGTTGGGCCCCTGTTCTGCCTACTCAGTGTATTTTCTAAGCCTCCTCCAGACTGTTTGAGCACGGAATTGGAATCTCCTTGAGAACAGGGACTATGTCTTATGCCTATTTTGTATCCTTCATTGTGCAAAGCACATGTTTCTTCTTGACTTGTGTAGAGTGTGAAAGAGAGGAGATACCATTATGGCGTGATGTTTCCATATCTTTTTTAAAAATTACATCATAGGTATGAGAAACCTCCCAGGTAAATTCTGGTTATCGTTCGTATCAGAAAAAACATTAGTAAAATTATGAAGTGTGTTTTTGACGCCTATTTTCTAGAATTGTTTTTTAAGAATCCCTGTCTGCTCACAGACCTGTAAATGGCATCTCCTTACATTTCATCATCATATAGTTTTTTCCTGTTGAATTGCTTTTATTTTTTCATTATCATTGTATTTTGAGGTTCACGGCAGGAAGCAGGTCTTATTGTCTATGTTCATGTTGTTTCACTTTTGAGGAAGGCATCCGCAATTAAATCATTAGTCTTGAGAATATAGATGTACACAAGAGTACGGTTATTAATTGCTGATTACTCTTTCTTGCTGTAGACACATGCTTCTGAAAGTGATTTTTTTATTAAAAAAAATTTGTTTCTAATGTTTATTTATTTTTGACAGAGAGAGAGAGACAGACAGAACGTGAGCAGGGGAGGGGCAGAGAGAGAGGGAGACACAGACTCCGAAGCAGGCTCCAGGCTCCGGGCTGGCAGCACAGAGCCCGACGCGGGGCTCGAACTCACAAACCGCTAGATCATGACCCGAGCGGAAGTCGGATGCTCAACCGACTAAGCCACCCAGGCGCCCCTGAAAGTGATTTTTTTTTTAATGGCAACTTGGAAATTAGCAGTGTCCACTCATGGTAAAAAATGCTGAGGAGTTTCACACTTATTTAGAATAATTATGCATTCATCCGAAGCTATTCCTTGCGATCACCTCATTTATCTTTGGTATTTGGATTCATCTGTGTCATCACAGCAGAAGGCTAGGACTTCACAGCTGTCATCTTTTAATATTGAGTATTGTGACTCTAGGGAAGACTCTTTATACACTAAGTCTATTTCCATGTTGCTACAAATCCTTTATTTTTATTTATGTATTTATTATTTTATGTTATTTATTTTTTAATTTTTTAAACATGTTTATTTGTTTTTGAGAAAGAGAGAGACAGTGTGAGCAAGGGAGGGGGGCAGAGGGAGGGAGACACAGAATCGGAAGCAGGCTCCAGGTCCTGAGCTGATGCAGGGCTCAAACTCACAAACCGTGAGATCATGACCTGAGCTGAAGTCGGATGCTTAACTGACTGAGCCACCCAGGTGCCCCTATTATTTTAATTTTAATTAATTAATTAATCTTTTTATTTTAAAGTTTATTTATTTTTGAGACAGAGAGAGACAGAGCATGAACAGGGGAGGGGCAGAGAGAGAAAGAGACACGGAATCGGAAGCAGGCTCCAGGCTCTGAGCCATCAGCCCAGAGCCCGACAGGGGGCTCGAACTCATGGACCGCGAGATCGTGACCTGAGCTGAAGTCGGACGCTTAACCGACTGAGCCACCCAGGCGCCCCTATTATTTTAATTTTTAAAGTGTTTTATTTATTTTTGAGAGAATGGAAGCGGGGGAGGGGCAGGGAGGGGGGACAGAGGATCCAAAGTGGTCTCCGTGCTGACAGCAGTGAGCCCGATGTAGGTCTTGAACTCATGAACTGTGAGATTATGACCTGAGCCGAACTTAGGCCCTCAACCAACTGAGCCACCCAGGTGCCCCTTTATTTATTTTTTAAAAATGTATTTATTTAAGTAATCTCTACACCCAACATGGGCCTCAAACTCGTGACCCTAAGATCAAGAGTCACACAGTCTACTGACTGAGCCAGCCAGGCACCCCAAATAAGTTAAAGGCTTAAGAAAATGAATTGAAATAATAGATTTTTATATTGATAGGAAGGACAGATGATCACAATAACCAATTAAGATCTAACCTTAGGATTCCTTCTTTAAAAGTCTATAGTGCTATGTTGTATTATAATGTATAGCCTAATGTAAACCTGGCTTCCATGGATATTGGGTAGTAAATGAAATATTTTATGTGATGATGTATATTTTAGGCAAGCAATGAAAAATGCTTTCATTTAGCCACAATCTATTCAGCCATTGAGAGCAGTGGTTCTCAACTAGGGGTGAATTTGCCCCTAGGGAACATTTAGCAATATCTGGAGACTTTTTTTTTTAGTTTTTTAAAAATGTTTATTTATTTTTGAGAGAGAGAGAGAGAGAGAGAGAGAGAGAGAGAGAGAGAGAGAAGGAGACAGAGCCATTGGGGGGGGGACAGTGAGAGAGTGAGGGAGACACAGAATCTGAAGCAGGCTCCAGGCTCTGAGCTGTCAGCGCAGAGCCCGACGTGAGGCTTGAACTCACCGATTGCGAGATCATGACCCGAGCCGAAGTCGGATGCTTCACCGACTGAGCCACCCAGGTGCCCCTGGAGACATTTTTGATTGTCATGACTGGGAGGTTGGTAGTGACATCTAGTGGGTGGGGGCCAGGGATTCTGCTAACCATCCTACTATGTGCAGACCAGCCCTCTACCACAAAGAATTATCTGGCCCCAAATGCCCAACAGTGCCACCGTTAAGAAACCCTGGTCTAGGGGCGCCTGGGTGGCGCAGTCGGTTAAGCGTCCGACTTCAGCCAGGTCATGATCTCGCGGTCCGTGAGTTCAAGCCCCGCGTCAGGCTCTGGGCTGATGGCTCAGAGCCTGGAGCCTGTTTCCGATTCTGTGTCTCCCTCTCTCTCTGCCCCTCCCCCGTTCATGCTCTGTCTCTCTCTGTCCCAAAAAAAATAAATAAAAAACGTTGAAAAAAAAATTTAAAAAAAAAATAAAAAAAAAAAAAGAAACCCTGGTCTAGAGTTGAACTATTTCTGAGCCTCACTTTTACCTGGGAGTTGATGCTGTTTTCAAAAGACAATTTTGATCGTCTCAGGAATCAAGATTGTGTTTAGAATCTGAGACTCCGAACCACCAATCACTGTGCGGTGTTGAAGCCAGTGCTTTGGATATATTTCTATTCATTAAAAGAGCCTCACGACGCTCAATATGTTTTGAGAGTTTCTATTGTATACTAGTTTATCAGTGTAAGATGAAATATCCTGAAGGAAAAGTCCAATTACCTTAACACACAAATGTTAGCTCTAGTGGGCCTTTTGTGTTTTACGACACCAAGTTGTCTCTGCCTTATTAAAGTTTTCGGCTCTAGAGGCCAAAAAATCAAAAAAAGGGATAAAGACGTATTAATGCTAATTGTTAACCGACAAACAAATATTTATTAAGCTTCTGTGGGCTTGGCAATGTGCTAATAGGGAATACGGAAACACAGATCTGAGACTATTTATTTTTTGTTGAGTTGACTGTGTACCAACTGTTTGCATATATTTATCTCACTTAATTTTCACCTAATTGTCTAATTATCATGACATGTTAGGTCATGTAACTCCCATTGTATGGGTGAGGAAACTGAGACCCAGAGAGATTAAGTGACTTGTTCAAAGTCACTCAGCTAGTACACGTTGGAGCTATGATTCAGTCAAACCCAGGTTGGTCTGACTCCAAAGCTCATTCTCTTAAATACAACTCTGCATGTCCTCCTCAAGAGAGAGACTCTCCTTGGGCGGAGGCCAAACCAACAACGGAAGAATGCCCACGGACTCTTCTCTGTGGTCCTCTGTTTGGCCAGGTAGATTGCTCTTAATCGGGAGAGCTGATCGGCACACGTAAGACGATACAATATCGCCCTTGGGAATCCATGATGAAAACAGTATCTCAAGTGTTTCCCATGCCCTTTCGACCCTTCTTTCAAAAAAATAGAGGCACAAAAAACAAAACAAAACAAAAAAAATAGAGGCACATTCTTCTAGTTTTTCCTCTGGAATAGTTTCATTACTTCTTCAGTCCCAGCTCATTTTGATTTCAACTTACATTTATGGCCCTAAATGCTAAGTGCTGTAGAAATGAGCAGGACAGAGTCCCGTCGATTCTCAAGGATATTGAAAACTTCCGGCTCCCATTGTTTTTCCCAGCGCAAGTGGTTGCTGGCCTCCTCCTCCAGCTCTGGGCCCCTAGTAGCCGGTATTCCTCTAGTTTGGAAGGGAAGCGTTCCTTTTCCCCGGAGGGAAGCAGAATCTGCATTCTCTGGCGTTCTCGTATTGTGTATTTTACATTCTCTGGCATCTCATACCTGAACTGATGTCTCCTCCCTCCACCCCAAGCTTTTTGTGTCCAACTGGTGCTTCTTCTTCGAGGTCTTTCTGCACAAAGCAGTTCATGGTCACCTCAACCTGTATCGATCTCCCTAACCTGGAACAATCGGACAGGGTTGGCTTTGAGCTCCAGCTGTATTGCTTATTGGCTGGGTGTTGTGAGGCAAGTCAACGGGCTGTCTGAGCCTCTCTTTCCTCGCAGAGTGGGGAAAATCCTGGTACTTACCTCGGAGACTTCAACTCAATCTGATCGCACATGTAAGCACTTAACCCAGAGCTGAGCATGTAAGTATTTAGGACACAGCAGATATGCTCATCATTATTAGCATTATTATCATCATTATTTTCGTCGTCATGAACTACAAGTTTGGTCGTCTCATTCTCTGGCTTATGTGCCTTCATTGGCTCCCAGGCGCCTGCCTGATCAAATCCAAACTTCTTAACTCGGCATTCCCTATTTGGCTCTCACCTACTTTTTCTCCTATATGCTGTCTTTGGTGTTCCCTTAATTTGTACTTTTTTTTTAATTTTTGAAAAATACATTCAAAGTTTATTTATTTATTTTTAAGTAATCTCTCTTCCCAACATGGGGCTCAAACTCACGACCCCAAGATCGAGTCGTGTGTGCTTCTGACTGAGCCAGCCAGGCTCCCCAATGTTCCTTTCATTCTTTGATGACACATCCTTAATGTCCCAATTCTTCTGCCATGGTTCTCGCTGTTCCTTAACACTGCCGGGTTTAATTGTTCCAGGCCTTTATGGGTACTTTTTGCTGTGTCTCGAATAGCTGTCTCCCATCCTCCAATGCCCCTGAGTCCTGCTTTAGAGTACCTTCTCTGTGATGCCCTCTCCAAATTCTTGCCATTCATTCAAGAAGTATATATTGAATACCTACTGTGCGTCAGTCCTTAGAGGCCGGGACTGTAGCCGTGAGCAAAACTTTATATAACGGGATAAAAATCTCTACCCTCGTGGAGCTTACATTGCTATGCAGTTCATTCAAACGGTTCAGTTTAACAAACGAGTGTCGTCTGCCTACAACGTGTTCAGCACTATGCTAAGCACTGGGGGTACAAAACTGAGCAAGGCTTAACCCCTAGCCTCACGGCTACAGTGTGGAGAGAGAAGACCTCCAAATCATTTCCATGCATTGTGGCAAGGAGCCTAGTAGAGTGAAGCCCAGGGTTTTGGGAAAGCCCCGAACAGGGCCTCCCAGCTCAGGCATAGGTGGTGGGGGGAGCGAAGGAGATCAGAAAAAATTTTGCTGGAGAAAGTGATAGAGTGGAGTCTTAACAGGGTGAAGGGGGAACTGACAGGCTGAGCAAGGCATGGTATGTGGAGATCTATAGGTAACTTTGGGCTGCTGGAGTTTGAAATGTAAGACACGGGTGGGGCGCCTGGGTGGCTCAGTCGGGCGAGCGTCCGACTTCGGCTCAGGTCATGATCTCGTGGTCTGTGGGTTCGAGCCCTGCGTTGGGCTGTATGCTGACAGCTCAGAGCCTGGAGCCTGCTTCGGATTCTGTGTCTCCCTCTCTCTCTGACCCTCCCCTGCTCATGCTCGCTCTCTCTCTCTCTCTCTCTCTCTCTGTCAAAAATAAATAAACATTAAAAAAAAAAGAAATTTAAGACATGGGATGGCAAGTGGCAAGAACAAGTCCTAAAGAAGTAGGGTAGGGCCCAGTCCTGGAGGGCTTCGTGTGCCAACCCTAAGGAGTTGGAATTTTTATATCCAGTCGTCGTTTTCAAATGGGGGTGTGCATCCCATTCATTTGTGAAAATTATTTAAAACCAATATATCTGATGCCCATGGCCCATCGCACAGCCCTGAATCAGAATCCTTGCTGATGTTTATTTTTAACAGCTTAAAAGGTTTCTCCTACACTCAAGAGTTTGAGTGCTTCTGCTATGGGAAACAATGTAAGGTTTTAAGTGGAGGCATGGTAATCAAAATTGTGCTTTGGAAATCTCACCGTCACTCTGACAGGGTGGAAGATAGATTTGAGAGGGAGAGAGAGAGAGAGAGAGAGAGAGAGATTGGAGGTAGAGGCAAGCCGAGAGAGTTTTCTAGATGAGAGACGAAAAGGATGTGGCTGGAGGCCCAGTCGCTGTGCAGTTGGGCAGACGTATGGAGGGGGTGATTCCAAAGGTCATAAGTAGTTGGAATTGGCAGGTCTTGGTGATGTGATCCACAAGATGTGGATGCAAATGAAGAAGGATTTAACGTGTTGTCTATGTAAGTAGAGATAGGAGTGTGTAGACATCACCTGAGATCAGTCCCTACGAGAGCCCTTGTCTGTCCTTCCCATTGGCCAGCAAGGGCCAGGCCCGGGGAGAGTGCTTCATGAATACTGAATCAAACATGGCTGAAGGGAGTCACGACCCTCAAGACTCTCTTCTCCAAACAAGCTTTCTCTTCATTCCTTCGTGCAACGCACGGCCTTAATTCCAACTTCAGGAAAAGCTTTCGTCTGCATGGTTTACTCAGTGCTGCACATTCTTAAATTAATGTGTATTGGAATTTAGCGCCCACCGTGGCTGTGGGAAGACCCTTTAAAGATTGGTTATATTGAGTAGAATGTGCTAGAACTGCAATTAGGGAAAAGACAAGGGGAAAAATGGGCTTCTCTGCTTGTCTTGGAGTGCCTCATCAAGATTCTGTGGTGAGATTGTCTTTTTCTTATGTATCCCCTGACCTAACGATAAAAGGTTATGAAGCTCAGAAAGAAACCGGGACATTTCTCGTATTGCGTTAGTACTTTCTCTGACCTGAGGCAAAAGTAGACAGAGACACCGAAGTGATCGTTCCCTCCCTTTTTGGTCCGTCTCTGTTTTTCTACCTTCAAATTGTGCTACACGCAATTGAGTTGTAGGAAAAAAAATATTTTAATTTCTCCAGATCCTTTTAAGTTATTTTTTCAATTGTGTGGTTCAGTGACCTTCAGAAGAGAAATTTCCCCACCTCTCTTTATACTGAATTATGTTTGCTTACATATAACGAAGGAAGGTAGGAAGGCAGGCAGGCTAGTCCAGAGGTTCTTTTTTAAAAAATGTCTTTTAATGTTTATTTATTTTTGAGAAAGAGAGAGAGCACGAGCAGGGGAGGGGCAGAGAGAGCAGGAGACACAGAATCCGAAGCAGGCTCCGGGCTCTGAGCTGTCAGTACAGAGACCGACGCGGGGCTTGAACTCATGAACCGTGAGATCGTGACCTGAGCCGAAGTCAAGTGCTTCACGGACGGAGCCACCCAGGCGCCCCGCTAGTCCACAGGTTCTGAAACCCTGGTTGCATGTTAGAATCACCTGGGGAGGTTTTAAAAATCTTGATACTTAGATTGCATCCCAGATCAATTAAATCAGAATCTCTGGGGGTTGTGACCCAGGCATTAGTAGTTGTTAAATCTCCCTAGATGATTCCAGGGTACAGGCAATCTTGAGTCCTACTACACTAGTCAAATAAGCCCCATGTGACCATATTTTTCAACATGAACCTATTTTTCAAATCAGAACATGAACGGCAGCTGTAATTTCTTGTAATTTCTACTCTGACGGGCACGCTCATGTATCTTACCTTTTTCTCTCAGGTCAAGCGTGTTATTTGGGTGGGACTATAACTCCTTTTCACTTAGGAGGAGCAGGAGAGATGGGCAGCTTGTTCTATATCATATAGCTAAGTGCCTGCCTGACTCCGAAGTCAGCTGACTGAGCTCAGTCGGCTATCAGAACAGTGTGAGGGTTGCTGGATATTTGTGTTTCGGGTAGGAGACAATTTGGGTATTGTGAGTAGAGCCTCAAAAAGTTGAAAATTCATAGGCATTTCCGTAGTTTATGGGGATAATATGCAGCAAACTGAAGTCAGGAATGTCTTAGATTCGGAGGCATGTGTTAGCTACACATTGCCGTCTCCTGAACCCTTAAAGTTGCTGGATTCAGAAGAGGAAGCTTAAAGTAGGAATAGGGAGATTTGTGTCACTCCGGAGCCCATGGTCTTAGTCACTGTACCATACTGACTGCTGAAAAGGAGCGTTGAAGGGAGGGAGGGAAGTGGCAGGATAGTGTATTGGATGGGAAGTTATTCTGAGCTTGGAGAATGGCAAAGAAAAAGGGACCAAATCCTGCCTAATGCTTTCTGTGGTTAAGATGTTTTCCTAGACAACTGAATTGTCTTGGGGTGCCCCATTAGATTATAGGATCTGGGAAAGAGAACTGTTAGAGTTCTCTTTGATTGAGTCATTGAACCTTAATATCTGAGAATTGCTTTTATAACACGAACATCAATGAAATCCTATGGTAAAGAAAAATTTGCCCAGAATTGTATCACTGTAAATATAAAGGTATTTTCTTTTGTCCATGCTCTGCTCTATCTGGTCCTTGGGTTTAAGTGTATATACCGTGTCCACACTGGGGAGTTAAGGTCTGGCTTACCTAACACCATATTACAGAGATTGCCCCATGCTGCTTTAAATTTGTCATTTCTTAAAATGTTTCATTTTGAGAGAGAGAGCAAGCAGGGATGGGGCAGAAAGAGAGGGAGAGAGAGAATCGCAAGCAGGCTCCGTGTTGTTATCACGAAGCCCAAGGCAGGACTTGATCTCACAAACCGGGAGATTATGACCTGAGCGACCATCAAGAGTGGGACACTTAACCAACTGAGCCACCCAGGCACTTTTGACGACTGTCTTATTTCATTGAGCACTTAGTCCAGCATTGAGCTAAGTCACCTATTTGGGGGCATTGGGTTTGTTTTTCATTTTTCAATATCATAAATCATAGTATTATGAATGCCATTTTTGGATGTAATTTTTTTTCCTTCTATGGGGTCATTTCTTTTAGATAAATCCCCAGAAATTGGATATTTCTCAAGTTTAATAAGACAAAACTTTGATTTTATAAAACTAATATAGGGGCGCCTGGATGGCTCAGTTGATTGGGCGTCTGACTTCGGCTCAGGTCATGATCACACACTCTGTGAGTTCGAGTCCCACGTCGGGCTCTGTGCTGACAGCTCGGAGCCTGGAGCCTGCTGTGGATTCTGTGTCTCCCTCCCTCTCTTCCCCTAACCCACTCGCATTCTGTCTCTGTCTCTCTCGAAAATAAAGAAACGTTAAAAGAAAAAAAAACTAATATATGTCCAGGGTATGCAAGTAAACAATAGATTATTGCCACTTTTGTTACATAGAATGATAACGGTTATTTACATTTTCTAAATCGAAGCAAGTTCTACCAAGTTTATTATATTAGGAACAAGCCTTGGACCTCTTTGTATCCTTTTTGAAATAGAGAACTTAAGCTACTCGAGCCCTTCTGCTCATCCTCTTTGCTCGGCAAGAGAGCCTGGTGATTTTTTTATTTGATAAGGTACGAGTCTTGAGACTTAGAGAATCAGTGGCCCACCTCAAAACTGACATGCTTTGATTTGCTATAGTGTCTGGTTAACAAGGATCTTTTTTCATTTTCTTTCAGGGACAGTTGGGTTTTTTTCCTGCTTTTGGTTTATTATTAAAATCTACAGTGTGGTGAAAGTGGATTAAAGAACGTACCCAGGGGCTTCCAGGCCCATCACCGTGGCTTTGGAATATATACATCTGTATCTAAATGAACATCTATAAACAGACATCACTTAAAAATCTCATCGTCTGGCTCCCGTTTGTATGACACAAAATACCGAGTGTGTGGAAAAAACAGGTTGGGAAACAGGTTTATTCAAAGTCAGACCGTTCTGAAAAGATAGCATAAAAAAGGTTTAATTGAAAGCAATTAGAGCAAGGGAGGCACATTTCCTTACAAAATGAAAGGTGAGCACGCTGGCTTTTCAGATGAAATGTTTTTTTTTTCCTTTTTCCTTTTTCTTCCTCATTTTGTATACGGCATCAGAACTATTGTCAAATAAATGTTAAATAAAACGTGAATTTTTCTAACGTCAGTGAATTGGACAAACTGTATTCCATTCTTGTAGTTGATCATTTTATCTATCTATCTATCTATCTATCTCTATGCCCATTGTGGGGTTTGAACTCAGGACCAAGAGTCACGTGCTCTACTGACTAAGCCAGCCAGGTGTCCCTGGATGACCATTTTAAAAATGCACATTGGTTTAGCATATAAAGTTTATGAAATACCAGATACCGCTGTCATATTCCTCAATTAAATCTGCACATTTCTGGTTATTGGTTGTCTTCTTCTGTTTGCTGTCCTTTGGAGGTTGAGAATGTTCAAGTTTGACTTAGCTGTGTGTAGATTAAAAATCTTGGGACTCAATTTTCTTGGATTTATTTGCTTTGACTAAACAATAGTCAGGTGTCATAACTCCCCAAATGTCAGGAGTTTGTGCGGCAAATATTCTCCCAGCTTGCCGTTTTGGGGAAGCAGTCATGAAAATCATACATTTCCTGTGGTAAATTTTATTGATAATTATTGGCCTTATTGGGGAAAACGTTTGAAAACAACGTACACATATGCTTCAATTCATGAACATTCTCAAAGCCGTCCTTAAGCTGAGGAGTACTTGTTTGTGTGTGTGTGCGGGGGGGGGGGGGGGGTGGGTGGGGATCAAAGAAGTCGGGTTACCCTTGAAGGGGAGATTGAAATTCAGAAGGACAGGGTCAGAGAGTTGCATTCTGAAGGAGAGTTGGGGGGACGTGGAACTCGACTGGTTTCCTCACGGAGGGAGGTAATTCCCGAACCACTAGGATGCCTTTGTCTACATTGAAGGATCAGGGCTCTGATTGGTGGCAAATAGGCCTGGCACCTGGAGCCGGCCGGTGAGAGAGGAGGGAGTGGCTACGCAAGGTCAAAGGTGTCTCTTAACAGTGGAATTTTCAGATCCTCTGACTTTCTTCCATTCAGTCTCAGAATCATAGGCTGAGCCCCGTGAGGAGTAAGTGCCATTACGAGATTCATTGGAACCAATTCCATTCTCCTCTAAATACTTTGAACTAAGCAGTCGTTATAGTGAGCTTTGGGGGACTCTTCTCCCGCCGGGTTGGCTGCCTGATAGTTTTATTTAAGCTCACAAGCCCTCCTACTTGCATTAATGGTAGTAGTTTGCTCGAAAGGCAAATTTATTAAAAGAATGAGATCTTGCCATTTGTTACGCATGGATGGAGCTAGAGGGTATTCTGCTAAGTGAAATAAGTCAGACAGAGGAAGACAAATACCATAGGCTTTCACTCATACGTGGAATCTAAAAACCAAAACAAAACAAATGAACAAATAAAACAGAAACAGACTCATGGATGCGAGAACAAACTGGTGGTTGCCAGAGGGTAGGGGCGTGGGGGGATGGGCAAAATAGGCAAAGGGGATTAAGAGGTACGCACTTCCACTTATAAAACAAGTCACGGAGATGAAAAGTGCCGCAAAGAGAATACCATCAATAATAGCGTCATAATGTTGTGTGGTGACCGACGGTGACTATACCCACCGTGGTGAGCGGTGAGTAACGTATAGAATCGTTGAGTCACTACGTCGTACACCTGAAACTAATATAACATTCTAAGTCAACTATGCTTCAATAATAAGGGCTAAAAACACAAAGGCAAATCTATTTTTGCAGCAGGAAAAAGTCGCCGCCTAGACATGGCATTCACAGGTTAAGGTGAAGGTAGCCACGTGCGGGTCTCATGGCAGCCATCTTTGAACATCTTGAAATACAATGTGTCAGTCAGTATTTAGCCTGATTTCGGAGTGAAAACTGGAGAAGGGCTCTTCACTTTGATTGAAACGGAGATGAATAGTTCCCTGAGCCTCTGCGTGTGGGCCCTGAATGCCACTCGGGAAGCACGAGGCACGCGATTCCTTGAGCTACTGCTGATGAAATGACAGAAGAAGAGCTACGAGTAGGTCAAGCGCGTCAGCTCCAGACGAACTGGCGGGCTCTTAAGTTTTAGACATATTTGACTATTTCATCCGTGTCCCGTGTGTACATATTTCATGGTTGGCGTTCGAGGTGTCACCGTTTTCTCACCCTGGGGCTCCAGGGAATATGCACTTGCCGTCTTGTCCCCCAGACCTTGGTGAGCCGCAGTGGCTGTGACCGGATTGGGCCCAGGGAGGTGTTCTAGTCCTGACTAGCGGGGCACCGGGGGCGGGGGGGGGGGTCAGGAGCCCAGTGGGGGGTGGCCCGGGTGCTGGGCAGTACTGTTTCCTGAAAACGAAGGCTATTCCCTGCCCCGCTCCCCCCTCCAACCTCATTGCCTTGGGAATAAAGACGGGCACTGGTCGCCCCACAGGCCACCCGCTCTTTCTCCACTCTGCCCACCCCACCCTCACTTTGACATCCTTTTCACTCATAGAGGGCTAGGCACCCGCCCCTCTTCTGCCAAGCCCATCAGGACGGCTCCCCCGTCCCACTGCGTACTTCTTAGTATTTCTTATATCGGGATAGCACAATGGGAAATCTCAGAGCCCCCGTCTTTCATCCTGTGTAATACAGTTAGTTCATCCCGCGTCTTCCCTTGCAGCGAAAGAGGAGGCACGAACAGCTGGTTGTGTGTCTCCCTCGCTGTCTTCCCACATAATGACCAGATACGCACATTAAAATTAGACTTTATTTAGCATATTTAAGAAGAATACCAAGGACAGATTAACAGCACCTATTTAAGAAACACAAACATTACTCAATAATAATTAGTTAAGCCGCAAACATCAAACTCTCTGCCTTCCCCAAGCAGGAGTCCGTTATTCCTGTCCAGCAAAAAAAAAAAAAAAAAAAAAAAAATGCATTGTAACCATTTTAGAAACGATCCAAATTAAGCCAACCAATATATGAAACCTTGTCCTTGGGCAGAGTCTCTGAGACACTGGTCCGTGTAACAGTAGTGATTTATGAATTTGACTGGGGTGTGACGGGGTTTCTCTTCTTGCCGGGTGAGGAGGACAAAGCCCCACCCCTTTTGTGCACCTGAAGGTAAGTTGTGCCAATGGGAACCTGGCCCCAGGATTGTAGTTTGGCAACCCTTTGAAAAGGCACTTCTAAATGACAAATTTTGGGGGGGAAAGGAAAAGGAACATTTTAAATTCAAGATTTAAAATACTAAGGAGAACTGTTTGTTGACTGAATGAAGATTTCTATTGTTTTCAGTCTCAAAGTAGCACACACAATTTGGTATTAAAGGCAGTTTGAGAAATTATTCAGTGAGGGTATCCATATATACACAGTTTTCTAGTTGTAATATTTTTGTTCTTAAAATATAATAAACTCGTGGTTCTCTCTTTTTGTCTGATGCAAACGCTGTCGATACACGATTGTGATCTTCTCAAACACCTTAGCTGTGACCCCTGGAGGAGTCCCACTACTTTATTTACCCACCCGTGCTCTGTCTTCTCTCTCAGGTGATCGACCAAAGAAAAAAACCTGAGCAGCCTTTTTCTGGTTTGGGCGCTGCTCTAGGGGGCGGGGAGGGGTACGATATAGCCCTGCTAAATGCAAATCCTGTCGGTTCACAGTAATTTTTTTTTTTAATCCTGCTAACAGGACTCCAACAGCCTATCTGGGGGTCTTTGCTCTTTGAGGGGGAAAGGATTGTCTTCTCGGATTCTGCATTCTATACGTTCAACTCGTGGACGCCAGGCATACCAGTGCCAAGAGTGTCGTGGAGAACTGCCAGCGGGGACTTCAGCCGAGATGATTAATTCGCATTAGTGACCAATTGTACCAGAATGAGTTCTCACCTGTCAGAGACTCTACCAGGGGCTTGAGGAATTAAAGGCACCGTTACCTGCTGCCCCACCTTGGACCCATGTTATACAGCCTGTAGTATACACTTTAAAAATGAAATTTTACAAACGAATGTACTACGTTCTACTTCAGAAACGGACCAAGGTGTGGGTCACACAGAGAATTCCGCATGCACTTGATTAACGTTACATGTACATCTACCCATTTTTGAGGATGACACTATCTACGAACACACAAGATCTAATATCTAGCACCTTATCTCCAAGAACACTGGTACTATATATACAGTTACAGCTTACAATTCGGAGAACCACTACAGAGAGAAATACACCACCGAAACGGACAAAAATATCAAATTTTTAACATCAGAGTTGTAACACGGATGAAGCGGGGGTGGGGGGGTGGGGTGGTGGAATCCACTCAACTTTAAAGCACCGAACCGAAACCAGTCTCGTTTTTGGAATAAGGGAGATCCGGTAATGAACCCTCAGACACGGCGAGCCTCTGGCGAGTGTGGAAATGATGCGGTCTCCTCTTGGTGCGTGTGTGTTTGGAGATCGAAGAGCTTTGGGAGGTGACGGTGGGAACGTCTGACTCCCGTTGGCAACCTTTGTTTACCTCGAGGGTGCCTACTCTACTTACCAAAGAGCGGTGAACTTGCCGGTGACGCGGCAATCAGTGGTCAAGTTCTGCAGATTGTGGCTTTCCTACTTCTGCCTCCGGCCAGTCTTGTTGCTTTTAGCAGAAGACTGCTGCCAGCGGGCAGGGCACTGGCCGTAGAGGAAGAGAGCGTTTGGAAGTAACTGGAAAGAATTTACGACAAGGGCTTCCATTCTTTCTACGTTTTCGGCGGCGGCCTGTCTCCTTATGCCTAAGCTGGGAGGGGCTTCGAGGGGGGTCAAGAGCACCTGTCCGGCCCGCAGAAAACGAGAGGGACAGAGATAAGGAGGGACAGGGTTAAAAGCCATGACTGACCAGCTTTTCTCTCCTTATCTTGGTAACTGGCTGGCAGCCAACTGTTCCTTTAATCTTTCGTCTGCTCTAGGAGGAAAAGACGTTTTGCTTTAGAGAAGCCTCTCCTGACCGCATGGGTTTTGTCTTAAAGAGCAATACAGCAAAAAAAAAACATGAGGTAAGGGATTTTTTAGTGTTCTGTGTTTTTTTTTTTTCTGAAATAAGTGGACGGTGGTCCACAGGATTGAATGTGCCCCCGAAGACGGGTGGTAGTGGGTGCTTTTCTGGGTAAGAAACAAGGTGCCTACCTCCTAAATGATAAAATGGCCCTTTTCCTTACGTCGGATTTGAAGTTGATATCCCGTCATCTCTAAATTGTATTGGACGGAAACATGCCTTTAACTGCTGGCCACTCCTATCCTTCACTTCTCTCCTTCCCTGCTTCCTCGGGCCCCCGGGGTCCCTTGGAGAATGTGCCAGCTCTGGGTGCCGGAGGAGGAGGGGACGCATGGGAGGGGGTGAGCCCACGGAGCGTCCTCAGGGGCCAGCGCAGGCAAGGGGGAGGGGGAGTGAGGCAGGTGGAGGCAGGGGTGTGATGGGCAAGAGGGGGGCAGGGAGCCGGCAGTGCAGAGGACTTCCCAGCAGCTGCCGTCGGCGGTGCCTTCGAGAAGATGGACCCTTGCATCATAGAAGCCCTGGGCTTGTTCCTTACTACCGCCTTCCCAGGCTTGTTGAAATTGGTACGTTAGCGAGAGCACCTGCGGCTCCTTGGCAAAACTGGATGCTTTATTATTTTTAAATAAGGAAATCATTAAGTTGGAAATCACATCATTTCAAAGTCTGGTTCGTCTGGCCCCTGTACTTTAATGGGATTTTTACTGCACATGTGAAGTGGCCTTGGCAAAAGAATACATCCTTTAAAAACATTTAGGGAGAGCTATTGCACACGAGGATGTGTGAGGCTAATGATGGCTTTTTTGTGTGTGCTTCCAGAGTTTTAAATGACAAAAGAGTATGTGCAGTAAAACCTCATTAAGTTGATAGTGTTTTATTCGAAATGGCACAAAATTTGAAGCAGTTGCTATCTCGAGCTAACTAGAGGCCCCATTGTTCATTAAGCAGAAAATGTCAGCAAAGCAGAGTGCTCTCGATTCGAAGGTCCTCTTTTCCAGTCTATTTTCAAAAGGTTTTCACCTTTGCAAAATCCAATTTGCCGTAAGAACAGACAGTGACTAAAACAGGGAAGAGAGGAACTCTGAGAAGGAAGTTGGCGAGTCCTGGCGCCCTGGAGAATGTTGTGTGTGCTGTTAAATGAACTTACCACGCTCGTACAGGTTGTGGTTCCGTTCTGATTATGATTTTGGCAAACAATTTTCTCTGATACACTTGGAAGGGGTTGAGCTTTAAAAATAAAACGAGAAGTTCAGTTTCAACATAATATTTGGGGACACTTTACGTTTGAAAGCCTGTCTCCTACCCAGGTAAGCATTTCTACCCAAAGGACAGGCCGGAGCTGTTTGGAACTCTTGACCATGACAGACCCCCGAGGCGATACCCCTCCCCCCATAACAGGGTCGCCCACACAGGCTATTTCCGCACCCAGATATCCTTTGAGGACGGGGCAGTGTGAGAATGTGGCAATGAACGGGTGTCATAAATTGACGACTCTTAATTCGCTTCATACATTTTGGGAGAAAAATGAACGATAGCGCGAGGGTAAACAGCAGCCCGCGTGTCTTGTCTCAATTGCCACACACTCCAGGTTAACGGGCTTGGAATTAGTTAGGTTTATCGTGGTCATACTGAGTCGACAGGCCAGCTTAATACTGTTTGCATCAATCCCGGCTCCTTTCCTAAATCCTGAACATGGCAAGCCCAAATCTCCAGGCAGACTTATTCACAGCTCAAATAACGCTGCTGTTTACCTCTCCCCCTTGAGAAGCTCAGGTTGGGATCTGTGAGGAGGAAGAGATAAAGAAAATATCAGTGAGCCGGGCATTTACATGGCTGCAGTTTGAGTTCTAATACAGACACGGTAGGTAACCACACAAGAATGAGGCTAAACTCTGAATGTGGCCATCTTTGTATACAACCGTCCGATGAACATTTTTCAACCAAATCCTCCCACCTGTGCCTCCACCCGTATTAACATTGGATTTCTGCATGAACAGTTGACTGGCCACCAGTCGGCTTTAACTTGACCTTCAGGACGATCAAAAACACTCTCTTGACCGTTTTGGGGGCCCGTGTTATTTGGTCATGTCGACGTGGTCTGGGCCCCCAGGAACACACAGGGATCTCCTGACCCGGAGTGATTTCAGGGTCGCAGATGTGAAAAGCCCTCCCTCTGCACTGACCCTGGGGATAATTTAGATATTGTAACGGTCTTCCCAAAGCAATACATTCCAATAGCAATAATCGGGACATGTCTGACCCGAATGCTTTGAAACTAGGGTTGCTTGAAATAGGTCGGATGCTTGCTAGGTATTGAGAAACCATCCTCTCTGCTATTTCTGACTCTCTTGTATTTCTCTTCCACATCTGCGGGGAGCTTAAGGGCTTTAAGGGAGAGCCACAGGTAGAAAAATCCCATGGGTGTGCCTGGGGGAAGAAAAATGTTTATTCTGCCTCGCTTGCTCCCCACGTGGAGGTCACGTTTCTTGTCTAGGATCCCCTTGACACAAAAGAGATTTCTAATGGGCACGTCACTCTCGATCGGGAGTGTGAGTTTGAGAAACTTTTGGCCGCTCCTAGTTACGTTTTTTTTTTTTTTTTCTGGAAAAAATCTGTTTGACCGAAAAGGCCTCTGGGACTGGCAGAGGAGATGTGGCAGATTCTGATGGGCATCCCAATTCGACCACAAGAGGAACATTACAAAGTAGTGGCGTGATTCCTGTCCCACTGTGGCTCAAATAGGAGACAGAACAAACACCGTTTTAGTGTCAACTGACAATTTTCCATGCGTAGGGAATGACCTTGGTCCCAGCCCATGCACAAACCCAGGGTTTTACAGAAAAAGAAAAAAAGCCAACTGTTTAGCCTCACGGATGTGTGTTATTTCTCTAACTGTTCCCTAGGACCGGCTTCCCATTTCAAACATGCCCCAATATCCTCTTCCACTTCTCTGGGTCCCTTGAGAGGATCTGGGGACCTTCTTCGTATCTTCCACACACGACGCCCTTTGTCTTAGGTTCCAAAACAGTCTTTGCACCGGACTGTGGGCCTCTTCAGTTTACAACACTGATCAGTCAGTCAGGTTCTGCCTCTTGGGCTCCAGGAACGATCTGGTCACTGCTTTTCTTTCAGTCGAACCTAGGCTGTAGCTCTCACCCATAATCTCTTGCCCCGAGGGCCTAAAAGTCCCCAGGTTCACAGGCGTCATCTTCCTCTTCCTCTTCCTTTTCCCTCAGGGCAAAAGCTGGGACGTTGTAGCTCTGGGCAGACAGATCCAGGACCAAAGTGGATAGCCCTTGTTGCCTTAAGAAATTCAGAGCCTAATAATTTGGGGCGGGGGGCGGGGGTGGGGGCGAGAAATTTCAGTCAGAATCCTCAAGTCCGTGCTTTGAGGGGCACACTTTTAAGGGAATGCTCCAGTTCCTACCTCTTCCGTATATTTATCTGTCTGTCTGTCTACCTCGTGGTGAGAAGGACGTGTGCAACACCTTGGCCTGAAATGGTACGGGTTGGCGTGAGTGGGGCTGTGGGGGGTCCGTGTGAAACAAAGCCGCTCCCGTTTTCCGCACTGTGGACAGTTCGAGGTTTGCCTTCCGGCTAGCTTCAAGGCAAAGCGACGGAGTCGTGCGAAGGGACGGTCTTGCCTTCGGTCCCTCCCTCTGTGCCGGCTTCTGTTCCCGGCAGGTCCGGGTGGCTGTCTTCTTTCGGGGGCTTTTCCTTGCAGAAGAACTTCTTCAGCATATCCTGGATTTCCTTCTTGATGGTCTTGTGCATGTAGCCGTAGATGTAGGGGTGCATGCAGCACTGCAGGAAGAAAAGCCAGATTATTATGGTGATCACCCACTGGGGCACCTTGGTTTGGACATCCACCCACACGGCCAGAACCGCCAGAAAGCAGTAGGGCCCCAGGGAGAGCACGTAGGAGAAGACGATGAGGAAGATCACTTTCGCAGCCTTGCACTGGTAGCACCTGGGCAGAGGGGGGTCGCCGGTGCTGTTTCGACGACTGGGCGGGGGGCTCTCGGGGATGTTCACTGCCTCGACGTCCTCCTCGCTGAAGTTGAGGTCATCCTCGCCGAACTCCGCGTCATCTTCACCCAGGTCGACGTTGCACTGGCTGACCTCCACGCGGCCCTTGTCCGCCTTCACGCTGCCGGCGGGTTGGGGGCCACCGTCCCGGCCCTCTGAGCTGCCTTCGCTGGCCACCGAGCCGCCGTCCCGGACCTCCTCGCTGCCCGCGGCCGCCACCCTACCCGCACTGGCCTCCGCGCTCTCTTCCTCGGCCGGCACGCCGCCCTCCTCGGCCTTGGCCTCACCTCCGTCCTGGCGCCGGGACGCAGCCCTCCTCTCTCCCTCTTCGTCCTCGTTCTCCACACGATCCTTGGCCCGAACCTCCAAGCTGTGGCTCCTGACGTTGTACAGCAGGGCATGCTGCCGCCGGGCGGCACCGAACACCACGGAGTAGCAGGCAATCATGACGACCAGCGGCAGGATGATGAAGGACACCACGCTGAGAATGGTGTAGCTGGGGCTGGCCCCCCAGATCATGGAGCAGAGGGCGTTGCGCTGGTCAAAGGCAGCCTGGCCCCAGCCGTAGAGAGGGGGGGTGCTCTGCAGGATGGCCACGATCCAGGTGCCGTAGAGGAGCATGTAGCCCCGGCGGGGGGTCATCTTAGCAGGGTAGGAGAGAGGGTGGATGATGGACAGGTAGCGGTCCACGGACACCACCACGATGGTGTTGACACTGGCGAAGGCGAACAGGTGAGTGAGGCTCACCAGCGCGGTGCAGAAGTGGCTGTTGAGGGGCCAGAAGAGAGGCACGGAGGTGGCCACCACCCAGGGGGCCACGAGCGAAATCTGCAGCAGGTCAGTGACCAGGAGGTTGAAGATGAAGCGGTTGGCGACCTGCAGCAGCTGCGGCTTGCGCTGCAACACGAGCGCCAGCACGATGTTGCCGACGAAAGAGGCGGTGAGGAACACGAGCAGCACGCTCGAGCGGATGATGCCGTGGGCCAGGCTGATGGGCATTTTGGACAGGGGCACGCACGTGTGGCTGCTGTTGCTTTCGCGCGTGCTGTTGGTGCAGGTGGACGTCATGGCGACAGAGGGCGGGCGGCGGAGGCGCGCCGGGACCGCACTCAGTGCCTGTGCCGGGGACCAAAGAAAACACGCGGGCCGGGTTAGTCACCCCGCCGAGCGGGGCCGCTTCGGGGACCCCCGCGCCGCGCCAGTCCGCGCGTGACCGCGGCTCGTCTGAACCTCCCCTGCCCCTCCGGGCCCCTCCGCCCCTCCCTCTCGGGGTCTCGGTGCCACCCCCCACCCCCACCGGCCCCTCGGCGGGCGCGCGCGCGCTGCGTCTCTCTCCCACCGTCTCTGCATCTCTCCAGCGATCTCTCCCGCCGGCGCATGCGCGCGCGCTGTCTCTGCCTGTTTACGTGTCGCTGTCTCTCTCACCCCAGTGTCCCGCACTAGCGCACTCGTCACGTGTCTCTCGGGGGGTGTGTGTGTGCCGCGCCTCACCGGTTTTCTCCGACTCTCTCGCCCGCCCGTGTCCCGCACGCTGTCTCTCCTTCCCGGTCTCTCGCTAGCACGTGCGCGCTGTCGGTCTCCGTCAGTCTGTCGTGCTCTCTCTTGCCTTTCTGTCTCTCCGTCACTCCCGTCTCTCCCTCCAAGTCTCGGTCAATGTCTCTGACTCAGTCTCCCTCCCCATCGCTCCCCCCCCCCCATCCTCTTTCGGCAGCGCACTCTCTCTGTAGCTGTGTGTGCACGTCTCTCTGTCTCTCTCTGCCTTTCTCCCGGCCTTGTCCCCGTCTCTCCCTCCGTCTCTTTCTGCTGCGCTCCCGTCTCTCCCTGTGTCCCTGTCACTGTCTATGTCTCTCGCCAGCGCGTGCGCTCCTCCGTCTTTTCCCAGTGCGGTCTCGTCTCTCCCCGTCTCTCTCAGCCTATCTCCTCGACGATCTCTGTGAGTCCCCGGTGCACCTGTTCACTGTCCCTCGCTGCGTGCGTGTCCCTGTCGGTCTCCGCGTCTCCCCAAGCCTCCCGCTTCCGCGTCTCCGTCCATCTCTTGTCTATCTCTGTCTCCCCCGTGTCTCCCTGCGGTTTCTGTCTCTCCGCGCGCGAAGTTCCGTCTCTGTCGCCGTCCGCCTGGTCTCTCGCCGTTGGCTCTAACGACCTACGGCTGTCTCTCCTAGTTGTCCCTGTCTCTCGTTGCTCAGGCTGTCTCGCCAGCGCGTGCGCTTGGAGAATCGGGATCTCTGTCTCTCCCTCTGTCCCCGGGACTCTCG
This sequence comes from Prionailurus bengalensis, assembly GCF_016509475.1. Lineage (NCBI taxonomy): Eukaryota > Metazoa > Chordata > Mammalia > Carnivora > Felidae > Prionailurus > Prionailurus bengalensis. The sequence goes on from NC_057361.1 coordinate 113,822,039, forward strand.
CGGAACACTTTCTTCGTCTGTTTCAGCGCGTGTGCGTCCCTGTGGCTCTCCATTTGTCTCCGACGAGCCCTCACCTCGGTTTTTCTCTGTCCCCGATCTCTATCTCTCGCTTGACTATTTTGCCATGGAAACCAGCTGCCGCCCTGGCTACCGCGGGCTCAGGCGGATAAATCTCCTAGTTTCTCAGCGGCACCGCCGCGGCTGGATGCGGGGAGGATGCCTCCCGCGACCCCCTCCCTGTTCGGCCCCCTCCCCGAATCCTCCGGTCCTCCCGCGGTCTCTCTCGGCGGCGGCGGCGGCGGCGGCGGGGGGCGGGTGAGGAGGGGGAGCTCGAGGAAAGCAGGAGAGGAGGCAGGGGTGCCGGGCTGACGGGAGAGTCTGAGAGAGGCAGAGCGGGAGACGCTGGGAGGCAGAGAGAGAGAGAGAGAGAGAATGAAAGGAAAAAAAAAAAAAACAAAAAACGAGACCCGCAGAGACAGAAAGAGGATGGGAGACAGAGACAGGATGAGAGCCCACCCAGGGACGCAGAGAAAATGACCGAGAGGAAGAGGAATGGAGACGACGAAATGAGAGCGGCAGCAAGCGAAGGAGAGGCGCGGAGAGACAGAGACAGGAAAATCGAGGAAGGGCAGGCTAAGAAAGGGAGGGTGGGGAGCAAGGGGGGAGCGCGAGGCCGCGTGCGAGAAGTGCGAGGCCAAAGGCGAGGGCCGCGGGGCGCACGGGGGGCGCGTGGCGGGGCTGCCGTCGGGGCCGCGGCGGACCGGGCGTCCGGGGCGCTGGAGCGCGGGGCCGGGGAGGGGGGGCGGTGCGGGCCGCGGCGCCGGGGAGCCGAGCCGGGCCGGGCCGCTTACCTGTTGCTGGCGGAGGCGTCGCGCCGCGGGAGCTGCGTGCCGCTCCCTCGGGGACTCGCCGCGCGCTCGTCCGGGCTGCCTCCCGAGGCGCCGGCGGCGGGGAGCCCGCGGCGGGGCGGCGGGGCGCGGGGCGCGGCGGGAGCGGGGGCGCCCGAGCCCGCACGTCGTCCGGCCGGCGCGCAGCGCTGCGAAGCTCTGAGCGGCGGCGGGGGCGCGCGGCGTCTTAAGGCGGCGCGGGGCCCTCACCTTGCGGCGCCCCCCTCCCCTCGGCCCCCGCCCGCGCCGGTGACGCACGAGGCCGCGGGCGCCCGGAGGAGCGGGGGCCCGCGGCGGGGGGAGGGGGGAGGGGGGAGGGGGGAGGGGGGAGGGAGAGGGGCGCGCGCGCGCGCGCGCGCGCGGCCGCGGACCCCGCTCGGCTACTTCTCGCCCCGCGTCCCCACCCGGGCGGCCCCGAACTCGCCGAGGCCTCACAGACTGGGGCTTGTCGCCGGGACGGATTTTCGGGCAGACCTGTGCCTCCCTTGCCCCCGGATTGCGGGCCGGGCCCCGGCCACAGACCTGCACAGTTCTTCCAAAGAGGCGCAGAAACCCGGTCCCGGGGCCTCGGGCCTCGACCTTTGAAGACCACCCCCCCCACCCCCACCCCGCTCCGCTCCCTTCCCCTCCCCCTCCCAAAGTAAGAATTGCCCCCGGGCCCGAGAGAGGAAGGGTGACTTTGATGTCACCAATTTTCCACAGTTTTCTCTGGCTCCCGGCAAGAGCTGAGAGGTAGTTCCTTTCGTGTGGGTTTGGGGAGCTTTTCGTGTGAGAGAAGCCGCTTAATGATCCACGGTATTGTTTGATGGAAGTCTGTCTGTAAGTCAGCCACCCCCGCCCCCACCCTCCATGCCAGGTAGCGTGGCACTGTGGTAAGCTGTTCACGCAGAGAATGCCGCCGAATCCGCACCTCAGCCTTGTGAGAGTGGCACTGCTATTACCTTCGTTTTATAGAGACAGGAGCCGAAGCCAAGAGAGATTCCCCTACTTGCCCAAGTTCAAGTCAATGTGGCACCTGCTTTATTAACCAAGACTTTCCGGTCTCCCCCAAACACATACGGAGTGTTTGCTCTGTGCCACGCCTGGGCAGATACCAGGGCATAAGGCATTCCCCCCCCCCGCCCCCCACCTACCAAAAGAAGAAAAAAAAAGGGAGGGTCAGGCCTGGGAAGGTAGCCGTGTACAGGGGCCATTTGCATCTGGTTCCCGAGGGATGAGGAGACAGTTTTTCTAAGCAGGACCGAAAGGAAAGCATGTTCTGCAAGAAGGAGACGAGCTGGCAGAGATAAGGCTGCAGGAGAGAGCTGGGGGCCAGGAGAGGCAGCAGCGCGGTGAGCTTCAGGAGGTAAGCTGGAAAAATGGGGCAGGGGCCGATCCTGAACGGCCTCGAGTGCCAGTCTGGGGACTGGCGACTGTATCCTGAGATCCCTGGAGGGCTGCTGAGGGTTTGCTTTATGCTGAGCCATCTCCAACGTACAGGGGTGTCATGGGAATCAGAAAATCACCTCCTCCCATGTTCCCACCATCTAGCCTTAACAATGATAAACATTTTGCCATTATCGTTCATTGACGGGTTTCTGTGCAGGGTGATGTGATGAGATTGCTGTTTTTCCAGGGTCCTGTAGAAGCGGGACTGGGGTGGGGGTGGGGGAGACACTGAAGGGAGAAAGAGCAGAAAGGAGGCTGTGGCAGGGGACCAGCTGGGTCTTGAGAGGTCACCCGGAGGGGGCCGAACGGAGACCCACAGAGAGGCAAGATTGACAGCGGTGAGGGAGAAGGGCAAGGAGGTGTTGGAGAGGGCCGACGATGAGCACAGGGTTCTGAGTCGGTGGATGGGCTAGAGAGAGATGCCCCCCCCGCCAACTCCTGCACCCCATGCCTTCTGGACAGGGAGACAAGGCAGGTGTCTAATCAGGCTCCAGGACGCTCTTTGGATTTTAAGTCCTACATTTGCTGTAGATCATTTGTCTTTTTTCTGCTAGGCCTGATTTTATCTTCCCAAGGTTGAATGGTATAAACCTGGTCGTTTTTCCTGGAGACAGCTCCCATGATAATCGCTCACAGTTATTAATTCCTAGCCTCACGCTGGCCGTGGTACAGAATCCTGTGAGAAGTGGCCACAGCACAGGCCAGTTCGGTCCATCCTACCCTCTCCTGCTCCTCCCTGTGGTCCCGAGAGTTCTCTGGACTGCTGGAATCCGCTGGGGGACAGGGCGCAAACCTCTAGGTACATATTAAAGGTGGGTGCCTCAGGGTGGCAGGCTCATGGAGGCTGCAGCTGCCTCCCTGGGGACTAAGCGGGCAGAGGGGGGAGTGGAGGAGCCCGAGCGGGATGAGGCCTCTGGAACAGGCCAGTGGGCCTGCAGGAGACGGCAAGAAATGAAAGGCGCTCTTCTGGACAGGGAGATATTTGAGGGTTGTAAATCCTCAGGTGTCTGGTTCCTCTTATTCCCTCCAGGCATGAACAGAGTTGGTGTCCTTGAATTTCAAAGGCATTCAAGTATCAGCATCCCAACCAACTGGAGGTATGTGGGGGGCCTTGGAGAATGTGGATTTGGCTTCGGGCCCTGCAGGCTCTGATTCTGATGGCCTTGGAAGAGCCCTTCAACGGACAAGCCTCCTTAGATTCTGGAGAGGTTCTTTGGGACGAGACAGGGAGAGTTTGGGGTGATGGCACAAGAAGCCACCTAGTCCTTTTCTCTACCTTCATAATTCAGTAGCAGCAGAAATCAGCTCGGGACAGTGGTATTAATGAGGTGGGGCTGGAGAGCAGGAAGTTTCTAGAAAGGGGTCTAGGGCCTGATGACAGTCAGACACAGCAACATTGGCCAGCAGCATGCCGGCCCCGTCTTGTTCACCTCATCAGACTGCCCCGATGGATGTAACCAACTGCTGGACGAGGGAAATCGCAGGCCCACAGCCCAGCCAGGTGTTGGTTCTAGAAACAAGGGAGGTACAAGGGTCCTTGAGTGCCTACCATGGGTCGGGCCCTATGCTTGCTTTATCCTATTTAATCCTTGAGGAAACTCTGCAAGTTACAGATCAATACAGTATTTTTAGAATCCAAGGTATCATTTATCATTAAGAAAGAAAAGCTGCAAATTTAGCTGTCACATCACTCATAGCAATATACCTCTTGATTTCAAAGATGCTAAAGTAAAAAAAAAAAAAAAAATTAAAAATGTGCTTCAGAATCTGTGTGTGATAGTTCCATCCCTGTCCTTACAGAGAAGTTAAATAACTTACCCAAGCCACGCAGCAAGTAAGTGTTGGAGCTGAGAGGTAAAACCTGTTCTGACTCCGACGCGAGGACATCTCCTAGACGGCTTCCTGGAAGGCTCCAGAAGCAAAACAGAAAGGCTCCCAGAGACCCAACTCAGGAGAAAGTTTGGCATCCAGGTGAGTTGCCAGAATTGTGGGAAGACAAACGCAGTCGCGCTGAAAATGGCTTCTCTTAGTAGGATACATGGCTCCCATAGGTGATGAAATGACGAGACGAGTGAATCTAAATTCTAAGTCACACTCCTTCCTGCTTAGCGGGTTCATAATAAGTCAGCGGGGAATGATATATGGTTTCGTTCTGGAGTGCCTACCCAAGGGGGCGTTTTGAGTTCTTTCATGTTATGAGCTGCTCTGGCATCCACTTGAGGCCATCCCTAGAGGTTGTGTTCGCAAAACCCAGGGGAAATTAAGCACCACCTGGGTGTGAGCTAATATTGCCCACTTTGTAGGCTTGGGCAGGACAGAAGGTCTGGATTTCAAAGTCACGGCTGTCCAAATCAAATGGTTTGGAAGAGAATATTGGCAGGAAATAACTGGATGGATTAGAAATGAAGAGCAGGAGACCTGATTTCTAGTCCTAATTCTGGGGCTAACTTGCCGTGTGACTTTGAGAAGATCCCCTCCCCTCTCTGATCTCAGTGTTATGAATCTACCAAATGAGGCGAGGGCAGGGTTAGATAATCTCTACGGGTCCTCTCAGTTTCTGACTTTTGATTCCGTCTACTTTCTATCAGGGTGTCATTAAAAATCCTCTGAACTGGACACCGGGTGGCTCAGTCAGTTAAGCGTCTGACCCTTGGTTTTGGCCCAGGTCACGATCTCTCACAGTCATGAGACCGAGCCCCTCCAGGCAACACGCTGAGCGAGCATGGAGCCTGCTTGGGATTCTTTCTCTTCCTCTCTCTCTCTGCCCCTGCCCCTC